>NW_027555958.1:242307003-242907003 GCF_003287225.1 Phascolarctos cinereus
ATCCAGAATTCTTTCTACATAACTTCTGCCACTACTTGATGATTCGGCCACCTGGCTACCAGATAGCATGGGTCTCCTGCTACCTGTCCTGCTGTGTCAGCTTAGACTGACCTCCCTGTATTACATTTTCTTTTAAAACCACAACACAGAGCTCATAACTTCCATCTGGGCAGTCAGGGCAACAGGGCTTCTTTTCACTGCATGCCTGGCACTGATGTAGAATGTTATGAATCACAGAATCATCACACATTTTTATTTTAGCACACTATCCTCCTTTTATAGGTAAGAAAAACCAGACTTGCTCAAGGTCTTAAATCTAGCAATCACAAAAGAAATTTATTCTGAACTCTAGCAATTATAACCCATCACCTCATTTGCACTAGAAAGCAGTATGTCTAAAGCAAATAAAAAGCCCTTTCTTTCCTTTTCTTTCCCAAGACAAAAAAGACACATGCCTTTCCTCTCTATCCTATTCCCTTTCTAGGCATTGATCACTTCATCCATAAAACTAGGGGACTATGACCAATGGCAAATGGAAGCAGATGTCAATGAAGAAAATCACTAACTTACTCTAGTGCTAATTGGCCTACTTCTAGTACTTGAATGCTGTGGACTCTAGCTGGACCTAAAGAAGGCAGCAGTCTATTTGGCAATAAAAGGATTTTTCCCTTTAAAAATGTATAGCTTCATTATGATCTGCTTATTAATCTGATAAACTCTCCTGGTGACAAAACAGTGTTATCTCATCTCCATAGCCAGCAACAGGTCAGCTAATAAATGACAAACATCAAGAACAGGGACATAAATTGAGGGTTAGAGGTAGAGGGAAGCATTGTGGCTGTACCTACATGTGTCCCAACTAGGGACTAAACAGTTGTGATCAGAGTCTAAAGTAAAGTCATCTTCAGCAGGTAACCAAAATGGGAGCAGAAAAAATAAGAAGGAATCAGTGACAGAGAGAACACAATCCGGACATTTTAGGTTCTTATGCATGGTACCATCTTTTATGCCAGGGTGGCATGCCAACTATGCAGCCCCACAGTGCTAAACAAAGAGCAATTGTGGACAAACAATAGCTGTGTGTTCTCTTGTGGTTCAGCATATCCAGTCTCCTGATATGTCTTTCCAGTCCCTGGGGCCTTGCCTAACGGGACATTATCAGAAGACTTCTATGGAACTGCGCAGTTGCATAGGTGAAATTTCCGAGGTCTTTCACCAGGTTCGTGATCATTCCAATCTACCAGGAGTTAGGCAGCAATGTTAATCACTGTGATCTTCTCTTGCTAATCCAACAGCCAACAGAAACGCAGGAACTTTAGGGGGAGGGATCAGCAGGCTCAGGTCAAAAAGAATTTGTTATCCCAATTGTTTGGGTCTTTGATCACTACAAAGCACTAAGCTCCAGTTGTCCTGATTTATATCTGGCCACTGATCCCAGGTGGCTCTGGAAGACAAAGTGAGGCTGGTGACTCTGCACAGCCCTCCCTTACTTAAATCCAATTCATTTGCAAGTCATGACATCACCTTCCTGATGTCAAGGTCCTCTTCAAGAAGAAGGAGGCAGCTAGGTGGTGCAGTAGATAGAGTTCTGGCCTTGGAGTCAGGAGGACCCGAGTTCAAACTCGGCCTCAGACACTTGACACTTATTAGCTGCGTGACCCTGGGCAAGTCACTTAAGCCCAATTGCTGCCCCCTTCCCCCCCACACACAAAAGAATGAAGGACAAACAACAACAACAATAAAACACTAGGCTACCTGGTTTGTTTAGCTCTGCATGTTGTATGCCTAATCAGATACACTGATCAACCTCCATATTTCTTAACCTATACCAAATAGTTTTGGAAATTACTATTTTGTAGCATAATTTGAGATCTGACACTGTTAAGCCCCATTCTTTACTACATTTTTTTCATTATTTTGAATTTTTTATCTTTTTCCCCCTATATTCCAGATGAAGTTCACTGTTATTTTTTCTAGCTCAAAGTAATCCTTTGGTTATCTGATCGATATAACACTGAATAAGTAAATTAACTTAGCTAGTATTGTAACTTTTTATTATATTGGCTCAGTTTGTCCTTGATTAATATTTCTCCAACTATTACATAAAGAGGATTTTGCAGTTATATTCATGCAGTTTTTGTGTGTGTCTTCATAGATAAAATCCCAAGTATTCTATATATTTTGTGGGGGGTTTTTAAATAAAAGTTTTATCTTTTCCTGCTAAGTTTCATTGGAAATATGAAAAAAATTGATGATTTATGTGGATAAATTTTACATCTTGAAATTTTGCAGAAGTTATAGTTTCAATTGATTTTTAGTTGACTCTAAAGGATTCTCAAAGTACATCATTATATCAGCTACAAAAGTAGTGATTTTTTTTCTTCTTTACCTATGCTCATTCCCTTATTTATACCCTATTGACACAGAGTTATCACTACTAGGCCCCATACCCATCAAAGACATCAAAGAAAGAGGAAAAGGACCCATATGTATGAACCTATTAATAGCAGCTCATTATATAATAGCATAGAACTGGAAATTAAAGAACAGTTCATCAGTTGAGGAATGGCTGAACAAATTATGGTATATGAATGTAATGGAATGCTATTGTGCCTCAAGAAATGCTGAAGGGGATTATTTCAAAGAAACCTAGAAAGATTTGCACGAGTCTATGCAGAGTGAAGTGAAAACCAGGAGAACAATTTATACAATAACAACAACAATGGGAAAGCAACTTTCAAAGCAATGAAAATTCTGGTCCAAACAATGACCAACTATGATTCCAGAAAATCAATGAGGAGGCATGCTACCCACCTGAAGACAGAGATGTAAAGGACTCAGAGTAGAAACTAAGATGTATTTTAAGGCCATTACCAACGTGGAAATTTGTTTTGCTTAATAATTATGTATACATGATATAAAGGTGTTTTCTTTCTCATTGGGGATTTGCTAATTTTTTATTTTTAAATTTTTTGCTAATTTTAACATTTCGGCTAATTGCAAACAATAATAATAGGTTTAACTGAAAATTAGTGGATAGAGTACTGGGCCTGGAGTCAGAAAAACGTGAGTTCAAATCTGACCTCAGATACTTAGTAGCTGTGTGACTCCAGACAAGTCATTTAACTCTGTTTGCTTCAGTTTCCTCATCTGTAAAATAAGCTGAAGACTACAAAGCACCTACAAGCAAGGTGTCAAGGTAAAATATAACTTGCACAAGTTCAACTAAATCCCTCGAAGAGGTGAACAACAAAGTTTTGTCTTGTTTTGTTTTTTAAAGAGAACGAAATGATTTTAAAAATAAAATGAGAATGCTAGAGGAAAACTGAAAAAGAAATGAGTACTATAAGAAAAAATTGGAAAAGAAATGAGAGCTATGAAAGAAAGAATTGGAAAGTGTATTAATAGTTTGGAATAGGAGGTATAAAACCTTATCCAAAGAGATTCCTTGAAAGTTGTTGTTCAGGCATTGAGTTGTGTCTGACTCCTCATGACTCTGTGGACCACAGCACGCCAATACCGTCAACAGGGTTTTCTTGGCAAAGATAGTGGAAGGGCTTGCTATTTCCTTCTGATATGTGTCAGAGGCATTCATATAGACTCAGGTCTTCCTGACTCCAGGCCTAGAACTTTATCTACTGAGCCACCTACCAACCTCCTTGAAAATTAGAATGGACCAAATAAATATTAATGACTTCATCAGACAACCAGAAATATTAAAACAAAGTCAAAAGATTGGAAAAATAGAAGAATATATAAGCTATCTCATAGGAAAAACAAATGATATGGAAAATAGACTGAGGAGAAAAAACTTAAGAATCATTAGATTAGACTAAGTACACAGTAACAGCAATGTTGCAAGATGATCAATTGTGAATGACTTAGCTATTCTCAGCAATACAAATTTCCAAGACAATTTCAAAGGTATTATGATGAAAAATACTCTCTACCTCCACAGAAAGAACTGATGGAGTCTGAATGCAGACTGTAGCATACTTTTTACAAACTTTCTTTACTTTTCTTATGTGGCATTTTTTTGGTATTGGTTTTTTTTTCTTTCACAACATGACTAACATGAAAATATACTTTTGCATTATTGTACATGTATAACACCTATCAAACGGACATGGCAAACAATTTGATAAATAATTTGATAAACAATTTGGCAAATAATTTGGAACCCAAAATTTAAAAAAATGAATAATAAAGTATTTTACATGTAATTGGAAAAAAACGAAATATTTTAAATGAGGGAAAAAACTCTATGGGCTTCAAAAAAAAAAAAGATGGGGCAGCTAGGTGGCACAGTGGATAGAGCAACGGCCCTGGATTCAAGAGGACCTGAGTTCAAATCCGGCCTCAGACACATAACACTTACTAGCTGGGTGACCCTGGGCAAGTCACAACCCCACTGCCTAGCCAAAACAAAACAAAACAAAACAAACCAAAAAACCAGAATCATTGGACTACCTGAAAGACATGACCAAAAAAAGGGAGCTTAGACATCATATTTCAAGGAATCTTAAAAGAAAACTACCCAGTTCTCTTAGAATCAGAGAGAAAAGTAGAAATACAAAGAATCAACTGATCACCTCCTCAAAGAAACCCCAAAATGAAAAAGCTCAGCAACATTACAGCTAAAATCCAGACCTTCCAGGTCAAAGAAAGACTACAAGCAGACAGAAAGAATTCAAGTACTAAGAATCATGATTCCTAAGTCAAGGATCATAACAAGATTTAGTAGCCACTACCATAAAGAAGAGGAAAGTTTGGGAAAATATTACAGAAGGCAAAAGATATTGACTTGCAACTAAGAATAACTTCCACAGCAAAACTGAATACAATCCTACAAGGGGCTGAGAGGGAGGGCAGTCTTTTAAAAAAATAAAGGGCTTTCAAGTCCTGATACAAACTTTGAAATATAAACACAAAAGGTAAAAAAAAATTTTAAAGGTAAATACAAGAAAGTAATCACAGGAAACTAAATGAGGATGGACTGTTTACATTCTAATAGGGAAGACAATAAATGTCCCCACAGAACTCTATAATCATCAAGGGTCACAGAGGAAGTCGGGTCTTTTTTTTTTAATGTTTTAATGATCTTAAAAGAAAGGAAAAGGAAAGGGAAATAAATACACTAGAAGTGGAAAAGGGATAGGTAAGTGGGAAATTATCTGACATAACTTGAGTGCAGGTGGCAGACTATACAAATAAGGAGAAAAGTATGAGGGTTATCAGGTGACACTTGAACCTCATTTTCATCTGGACAGGTATAAAGAGGGAAGAATACATACACATACATACAATTAGATGCAGAAACATATTTTACTCAACAGGAAAAGAGAAGGGAAAAGGAGGAATACGAGGGAAATTAAGGGAAGGATTTGTCTTAAGCAAAACAAACTAACCATGGAAGATAGATCAGAAGGAGGTGTTTAAAAGGAAAGAAAGAAAGGATAAGAAGCTGTGAAAGAAAGAGAAGAGAGATGGGGGAGCAGAAGCAAACTGTATCACACCTAGCGCACTGGTGCCATGAACACTCTTTCTCTCTCAACATTCTCTTCTTTATGAAGAAGGGGCAAGAAACTAATCAACACAATGACCAGTCATAATTTCAGAGTGATCATGATGAAATATGCTACTTGCCTCCTGACAAAAGGGGTGATGGATTCAGGGTGCATGTGGGAATTTGTTTTGCTTGACTACACATATTTCTTACAAGGGTTTTATTTTGTATTTTCTCTTTTTTCAGTGTTTCGAGGGGAGGGGGTGTGGAAGGAAGAGATTATTAGCACTTGTTAATTTCTTTTTTAATCTTTAAAAAAGAGTTTTTGTAAGGACAAGATGAATACAACCAGAATAAGAAAGGAAGCAGAGGACTTGGATAAAATCTTTGTATCAAATATCTCTGATGAGGGTCTGATGTCAAAGATAATAGGCAACTAGCAGAAATCGATTCCCCAATAGTTAAATGGTTAACGGATATAAGCAATTTTCAAAAAAAGAATGGCAAACTAGCAAAAAATATGAAAGAATGTTCCAAATCACTAATAATAAAAATGGAAATCAAAACTCTCAGCTCTGCCAAGTTCCAGAAATAGATTGCCCACCCCCTCCCCGTAAGTTCATTACTTCAAATCTCATCACCACACTACTAACTCCAACCTTGACTGACATCACCCCTCTCAGCCTCCCTCTCTCCACTGACTGAAGGGCTGGACAGGGTAGCAAAAAAATCTTCCCAGTGCCTTCCTTTATAGAGGGCAGAAACTGGACTTTCAGCTCACTTCACTCTTCATCTGCTGCTCTTCGTGGTTTCATATCCACTGAACAAGATGCCTCCATGCCAGGTACCCCATAGTGTCCTGCTGCTCCCCCTTACTCACTTTTCTGCCTTCTTTTGTGTGTTGTCTCCCTCCGTTAGATTGTGAGCTCCTTGAGGACAGGGACTGTTTTTATTTTTACTGTCTCCCCAGAACTTAGCACAGTGTCTGGCACATAGTAGGCACTTAATAAATGTTGATTGGATTGGATTGGAAAACAACTTTGAAGTGTCATGTGAAAGAAAGGAAATTGGCCAAGATGACAAAAGATGACAATAGTCAATGTTGGAAAGGTTGTGGAAAGACAAGCATACTAATACACTTTTGGTAGAGCTGTGAACTGGTGCAATAATTCCAGAAAGCAATTTAGAATTATACAAATAAATTGGCTCAAGTGGTCATACACTCTCCCCCAGAATCTACTATTAAGGATATACTTTAAGTAAGTAAATGATTTTTTTTAAAAAAAGATGCCATGCTATTTGTAGCAGTACTTTTTTTTTGAGTAGCAAAGAACTGGAAACAAAGGACATGTCTATCAAATGGAGAATAGATAAATAAATTTGTTATATGAATATAATGAATAGTACTCCCCTATAAAAATACATACAATAGGAATATTTAACAAACAGACCCCAAAGTAAAAGCAGAAAATGGAAAACAATATATCTACTCACTACAATAATACAACTAGAAGGAACAGTACCAATAAAATGACTGAAAATAAGTGCAATAAATTATAATAAGCTTGGCCCTAAAGAGGAGATATGAGGATGTAACTACTGTAAACGGAGACACTGCTAGAATGGGGAAGTTTGAGTTAACCTCCATACTCTCATAGTACCAATGAGGGCTGCTGTGAACCAAGAAAGACAACATGGATCAATCTTCAGGCAGTTAGAATTAACTTTATACAGAGTAGATGGATCTGAGACCTACCTTTGGGCAGGGACTGTGGTTTGCCTCTTTTTATATCAGGAAGAACTTTTTGTATCACCTAGTGCCTGGCACACAATAGGCATTTAAATAAAGGTTTAACTGATGACTTTGGGAGTGGTGGAGCCAAGATGTGGCAGAGTGAAAGCAGTGAGTTACTTGAGCTCTCCCCTAAGCCCCTCCAAATAACCTGTAAAAATTACTCTAAACAAGAGCAGCAGAGACCATAAAAAGACAGAGTGAAACAAATTTCCAGCCTAAGACAACTTGGATGGTTGATGGGAAAGGTCTGTTGCTCTGGGCTGAAAGAGGATCACAGTTCAGAGTGTCCATGCAGACAAAGATGGGGCCCCAGAGAATCTGGAGCAGGCTTCAGGAGAGTGAATCATGGGCAGCTGTGGTGGCTTCCAGACTTCTCAACCCACAAATGCCAAAGACAACTTAGAAGGTCAGTAGCAAAGGTCTGTCAGACGTGGGTGAAAGAGAAGCATGGTCCGTCCCCCACTCTAGCCCTGAGGTGGCGGTGGCTGCTTCCAGAGCTTCTGGACCACAGATTGAGGGGGACTCGAGTGGCTGATCAGAGAGGGATTGCAGGGATCTCTTTGCTAGCACTGAGGCAGGATTGTCTTGCTTTGCCTGTGCTTGGATCTGGGTCACGGTCCTAAGTGGTGGTCCTGGGGCAAGGAGGAGCACTGGCATGGCAGAACTTGTGGAAATGGTGGATAGGGAATCCTCCTCATAGTTCCAAGGCAGAAAAGAGTGCTTCTGGTCACTCACAGACCAGAACACAGGCCGGGAAAGGAGTAAACACCTTGCCTTTGATCATACCACCTTGAAAGAACTGAAAATTTACAGGTCCCTAGAAGTATCTCTAAGAACAACTGCACAAAACCCCTGAAGCTTAGGTCAGCACACCCTCCACACTGGAGACAGAGCCCTACTTTAACAAAGAGTTAAAGTCAAGCAACTGGCTGGGAACATGAGCAAATAGCATAAAAACACTCAGACTACAGAATCTCACTTTAGTGACAAAGAAAATCAAAACATACAACCAGAAGAAGACAACAAAGTCAAAGTTCCTACATCCAAAGCCTCCAAGAAAAATACAAATTGGTCTTGGGCCATGGAAGAGCTCAAAAAAGGATTCTGAAAAGCAAGTAAGAGAAGCAGAGGAAAAACTGAGAAGAGAAATGAGAGTGATGCAAGAAAATCATGAAAACAAGTCAACAGCTTGCTAAAGGAGACCCAAAAAAACACTGAAGAAAATAACACCTTAAAAAATAGCCTAACCCAAATGGCAAAAGAGGTCCAAAAGCTCACTGAAGAAAATAATTCCTTAAAAACTAGAATGGAGCAAATGGAAGCTAGTGATTCTATGAGAAATAAAAAAATTATAAAACAAAACCAAAAGAATGAAAAAATAGAAGACAATGTGAAATATCTCACTGGAAAAACAATTGACCTGGAAAATAGATCCAAGAGAGATTATTTAAAATTTATTGGACTACCTGAAAGCCATGATGAAAAAAAAGAGTCTAGACATCATCTTTCAAGAAATCATCAAAAAAAAAAAAGAAAAGAAAAGAAATTATCAAAGAAAACTGCCCTGATATTCTAGAACCAGAGGGTAAAATAGAAATTGAAAGAATCCTGAAAGAGATCCCAAAAGGAAAACTCCTAGGAATATTACAGCCAAATTCCAGAGTTCCCAGGTCAAAGAGAAAATATTGCAAACAGACAGAAAGAAAATTCAAGTACTGTGGAAATACAATCAGGATAACACAACATTTAGCAGCTTCCACATTAAGGAATTGGAGGGCTTGGAATATGATATTTCTAAGGTCAAAGGAGCTAGAATTACAACCAAGAATTACCTACCCAGCAAAACTGAGTGTAATCCTTCAGGGGAAAAAAATGAATATTCAGTGAAATAGAAGACTTTCAAGCATTCTTGATGAAAAGACCAGAGCTAAATAGAAAATCTGACTTTCAAATACAAGACTCAAGAGGAGCATGAAAAGGTAAACAGGAAAGAGAAATCATAAGGGACTTGTTAAAGTTGAAATGTTTACATTCTTGAATTGACAGATGATATTTGTAATTCATGAGATCTTTCTCAGTATTAGGGTAGTTGAAAGGAAAATGTGTGTGTGTGTGTGTGTGTGTGTGTGTACACACAGAGGGCACAGAGTGAGTTGAATATGAAGGGATGATATCTAAAAAATAAAATTAAGGGGTGAGAGAGGACTGTACTAGGAGAAGGAGAAAGGAAGAGGTAGAATTGGGTGAATTATCTTACATAAAAGAAGCACAAAAAAGCTTTTACAGTGGAGGGAAAGAGGGGAAAGGTGAGAGGAAATGAGTGAATCTTATTCTCATCAGATTTGACTTAAGGAGTGAATAACATACACACTCAGTTGGGCATGGAAATTTATCTTACCCTACAGGAAAATAGGGGGGAAGGTATCACAGACGCACGTCCCTGTGACTGTGTTTAATAGACGGTCAAGTATGAGAGAGATAAAGAAATACATGCAGGCCAGGTGGGAGATAGGTAGAGGACCAGCTCCGTTTATTAATCTGAGGGCTAGGGTTTTTATACCTCATTCGTGGGAACAGAACCCAGAGTAGCAAAGGCAAAAGTATCAACAATTATTTTTCTCATGGGAACAGTAACCAGTGGGAGTCCCCCCTGAACAGTTTCCTTGCCTCCTGTAATCTTCAAGGTCCTTCTATTCTCAAGAGAGACAGAACAAGGAGGGGTTGGACAGCCCACATATCTGACTTAGGCAGCCATCGGCTAAAGGACAGGCTGCAGGTAAAACCCGGCATGGCTTGAATCCTCTGACTCATCAGTGCTGGCCCTTGACAGGAAGGGGCTAAGGTGGGGGGGGGGTGATAGAAGGGAGGGCAGATTGGGGGAAGGGGTAATCAGAAGAAAACACTTTTGAGGAGGGACAGAGTCAAGAGAGAGAATAGAATAAATGGGGGGCAGGATAGGATGGAGGGAAATATAGTCTTTCACAGCATGACTATTATGGAAGCGTTTTGCATGACTACACATGTATCACCTATATTGAATTTCTTGCGTTCTCAATGACACTTGGTGGGGAGGGAAGAAGGTGAGAATTTGGAACTCAAAGTTTTAAAAATGAATGTTAAAAATTGTTTTTACATGCAACTGGGAAATAAGACAGACAGGCAATGGGGTATAGAAATCTATCCTTCCCTACAGGAAAACAGAAGGGGAAGGGGATAAGAGAAGGGGGGAGGGGTGATAGAATGGAAGGTAGATTGGGGAAAGGGGTTTTTATCCAGAAGGCATGCTGTCTTGGGGTGGGGGGAAAGGGAGAGATGTGGAGAAAATCTAGAACTCAAAATCTTGTGGAAGTGAATACTGAAAACTAAAAATTAATTCATTAAAAAACTGATGACTTTGGGCAAGAAGGATATAGAAAGTTTTAGGACATTAGCAGAATTCCTAAGATGCCAGGGAATGATGATTATTTTAATCTCCTTGCAGGAGGCTTTTACCTTCCTACATAGAGTTACCACCTTGGGGGTAAACTTTGACCCTTGTTGTTGTTTGTTGCTGTTGTTGTTGTTGTGGGAGGGGGGTTGTTTGTGGGAAACAGAGAAAGATGTTTTTAATAAAGGAACTGTTTACTTGAACCCCTAGGCCCTGAGTGATCCACTGTACCAGATGTGGAACTCTGAGGATAGACACTCACCCTGCTTCTTCACAGAGGTGAGGGGAGGAGCCAAATGGACATGAATACATTGCAAAATGAAGGGGATATAAAAACAAAATATACAACTAAAATTTTATTTTTAAAAAATGTCCAATAAGCAGGGGCAAGAATCTCGGAGCTAAGGAGAGAGACCAGGGCTACATATGTAGAAAGATCTGCATAAGACATGCAAATTAAATCTCTGGGAATTCTCTTACCCAGTGAGAGCATATGGAAAGAAGGAAAGAGACAACAGGACAGAGAGTGATATCCACAGTCATGGGGCATGATACTGATGTTAGAAGCTCCTTGAAAGTAAGGATTATTTCATTCTTTGCATTTATTTCTCTGCCACATAGCACAGTGCCTGGCACATAGTGGGTGCTTAATAAATGCTTGACTGAACCAATGTAGGAAGTGAGAAAGAGAGATCAAAGAGACTGGGAAAAAACCACGACAGAGCAGTTTCTGGAAGTCCAGAGAGGAGAGTGTCCAGAAGGAAATGGTGATCAATATCAAATACTGCACAGAAGTGAAGAAGGGTGAAGACTGAGAACAGGCCACCCACCATTTTTGGCAATTTAATAACTGAAGAGAACTGTTTCTACTGGGTAGTAAGGCTGGAAGCCAGAGTGTAAAAGATTGAGAAGTGAGAAGAGAAGAACTGAAAGCAGTTAGGATAGACAGTGTTCTAGGATCATAGATCTATAAGGGACCTCAAAGGCCATCTACTTCAATCTCCTCATTTTACAGTCTAGGAAACTGAAATCCAGAGGGAATAAATAAGTAGCATGATGTCATGCAAGCAGTAGCATCAAAGGATTTGAACCCAGGTTCTCTGACTATAAAGTTATTAACTTTTCTACTGTAGCAGAAGTTTAGCTGAGAAAAGGAGGGAAGCATAATACTATACCTTGAGAAGATAGCAGGGTCTAGTAAGAACTTTTAAGGATGGAAGTGACTTGAGTGCATCTGGATATAATAAATAAGGAACAAGTAGATAGGAAGAGATTGATGACTGGAGAGAGAAGGGATGACTGAAAAGGCAATCTGCTGGAAAAAATAGGAGGTAATGGTCTAAAGAAGAGTATACAACCTTGGCAAAGAGAAGAGCTGTATCATCATCAAGAACAACAATGAAGAAGTAAACAACTAGGTAAGATATTAAGGGACTGTGAGATACAGAAAAGGGGAGACAAGAGAGCATACAATGAATAGTCTTTACTTTCTCATAATAAAGAGGTCTTCAGCTGGAAGGTTTGGGACACAGGCACCTTAAGAGAACCTTGAAACAGTTGTTGTGGGAAACAGAATACAGAATCAATTCAGGAGGACTAAAAAGAACCACTCTGTTACAGTGAGGGCCCAATTGAGATTGGATAATATGAACTTGTAGTGGACTCAGTGCGATTGCGTGACTTACCCTAGATCCACTCACTAGGACATGCCCAGTTTGGTATTTCTCACTTAAATTTCTTGCTCTCATTGAAGAACCATTTTTTCTCATGATGGCTGAATATACCCAGTTTTAGAATGGATGGGTGATTCTGGTGTGTAGTTCAGTTTCCATAACTTTTTAGTATATCATTTTTCCATCTCTCATTTCATTTTCATTGTGCAATCTGAATTGGTGCTTAATTCTATGATCTTGCCAGAATTCCTCTATTTTTATTATTATAAGCTACATGTATGACAATGAAGATTCAAAGCCTCCAGTGGACAATACAGCACATAAAAGGTACAATTTTGAATATGGAGCAGGCAAGGAATGGGACATAACGTAACTTTTAAATTTTCCTTATGATACATAAATACCTTGTCCTAGACTCTGGTATGATGAAACCTTAATTAAAAATTTAACAGACAGAAAAAGACATTGAATTGACTACTTGGAGGATTATATACTTGATTGTATACTTACAATTCAGTAATAACATTTGTAGGTAAGTCCTTCAGATTTTTTTCTACAGATTTGTATCCCACCTCCTTTTTACAAAACTTTCTTGTATCATTTCTTGGAGTAAGAGATTCAGACTCTAATTCTTTCATATTTTCCACAGACATCAGTAATTCTCAAATCTCTGCATTTTTTTTCTTTCTGCCTAAATCTCTGTTCCATAGACAGCCCAATATTTTATGGAACTTTTTTACCATCTTTATATGTGGTTAATTCTCATATTCCTCATCATGAATTCATTATTTCCAATACTTCAGATAACAGATTTTCTTTTGTAATTTGTATCATGATTCAAAACCTTTCTTAGAGTTCTTATGGCATGCCCAGGCTTTCTTCTGGAGGTAAAGCTGTTGTAATCATCCTTTTCTTTCTTTCTAGTGATTTCTTCTAGACATTCCCTGGCTCCAAGTATAGTCACTGTAGTTGAGCCTTTTTTCTTCTTTACTTCCTTCTCTTGTCTTACAGGTTTCCTGAAAGGTTTTTTTGATCCTCCTCTTTTTCAGAATTCTGTTATTTGGCACATTTATTATTGTTGTGAGGTAGTACAGAGGACCTTGGTTTAATCATAACCTCCTCGCCAGAACTGCTCTATTTTTATTACAATGGGCTACATGTGTTACAGGAAAGATTCAAAGCCTCTGGTAGACAAGAGAAGCAATTTTCCAAAGTGATGGGGAATAATTTAATTTTCAGAGCTTCTGTTAGGTACACAAATATCTAATCCTAGGCTCTGACAAAGTAAAACATTAATAAAAATTCAACAGTAAGAAAAGTGACTAAATTAACGTATCCCAATGACCTGCACTTATTTGTCTGTTTGTTTATTTGTTTGGCAAAGCAATCCAAGTGAAGTGACTTGCCCAGGGTCACACAGCTGGAAGCATCAAGTGTCTGAGGCCGAATCTGAACTCAGGTCCTTCTGACTCCAGGACCAATGCTCTATCCACTGTGCCACCTAGCTGGCTCATGACCTGTTATTTTTATTAAATAACAAGGTGAGATTTTATTGATATGCTGACTAATTTTGTTTAATCACTTATTTCCCTCTTTGTTATTCATTTTTATAAAGCAGTAGTGTGAAACCTGGCCACTAAAACAGACAGAAGGATCTCTGCTTTGGGCAGCGCTCAGGAGTATTGTGGGACTCAACTTGTGAAGCTCACCAGTCATGTGTTTAACACTTCTGTCATAAAGGATGATTCTCTTGGGGCTGCAGAGGAAAAGAGAATGACAGGGAGGGGAAAGGGAGATAAAGGAAGGCTATACTAAAAAACCCGGGTGCTATGAATATAAAGGAAATAAAAATCAGTAAAACAACAGGGAATGGAATTACCTGGAAAATAATTTTTTGAAATGATGTAATTTTTTTGAATAGGTAGCTACTAGCATAAAAAGGTTCGGAGTTGTTGTTTTTTTTTGCTCTTGCTCTGTTTTGTTTTACCAATCCTGTGACTGCATCAATACACAGAGCTCCCAGTGAGGAATTTCACCTACCAATACAGAGCAACACCTTCTCTATAATTTACAGTCTTACACAGTTGGCTTGGGCACTGAGACGTTAGGCACTTGCCTGGGGTCACAAAGTCAGAATATATCAAAGACGGGACTTGAACCCATGTAAGTCTTCTGGATTCCAGGTCAGCTGTCCATATACTGTCATTGATAATAAAGTTATATTCTGGAGATGAAAGACCAAAGCAAAGAGAACACAGCCAAAAGGTGCCAGGATAACATAGGTAAGGAATAAAAGGAGTTAATCATCCCAAAGCAATTACTTACTCTAATTCTCTCTCTCTCTCTCTCTCCCTCCCTCCCTCTCCTACATACACACATACCTCAGAGGATGTATGAGGACAAAGCTCCATTTCAGTGTCTTCCTCTTCCTCTGGTGGTGGTTTTGCTGGAGGGGGTGGACGTTCTCTCTATATGATTAAAAAAAAAAGCTGGCTGAGAATCTCACGCTCAAAAGGCTGAGAACCTCTCATGCCTGCTAGTCCTTATGGGTGTCACCTGGCCTAAGTGTTTTAACACTAATAAACTTTAAAAAAAAAAAAAGCCTAAGTGTTTTAGCATGTCTCTCCTTAAACATGTGGCATTTTTGGTCTACCCCTAGTTCAGTCATTCATAATTAAAACATGCCTTGAAGAGGCCAAATATGGGGTCAAAATTATTCCCTTAATAGAGATTTCTTCCTTTCAGTGCCATGTAGCTCTTGCCTTCATTTCTTAAGACAAAGGGATGAGAAATTCTATCATACATTGAGCAGCTATGAAGATAAATGATTTGCTAAATAACTAGTCACTATGCTAAGTGATGAAGATAGAAAGGTTAAAACAGTTTCCAGCCCTAAAAGAGCTCAAATCCTATGAAGGAAACAACAGATAATTACGTACACAGAAGATACATGCTGTGTAAACAGAAAATCTGTAATATCTGAGAGAAGGTACCAGTAGTTTCAGGGATGGGGACCAGGAAGGGAGTGCACTTCAGGCGTGCGTGTGTGCGTGTGTGTGTGGTGTGTGTGTGTGTGTACACGTATGTACTGCAGTGGGGGGAAGGGAGTGAGGGTGGGAGAGAGACAGGGTTGTATGTATTGGGGGGTGGGGGTGGGGGGTGAGCCCTGCAAGTGCGTAGTGTGTGTAGAGAAATAGGACCAGGAAAGGCTTCCTGTAGAAGGTAAGATTTATCTGAGTCCTGAAGGAAGCCATGAAAGCTAAAATTCAGAAGTGAGGAAAGAAATCAGAGGGGACAGCAAGTGCAAACGCACAAGATTATGCGAGGAACAGCAAGTCTGGCAGCATAGCTGAATGGTAGAGTTTGTGGACAGGAATAGGAAAGGGGAAAGTAAGAAAGAGTCAGGTTCCAAATGGCTTTAGGTGCTAAACAGAGGACTTTACATTCCATCTCACAGGTAATAGGGAGCCAGTTTATTGAGTAGAGGGGTGATATGGTCAGACCTAGCTTTAACTTTAGGAAGATAATTTTGGTAGTTGAGTCGAAGATAAAAGAGGGAGAAATTTGAGGCATGTAGACCAATTAGAAGACATAGAAAATGTCTAGTTGGGAAATGACGAAGGCTTGTACTATGGAGTGACAGTGAGTTGAGAGGATACAATGGGATGTTGTGAAGGTAGAAATGACCAAGATTTGTCAATAGATTACATATGTGGGGTGAGTCTGAGAGTAAGGGGTTGAGGACACTAAGACTATGAGATTGGGAAGATGGTGGTACTCTCAATGGTAATAGGAAAATCGGGATTAGAAAAGTTTCTTATTGCTGAGTAAAAGCTAAATGAAAAAGCATTTCATGGCTACTTACTATGTACCAAGCACTGTGATAAGTGCTAGAGATACAACTAGAAAAGTGAGACAATCCCTGATTGCAAGAATCTCCCATTCTAATTGGGGAAGACAACACATATAGACACATAAAAGAGACAAATGGCAAGGCCCAAGGGTCCTTTAGGTGAAGTAGCAGGTTAATTGGTAAATCCAGTGTGCCACAGTAGCTAGCACAGGGGAGATGTGATGGTCTGTGTGATGCTCCATATTACCAGAAAGATTGTAGTTGGTATCTCCCTCTTCCTTCAAGCTGTGTGAACAACCACATCTGCCTCAAGAGCTGGTAGGGCAGAGGGGTTGGAGGGATCTGGCTCACTATTCTTGAGAAAGGGGGAGTGGGCTCAAAGGTTAGGGTGGACTAGAGGCCCTGCGTTCCCTCTATGGATGTAGGGAGGAAGGAAAAGGTAAAAGAACATTATCAGGAAGATTGAGCAGAAGAACTTCCTGCTGAACTTGCTCTGACTGGGCTCTCATACTGCTACAACAGTACAGAGTAAATAAATTATCACAGAAATTGCAAGAATACAAAATTTAAAAATCTAAACACTGTTGTCCTCTTTAGCTGCCAGGCTAAGTCGGAATTTTCTGAAACCATGAAATCTCTACCTACTTTAATATATCCAAGAAATCAATGTCCATGAATTGACTCTTAGGAAAGCACTCAATGATCAAAACCCTAGTTTTTACTCAAACTTCAATGTTCTCCATAAAAAAAAAATTAGCAAAAGCTAAAAAAATACCCTCTCATCTTCAATCATTTTATTCCATACAGATAATTCTTATTCATTAGCACATTAAAACCTCATTTCATTTAAGCCTATTTTTTAAAAAGGAATAAGCCCCATTTTTTTCTGCTTGAGGAAAGCAGGAGGCTAAAAGAAGAAATGCTTTACAGGTAATACAATGGACTCATGGGTATGAATGTGTGAAGCTCCTAAATCCATGCAATTCTAGAGATACATGGTATTGTCCTTGATAAAGGACCCACATGCTAAAAAATCTGAAAAACAGATTTGCAACCAAAGCAGAAGCCACTTCAGCACCTTTTACATTCCAAGGAATTATTCATGTTTGATTAGCTATTGTTCTGATTGGAAAATTCCATTACAAAGCAGATTCTTGTAGGGCGATTAAAAAAGCAGGGGAAGTTAAATACACCCTCATCCTCTAGTCTACAGGGGTAGACCTACACAGAAAAGGTCAATGGGAATGTTTCCCCCAACTTGTACAGCGCTGTCACAACTGGTCTGTGCTCTATGTATGTCTATATCTATAGGTTAATTCACTGTATTTCAAAAAGAGGAGTAAATACTTCAGGAAGAAAGGGAAGAGAAAAACATTGAGTTATGAGAGCCCTCCATAGAAATCAGCCACTCAGCTGCTTCTACATGAAGAGGTAATCCTAATCCTCCCCTGCTACTAATGATTTCCGAGGTGGGCATGTGTGTGCATGTGTTTGTGTGTATTCTATATTTATTTTGCACATACTTATGTAGGTACATAGGATCAGAGGGATCACAGACCTAAAGCCCGAAAGGATCTTACACTCTAATCCCCACATCTTACAGATTAGGAAACTGGAGCCCAGGAAGGTCAAGTGATTTGTCCAAGGTCACAAAGAAGTCAACAACAGACGCTGAATTTGAACCCAAGTCCTACAACTTCAGAGCCAGCACTCATTCCCCTGTACTAGACTATCTGACAGAATATAAACTCCTTAAAAGTTATTTGATATCTGGCTATGTATCACCATTACCTAGAACAGTGCCAATTATACAGCAAGTGTTTAATCAATGTGTGTTAAGATTTGGGGAGTGTAAAAAGTAGGTATGTAGCCACTCTCCTCATGTTTCTGGAAGAAAAAATCAGAGCCTATCAGAAACCTGTCTAAGCTTCTTGCCTTCTCAATGAGTTGGGGAAGGGTGGAGGAAGGAAAAGAATTTGGGATGGAAAAAAATTTTAATGAAAAAAAAAATCTAAGAGTTAAAAGATCTGAGACCTTTGTAATCAAGAAGTAGCTACAGTGACATTGTGAAATGAGACCTGAATCACTAAAGAAATCACTCTCTTCTACTATACATCACTCAAGATAAAATCATTAGAAAAGTAAATGTGGCTTGAATACTGTGCCTGAGCAACACATTTCAATAATATGGAAACAGAAGGGTGGCACTGACAGTCACAAAGAACAAAGTATTTATAAATTACTATGTAAGAGAAAAAAACCCAACACCTAAGGTGCAACAAATACCTAGCAAACAACCAAAAGTCCTCGTTGCTGTTTGTCCTTCATTCTCAAAGAGGACCGTCACATCAGGGAGGTGATGCCATGACTTGCAAGTGAATTGGATTTAAGTGAGGGAGGGCTGTGCAAAGTCACCAGCCTCACTCTCTTCTCTGGAGCCATCTGGGTCCAGAGGCCAGATATAGAGCAGTACTACTGGAGATGGCCCCAGATGCAGTGGGAGATTTTGGCCTTTTTAATTATGTAAGAGAGAGGAAAAAAAAAAGCAAACCAACACCTACAGTGTAACATTAACTAGCAAATGACCAAAAGTCCTTAAGTTGATATTAAATTACTTGTTCCTTAACAATTAATCTAACAAGTAAAGTCTCTTGGTTTTTCACAGATCCGGTTTCCTTACCATTCTCTTCAATGGTTCCAGCTCCCCCTACTGGCCTCGTGTGCAAATGCCAAAAAAAAGAATTCGTAGCTTAATATGGCTAACATATTCAGGCAGGACATTTGGAAGAGAGTAAAACACTTAGCACTGTACGTATAGAGAAATTAAACAGGTGCCCTGTTGACCAATATCTCATCCCTAATCCAAACTCTTCAAATACCAGTCAGCTCCAAAGAGAAGTCTGGGCCTAGGCAGGGTCAGTAGTTCTTGAGATAAAACTACAGACTTGGGGGCCACGATGAAGTCAGGATCATTCTAGAGGCAAACTTTAGGTTTGGGCTTGCACCAGGAGGGCAAAGAAGGGAGAATCCATTTCATTATGGCAAACCTCTTTCTCTCACAGAACCACCAAAGACCTAGTACTCTGGAATATACTCAAAGAAGTAGGGTCTCTAGGGCTGTCAGATATCCTAGGAGCTGTAACAGATTCCTTGGCCTTTTTCAAGCCAGCCTCAATAACAAGAAAAAAATTAGCAAAAGAGCAAAATGTACTTTACTCAAGGTAGGATCATCAATGTGATCTTGGAAGCACAAAGCCAGTCTGTCTGGAATACAAACTCAAAACACCAAACCACAGTATATGACCAAGTAGGGGAAATGATTGTAGGAAAAAGTCCCCAAAGTGGCAAACCACTCTAGGGGAAACTGCTGTGGCTGCTATTTGTCTTTCATTCTCAAAATGGACCTTGACATCAGGGAGGTGATGCCATGACATGCAAGTGAACTGTTAAGTGAGAGGGCTCCTCTGATTCCTCTGGAATAATTTGGGTCCAGTGACCAGATATGGATCAGGACAACTGGAGATGGCTCAGGATGTAGTGGGGGACCTTGGCCTTTTCAAACTAAGGTTTTTAACAGGTCTCAGTTTGACTGAGGCAACATCCATTCAGTGATTAAGGCTTAATAAAAAATGAGGCAAAGAATGGCATCTTTAAAAATATTATTTACTAGGGGAAATAATATGGAAAGGAATCCTAAGAATAGCAACAAGATTCAGTTTAGAGCTATAGAAAGAGGTAGGAGCAGTGGTAAGAATGAAGGCGACAACAGGCAGGGAAAACAGGGTATAAAATAAGCTGATTTTTGATGTTCTTCACTCCCATGTTCCAAGATAAGACTAGAGAAAACACAACTTTTTATGTAGAATGTGAGGGACAAGGCTGGATAGAAGCAAATGTAAGCACACATGTAAGCATCCTAACAGTATCAATGAAGCCTCAAGATAGTTCAGCTTAATACAAATCCTGACCACATGAGTAATCCCTGAGAGCAGATGGAGCCTGAGACAGAATGCTCCATACAGGCTGGGATTAATTCTAGTAGACTTTTTATTGTTTCTTGATATAGAAATGACTCTGGGAGCCTTCTGGACAAAAAAGTAAAATATTTTAGTAAAGATTGCAAATACTTGTTGGAACAAAAACTAATGATTTTCATTTTGCTCCTTCCTTGTTTCAGAGGAGAAATGACAAAATGTTGGGAAGTCATCTCATTCAGCTGAAATCAGGAACATTCCATCTCTTAATATAAGTATCATTTCTTTATCAAGCCAACAAAGTTCTAATCAGAGCTGGAACTGTCACTACAACAGAGATTTACAAGGACCTCATGAAGAAGAGTCATACATTCTAATTAGGGGAGACAACATAAAAGGGGTCAGTTCTAGGGCAAATGGCAAGGCCCAGACCAAGAATCCTTAGGGTGAAATGGAGCAGACAAACCGTAAAGAGAGAGAAAAGTCACTTGAAGTTTAATTTACTTTAATACCCTAAACCTTTATTAAACATTTACTGTGTGCAACGTGATGCAAATGTGATGGATTCTGAGAGAAGTCTCCTCCCATATTACCCTTTCACACCCCCAAGAGCAAACTAGGTGTATGAATGCCAAGCCTGGAACTCCAAAAAGGGCAGCAAGAGGACAGAAAGACCTCCTGGCCCATCCCTGTGCTTTCCCTACCCTCCTCCCACCTTCTATGAGTTTAAAAATGAAACAAAACAGGTACACACAGGCCTCACTCCAGATGCTTTCACAATGGCTGCTTCTGCCTCCTTGGTCACAGATTCTCTGTCAGAAGACTTTCCACTGGTGATGCTATCTAGTGAGTGGCAGGAAATGGCATTATACAGAGCTTCATAGGGACCTTCCTCTTGTGAGTTCATGTCAAAATCAATGATCAGCTCATTTACTGCTTTCTCCACATCACCTGATGAGGACAAGGAGAACAAAAAAAGGAAGGAAAAGGAAAACACAAAATTAAGAACTGCAATGCCTCCAAATGCAGAATTCTGAT
Source organism: Phascolarctos cinereus (assembly GCF_003287225.1). Lineage (NCBI taxonomy): Eukaryota > Metazoa > Chordata > Mammalia > Diprotodontia > Phascolarctidae > Phascolarctos > Phascolarctos cinereus. Next base: position 242,328,270 of record NW_027555958.1, read on the forward strand.
CCTGATGAAGCTTCATAATTTTCAGACCAGTGACTGACTAGTCTGGTCCTTAGACCTAAAAATAAAGTGTTTACTTTAAACTCACAGGGCACAAAATTCAGAGGTAGGACATCAGAAACACAACATATTCCAAACTACACATGACCAGAAACTGCCTCCACAAAGCTGCTGACAGATGGTTATTCTGCTTCTACTTGAAGCTGTACAGTGATAGCCAACTCAAGACTTTTCCCAGGTAACCCATTCCCCCTTTTGGGAGGGTCTAGTTATTCAGAAGTTCTTCCTTATATGCAGCTTCAATTCATTATTCTTCATTTTGCTTTCTGGGGCTAAGCAAATTAAACTAAATCCCTCTTCTACAGGAAGGTCCTTAAAATACCTAAAGATAATTACCATGTTTGCCATTAGGACTTCTCTTCTCTACTCGAAACACTCACAGTTTTTTTAAATGAGCTGAAAAGAGTCTTACTCAGTTCAATATACTAAGCTTCTGAATGAAAGTCCATGGAAATGATATAGTGGGGAGTCTCTTATACCTTTACTCATTTTTCTGCCATCAGAAATTATTTTTGTCTTTTAATTCTTCACTTTTCTCACCATGTGTTCCTATATCTAGATAACTCTTACTGCTGAACAGAAAAGTCGATTTGGTGTCAGAAGGCCTAAGTGTGAATCTTGCCTCTACTCAAATGTGTGAGCTCAGGCAAGTTATTTACTTTTTCTCTCCTCTCTCAGCTTTCTCTTTTGTAAAATCATTGGGATTGATTAGACTAGAAATTATAGGACCTTTCTTGTTCTGAAATTTTATAATCCTATAATTATATCACATCAGAAATCCAAATTAAAATATTTTAAAGTATAATTATATACATACTAAATAGTAACAGTCAATAAAAATGATATCTCAGCAGGGATATGAGGAAACAGGTATATTTATACAATCCTGGTGGCACTATAAATTTGCTTACTCTTTTTGGAGAGCAATATGCTGACTCATAGGGCAAGAACTTAAAAAATTTGTTCAAATCTTTTCACACAATTAAAGTCAGAGTGAGAAAATAATACTAAAGAAAAAAAGCAATTTGTACAAAGAAATTCAAAGCAGTGTTATTCTTACTAGTGAAAATATTAGAAATAATCCAAATACCTCAAAGTAGAGGAATCAGCTAAGGAAAATATGAATACAAAAGAATATTATATAACATGAAAAAAAATGTGTGGATCATATCAATAAATGGCAAGATATATATATATACATAGATATAGACATATCCAGGGGGTGGGGAATCCAAAGCCTTGAAGTCACACATGGCCTTCTAAGTCCTCAAGTGCAGCCGACTGAGTCCAATTTTTACAAATAAAATTCATTTATTAAGGGGATTTATTTTGCGAACATATGGCCTCGAGTTCCCCACTCCTGGACATATCTATCTATATATAAATGTTGGGGGAAAAACAAAGTAAATACTGAGTATAATTGTGCAAAAACACATAACTTATAAAAAAAAAGGTGAAGAAAATTTAGAGTAATTAAACAGTTAATATTCCTTATTTTCTTTGGAGAACATAAACCCTTAAGGATTTTCTGTATGTGAATATGTTTATATATTCATGTGAGCACAGACATTTATGTGTTTTCCTCTACTGACCTTTAATTGTGGCATGAAGAGGGCCATGGGTTCTTGATGCCTATTAGAGGAGTATAAGTTCTGGCAGGTCCTACAAGACCTATACCAAGCTAGAAAAGCCTTAAGTATAGAACCCAAAACTGGCCTAGCTAACTTCCTAGATGCTCATAGCCTGAGGGTAAGGCACAATTAGCTCTCCTCTGAATTTACCCTCTGCTGGAAGGTAAACCAAAAAACTCCTCCCAAAGCCTCCTTTTGTAGAGGGCTCAGAATTTTCAGGCCCTCTTCCCTACCCTCTTCCCCTACCCTACCCTCTAGCATCCCCTCCCTCTGCTTTTTAGATTCTTCTAGTGTCTTACCTACTTTCATTAGAAGGTAAGCTCTTTGACCGCAGGGACTGTCTTTCCTTTTCTTATTAGGATCCCCAGCATTTAACTCTGTGTAGCCACATAATAGGCATTTAATAAATGTTTACTGACTATTAATTGACCAGATAATGAATATTTTTGGACACAGAAACTAAAACAAAAAGAGCACCTAACAGGGAATGGAGGGGATGCAATTTGCATAAGCAGAGGGATCACAGGATCATAGATTAAAAAGGATTGTAGAAACATACTCTGACCCCGTCATTTAACAGATGAGGAACTGAGACCAAGAGAAGTTACATAACTTGCTGAAAGTCATACAAAGAGCCACCGAAACAGAATATGAAACTGAATCTAGTCTCTAAATCCAGCACTCTTTCTAATGAGCCAGATATTATCACAGATGTTTGAAGTACTGAACCACACACACACACACACACACACACACACACACACAGAGTCATCACTACTTGCGGTGAATGAAAGAGAAAAAAGAGAACTACACATCTGTTATTTTGCTTTATGACAAAATGTAAGCTCCCTGAGGTCAAAGACGATTTTGATCTCATCCTTGTATCTCCAATGCTTTGTATATAGTACACATTTAATAAATCTTCGTGGAATTGAGCTGTTTTCTCTGCCATGAAGAACAATCATTACACTAGGAATGATAGAACAAAAAAAGGTTAACAAGGAACTGAAACCCTAAATAAGTTAAATAGTATGAAAGCACCTAGCTAGCATAAATTAGTTCTAATATTAGATTCCTGGAGAAATTAAAACAGCAGGTTAAAAAGTACTCTGTTGGGGGCAGTTAGGTGGCACAGAGCACCAGCCCTGGAGTTAGGAGGATCTGAGTTCAAATCTGACCTTAGACACTTACTAATTGTGTGACCCTGGGCAAGTCACTTAACCCGAATTGCCTTTAAAAAAAAAGTACTTTATGGATTTGATTACTAAATCACATTGCCTGTGCCCTTTGAAATATAATAGAGTCCAAAAGGTATTAGAAGAGTATAGAAGGACAAAAATTTCAATTTTCAAAAAGGGAAACAAGATGTATACTTCAAACTACAGAAGGGTGAACCTGAATTCAATTCCTAGAAAAATTCTAGAACGCTTTATTGAAGGGATAGTTTGTGAGCACTTCATGAAGGAAAGCGGTGAAGTCAGAATCATTGAGAACAAATCACGGTAGACTAGACCCTTTCCTTTTTTGGACTACTTTACTATATTGCTGGATCAGCAGAATTTTGAACACTGTGTAATAGCCCTTGAATACAAAAGGGCATCTGACAAAGTTTTTATATCCTTTTAGGCAAGATAGAGATAGGTGAGCTAGACAACAATAGAGTTAGACAGATCTGAGACTGAGTGAATGACTGAATCAAAAGACAGGTGATAGATGAACGTACTCTTGCTAACCTAGAAGGGTGTCATTAGTGAAGTATCCTTTGTCTTTGGTTTTCTGTTCAACATAGGATCACAAATTTAGAGCTGGAAGGGACCTTAGAGGTAAACTGGTTTAAAAAAAAAAAGCACCCTTCATTTTATAGATCAGGACATCAAGATTCAGAAAAGTTATGAGACTTGCCCATCAAGATAAGTGACAGAACCAGGATTTGAACCCAAGTCCTCTGATTCCAAGTCTACCACTCTTTCCAATATATACTACCTTAATTTATTAATGACTTGAAAGGGCAGGTGATATTTATCAAATTTATGAATTTACAAAGCTAGACAGGATCAATATCATGCTGGACAACAGAACTGGGATACAAAAAAACCAAAAAGATTAAACAAAACAAAAAATATAGTAAGATGAACTGTAATAGGGACGCATATAAAGTATTACATTTGAGTTAAATGCTTGTCTTTTCATTTTGCCAGAGCTCTGTCTTTGTTTTAGGTGACATACCTATAAGTCAAGTGGCTTAGTAATTATTCAGTTATCTTCATAGATTTATAATTGCCATAGCCACTAGGTAGTTCAATTTGAACTTAACCAGGGACTCACAACATTCTCTCTTAACATAATAGTTCAGAGTGCCCTAAGCAAATACAATCACAAGCTTGAGACTCTAAAACAATTAACAATTAACAGTTGATAGAATGGCCTAGTAATGAAGGATACGCATTATCTTTTTCTGAAAATCTACCTATCTGAATTCTGGTTAGCAGGGAAATGGCCTAAATAACTTAACCTTCTAGTTAGTGGCAGATAACAGCAAGGATTAGGTAACTTTTCAAAACTAATTTTCATCAAGTACAATCCAGCCTCAACCACCTGGCTTTTGTTATACTGTCTTATTTCTATCCCTTCCTTCCCCATCAACTTCCCCCTACCCCCACCCTGCGCTTGACAGAACACACTCCCATCCTAGACTACATGGCAGCAGGTAGGTCACATATTAATTCTGAGAAACAAAGCAGGCAAAAGAGAGAGTGCCTGAAGCACACAGACAATAAACCTGCTCAATATTATAAATATTGGAAATAAATATGCTCAATATAAGTTTAGATATGCCATGCATCAAGAAATGTACCCTTAAACTACATGCAAGCATAATTAATAGTTAATTAATAGGATGAATATTGGTCTTGCAGCATCACACCAAAAAGCTATACTTACTGTATAGACCTGGGGACTCCAAAGCAGAGAAGGGGAAATTTTACATTTGGTCCACCCCAGGCCCTAACTGGAGGACAGAGCCATGCTCACCTTGAGACTTCAGGGATGTTGAGTCCACATTAGGGACAAACGGTGACTGGGTTCTGATAGATTTGTCTCCTTTTGTACTTCTTTTCCCAGTCATGTGTTCTACAAAGACAGAGAAAACAGCTGAAGCAAAGAAGTTTCCGGGTTTACCACTCAGTCCTATCCCCAACAGCCTCACTGGGAGGGTTTCTTTCTCCTCCCGCCCATGAACTGACCTTCAATAAATGCTGCTATCTGCTGACTCTTCTGGGAAGGAAGCTCTCGAACAGTGTCTAGTGCAGTTAGCCCCCGGTTATCTTTTATGTTCACATCAATTCCTAGAGATATACACAGGAAGGAGCAGGAGAATGAGAATTTTCAAGACAGCTTCCAATAACAGCCAGACTCGAGTTCACTTACATCAACCTTCCAGCAGAAATAATGGTTATCCTCTAAAGTCATTTAATCCAGCTATCCAAAAACAGGTCTTACACTTACACAGTCAAACAAATGCAGACACACATGAACTGGGTTCAACTGCAGCCAGTGGAAATCAACCCCCTCCTGAGACGCTGTTCAGTCCCGACCCTGACATGCCGTACACAAGAGCACTGCCGACCTCTCACCTGCAGCCAGCAGGATTTGAACCACATCTGTCTTGCCAAACAAAGCAGCCTCATGCAAAGCACTGCCCTTCTCCGTCTGTAAAGCAAACAAGAACTCAGTGCAAGACATAGTCAGAAATTATGATCCCAGAGATTAGCATGGGTTTACATGACAAACAGAAATTCCAAATTATTAAAGCCAACAGAGGGGACACAAAGGAAAATACACCACAGACACACACACACACACACACATACACACACTCTCTCTCTCTCTCTCTCTCTCTCTCTCTCTCTCTCACTCACTCACTCCTCTTCATAATCTTCTCTTTTAGTTTTCTCTGTCTGTTTTACAATATTTATACATGGCTCCTATCTTTGGCATGTGAGATAATACAGCAGTGGGCCACATGTGACCCACCCGCTCCACTTGCTGTCTAGCTACACACATCTATAAAGCCCACAGTACAAGGATCATAAGGGAGAAAAGTGCTGGAGGAAGACTGAGTGCAGAGGACTGAATTCACCTCCACTTTAGCAGTAACTTGATCCATGTAAAGATTATGACACTGGGCATTATTCTGAAAGATGAGTACATATAAATAAATTTGGATTTTCATTCCATACCTTTATGTAGGAAAGCTCTGAGGACACTTTACTATGTCACATAGTAACAACATGAATTTACCAAGAATTATGGGCTCTGAAGTAGTAAAAAGAGGAATCCCAACATTCAGAAAGCAAAAAAAAAAAGGGGGGGGATTGGTTCAAATGGAAGAGCAAATTATGTTCAAATCTAGAGACAAGTTTTCAGGAATTGTCCACTGAAAAGAACCTAACCCAAACAAGCTGAAAGGAGGGATATATCTCTTATTAGCAAATAGTTCCACATTTTAATTTTAAAATGAGTGAAAGCATTTTTCTAAATGTATCCAATGATAACAGCCCATAAGCATAAGCCTTTACTGTAGAAGCCAAGACCCTTAAAATTTGAAGATTATCGTGGCTACCTGGTAGTTGCTATCCATCCCAGCATCCAGAAGGACACGGACCACAGCTTTGTGACCATTTCGTGCAGCCAAGTGCAGAGGAGTATGTTTCTTAGTGTTGCAGCTTAAGAGGTTGGGGTGAGCATTGAGCAGCATCTTCACCACCTCCAGCCTCCCATAGAGTGCAGCCAGGTCCAGTGGTGTCTCAAACTTGTTATTGCGCATGGTGGGATCAGTTAGTTCCTCCAAGAGGACCTTCACCACCCAGTATGGCCATATTGAGCTGCACAGTGAAGGGCCGTCTCATTGTCATTGTTCTAGAGAGTTAAAAAAGGAGACCGGCATAATCAGGTAGGCTTAATGACATGGACAAAAGGGCATCAGATGGAAATAGCACTAGTAAAACTATTGAAGTTTAAATGAAGAAAATGGCAGAAATATTTCTGTAACACATTAATTTGAAAATATTTAGTAAGTGATTGATCCTCACTGCACCTCTTCTGAAGTGATTAATTCGTAATTTAGGTAAGTGTCACTGATTAGAGTGGTCAATATGGCTTGGCTTGGAGGCATGTACCAGTTCTAATGACCCACAAATGTCAGTTCCTAATGAACTCGTCAAGCCACACTGACCACTCCAATTGGTGACATTCTTACCTAAATTATGAATTCCCTACTGCAAAAGAAGAGCAGTCATCTACTAAGTATTTTCAAATGGATGTGACTGACCATGTCTCTCCCATATTTTGTGCAGAATGAAAAAGATAGCATATGCATAGAAGAGATTCTATAGAAGTCTGGTACAGATCAAGTACAACAACATCACAACCATCAGTTTAATTTAAACTTCAATCAGTTTTACAATACAGTACTTATCTAACTACATTATTTTGATGCTCAATTTGTCAGCCATCCCATTTGTCTTAATCTCCAGCATTTACAGAAATGCTATGCATTTTCATATGGCTTCTAGCATGCAAACCAATCATGAATGCTAAGGATGGAAACCACCCAGAAGAACAGTGCTAATCATTCTACACATCAGCCAACAGCCAGAGGAGGAGGTAGGGGGGACGCACGGAGGGAGACGACGCCCAGGACAGGGGATGATGACAGGAAATGATGCTAAATGCAAAAGGAACTCAGAGATCCCTGACTACTGCACTGCTTCTACTGGAAATGCCTGAACCAATTAATACATGCAATATCTATCATAAAATAGCAGTGCAAGGAACAATTTTACATAGAAGATAAAATCAGACTTTTCAAAGTTGTTTGCAAGGTGCAAAATATACCAACATAATGTTTATATTAATTCAAATTCAGACCTGCCCCTCAACCCCAATTTCACTTTTATCTAAAGAGCATAATCAGAAAAGGAAAAAGGAAGAAGTTTCAGAAGCATTTATTAGGCTAACATATCCAAAAAACATCAGTTGTTCCAACTGTGTTGCAACTTTTCTATTTTCTTCCAATAAAAAATATATATACATATACTGCATAACTGTATGACATGGAAAAAAAGGAATTTCCATGTGACTTCTTAGGAACATTTAGCAAAGCATTTATTGTGGTGATTTAGGAAGAATTTTTAAAATTCATCTACCAGCTTTGCAACTTTGAGAGACAGACAGTGCTTCAGAAAGGGGGGCATGGCTAAAAAAATCATTATTTTGCACCTTTCAAACTGTAAAAATAAAAACCTCTACAATTGCTTTAATTCTATTAATAATGTTAAAACATATTCTAAGGGTTACCCAATACCATGCATGCAACTCCATCTGCTTTTGATATGGCATTTGACTGCATCATTTTTTCCAGCTGCATTGTCACCCAGAAAGATCTGGAGCTGCTAGGAACAGGACCTCTATGACTAGAGTTTACCAATAAACTACAATGAAGAAAATCAGGACAGAAGAAGCAATAAAAGCAGCCACAAGCAGAAGTAAATGCACACAGATAAATATAGGGTGCAGAGAAAACAAAACATTAAGCTCAAACAAGGCTCAAGTGAAGTAGCTGCTGGGGTGTACTTCAATCATCATCACCAGCCTCTGTCAATGACCAACAGAGTCTGCCCCTTAGTGCACTGAGTGCCTCTAAACTCAAAGAAGCACATAAAGAGAGAGACAGACAGACAGAGAGAGAGAGAAAGAAAGAGAGAGAGAGAGAGAGAGAGAGAGAGAGAGAGAGAGAGAGAGAGAGAGAGAGAGAGAGAGTGTGAGAGAGTGTATGTGTGTGTATGTGTGTCTGTCTGTCTGTATGCCTGCCAATGGCAGCACACCTGCCTGAAGGGAGAGCATCTTTGGGGCCACCTGGCTTCTTTCTGCTCAGCCATACTGTGCCACTCACAATCAGCCTCATGGAGGGACCTAGTCTTTTTGAAACCTGGCCAAGCTTCTTTATATCCACTACATGACCCATTACCTTGCCTGGCAGCTTGTGCCTCCAGTCATAGATAGCAATCTTGGCTTCATGACTTTGTAATGAGGTCTATTTTCTGGTTTAGCCTTCTCCAAACTGGCAAATAGAAAGTCCCTTTTTACAATGAGAAAGCAAAGCCTACGTGTAACTTGTGTCACGTGATTCCTCTTTCATCAAAATAAAATAAATACAAACCCTACACAGTTTGAGTAGGGAAACTTTCATCCAGGAAAGTCCATCTACTCTAGAGGAAACAGGGTTCTGTTACTTACTGTATTAATTTTTCTTTGTTTAAGCACAAGTCAGTTGCCAATCAATTCAAAGCAAGTAGACTATAAAAACATACAGCAAAGAAAACCAAAAGCTCTCCTGTGGATTTCTTTTGCAGATGAAATGATGCTACCTGTTTCTTAACCCTCAGCACTCACCCAACTTGCCTCAAGGCTGCCACACTAGAACCAAGTTTCATTTACCATTAGTAGAAAGCAATTTACATTCTCTCTCTCAACACTGGTCACTGGGACAAACACCAATAGCTCTCTTGTTCTCAAAGACAGAAAGTAATATTCTCATGCTCCAGGAAAAAGGAGATACCTGATGCCTGTGGTCAAACATTCACCTTCTCCCTCTCCTTCTCTCTCTCATACAGATATTTGAATCTGAATGTCCTTGTTATTAACACTATTTCTCCTTTGGAGTAAAAGAGTTAGCAAACCATTAAGTCAGTCAAACATCAAGAACCCAATGAGAACCATTAAAAAATATAGGGATGTAAAGGGTATGACAGTTTTCTAAAACTAAGCACGCCCTGAAACCTCTAGAAGTCACATCCTAAGTACTAACTTCAAACCCTAAAGCATTCCAAGAATCAGTGAATCAAAAACTGGAAACAGAAGTGGTAACATGGGAACATGAACACCATACTTCTAAACACCATAATTTCTAAATTCTCCTTCACAAATTTCCCATTCCTACCCATCTGCCATTTGGAAGACCACCTGTCTATTTGCCTAACTGTAATTTAGTATTTGGAAGAATTAGAGAGAGGATGAACTATATATATGCATAGTATATAAAGCCATGCATCTTGGCATCTGGTGACCCCTTCCCCTTAAAGTATAAATTCCAAACATGACATCCTCAAATTTAAAACAAAAAACTACAGAGTAGTTAAAACTACTTATCTGTGGTCATTGGTCAAGAGAGGAGATATAACATACAAATACAAATTACTAGCAGCTAAGAACTATGTGGGGGCATTATCATAGTAGCCATCAATAGAAGAACATACATAACAGAGTCTCCTCTCTTCCAAACACCTAAAGTATGATTCAGCTTGTAAACTAGTGTCTTTGTGTCACACTTAGGCAAACCTTTCTGCAGGATATTGAGGGGCAATTTGTCGCTGAAGGAGTAGTGGAAATAACTAGGGATGTTTATCACAAAGAAAAGAGGTTTACCATGAAGAAGAAGACTCAGAGGCTATGTAACAACTGTTCTCCAATGTCTGGAGGGCTGTCATTCGGAGAAAGAAGATGACTTTTACATGCTGCTCTACCGAACACAATTAGGACTTATAGATTACTAGAACGCATATTTCAGTTCAACATAATGAAGAACTTTCAAACAAATAAAACTAAACAAAAATGGAAAAGGCTGCCTCTTGAAGTGGTAAATTTCTCACCAATAAAAGTATCCCAAAGTAAATCAAATGATTACCTATAATCAACGGTGCAAGATTCTTGAAGCAGGTGGGAGGATGAAATAACTTCAAAAATACTTCCCAACCTTTTTTTTTCCTTTTTTTTAATATAAATTTATTTTTATTTTTCAATATTCACTTCCACAAGATTTTGAGTTCCAAATTTTCACCCCTTCTCACCCCTCCCCCCACCCCAAGATGGCATGCATTCTGAATATCCCTTCCCCTAGTCTGCCCTCCCTTCTATCTCTCCCCCCTTCTCCTATCCCCTTCCCCTTCTATTTTCCTGTAGAGCAGGATAGACTTCTGTACCCCATTTCCTATATTTCTTATTTCCCAGTTGCATGTGAAAACTTTTTTTTTAAAACATATGTTTTTAAAACTTTGGGTTTCAAATTTTCTCCCTTCCTCCTTCCCCACCCACCCTCATTGAAAAGGCAAGCAACTCAATACAGGTTATACATGTGCAGTTATATACAACACTTCCATAGCAGACATGTGAAAAACTAACTCTATTTCCCTTAATCCTATCCTGCCCTCCCATTTATTCTATTCTTTCTTTTGACCCTGTCCCTCCTCAGAAGTGTTTGCTTCTGATTACCCCCTTTCCCAATCTGACCTCCTATCATCCCCCTGCTCTCTTGTCCCCTTCTTCCCCTACTTTCCTGTAGGGTAAGACAGATTTCCATACCCAGTTGAATGTGTATGTTATTCCCTCCGTAAGCCAAATCCTATGAGAACAAGATTCACTCATTCCCTCTCACCTCCCCCGTTTCCCCTCCACTGTAAGAGACTTTTCTTTTCTGGTTTTTTTTTGTGAGATAATTTACCCCATTCTACCTCTCCCTTTCTTCTTCTCCAAGTATAATCCTCTCTCACCCCTTAATTTTATTCTCCAGAAATGACCCCTTAATCTTCAACTCACCCTGTGCCCTCTGTCTATCTATACATACATACATACATACATACATACATACATATAATTTTTTCCCTCCAACTACCCTAATACTGACAAAGGTCTCATGCGTTATAAATATCATCTTTCCATGCAGAAATGTAAACAGTTCAACCTTAATAAGTCTCTTATGATTTCTCTTTCTTGTTTACCTCTTCATGTTCCACCTGAGTCCTGTATTTGAAAGTCAAATTTTGTATTCAGCTCTGGTCTTTTCATCAGGAATGCTTGAAAGTCCTCTATTTCACTGAATGACCATTTTTTCCCCTGAAAGATTATACTCAGTTTTGCTGGGTAGGTGATTCTTGGTTGTAATCCTATCTCCTTTGCCCTCCAGAATATTATATTCCATGCCCTGTGGTCCTTTAATGTAGAAGCTGCTACATCTTGTGTTATCCTGATTGTGTTTTCACAATACTTGAATTGTTTCTTTCTGGAAGCTTGTAATATTTTCTCCTTGACCTGGGAACTCTGGAATTTGGCTACAATATTCCTAGGAGTTTTCCTTTGGGGATCTCTTTCAGGAGGAGATCGGTGGATTCTTTCAATTTCTATTTTGCCCTCTGGTTCTAAAATATCAGGGCAGTTTTCCTTGATAATTTCTTGAAAGATGATGTCTAGGCTCTTTTTTTCAATCATGGCTTTCAGATAGTCCAATAATTTTTAAATTCTCTCTCCTGGATCTATTTTCCAGGTCAGTTGTTTTTCCAATGAGATATTTCACATTCTCTTTTATTTTTCATTCTTTTGGATTTGTTTTACACTGTCTTGATTTCTCATAAAGTCACTAGCTTCCAATTGCTCTATTCTAATTTTTAAGGAAGCACTTCCTTCAGTAATCTTTTGGACTTCCTTTTCTATCTGGCCAATTTTTCTTTTTAGGGCATTCTTCTCCTCATTAGCTTTTTGGACCTCTTTTGCCATTTGGGTTAGGCTGTTTTTTAAGGTATTATTTTCTTCAGTATTTTTTTGGGTCTCCTTTAGCAAGCTGTTGACTTGTTTTTCATGATTTTCTTGCATCACTCTCATTTCCCTTCCCAGTTTTTCCTCTACTTCTCTTACTTGCTTCTCAAAATCCTTTTTGAGCTCTTCCAAGGCCTGGGACTGATTCATGTTTTTCTTGGAGGCTTTGGATGTAGGAGCTTTGACTTTGTTGTCTTCTTCTGGTTGTATATTTTGATCTTCTTTGTCACCACAGTAAGATAATATAGTCTGACTCTTTTTGCACTGCTTGCTCTTGGCCCCAGCTAATTACTTAAGTTTTAAACTCTTTGTTGAGGTAAGAGTCTACTTCCAATGTGGAGAATGTACTGTCCCAAACTTCGGGGGTTTGTACAGCTGTTTTCAGAGATACTTGTAGAGACCTGTAAATTTTCAGTTTTTCCAAGGTGGTATGATAAGGGGCGAGGTGTTTACTCCTTTCCTGGTCTGTGCTCTGGTCTATCAGTGACCACAAGCACTCCTTTCTGTCCTGCAACTGTGAGGAAGATTTTCTCTTCACAGCTATTACAAGCTCCACCATGCCAGCACTCCTCCTCGCCCCAGGACCACTGCCCGGAACTGTGACCCAGATCCAAGCACAGGCAAAGCAAGAGATTCCTACCTCAGCACTGGCAAAGGGATCCTTGCAATCCCTCTCTGATCAGCCACTGGATTCCCCCTCAGTCTGTGGGCTGGAAGCTCAGGAGGCAGCCACCGCCCTGGCACTCTGCACTCTGTGCTCTGCATCTGGCTCTGAGAACTAGTTCCTCTCTCAGCACCACAGAAACAGATTTTTCCCACTGACCTTCTAAATTGTCTTTGCTTTCATGGGTGGAGAAGTCTGGAAGCTGCCACAGCTGCCTGCGATTCAGTCCTCTGAGGCCTGCTCCAGGTTTGCTGCAGCCTGCACGCCCATACCGCACTGCGCTCCACTCCCAGCATGGTGCGATATACCTTTCAGATCAACCATTCATGTTGTCTTGTGCTGGAAATTTGTTTCATTCTGTCTTTTTGTGGGTTCTGCTGCTTTAGATTTGTTTAGAGCCATTTTTTATAGGTATTTGGAGGGGTTTGGGGGAGAACTAATGCAAGTCACTGCTTTCATTCTGCCATCTTGGCTCCGCCCCCCCCTTCCAAACCTTAATAATCTGCTACTTTAAAACACAGTTCCTCCTTCTGGCAATTTTATGATATTCTAGTATGACTGAATTGTTTAAAAAACAGTTCTATATTCACATAGGTATTATCAATGTTGAAAGGTTTCTTCTGGCTATTTGCAAATAGGCAGGGCTCTAAGCACAACATTAATGTTAATAAAAATTCCATTTGTGTTAAAAAAACATTAGACTCTTCATCTCTACATGCAACTATGTAGAGCAGCAGTGTCAAACTCAAATAGAAACAGAGGCCACTAAATCATACATAAGGATCCCTGTGGACCACATATTGACTTAGTTTTAAAATGTGATGCATCTACATTTTACTGTACTTTTATTTATTTTGTTAACTATTTCTGAATTATATTTTGGTCAGGTTTGGGTCTCACTCATGTGGGCTCCATGTCTGACACCTCTGAGCGACACAAAAAAGCAAAATGCATTTTAGCAAAATGACTCTCAGACAGCCCAAGTAGATCACTGAAAACAATCACAGGCATAGTGCAAGAAGGTTCTGTTTATGGTGTAGCTATTGGAATCCATTCCAATTTGTCACCCTAAAACCAATATGTATTATTTTCATCTTTCAGAGTGCAGTTTTTAATAACTATATTGCTTTTTCAGTTTGGTAACAAGGTGTTACTTAAGGACACACTCTCATTCTTTTTCATTAATTAGGCCCTTCTTTAGCTATGCAGGCTAAATCTAAGTGACAGGAGAAAGTATTTTCAAAACCACAGTGTCTCTTTAAAACTTCCTTTTGATCGTATGCTTTAGTAACTAAACTAGCCACAAAAAGGAAATACTTCTAAATCCCTGACCTCTGTTCTCTGAATGTGGTTCTCACTTTAAGTGTATCATTTTTAAAAACTTCCATCATGAAAATTACCAGATTCCCAGATTCTTTTGAGAAATGAACTTTCTGTCCACAGCTTGAGGCCAGATCTCAAAAATATTTAAAACACAAGATATGGAAAATGGAAAAGGATACAAGGACAAAAGGGTCTTCCCAAAGCTGTACCCGGTATGTCACTGTAAGAAAAACCTATATATCCCAAGAATCCTGGTGACACAGTCTCTCTAGATTACATTGCGATCAGTTGGGAAAAATCTCAATATCCTTAATGGCTATCAAGAAGGAGAGGGAGAGAGAGATCATCAATGTTGAATAGCTCCTTAACAAAATGAGAACATGAAATTTACTCTCAGCTCCTTTGAAACGTAAAAATTAGTTTATACCTGCTTTCCCTTCAGAAAATTCACTGAGAAGAAACAGAAGGTAGCTAATATGGGCAACATTATGACTCAACCAGAGTTTGGTTTATTTCTTCTACACAAGAGATCTTGTGTGAAATAAAATCTCTGGTCAAGCAGAGTCGCTATGACTGAGGAAGCTTGGGCTCAAAGGGAAAAATGGTGGTGGCCAGAGAGACTCCAAATGGTAAAGTCAGCTGAGCATGACACACTTAAAACCACATCCCAACATAAATCAACAGACTCATTACTTGCTTCCAGCCCAACAACAGATAAAACTCAATTAAATATGGTATGTGTCCCTTTTCATTGATCTTCTCTCTGCTGATGGCCTCGTCGAGTAACTTAAGAAACTTCTCTGATCCACGTCATCAGCTGTTCAATTTTCATGGGGATTTGTAATCTATTTTTGTGCTTTTTTTGTGGGTCAAGAATGACTAAGCAGAAAGAAAAGCAAACAAAGACTGGAGACAGAAGACTGAGGCTTAAAAGCCAGACACAATGTACACACTTAACAAAACAAGACTGAGGGAGCAAGCAGGCAAGAGTCCCAAAAGAGGCTACCCATGGCCTTTTTCTCCTACCCCCACCATGAGCCACAGATCAAGCATCCCTCACATTGGAAAGAAATATGGAAATCAGATCCCAAAAAGACATGAAGAAAATGTTCCAGCAGGTAAAAGCCTCCCATTATTTGTGCTTATTAAGAATATTAATTTATCTAATTATCCTTGAAGTACATGGATTTTTCTAACAACAATTTTTAAAACCTAGCATCAAATTAAAGAGACTGTGCCCTAACTCCCCCCACCTTTATTGATTTTAAGCTGTTCAGATTTTTCTTTAATAGTTGACAGCTCTACAGTGGGTGATTTGGATTTTTTAAACCATTTTACCATCCCCAGAAACAGAACAGAAGGAGACATGACTACAGCAGCCATCAACCGGGATGATGAAAACTGCCTGAGCAGGAGAGTGGGAGCAAGAGGAAACCCACGACTGGGTGCAGCTCGGAGCAATGATGCAGAGAAATCCTGTCAGCTAAGTACACACCTTTGCATTGATATAAGGGTCAAAGGGGCCGTACTTTTTGAGTTCTTTGATCTCAAGAGCATTCTACAAAAAGGAGAGGAAAAGAAAATGTGATGATAAAATGGATGAAATACAGCAATAAAGTAATGTGTAGCCCCAAGGGCGAAATCAGATTCACCAGGGTACCTTGAAAAGAAATCACAGCAACCCAACCTCCATGGTACCTCATGTCACCACTAATCACCCCATTTGTATAGGCAGTCAACTGAAACCATCACATTAATAGTTTCTAAACAAATCAATGTAATGACCAGTTAATTGACTTTTTCCATTTGCAAAGACTATCAAAATCCATCACGTTCCCCAAGGAATGGTGGGCAATTCTCTTAAGATACCAGCCCTACTCTAGTGCTGACCTGTTAGACAGATTTTCATAACATTGAACTGGAATCCCATTCTCACAAACTATTCCCTACCCCCACCCCCCTATCTCTACCTACCATGGATGATCAAAGTAGGATAAAGCTGTGACATAGATCAGGGTTTCAAACTCAATTACTTAGCTTTACCAGGATCCAAGTTCCAAGGTAAAAATTAGGACAGAAAGGATTGAAAAGTTATGAACATTTCTTAAATAAGAGATATTATTTGTGTAGCCATTTAAAAACTGAGGAAGAACAATTAAAAATAAACTTCCTCCTCTGTGCCCTTTGGCAAAAGAGAATTAACAATCAGCCACTGGGACTAAAACAATATAATAAAACTTATACTTTGTTAATAGTAGTTATCCCTTAAATGTTAAAAAAGAAAGTAAGGATTAATCAAATTTTGATGACCCACACCTAGACACTATAATCTCAAAGTGAATGGAAAACTGGCTAACAGCCATATATAAGCACCAAGGAAGCAGCTAGATGACCCAGTAGATAGTGCTGGACTCGGAGTCAAGAAAATCTGAATTCAAATCCTGCCTGAGACACTTACTAGCCATGTGACTCTGAACAAGTCACACAACCTCTCTCAGCCTCAGTTTCTCATTTGTAAAATGGTAGATCATAACAGTACCTACATGATTGTTGTAACGATCAAAATGAACATGTCAAGTGCTTTGCAAACCTTAAAGTGCTATATAAATGTTAGTCATTATTATTTCAATATAATGCAAACTGAAAGCTCTTCTGTCTTAATTTTCTCGTGCCTAAGGGCTAAGATTCCTTCTTATAAATTATGCCACACCTCTAACAGCTTAGCACAACCCTGTAAGGCCACTGCTGGAAGACGATACCTTGTATGTTTGTTCCTCCACGAGGATGAGACCTCTCTCAGTTTGGGTGGCTTATTTGTGAGGAACAATATCAACTTAAATGCTACAGACCAACAGTTACTTACTCAGCTGAGGGACTTAGGAAAATGGGGGTGAAGGTATTATAGTAAATGGATGTAGTTTTATTTACATTCTCAACAACCAAGAGCCATAATTTCCTCTTTCAAACAGTATTATGAAATAGAGAAAAGGATTTCTTCAGCTCTGGCAAGAAGAGTAGGCATAGAAAGAGGAGCTGTCAAAAAGATAAAGCCTTTCAATCTACATGCCAGAAGCATACTCCTTCCTCACAGTCTACACATATGCCCACATAACTACAATGTGCAAGGATAATGAGATTTACCAACAGGAAGTAGCATTGTGTCCAAGAAGAATAAACCAAGACTGCGGTTATAGAAATAAAACATCCCCTCCCACCACATTCTCCTATAGTCAGATTACATGAAAAGTCTTCTTCCGACCTGTTCATTGACTTTGGTGTGGGAGGGTCCTTGGTGGATGAGTAATCGAACTATCTGAGCATCCCCCTTCCAGGCTGCCAGGTGAAGAGGGTAACAGCCTTTACAGTCAGCCACATTGGTCAATGCATCATTCCTTAGAAGAACCTCCACCACGTCCCTGGAAGGCAACAACACCTGATGAGCTTGCATAATTCAAAACTCTCTTTCCTGGGTTCCCAATCTTTAGTTGAGCCAATCTCCTTCAGCCCTCTTTCTCTCAAGCAAACTATTTACACAGATATTGACAGGAGAGTCTAACTTTCTGGAGCCATGTTGTCTGAATCACTCTTCCCAATTATCTTGGCCTCTTTGACACTATTTCATTTCTATTCATGTGAAAATGTCAGGCTTCCTTATCTATACCTTGAAATCACCCTTGCCTGGATGCTTTAATAGCATTCTGGAATAGAATTTATGGAAATATAGTGATGCAAAAACCCCTGGTACAATTTAATACATTATTCAAGGGAATTATCCTTTCGTGTTGACTGCAGAAGGATAGATGGGAGTAGAAGTTAATTCAAATATAAACCAAACACATATGGTATAATTTGAGTACTTTGGAAAGGGGAAGTTAGCTTTCTTCTTGGTGACACTATTAATTAAGTAAATACAAGTGCATAATTATCCACCACATACACTAAATCAGAGAAAATCTCCACGGTGAATAAAAACCACCAATATTAACACAAAGCATGACAGTAATGAACAATCCTAAGGGACTAAACAAGGATGAACTATTTATGTTCTAATATGGAGAGATGATACCTGTGTCCTCTCTCATCCCTTTGGGGGCCAGAGAGTCTAATTAGACAAAAGGCCCAGAAGTGGTTCTGTTATATCTTGGTTTAAAAAAAAAAAGAATGGAAAGAGAGAGGAAGAGTAACACACTAGGGTGAGGAAAGGAAAGTTAGGGGAAATTACCTCATATAATCAGGATGAACAAGTAGAAAATCTATGTGAAAAAGGATTGGGAGGAGTAGCCAATGCTTGAACCTCACTCTCATTCAAACTGGTCAAAGGAGGGAAGAATACATACATACATACATACATACATACATACATACATTACATACATATACACACACACACACACAGAGTTGGGTACAGAAGTACATTTCATTTAACAGTGAAAGAGGAAGGGAAGTGGAAAAAAGAAGGGGATATTAGAGGGATGGTGAGTTAAGGGAGGGATTACAAACAAAACTCTAACAAAGTACACGCAAAAATATTCACAGTTCATAAAATCTAATTTTTTTAAATCATGTGCTCCAAGGCTCTATACTAATTTGATTACCACCATTATTTAAATGCCTTCATTTCCTATTACATTATTTATACATCTTAGTAGAGAAAAGTTACCCATTATCCTCCATACAAGATTTTCTTGCTCCCTTTTCAAAGTCATAATCCATTCCCATAACTGCCTAAAATATTCTCCTCCTGAAGCAGAGTCTTGAGAGATAAAAAGGTATAGATAGGAGGAAATTGGGCAGGGAGAAAGGAATGTACTATAGCAGAAAAGAACACAGGTCTTACAATAAGAAATTCTGAGTTCAGGACACAGTTCCAGGATTCACAAGCTGGAAATCACTTAACCTCTTTCAACCTCATTTTCCTTATCTACATACTGGGAATAACATTACTCATAGTACATGCCTCCCAGAGAATTTTTTTTGAGGAAAAATGCTTTATAAACTATATAAATATGACTGATTTCAGATGTAGAAAATAACATGAGAAAAGGCACAAACACATTCAAAGCATGGAAAAGCAGATGATGTGTGTAAGGGACAAAAAGAGTCCAATTTGGCTACAGCATAGAGTGCAAAGTATGGGACAGGATGAAATCGGGTTAAAAAGACAATTTAGTGCCTGATGGCGAAGAAACTTGACAATTAAGCTAAGGAGCTTAGACTTTAGGGTATACTGACAGATCTGGAGTAGACAAAGTCACCTGGGATAACTGAGCAAGCAGCACCAACTAAGGTAAGTTGGGGAAAAAATAAAAGGGGGGGCAGGGAATGCTCCTTCAAATCAACTTTGTTATTCATGACATGAAAATAATTTGAGAAGTATTTCAAATAAATTCAGTAGAATGACAGAGAGAAGACTCATTACTATAGTAACTTCAGGAATAGAATTTCAGAGTTGAAAAGGACTCTAGAAGTCTAGCCCACCCACAGTATCTGGAGTCTGTCTGCTTCTATTTTAGCAAGGACTTCACTTAGGTTCCCTCCCACACTGTGTGAAAAAGAAAGGAGGTCTAAGATTATTATTTACCCTTCTTGGAGGTAAAGTGTTTTTGCTTGCTAAGAGAAAATAGGGAGAGAGGCTATTTCCCCTAGAAAGGACAGGGGGAAAGGAAAGGGAAAGGACCAGGAAGATTGGAGATTCTCCTTTACAGAATCGGGGAAGATGGGGATAGAGGGAATAGGCTACCAACTACACAGTAATGTGAAGCCTAATTCTCTTCTCAACTCCTCCATGGTTATCCTCACCTCCTATAGTGCTGAAGATGTACATATATTAAATATATTTGCTTTCTAAAAGTCCTGACTTTGGGGAAAGCCCCTCTCATTCTTCCCCAGTTATAGATTTGGACAAAAGAAGATGGTGATCAAATCTATGCATAAGGAAGATTCATCTGGTGGCAGTATGAAGAATAGAGGGTAGAGGGGCAAGTAGGTGGCACAGTGGATAGAACACCCGCCCTGGAGTCAGAAGGACCTGAGACACATGATACTCACTAGCTGTGTGACCCTGGGCAAGTCACTTAACCCCAATTGCCTCACCCCCCCCAAAAAAAAATAGAGGGTAGGGACTGGGTGACAGAGAGAGAAGAAAGAACAGAAGTACTAGGATCAAATAAGCATCTATTCAAATAGTCAAAGCAAATAGTAAAGAGGTCCTATATGAGGGTGCTGTAAATACTGAGATGGCAACAAGGGAAATCTAAAGGAATGCCATATGCCAGAGATATTATAAAGGTAAAATCAACAAGGCCTGGAAATAAATTTGATGTGTCAGATGAGGAATAAGACAAAGGTAGCAGTGAGGTATCGAACATGATTAAATGATAGATCCATGATAGAAGAAGTGGGGAAATTGTGGGGAAAGGAGAATTCAGTATTACACATGTCACAGTTGATGTGCTGACAGGACCTAACAGCAGAGATGCCCAATAGAGAGCTGTGGACATGGGACTGGAGAAGTTCAGGAAAAAAGTCAGTATTGCAAATTGAGATTTTCTGTATAGGCAGTTAAACTGTGCATGTAAATAAAACTTCCAAGGGAGTATAAAGAGATAAGAAAGCCAATGACAGAATCTTTTTTGTTTTTGTTTTTAGGCAATTGGGGTTAAGTGACTTGCCCAGGGTCACACAGCTAGTACATGCCAAGTGTGTTTGGTCTGAGATCGGATATGAACTCAGGTCCTCCTGACTTCAGGACCGGTTCTCCATCCACTGCGCCACCTAGCTGCCCCTCACAGAATCTTGAAGAACACTAACAGTAAGAGTTGGAAACAGGAAGCAGTAAAGGAGACAGAAAAACTACAATTAGAGGTAAGAAAATAACCTGGAAGACAAGCTAAAAGAGAAAGCATTTACAGCAGCAATTCTCAAAGTGTATTCCAGGAACTTCTGAGGATCCCTGAGATCCTTTATTTTCATAAAAGTACTAAGACATTAAAAATCTGTGATTGAGTAAAGAACAACAGATAAATATAAAAGCTCGGGGAGAGGATGTCTCCATAATTTTTAAGAGGGGTCTTGAGAACAAAAAGTTTGAGAATCAATGATCTACTGTGTCATGTGCCACAGAGATGTGAAAAAAAGATGAGAACTAAGAAAAAGTTATTAGATTTGGTCACCTTTAGGAATCCAGTTTCAGTACAGAGTGGTAGAGAAGAGAGGCCAGATTATGAAGGAGTTAAGGATTAAGTAGATGGTAAAGAAATGAATGCATTGGGTATTATAAACTATTTTTCCTAAAAACTTTGCTGGCAAAAGGACTTACAGAGATGAAAATACCTTCAGGGGATAAATCAAAGGAAAATCTTTCTTCTACTAAGAATATCTGAGCAATATCTGCTGACTGAAAATGTACACACACACTCTCTCTCTCTCTCTCTCTTTCTCTCTCTCTCTCTTCTCTCTCTCTCTCTCTCTCTCACACACACACACACACACACACACACACACACACACACACACACACATACACTTTTAATCAGCAAAAATCCATCTTCTCTCTTCCCTCCCCCAAGTGAGACTGAAAGAAAAACAAAACTTCAATTACAAACATGTAATTACAGGTAACTAAAAACATGTACAAAAATCAAGCAAAAAAATTTCCAGAATGGTCATGTCCAAAAAAATTATGTTGTCTCATTCTGTGCTCTGAGTTCTTCACTTCTCTATCAGGAGGTGGGTAGCATGTTTCTTCATTAGTCCTACTCTGTAATCATGGCTGGTGATTAACAATGATCAGAATTCCTAAATCCTTCCCTGTCTTTACAATATTGTTTTCATTGTATAAACGTGCTCCTGGTTTTGTTCACTTCACTTTGCATCAGTTCACATGTCTTCTCAAGTCTTTCTCAAAACATCTCCTTCATTTCCTACTGTACAATTTAATTCCATCACATTAATAAAACACAACTTGCTCAACTATTCCCTAATTAACGCGCAGCCCCTCAGAATCCCATCCTTTATCACATCAAAAAGAGTTATAAATATTTTTGTACACCCTTAAAAGTCCATTTTGCTTAGGATTAATCCCTCCTTTAATCTTCTCTCCCCCTTACCTCTTTCCCATTTCTCCTCTTTCCATCCTGTATTTATGTACCCAACTCTGTATACACAGATGAGAGTGAGATTCAAGAGTCAGATACGCCCCCCACTCCCAATTGTATAGATATCTGTTTCTGTACCCTTGAGACCAGATCATTTTCACTAACTCTCCTCCCTCCCCTTTCTTTTCACTGTTCTCTTAAGATCATTAACAGAAACACTCCCAGGATTTCTGTTTAATTCGACTCCTTGTATGAACCCTGATAAAGTTCAATGGGAACATGTATCATCTCCCATATTTGAATGTAAGCAGTTTATACTTGTTTACTCTTCTAACGTTGTTCAATCATGTTTACCTTTTAATGTTTCTCTTCATTCCTGTATTTGAACTTCAGTCTTTTCTGTCAGGAATACTTGAAAGTCTTCTATTTCATTGAAGATCCATTTTCCCCCTGTAACATTATACTCAGTTTTGCTGGGTAAATTATTCTTGATTATAAGTCTATATCCTTTGCCTTCTAGGATATTGTACTCCAAGCTCTCTGCTCCTTTAGACTGATGGCCATAAATTGTTTATGAGCCTCAACTGTGGCTCCTCAGGACTTGAATTATTTCTTTCTGGTTGCTTGCAATATTTTTCCTTTAACTTAAAAGCTCTGAATTTTGGCTGAAAGTTTTCATCTGGGAGTTTCTTTTAAAAAGTAACCAATGGATTATTTCTACTTTGCCCTCTGTTTCTAAGAGATGTAGGCAGTTTTCTTTTAAGATTTCTTGACATTTCTTTTCCTGATGAGGATGTTCAGGTAGTCTGAGGATTACGAAATGATTTCTCCTCGATCTGTTTTCCAGGTCAGTCAATTTTGCTATGACACACCTTACACTTCCATTTTTTTCCAGTCTTTTGGCTTTTGTCACTGGTCCATTTGGCCCATTCTAATTTTCAGGAGTTTGTTGCTTGGGCAGGGATTTGTATCGTTTGTGCAAAGATGATAATTCCCTTTCTAATTCTTTCTTTCATATTTCTCATTTCTTTTCCATTTTTTCCCTCTCTAGTGCTCTCACTGACAAAAACTTTTTTAAACTCTTTTAACTCTTTGTTCATCTTAATCTGGAATTCTGTTTGTATCTGTGCCCAAACTGTGTTTTTTCTTTAAAGCTTTTCTTATAGATGCTTTGGAGTCATTCTCTTCTCCTGAGTTTTTGACTTGAGTGTCTGTCTTCCTCACCACTTCTTATGGTGGAATTCTTTTTTTTTTTTAAATCATTATTCCAGTCTATTTCCTGATACTATGCTTAGTGTTAGGGCTAAGGACTGCCCATTTCTAGAGCGAAGGTGTAGTATGTTGCTGATGCTACTTCCTTTGGGTTACTAAGTATTGTGTTGTTTCACCATCTCAGGGACAGCTCAGGCTATAGACCTGCAAGCTTTCAGTGTTTCCAAAGCAGCAGATCCAGAGCAAAATCTGACTCTGTCGTCCTGTCCAAACTCTCAAAGTTCCTAACCTGGGTTTGGGTCTGAGCAACAGTAGGCTGCTGTTGGACTCGGCTGCTATCAACCAGCTAGGATGGATGCTGGTTCAGAGTGACACAGTTGTAGGCTCCCCTCTCATCTGGAATTACTGGCTAGTTATTTCTCTGCAGGCTTCAGACTGGGCTGGAACTGAGACCCTGCTCTGCTTCCTGGATATGTCACACTGCCTACTACTGCTTCTGAATCTGCTCTCTTCTCAGTTTACAACCCAGAACCTGAACTGTGGGAGGAAGAGGGCACGGCAGCCAGTCTCCTCCTCAGTCTACCCTTGATCTATGACTCATATGTAAGTAGTGGGCAATAAAGCTGTCTATTGGCACCCATCCCCATCAAGGTGTCCCAGGATAGGTCTGAGACAACAATATGCCCTGGTACACAGCTTCTCCCTGCAATGAAGAGCTCCTGGCTAAATGCTCCCCCTAGTGACTGCAATCCTTTAAGATTCCCTAAGCCACTGGCTTAGGTCAGAAAAATGACTCAATGTGACTTCTTCTTGGACTCCCCCCAACAAGATTTGGTCTAGTGCATTTTTAGGTGTATTTGAAGTTTTGCAGAAAGGAGCTCACTGCTATACTTTCTGCTACTCTGACATCTTGGCTCCACCTCCCCCTTGGAGTTGGTAGAAGGATTCCTTACCAAAGAACAGGGAAGACTTTTCTTATGACAGGAGAGAAGAAAGAAAACGAAGAGGGAAAAATGCTGAAAAGCTTTGTACCTCAAAGAGGTACAGTTGAGGTACAAAGAAGTTCATGCATCCAATGCCTAGCACAGCAAACAAACAAGTCTTGGGTGACTGAATGATTGCTGAACCAAAGTGGGTGGGATGAGGTTGGGGGTTTAAAGAAAGAGTATTAATCAATCAACAAATATTTATTAAGTGCCTGTTTGCCAAGCATTAGGTGCTGGGAATACAAAGAAAAAAAGGAAATGGTACCTGCTTATAAAAGGGTTACATTCTATCAGAGAAAATGTATCCCTATAGTCAGATATGACTTGTGTACAAAGTAACTAAATTAAGGAGGGGGGTTGATCAAGAAAGGCTTCACCCATGAAATGGTGCTTGAAGTTTGTTTCAAAAGAGATCAGGGATTCTAAGTCGCAGACATGAGGGGTAAGCATCTTCCAGGAATGAGGGACTGCCCATGCAAAGGCATGATGATGAGAGATGGAATGTTGCATATGAGACATGCCAGTCACATGAAGAGGAATAACATATAACCATCCTGGAAAGGGCTTAAAAAGGGATAGAAGGGTCTGTATTTTGAACACAGAGGCAAGAGGGAGCCACTGGAATTTTTTGCATAAAAGGTACATACTCAAACTTGTGTTTCAGGAATTTTATTTTGTCAGCTGTATGGGGTACGGATGGGAGATGGAGACTGGAAAAAGGGAGACCAATTAGGAAGCTGTTGTAATAACCTAGGCAAGAGAGGATGAAGATCTGAAGGAAGGTAGCTGTGGTATGCGTAGAGAAAAGGGGGAAGATGTAAGAGATGTTGTAGGAGAATCACTAGGATGTGGCAATTGATGAGAAAGAGTGAGGAAGAGTGAAAACTAAAGAGTGAGAGTAAAAGGTTCAGAATAGTCTCTATGTGGAAGGAATGTTACAGGAAACCTATTGCCATGCAGAATGATGGGAAAACGGACAAAGAAACCAAGTAAAAATAAATTTTTTTTTTCAGAGAGATGAGGAGATAGTATTCTGCTACACACGTAAGATCATAGATATACAGATGGAGGGGTCTTTGGAGGTCCTCACTCTTCTAGATGAGGTAGCTAAGGCCCAAGGAGGTGGGTGATCTGCCTAAAGGCATGCCAGATAGTAAACAACAGGAGCAAGATTTGAATCCAGGGTTTCTGACTCCGATGCCAAAATGCTTTCTACTATAATATGCAAAATTAAACATCTCCATCCGTTAAGACCACTGGCTAAAGGTTCCTGAAAGAAAAAATTTAGAATTTGACTAAAATGAGATTTTTGGGTTTTAGATGGATTTAATTAAGCTTCACTTCCTTACTCTTCCCTGTTAAAGGATTAGGGCTCTGGAGACTGTGAAAGCAATGTAAATATGATTAATACTTACTTGTGGCCATTCAGAGCTGCATGGTGCAGAGGGGTATAACCGGTGCTATCGACACAATTCACATTGGGTCCTCTCCAGATGCTGTAGTAAAGACAAAAATCAAAGCATGAAGTCAGAGACCAAATTTAAAGGCAGTTAGCAAGAAAAAAAAGATTTATCAATAGTCTTTAGTCAAATCTGTTCTTTTTCTAATGCTGAAGACAAAGGACAGAAGCAATTAACTATAGCAATTTATGGTATAAAAGTTACAAATAGTTCACTCAACAAGGAGACAAATGCCAAGCCATAATGGAATTGTTTAACTGCCACCTTCCTTAACCATTAACTTCATTATTCTCTAGGTCTGAGATTCCTGTCACTGAATTCTACCAATAATACAAAAATAATCCATTGACAGATTACCAGTAACATAACTTAATTAAACTAGCACATATTCCCAAAAGACACTTACCACCAGCCATAAGGATAAGTACATGGGTGCATTTTCCCATATGCTTTTTCCTCTTCGGCAGCACCAAGCTCTCAAAACAAAGCAGAGATACAAGGATCTGGATAACTGGGATGATTCAACTATGAGTGATCAAGAACAATAACAACCAAAAAAAACCCTCTGGTGACTACAGCAGGGCAAATAACCCAAGGCCCAAACCAAAGGCTCTGGGAATTTCACAAAGACCAGGTTTAACCTTGAAAGCTCCTTACAAATCACTTTTTTTCCTTTTTTTTAACTACCACACATGGTGAATAACTTGCATTCTTCTACCTCAAAACATGGACCAAAATACTTCTTACTCCTCAGCTCTGCCATCTCTGGAACGGCAGGGTTTCCTGAAGCACCTGGTTCCCCGATGAAACCCAAGTGACCCTTTGATCCAGAAAACTGCCTTCTCTCTCCCTCTCAATATCTCCAGTTTTCTTCGTCTGTTTCCAGCTTTCTACTTTTCCTCTCAAAGGTCAAGTACAAAGGCACAGCTCAGGTATAAGCAATTATTCACGAATCAATCATTCTCAAATGTAAAATGCCAAAAAGTACCAACGGCAAAGCAAGTTCACATTCTATCACAGGATATCAACGATGCCAGACCAAAGGCCTCATCTATGTTAATCTTAATGATAAGGAATTAACCCTCTCAAAGGATTACCACCTCTTTAAAGAAAAAAAAAAGCCCTTACCTTTGCATCCTCTTGTATCCATCACATTAAGAACATGCTCAACTTTGAATCCCAGTGACAATAACAAAATTAGTATCCTAATTTACATGCTATATGTTAGTCCACAGAAGATTTAGAGCATGAATAGTTTTCAGTGGACATCTAATATGGCTTCTTCATTTTTAAATTTTTAAAAGAAATTGGTAAGTAAGGTACTTGACTAGCTTATCTAGATAGTAAATGGCAGAGCTACTCTGGATTCAAACTGAGGTCCACTGCCTTCTCAATCAATTATATTCTTATCTCATCTTACTAACACACTGCGAAAAGTAGACAGAGAGGTATAGTGGACAGAGCACTCAATTTAAAGATGTAGGATATAGGTTTCAAATTTTGGAGTGACCCTGGGCAAGTCATTTAACCTCTGTAGGCCTCAGTTTTCTCATCTGCAAGAAGAATGGTTTGAAATTCATGAACTTTAAGGGCTTACAGCTCTAAATCTATGACCTAAATGAGCTTT
Organism: Phascolarctos cinereus; assembly: GCF_003287225.1. Lineage (NCBI taxonomy): Eukaryota > Metazoa > Chordata > Mammalia > Diprotodontia > Phascolarctidae > Phascolarctos > Phascolarctos cinereus. The sequence continues at coordinate 242,355,970 of NW_027555958.1, forward strand.
TTTCATGTTTGTCATCCAAATGTTACTACGAAGTGACTGAGATTACAATTCTACTTTATAAGTAGGGTTGAGGTCAGAAGATAAATTTGCCCAAGGAGACAGAAAAATTTAGTGACAGATCCAAAAGAGTCTGCATTTATGAACACTCGACATTCAGATGAAACAATTAAATGTTCAGAATATTACACAATTTACAAAATGATTATTACAGACAGTAAAGTGCTGTAGGAATTCAGAGAAGAGAGTCATCACTATTGGCTAGAAATGTAGTCAAGGAACCCAAATATGGTATTCCTAATTCAGTACTTTACTTAGACTGTTATCTCAAACCACCTCCATCTCTACACTAAAATAGGAACTGGAAATTAAGCCCCTTGTTTTGGGCAGAAGAGCAGAACGGAATGATTTTTCCATCTCCTTCTTCACTCTTTCTGCCTAAACAAGTAATTTGCCTAGAAGCTTAATTATAAGGGGCTGACATAAGCACTGACACAAGTGCTATGCATACTCTAGAGCACACGTTCTCAAACTTTTGGTCTTTACAATCCAAAAAATAATCCTGATGACCCCCAAAGAGTTTTTATTTGGGTGGGTTATAGCTGTCAATATTTATTATATTAAAAATGAAAACTCATACATTACATTTTTAATCATTTAAAATAACCCATTACATGTATAACTCATTACATATATAAATAACATATTTTTATTGAAATTAGCTATATTTTCAAAACAAAAAAATTTAGTGAGAAAAGCAGTAAAGCTTTGCATTTAAGCAAATATCTTTAATGTCTGGCTTAACAGAAGACAATTAAATTCTCATATTTGCTTCTGTATTCAATAGAGGTTTTGTTTTTGGGTTTTTTTTAGTGAGGCAATTGGGGTTAAGTGACTTGCCCAGAGTCACACAGCTAGTGAGTGTTATGTGCCTGAGGCTAGATTTGAACTAAGGTCCTCCTGACTCCAGGGCTGGTGCTCTACCCACTGTGCCATCTAGCTGCCCCTTCAATAGGTTCTGACATGTTATTTTGGTTGAAGTATGTGAAATAATCAGGCCTTACATAGATATATGTAGTTGGGAAATGGATGAGTATCTTAAGAGCTTTTTCAGATAATTGTGGTTATTCTTCTTTGATAACTCCACCAAAACTCAACAAATGGTAGCTTCTTAATGATTAGTTTCAAAGTGAAATCTGAAACCAAAGCAATGACTTTTCAAACTGTTATATGCTTTTGTAATATCATGTATTGGCCATCTGGAAAATACTGGTTCACTGAATTATGCAGATATTCCAAATGTTTATACATTTCATATACAACAACAACAACAAAAGTGTTAATATCACCACCAGTCTTATCAGAAAAGCTGTTAAGTACGGAGAGGCTGTCAAACTCATGGTGGCAAACACAAATTCAAAAATTCTAATTTTCACTTGAAAGCCTGAATTTTATAATTAGAAATAAATATTATCAGCTGTTTTCCACGAAGTGATAGACTCTCTTCATTTCAAGAAAACGCCTGCAAATACCCAAGCCTGAATAGTCCTACTTTGTCAGTCTTTCAAGTAAATATGGTGTTTTATGAAAACAGTGACTTGTTTAGTTCATAACTCCAACAATTCTCCCAGGGCTTTTCCTGGAGACAACCACCATACTTCTGTATACAGCACAAATGCTTTGTGTTTACTTGCCATTTTGTCACATAGAATCAAGATTCAATAAAATTAATATTTTTTATTGCTTCATCAAGGATATTTGTAAGTGAAACTGGCATTATTTTGATTGTGAGTACATTGGTGACTAGCAGCACACTGTGGAGCCACGGTCCTGATTCATGCTACACACCAGCAGTTTTACCCACCATTGCTCTTGTACCATTGATGCAACTGTCAACATAATTGTAAAGGAATAAACTATCAGATTCAAAACAGTTATTCAACACTTTGGATATTTTAGCACCATTTGTGTTTACTGCCATCCATTTACATAAAAGATCTTCTATGATTAATTGGTGCTGATAAAAGACAAATATTAAACAAAACAGCAAGTCTAGTCAAATATGCAGATTTGTCCATTTGTAAGGAAAAAATGCAATTTGGCAGATGAGCTATTAACTCAGTGTCCATTTTTTAAAATAATTCTTTAATTCACAGGTCATGGAGTCTCTGAAATTCTTTTGAAACTCATAAAACTCTGAAACTCATAAAAGAATATGAACTTCTAGAGAGAATACAAGTCATTCCCCAATTGATAAACGGTCAAAGAATATGAAGAACTAGTTTTCCAGTGAATAAATGTAAACAATTTATAGTCATATGAGAGAAATGCAGATTACAACAACCTTGAGATATCATTGTATACCTACCAGATTGATAGAAGGAAAAAGTGACAAATGTTGGAGAGGATGTGGAGAAATTGGGACACTAACTCACTGTTTGTAGAATTGTAAAATGATCCAACCATTTTGAAGAGAAATCTGGCATTATGCCCAAAGAGTTATTAAATTACCTATACTCGTTGGCCCAGAAATACCACTACTTGGTCTATTCCCAAAGATGATTAGGGAAAAAGGAAAAGAAATTATATGTTTTAAAACCTTTATAGCAGCTATCTTTGTGGTGGTAGAAAACTGGAAATTGTAGGGATGCCCAACTGGGGAATAGCTGAACAAGTTGTGGTATATGATTGGGATATAATACTACTGTGCTATAAGAAATGATGAGCTCAACTATTTTAGAAAAACATGGAAAGACTTGCATAAAATAATGAAGAGCAAAATGAGCAGAACCAAGAGAACACTGTATATATTAACAGCAATATTGTTTTAAGAACAACTTTGAGCAAATAAGTTTTCTTGTCTATTATAAATACCCAAATTAATTATAAAGGATGTATGAAAAAAGACACTATCTGCACCCAGAGAATGAATTGATTAAACAGAAGTATATATAGACTCTGTGTGTGTGTGTGTGTGTGTGTGTGTGTGATGGTACCCATCTCTAGGGAGGGGGAGGGAAGAAAAAAATTACATGATAATTTTGCTGTATATTTGAAAAGAATAGCAAGTTGTGCACAGTAGGTTTGCAGTTTCATGTACAATCACCTTTTTTACTATACTATGCTATGAAAATGCTTATTTATTCCATAAATTAAAAACATTAACAATAAAAAATAAAAACAGAAACTTTAAATAAAAAAGAATATGAGTAAAAGGCAATATTGTTACTATTATTATGAAAATAATTTTAACTTCTCAGAACCCCTGAAAGGGTCCCAGACACCCTCTAAGGGGTCCACAGATCTCACTTACAGAACTGCTTTTCTAGAGAAACAGCAGGATTCAGTTTTTGGGTCCATAAGTGGGTATCCTCAAAAAAACATTAAAACTCCTTCAAAAGAATTACAAAGGGGGCACCTAGGTGGTGCAGTGTATAGAGCACTGGCCCTGAAGTCAAGAGTACCTGAGTTCAAATCCGGCCTCAGACCAAACACTTGACACTAGCTGTGTGACCCTGGGCAAGTCACTTAACCCCAAAAGCCTTTAAAAAAAATTACAAAGGGCAGCAGAAAAAGAATAGCTCTTGAACTAAAGTATTTATTTCAACTACTAAAACTGAGGGTCATAAAGCAAAAGTGAAGGATAATATGAAAAGACAACACTATGCCAAGTATTCATGACATATATACATATTATAAGACTAGGGTCTTTCTATCTTACCCAAGCTGGAAATTACAGAGACCACTCAACACCCTGATACTAATATAAATCAGTGAAGGAGCTTTAACCTGTTCTGTTTTTCCAGCCTGGGATAGTTCACTCCTCCTTAGGTAAAGTCAGAGTCAATAAACATTTATTAAGCACCTACTACATACCAGGCATTGTGCTAAGCTCTGGGGATACAAATAAAGTCATCAGATGGCTGCAGCACTCAAGAAGCTCACAATCTAATGGAAGAAGACAAAGCATAAACAGAAGATGAAAAACAAGGATGGGAAGGAAGACTATGTGTGGAGGCATGCTACAGAGCTGCAGGTGGAGGGTGGAGGGGAGGAATCATTTGACAATCTATGAATTAGAAAGCTGATTTCTTCACACACCATGATGAGTTTTTGGAGACCATGAAGTCCAGGAGGGAAATGATGGGAAATGATGAGATGAATGTCCTAGGTGCTCCCTTAAATAGTGGAAAATCTGGGAGGAGCTCTCTCTCTCTAATGCCCCACCCTCCACTATCTCCAACAGTGAGGAGTGGGGAAAGAGCTAGAGGAGTTCACAAGGTGAGAGTTTTATAGTTAATATCATTTTGCCAAGATGATGAGTGTTTAGAGATCATGAAGTCCAAGAGGAAACAGTCTGGTAGCCCCTAGCTCACAGGGACTCTCTCTTTACCTTGGTTCTACCTTTTTGCAGCCTGCCTTTCAGAACTCCCAAGCTCAAGTGATCCATCTAGCTTCTGCCGGACTTAAAGCATGCACCAAACATCAAATGAATGTGAAGGCCTCAACAGTGCTAGGTAAATCTGGTTCAGAACAAAAAACCAGTAAGTTTAGTCAGAAAATCTGGGTTCAAATCTTGCCTCTGATGTGAACTTGAGGAAGTTACTTGATCTCCCTGGGCCTCAGTTTCTTAATTAATAAAATGAAGAGGTTGGACTAGATGACTTGCAAAATCTCTTCTAGTTTTAAATATTATAATGCTACAGATGACAAGGGAAGAAACAAAGGATGAGAAGGCATGAAGTAGACTGTAATCAGGGGGTACAAGACACATAGCTGAAATCAAAAATCTATACTAGAACAGAAGAATTGAAACTGAGGGCTTTCTGCCCCCACACGGCACTCCTCTACTATCACATCTCCTCCAAAAGCCCGTTTGGGCACGTGTAGGGTAGAAAACATATGACTCAAATTATTTGTTTAGTTTTATTAGGGAGTTTCAGTGTGCTTTGTTTTTACATTACAAGTATTTACAGATTACCCTTCGGGTAAAAAAGTGAAACAATTAAGCAAAATTGACAATAGAATGATCAGAATGACCTGATCTGAAAGTGTATGCAACATTCTATTTTTAAAAGTATTTTTAGTGAACCAAATATCTATTTTCTTTCCCTCCTACTCCCACTCCACTTTTAAAAAAGAGAAAAGAAAAATAAATTCCTTGTAACAAAATGCACAGTCAAGCAAAACACAAAAACATGTTTCATATATTCCTATATAATTCCTATATAATTAGGGTACTTTCATTCAGTACTCTAAATCCATCATCTCTCTGCCATAGTTAGCATATTTCATCACTCCTCTTGGTATTATGGATGGTCATTACATTGATCACCATTTTTTACAGCTTTCAAAGTTGCATATCTTTACAATGTCGGGAGTTGTGCAAATTGTTCTTCCAGTTCTGATCAAGTTATTCTTCACCAATCTACAAAAAGTCTTCAGAATCGTTCACTTTTATAATACTGATGTTAGAATATAAGTTGTTCTGCTGGTTCTATTGACTTCATCTGCATTAGTTCATACAAATCTTTCCATGTTTCTGTAACATCATCTATTTCCTCATTTCTTATAGCACAATACTATTCTATCACATTCATGTACCATATTTATTTAGCTACTCCTTAATTAATGGATATCCCTTTAATTTTTTTCCTTTTTTCTTGCCACAACAATAACAACAAAAAAACCTGCTACAAATATTTTCAAAGATTTCCTATTCCTCTGATGTGTTTTGGGCACAGGCTTAGCAGCGGTATAGTTAAATGGAGTCTTTGGCTCTCTGCAGTCTTCTCCTGAGCAAGTTTTTAATTTCAAACAGGATGGTTGTTAACATTCCCTACCTCTACACAGGTCTTTTCCTGGCTAGTATTCCAAAAAAAGAGCTATTTAAAAATCGTACTTCCTTCATTCATCAGTTTCCTTAAACTTTTCTAAAATCACAGTGATTACAAAGGTTAGTCCAGCACCAAACTAAAACAAACAAAATCCAATGTGCTCACAGAATGTGCAAAAGGGGCCCTAGAGAAAACCAGGACTGAATTCTAAGCAATAATTACCCTGTTCAGATGGAAGAGAAATACAACTTAACTTGTTTCCTGTACTATATCCTCAAGATTATACAGTTAAGATGAGAAAGCTACAGCAAGTTTATGAACAGACATATATAATCCACGTTTTTGTCTTTTTCTCCAACAGAATCCCTATTAACAGTCTTCATAAATAAAAATTTGAGATAGAATTTAGGAAAAAAAAAAGATACAAGATAAAGATCAAAATATAGATTTTTTTCATTTTTTTTTCTTTTGTTCTGTTTCTTCTTTCACAACATGACTAATATGGAAATATGTTTTACATGACTGCACACATATAACCTATATTGAACTGCTTACCATCTTGGAGAGGGAGGAGAGAAGGGGGAAAATCTGTAACTCAAAAAAAATTTTTAATTGTCTTTATATGTAATTGGAAAAAATAAAATACTATTAAAATTTTAAATATATATGCACATAGTATTATCTCTTTTAAAAAAAAAAAACAAATTGAGGGGCAGCTAGGTGGCACAGTGGATAGAGCTCCAGCCTTGGAGTCAGAAGACCTGAGCTCAAATCTGGCCTCAGACACTTAAGTTTACTAGCTGTATGACCCTGGGCAAGTTACTTAATCCCCATCATCTAAGCAAAATAAAGAATCTGAATTTAAAAGAATAAACTATATTTAGTTCTAAGAGCCTATTTTCATAACCTATAGAAAACATAACTGAACTTCTGATAATCCCTTGTTCTGATTTTTTAAAAATCTATACTAATCTTGGCAGTAGAGTATAGCTTACATCTACCTCTGAGGGCCACACAAAATCTGTGCATGACAAGCTTACATCACTACATCTTTTTTCCCCCTTTAGCAAAATGTTGAGACCAACATCAAACACACAAAAGCATTTCCACATTGCAATTTATTCTGGGGAAAAAACATGACTTACAAATAAAGTCAAATGAAATATCCAAATAAGACAATATTCTATGTAGCAGAAGTTGTATTTAAAAACTGTTGGGAGTTCTTTTCCTCCTCTTTTTCCTCAGTTACTTTTCTGAAAATGAATGCTTTCTCTATCTTTCTGATAATGCAAAAGGACACTAAGTCCAGAAAACATAACAATTTTCTTTATTTTCTGATAATGTTGGTGGTTTCTCCTGTTCCCAAATTTTTGAGTATTTCCCATAAATTGGCAAAAGCTAAGAGATGCTAGATACTTAAAATTCAGCAGTTTGAGATCCCATTTGTGACAAAAATCTTCAATAAGGGAGGCCACTAATAGTATTAAAAACAGGTAAAGGGCGGGAGGGCGGGGAGCAGGAGAATCCCCCTCCCCCCACTCAGCCTGTGCTCACTTGGTCAGAATAATCCAAGACCCTGAAATGGGCCCAGAGTTGAAATCTGAAAGGACCACATGGCAATGTGGCAAGGTGGTTTGGACAAGCAGCAAGGGTAGCCAATGAAGGAGTAGCTTGAGCCCAGAAATATTATCAGGAGCCAATCAAGGAAGGGCTACCTTGAGGGATTCCAGGATAGTCACTGGTGAGGAACAAGGTGCTGTCCACTACCTCTTCTTCCAGATCCATGCTATAGTATCCCTGAGCACAAAATTTGGTTGAGGGGAATGAGATTATGAGATTGGAATTTTTCCCAATTTAACCAAGGCCTCACTCCAGAGTGGTACTGGACCACACTGCTGAAATCCCTGATCTAGCTCAACCTCCTCACTTTGTCGATCTTTGGTCAAGGAGCAACAGAAGAGAAAAACTCTTAAGAACCTCAACGAGGCAATTCCTGGGGGCCTAGCCACAGAACCAGATTATCATATGTTAGTGTTATGGAATCAGAAGACCTGGATTTGAATCCTGATGCTCACCTGTGTGACCTGAAGGCAAGCTTCATCACCTTGGGTATTTATTCTGAAAAAACAAAACCCAGGGGTTTGGGCTAGATCTTTAAGGTTCCTTCCAGCTCTAAATTCTAGGATCCTTCAACAGGCTTCTTTAAGTTGACTGACCCATATTGATGCAATTCAATTTAAAAGACATTCAATGCAACTTTATTAAGCCCTCAGGATGTCACTCCTAGGGATTAGAAAATGAAATGACTACCTGCCCTTAGGAAGTTTGTAATCTGCCAAATTCCACCCACTGGTGTAGTTTGTAGGTTGCAGGGAGGGAAATGAAAGGTACCTATTCAACAGGTTTCTTAGAATATTATGCCTATATTACTTTCCTATCAAATCTATAGTCTCTATGTCAAAATCTTAATAAATAGGATTTTACCCACTATCTGTGGGGTTGGATTACAACCCAATTGCTTTGCTATTTGGAGTTCATCATCATACCATCTGCATGTATTCACCTTTTTCCTTCAGCATGATAGCCTCTGAGTAGCCACCTAAAAGACCCCAACAATGACTTTGATACTTATTTTTTTTAAATGACACAATTATGACATCTAAATTAACACACAATTTTTTCACTGTCCCTTCAAATTCTTTAATTTTAATTTTACTTGATATCACAAGAATCAATGTCAGGGAAAATTATCCTAATCTGGTGACCTCCATCACCTTGGTTCTGACTTCTAACATGAGTTCATCAGGCGAAGAACATATATTTCTCAACTGGGTAAAATGTTCCAGAATCTCTACTTCTCTCTTCAGTACTCACAGGTTTGGCTCTGACCTCCAGCTGAGAGGTAGCTGAGAGAAGGCATGAGTAGCAGAAGCCATTAAGTTCCATCTGGCATGCCAGGATGAAGGGGAACCATAGCGTGGATAGAGACTGCCTGGTCAATGGAACAATCACCTGACCACTTGGAGATCCTGAGGGATCTAGTGTTTGGGGCAACAGGGAAGCAAGAGATGTAAAGGACAACAAACTGTCTCCTAAAGCCTTTACTACTTACTATTAAGCAGGAAATAGTTAGCCCTCCCCGTAAACTCAATTTCATCACATCATTTTGTGAGGGTCCTGATAACAGGCATCCCGAGACATTCAGAAAATAGAAAGTGCCTAGAAAGGTAAATATTTTGCCACCAGTAATTGGCCTTTTAATCATCAGCATCAGAAGTTACCATGGAATAGGTTTACCAAGTAAAAACAACATAAGGAGAATAGATTTTCATATAAAGATGGACATCAGGAACCGATTAAAAAAAAAATCACCTGTGATCCTACTACAATGGCAGTTTTTGACAAAACAGTTCTGACTGGGAAAGACTCCTTTTTTCATCTTTTGATTTGATGAAAATTCATAAGGAGCTACCCAGTGACCTTTTCTGGTCACTGTTCATTCAATGAATGAGCTATCTTTCAGGTCTACAGACTAAAAGTACTAGGATCCCCTGAGAAGTAATACAATATGCAGCCTATAAAATTAAAGACTGCTTTGTGTCAGCTGCCAGGATCAAAGAGTTTAGAGAAGCAACCTACTTTTCAAGTTTTGCTTGCTCCAAATCTTCCAGAGGTAGAAAAAGCACTGCAGAAGGGGCCAGGAAATCTGGGTTCCAGTCTTGTTATGACCAGTGAGTTATCCTGACAAAACTCTCTTGGTCTCTGCCCTGCTTCATTTTGTACGCCAAGGACGAACTTGCCTGTTATTCCAATTACCTTTTGATTCCCTACTTTAGCATTCCAATCCCTTCTGATGAATGTGACAGCTTTTTTGGTGTTATTTCTAGAAGAAGCTGTAGGTCTTCAAAGAACTGATCAACTTCAGCCTCTTCAGCATCAGTGGTTGGAGCATAAACTTGTATTACTGTGATGCTAAACAGTCTACCTTGAATTTTAACAGACATCATTCAGTCATTTTTGAGATTATCCCTAGAACTGCTTTTCTCACCCTTTCATTGACTATGAGAGCTACTCCATTTCTTCTAGGGGATTCTTACCTACAGTACTATATGTAGTGATCACCTGAATTAAATTCACTCATTCTTAACCATTTAAGTTCACTGACACCCAAGATGTGGTTTTTAAACTTTCTATCTTCTGTTTGATCACATCCAGCTTACCTTCATTCACAGATCTTACATTTATGCAATGTCGATCTTTAAAGCATTAGACTTTCCTTTCATCAACAGACACATCTGTAGCTGAGCTTTCTTTTGGCTTTGGCCCATTTGCTTCATTACTACTGGTGCTATTTGTACTTGTCCTCTGCTCTTCCCCAGTAGTGTGTTGGACACCTTCCAACCTGAGGGTTCTGGTGTCATATCTTTTATTGTTTTAAAACTGGAAAATAACATTTCTTAGAGTATCTGCTTGCAGTTGTTACAGAATTACTTTCTCTCGATAGGCTGTATTTGGGGCATTTTCATTTAAAAAATGATTTTTTTTATATTGGTCAGTGTCTTCTTTGGTTTACTCATCTTTCCAGCTTTAGTTCTCCAGTTGAGCCTTTAGGCCAGAGTTAGGTTCTACCACATGCTCTATTTCTGAGGAGGGGTTTCAGGCCTGCTTGGTCTTCACCTGAGTTCCTGCCCTGAACTCCTCCTCCCAGAGTCAGGCCCTCTTGGATCTCTGAGTTTCAATGATCTCAATGTTTAGGTCCCTCTATGGCATCTCAGAAAGAATAATAGGGACTTCAGAGCTCTAGTATTCATGAGCTGTCCTAGTCTGAGCAATGCCATCCTGCACTAGTCACTGCCTCTTTAAGGTCCCCACTGTGAGTTTCCAATCACCCCAAAGATTTCTGACCACTTTGGGGCTTTCTTAGAAAGGTTCTCCATTCTTGCTGCCTCCAGACACAGAAGCTATAAGGTCAAACACAACTCTGGCCCATCTATGACGGTGCTTGGAGGCTGCTACATTGTTTGCTTGCCTGTTTAGCTTTACTAGTGGCTGCCTCTCTTATTGCCTGTGGGATTCCAGCTGGCTTTTGTGAAGGTCTAGGGTAGAAGTGATTTCACAGTAGTTTCTCATTGGACTTCTTTATTATAATCTGGTGAGAATTTTTGCTGCAGTAGATATATAAGAAATCAGCAATCTGCCTCTGTTCTGGCAGCCATCTTGGTGGGAATTCCTTTATTTAGTTTTTAAAACTCTACATAGTCTGGCCCCAATATATCTTTCCTACCTCATTAGACATTACTCATCGTCTTCCATTCTGTGATCCAAACAAAAAGGCTTTCTTACTATCCTTCACACACAACTCCCACGTCCTGTCTCTGGGCCTTTGTACTGGCCATCTCCCATACCTAGAATGCTCTCGATCCTCCCCTCCACCTCAGAGGATCCCTATCTATCTTTACACTCAAGCACTACCTTCTAATGATGCTTTTCCCGATTTTCTCAACTGCTGGTTCCTTCCCTTTCAAACTACCTTGCATTTAATTACTTTATATAACTTTAACTCTGCTCATATTTACGCTATATACACACAAATAAAGCCCTACATATTATGCATATGTACCGTGCAAATGTATGCTTATCCTTGTTATCTCCCTTGTTAGAATGTAAGCTCTTTGGGAATAGCAACTGCTTCATTCATCCTATTTGTATCTTCAGTGCCTTGCACACAGTAGGAACTTAGGAAATATGTGCTAATTGTCTGATAAGAGGAGAACCAGGAGAGCACAGTATCATAAAAGTTCATCGAGAATACAGTGTTTGGGAGATGCCAGTACTCAACAATTTAAAAGATGACCGACCCAAGGTCAAGAAGGGTAAAGACTGTGAAAAAGCTACTGGGTTTAGCACTCAGGAGAGAAATTGAGCCTTGGAAAGAGCAGTTGCTATTGAGCCCTGAGGCTACAAGTTAAAATGAAAATCAGTGTAATTTCCTCATCTACAAAATGGAAATAATACTATCTACCTCAAAGGATTGTTATGAAGATCAAATGGAATAAGGTAAACTGAAAGGACCTGAAAATTATAAAGTGTCAAACATAAGGTAGTATTACTGTGACTTACAACTTGCTCTTACATTCATTTACAAAATTGTTATTAGAACTCTTTCATTTATAACTATCAAACCATACTGCAGACAAATTCCTTTAACAGCTTCTGTAAAGTTCACTGCCAAATAAAAAAACCATACTAAACAAGTCTGGACAGTTCCATGATTTCTTGGAAACTGGAAGTGAGTGGGGTATTTTCTAGATTCCATCATGTATTTTCCTATATCCGAGCAGATGTACATGCTTCAAATGTATAGCAATAATTCTGATGTTTGTGATGCAGTTTGTGATATCTGCCAAATCATAGAAAAGTTTTCTTCTTATTTTCTAATAGAGAGGAAAATAAGAAGTCTGAACAACTGATTTTCTAGTGTAATAAAGTATCACAAACTGCAGTGTGAACGGTAGTTAGGCAGAAATGGCTAGAAAGAGGTAAGATGAGGGATTTTGCAGATACTGGAAGGTCTAACAGATAACAGAAAGAATTCCAGAGGAACAGATACAGCTCAGAGAAGCAGAAACAAGAGAAATTGAGTGAATCCTTTCAAATTAGCTACAATATAGTGAAATATAAATGAACAATGAATCTAGAGTCATAAGGCCAATATCTCAAACCATATACCAAGATAAGATCAAAACAGGTACATGATTTAGACATAAATGGTGATACCGTAAGCAAATTAGGAGAGCAAGAAATTGTTTACCTGTCAGATCTATGGAGAAGGGAAGAATTTATGACCAAACAAGAGATAGAGAACATTATGAAATGCAAAACAGATAATTCTGATTACATTAAAAAGTTTTTGCACAAACAAAACAAACACAAGCAAGATTAGAAGGAAAGCAGAAAGACAGGAAATAATTTTTACAGCAAGTGATTCTGATAAAGGCCACATTTCTCAAATATACATAAAAATGCACCAAATATACAAAAATACAAGTCATTCCCCAATTGATAAATGGTCAAAGAATACAGACAGGCAGTTTTCAGATGAAGAAATTAAAGCTATCTATAGTCATATGAAAAAATACTCTAAATCACTACTGATTAGAGAAATGCAAATTAAAACTAGTGAGGTACCACCTCACACCTATCAGACTGTCTAATATGACAGAAAAGGAAAATGATAAATGTTGGAGAAAATGTGTGAAAACTGGGACACTAATGCATTGTTGGTGAAGTTGTGAACTGATCCAACCATTCTGGAGAGTAATTTGGAACCACGCCCAAAGGGCTATAAAACTGTGCATAACCTTTGATCCAGCAATACCATTACTAGGTCTGTATCACAAAGAGATAATAAAAAAGGGAAAAGGACCTACATGCACAAAAATATGTATAGCCGCTCTTTTTTGTGGATGCAAAGAACTGGAAATTGAGGGAATGTAATGATGAGAAAAGTGGATTTCAGAAAGAATGGGAAAGACTTACATGAACTAAAGATGAGTGAAGTGAGCAGAACCAGGAGAACATTGCACAAAGTAACAGCAACACTGTACAGTGATCATCTCTGATAGACTTAGCTCTTCTCAGAAACATAATGATTCAAGACAATTATAAAAGACTCATGATGGAAAATGCTATCCACATCCAGAGAAAGAACTATGGAATGTGAATGCAGACCAAAGAATACTATTTTCACTTTTTTGGGTTTTTTGTGGCTTTTTCCCTTTTGTTCCATTTCTTCTTTCACAACCTGACTAATATGGAAATATATTTACATGATTGCACACGTATAACCTATATCAGATTGCCTGCTGTCTTGGGGAGGGTGAAAGAAGGGAGGGAGGAAAGATTTGGAACTTAAAATTTTATAAAAAATGAATGTTGCAAACTATCTTTGCATGTAATTGGAAAAAGTAAAATACCACTTCAAAAAAAAAAGGCCATGTTCCAATCCCAATTTTGCCATTTACTACCTGTGTGACCTAGGAAGTTAAGTTGTTAAATCTCTAAGACCTCCATTTTCCTTATCCCTAGAATATGTTTGATACTTCAAAAATCTCCCTAAATTTTAAATCCAGTGAAAGGGCCAGACAGATACCACAGATCTAGACAGTCAGGGTCAAACGTCCTAAAGGTCACAGGAAAAACATTAACCAACAAGAAACCCAAGAGCTGGAATAATTAGTAAAAATATTTTCACTGGGTAATGTATTTATAGAAAAGCAATCCAAATTGTAGTTATAACCTAATTAGCAGTCAGTTAAAACTCAAAAATGAGATCTAGGAATTGAGGGCCATTCCCTAAAAACAAGACCCAGTGTGCTATTCTGTAAAATATTTAGTTACTAAACTACAAAAGTGGAAAATGGAATGAACTGTCAGTTGTAAGCACACTATTAGACATTTTTTTAAAAACCATTTTCAGGGAAATATACCTTCTGTCTGTTTTTTGTTTGTTTGTTTTGGTGAGGTAGGGGTCAGAGTGGGGAAGCAAGTGAAATTTGGAAGCATCTGTTCTGTGAAATCAAGATAGAGCAATGAGAAAGAGACCCCTCCCCACCCCCAACTTCCCCATTGCCGCTAAGGGGAACCATCACTTTCCCAGTCACCCAGGCTCACAAACCTCACAAACATCCTCAATTACTCACTCCCCAAATCCAAGCTGATGCCAAGTTTGGTCATTTCTACCTTCGCAACATCTCATACATTCACCTCCTTCTCTCCTCCAGCACTACAACCAACCTGGCACAGGTCCTCATCCTAGACTATCAAAGTCTGTTAGTTGGTCTCCCTGCCTCAAGACTTTCTCCATTCTACTCTATCTTCTACTCAACTGTCAAACTGATCTTCCTGAAGTGCAGCTTTGACCACACCAGACCCCTCACCCTTCTCATTCAGTAACATTCAGTGGCCTACTATTACTTCCAAGATCAAATGCAAAAATCTGTTTGGTTTTTAAATCCATTCAAAACCTGGCCTCTTCCTACCTTTCCAATCTTCTTACACCTAATTTCCTTCCACATACTCTGAGATCCATTGATATTGGCTTCTTTTCTCTTTCTTGAACATGACACTTCACCTCTGGACTCCCAGTGTTTTCACTGGCTTTTGCCTGTGATTGTAATGCTCTCCCCTCCTCTTCTATCTTCTTGTTTTCTGGCTTCCTTCAAGTCTCAGGTAAATGTCCATCTTCTGCACGAAGCCTTTCCCCATCCTTCTCTCTAAGACTACCCCCAATTTACCTTGTCTACATCTTGTTTATCCAGTGTTGTCTGCATATTGTTTCCCCCATTAGACTGTGACAACCTCGAGAGGTAGGTACTATCCTTTGCCTGTCTTTATATCCCCATCATTGAGTTCAGTGACTGGCACATAACAGATGCTTAATAAACATTAGCAGAATAGGACTAGGACTAAGAAGGGCAAAAGATACAGAGGGAGGGGAGAAGTAAAGGAAAGGAATCCTAGCTTATCCTAAGACAAAATATGGAAGGCTACGTGGAATTCTGTTCACCAAATCTTTATACATAATAGAATTGAAAAGAGCCTAAAGCAAGACAACAACAAAAAATAAAAGTTTAGAAATTCTTCTTCTTAGTGTGATTACAAAGAAGAAACTGAGAGAGGACATGATCAAAATTCATAAATTCTTGACTAGAATATTCCTTTATCATCACTTTTGGATAGTTTAAAACTAACTAATCCACTTAACCATACTATCACCAGCTCATATTTCTCCAATGTGTTCATAAGAAATAGAGACCTTGCAACTACCCAGAGAAAATGAGCATGATCTTTCAGGGGAGGAGATGAACATTCAATAAAATAGGGGACTTCCAAATCTTCCTGATAAAAAGACCAGAGATCAACAGAAAATTTGATCTCCAAACACAAGACTCAAGAGAGACATAAAAAGGTAAATGGGACAGAAAGAAACAACATGTTATTAATAAAGGCAAACTGTTTACATCCCTACAGGGAAGATGACACTTGTAACCCTTGAAATCTGTACTGTTATTACACCATGTTAAAGGAGTATACATAGAGGGGGTGGGTATAAGTTGACTTTGATCTAATGATAAAAAAAAATCTAATCAAGTGGGTTAAATGGACCCAAGTAAGTAGATTAATCTGATCTAATTAAGAAATGTACTGAGAGAAAAGGAAAGGAGAAGGCAGACAAGGGTAAATTATATTACAGGAAAAGGCACAAAAACCTATTACATGTTGGAGAAGATGTGGGAAAATTGGAACACCAATGCATTGTTAAGTGGAATCGTAAAATGATCCAACCATTTTGCAGAGCAATTTGGAACTATGCCTAAAGCGCTACAAAAATGTGCATACCCTTTGATCCAGCAATAGCACTTCTAGGGCTATATCCCAAAGAGATCATACAAATGGGAAAAGGACCTACATGTACAAAAATATTCATAGCAGATCTTTTTGTGGTGGCAAAGAATTGGAAATTGAGAGGATGCCCATCAATTGGGGAATGGCTAAACAAGTTGTGGTATATGAATGTAATGGAATACTATTGTACTATAAGAAATGATGAACAGGCTGACTTGAGAAAAACCTGGAAAGACTTGTATGGACTGATGTCGAGTGAAGTGAGCAGAACCAGGAGAAAGCTGTACATAGTCACAGCCACGTCTTGCGATGACTAATAATGATAGCCTTAACCCTTCTCAGCAATACAAGGATCTAAGACATCTCCAAAGGCTTCATGGTGGAAAATGTTATCCACATCCAAAGAAAGAACTATGGAGTTTGAATGCAGATTGAAGCATACTATTTGCTATTTTTTTTTCTTCTGTGTGTTTCGTTTCCTCTTTCTGGTGGTTCCTCCTATTGGTTCTAATTTTTACTTACATCACTAATCTGAAAATATATTTAATAAGAATGTATATATATATATATCCCCTATATCAGATTGTGCGCCATCTTGGGGAGGGTGATGGGAAGGTGGAGAAAAATTTTAAACTCAAAAGCATATGGAGGTGATTGCTGAAAAATCAAAAGGAAAAAAAAGAAATAGAGACTTTGTCAGTCTTGCTGATATCAAGATACTCTGTACATCTAACATTTTCCTCATCTACCAGTCTAGTAACCCTAAAAATCAATCAGTAAGCAGTTATTAAATTTTCATTTGTGAAAGTCACTATCCTAAAATGCAAGGGATATAAAGCCAAAAATTAAACAGACTCTATCCTCGATGAGATTATATTCTATCAGGGGATACAATGT
This sequence comes from Phascolarctos cinereus, assembly GCF_003287225.1. Lineage (NCBI taxonomy): Eukaryota > Metazoa > Chordata > Mammalia > Diprotodontia > Phascolarctidae > Phascolarctos > Phascolarctos cinereus. The sequence goes on from NW_027555958.1 coordinate 242,373,108, forward strand.
ATACACAGATACATAAGTATATAGAAAACATATACCAAGAAAATACAAGATAATACTTTGCAGTGAGGCACTGGCAGCTATACTGTGAACTCCTTAAGGGCAGGGACTGTCTTTTGCCTCTTTCTGCAACCCCAGCACAGTGCCTGGCCCACAATAGGAGCTTAATTTTTTTACTGTCTGGGGAAAAGAATGGGAATGATATAAGGAAAGGCCTTATATAGGAGATGGAGCCTAAGCTGAGCTTTGAAAAAAGCCAATCCTCCTAAGGCTGTGCTATTGTTTAGTTGCTTCAGTCATGTCCAACTCTTCTTGATCTCATTTAAGGTTTTCTTGGCAGAGATACTGGAGTGGTCTGCCATTTCCTTCTCCAGCTCATTTTACCAATGAGGAAACTAAGACAAACAGAGTTAAGTCACTTACCCAGGGTCCCACAGCTAGTAAAGGTCTGAGGCCAGATTTGAATTCAGGAAGATGAGTCTTCCTCACTTCAGGCCTGGCACTCTATCTACTGTGCCACTTAGCTGCTCATCAAAGGCTGGAAATAGAAGCATAAATCCAGAGCTGAACAGCTATCCCTTCCACATGGGGGTAGAGTGTGGGGCAGGGGGTATGTGTGGGTGTTAGGGGCATAGCGCCCCCGGGATCTAGAAAATCCACATAAAACTTTTTTACCCTCCCTTCGTACCAGAGAAGAAGTCTGATTTTTTCCTTTTTCTTTTATGGGGTGTCTGCAATCACTTATTGCAAAATTTGGGTTAAGTATCTGGTCACAGGCTCTGTGTCTTCTGCTGGCCTTCACATGGCATCTGCGGCTTCCACAAAACTCCCTAAAAATTCCCATTTGATTTCTTATGACAACCCGTGAGGTATATATAGATATATACATGGATATATATATCTATATATATACATATAAAAAAACCATGACGGGGAAAGTTGAGATGAGGAAGAGATAACTGTACTTCAAATCAATTAGTCCAACAACCTCACTTTACAGATAAGGGCAGTAAAGCCTGGGTAGGTTAAGTAACTTAACCACCATCACCCAGGTCAGACTTGTATCCCCTGGTGGAAAGCACAGCAGTGGAGGATCAAGTCAATGGTATTAGAGAATCATGAGTGACTCTTTGGGGAACACTCCTGGAACCACGAGGGGAAGATGTGGCCTTCCTCTGGGACCTAAGATTCATATATAAAAGTTGGGATAAGAGTTGGGATAAGAATCCTCAGAACACATACAGACTAGACTCTATCCTCTTCCTTCTTGCTTCACACTTCTTTTCCCTGTTCATTACTACCCCCTTTTCCCACCAGACACAACACTGACAAGGTATTAGTGTGCCCTAAAGTTTGAAAGTTATACTTCCCCCACTAGTAGACTCTCTGAAATGGAATTATAAAATAGATGATGCTGTTATCACAAAAAAGTGCCTATATATTTTGAATAATGAAATTCCCTGGCATTCAAAATGGGCATTTATAAAAAGAAACATTAAAAAGTGCCACATGTTACACCCCTACTTCTACTGCGCCCTAAGTGTGCCCTACTTTGCCTCTCCCTAGTTAAGATTCTGCCTCAAGGTGGCTAAAGACTCCAACAAAAAGAGAGCTAGAGTAGCAGGATGTGCTAAAAATAACAACAAAAATCACAATATGAAAATATTTACTTAATGGTTATTTGTTACTGGCTCAAGTGGCACCTTACATTTGTATAGCCCTACACATATTCATTCATCATAAGATCTTCACAACAACCCTGCCAGGCTAGTAGCACAATAACTATTAACCCCATGTAACAAACTAAGCCTTTAGCAATGTGCAGAGACTTACTAAAGATCACAACACCAAGAAATGGCAAAGCAAAGGTTTTCCAAGTCCAGAGTTCTTGCCTCTCTACCCAGATACTTCTCAAATGGAATAGAATTAAGTAAACTGAAGGAGAGTGCCCTATTGTGGAGTTTTTCCAAAGTTCCTACAAGGGATATAGAGGAGGGATTGTGGTATAAGTTTATTTCTGAGTTAGACTTCCATTAAAAGACTATCTTTTGCTTTCTCTAGGAAAAGGCAGAAAGCAAAAAAGGCCCCTGTAGTATCAAGTTAATTCCTATATTGTAGGAATATTGTATATTGGTTGTGTCCACTCTATCTACTGAGCCACCTACCTGCCTCTAGGTTCCTATATGGAACATAAAGGAGGGATTCTGGGGTAATTTATTTCTGGGTTTGGCCTCCATTAAAAGACTTTTACTTCCTCTCTTTCCTTGAGAAAATAGTATTAAGTCAATTACTAATTGTTTCTTAGTGATGCCTAACACATTACGTCTAAAAAGCACATACTTATTCCAATTATCTAAATACTGTTGGGAAAGAGATCAAAGAAGTTAGTAAAAGTATATAAAGTATTAGTGGCCAGCATTTCCACAGCCAGTGCCTTTATAATCTCTGTGGAGACCCTAGGGTCCAGGAAGTCTTCCACAGAAAGAGACAGAGTAGAAGTTAAGACACCACTGCAAATGAGATTGATCCCTATCCTCTCTAGAACAGAAAAGGGACAGTGGAAGTTATTCTGCCCCTAGTTCATTCCAGGGTGGGAACAACTGCAGAAGAGGCATCTGTTTGCTTCAGTGTCTTCCTAAAACAAGCGACTGAGGATTTGAGCCCAGGAAAAGGCACAAAAAAACCAAAAGCAGAAATCAGTCAGAAGTTGGATGAGGGAAAGACAACTGAAATGCAGGGTAGACAGGAAATACAAGATCCAGAATTTTTGAATCTCATTACATTGGTGGTCTAGAAAATTTATTTCCCTCACCATCTTTCTCCTTTCCTTTGTTTCTAGTTGGAGATCCTGAGACAGAAAGTGTGCTGACCCCTTTCCCTTAATTCTATTCCATGAGACAGGAAGGAGTATGATCAGGAAAATACCTGGCTGCACTTAAAGATCTAGGAAGTCCAGGAGATGCCTAGTTGTGTCTAGGAGCAATTGGTCTCATCCCTTTTCATCTTCTTCATATTGGTACAATGAATTATGTGATCCTAGCAAGTTAAGTCTCTGAATCTATGAATGCAGTGAGCCCTGAACAGAAAGAGAAGAGCTAAAAGGGATGAGACTCACAAGCTAGGTGTAGGCTGCAGATTTTGTATTTTAGTATTTTTTGTAATATTTCATTTCATTCCATAGATTAATTTCAGGCCCAAGGATGGAAAATTAATCCAAGCAATTTAAATGACACTGCAGCATGGATGTGGCAGTATAATTACATTATTATTAATAATTAATAAATAATGAACAGTTAAATCACATATTTGCTTTCTCGTGATCTGAAAAACTGAAGATTTGAAGATTCATGAAGTTTACCTGGGCTATTAGGGGAAAGTACAGGAGACAGATAGGTTGCAAAGCAGATAGAGTGCCAGGCCTGGAGTTAGGAAGACTCTTCTTCCTGAATTCAAATGTGGCCTCAGACACTTACTAGCTTGTGTGACCCTGGGCAAGTCACTTCATCCTGTTTGCCTCAGTTTCCAAATCTGTAAATGAGCTGGTCAAGGAAATGGCACACCACTCCTATATCTTTGCCAAGAAAACCCCAAATGAGGTCACAAAGACTGAACAACAACAAAAGCGAAAATATAGTGTATATTATTAGTATAGTATTAACTAAAGTTGACTGCTTTTCAGAATCTGCAATTTTCATTAATTGTATATCATTATTTGCTCTGAAGAAAAGAGACGGGATGCAAAGTAACCTCTCTCATCAGCATCATTTGGCCAATTCTTTATTCTGTAGTTTAAAAAAAAAAAGCTAAGATCCAAGTTAGACTATTCTCCTCAAGGTTTCCCTAACTGTGATCCCAACAACCTTCATATTCCACACAAAGCAATGAAGTCCTTTAAGAAAATGTCAAGGTTATCAATATTTCCCCTCTTAAATATTAAATAGCAAATTATGTTTATTAGATATATATGTATCAGTTTCTAGAATATAAAAAAAGCTTAATTTTCCATTTTGCTCCAAAATTTCCCTGCCACTTCCACCCTAGACTCAGCATTTATGGATTCTGTTAGTATATTTCAAGACCCAAAGTATTCTACAACAAATTAACTGAGGAAATTCTACTCTTATTTATTTCTGATGTTTACATTTGGTTAATAGAGGAAATATGTTTATTATTTCTATAAATGAGCACTTAAAATTTATGGAGATCCAATTTTTTGCTGCTTAACATTCCTCAGCTTAAAGTAACTTGAAACCAAAAAAAAAAAGTTTTTTCCCCATGACTCAATAAGTACTATAACCACTTAACAATTTCCAATAAACAAGCCCAAAGTTTTCTCATGTTCTTTTTCTTTTACAGAGTACTTTTAATTACAAACCTTGACTCAGCTACTGTGCTGAGATCTACGTTTAAATGGTCCTTCAAAAATGTGCTCACGAGGCCAAGTTCTCCGTATAGCCCCTTCCTCTCCCCACACAAGTTACATTATGCTTTCTACAAAGGCACCTATGCGGCAGCTCACCTAGGGGGTAGCTAGGTGGTAAAGCTGATAGAGCACCAGCTCTGGAGTCAGGAGGACCTGAATTCAAATCCAGTCTCAGACCACACTAGATGTGTGACCCTGGGCAAGTCACTTGACCCCAATTGCCTTGCCAAAATAAATAAATAGATAAATGAAAAGGAATCTAGTAATTTTGCAGGAAAAGTTACTAAATAATTCATATCTTTTGACCCTAATATTTCACTAAGACTATACCACAAAGAGAATATTGACATCAAAAGACCTATTTGTATAAAATTTCTGAACAGCCTAACTGGGGAATAGCTAAATGAATTGTAGCATATAGATATTCTGGAACATTATTACACAAAAAGAAATGAGGAATAAGAAGAATTTTGAAAAATAAAGGAAGACTTGCACAAAGTAATGTAAAGGAAGAAAGCAGAAACAAAAAAAAAAGCACAGGACTCCAAAAATATAAATAATATCAATGTGGAGGGGACACAAAATTCTGATCAATAAACTGTTAACACTGGTCCTTTAACAAAAATAGGAGAGAAGTGTCCTTCTGTTTTTTTAAGGATGAATAAATTATCAAACTATTCTCCAACCTTTTTTCCCCAAATTAAAAAACTAACAGTTTTCTTACAATATATTTTGTTTAGGTACTTAGGTAATTTTCAGTAAGTGTCTTTTGTGTCTGAACAACTGTTTTAAACAACTTTTTTTTTAAATACTCAGGCTTTAGTGCATTCTCTAAGTAACTAAAAACTAAGCATGACAATCAAGGACTTGCTGCACTCTAGCTAAGGAAGAAGAGACTTTTGTTTAAGATATCACAAAGAAAAAAAGCTGTTCCGAGGGGAATAAAAGGCTTTATCATAAATTAATTCTGACTAAAGAGGACATAAAACTATCCCTATTTGCTGATAATATGATGGTTAGAGGGATTAATATGCTGGTAGAGGTGTGAAATGGTGAGAAAGTGACTAAAATGTCCGCACACTTTGAACAAGAGATTCCATTACTGGACTATAGCCCAAGAAAGCCTTCAATAAGAAAAAACTCGCCATGTACTCCACAACATTTATAGGGAATTTTTTTTGATACCTAAGAATTGGAAACAAAGTAGATGCCCATCGTTTGGGGAATGGCTAAACAAATTGTAATATGTGAATATAATAGAATGTTACTGTCCTGTAAGAAATTATGCGTATGCAGTAATGGCAACGTTGTGCAATGACTAACTTGGATAGCCTTAGTTCTTCTCAGCAATGCAAGGATCTAAGACATCTGTAAAAGTCTCAGGATGGAAAATGCTATCCACATCAAGGAAAGAACTATGAGTCTGAATGCAGATCAAAGCATAGTATTTGCTCTTTTTTTCCTTGTTTTGTTTTGTTTCCTCTTTCTTGTGGTTCCTTCCATTGGTTCTAACTCTTTCTTACAACATGATTAATGTGAAATGTTTAATAGGAATGTATATGTATAGCCTATATCAGATTGCACACTGTCTTGGGGAGGTAGGTGGGAAAGAAGGCGAAGGAAAATTTAAAACTCAAAAGCTTATGAAAGTGATTGCTGATAAATCAAAATAAATTAATAAAAAAATAATAATTCACCTCAAGGGATAAAATTTATGGCATGCTAAAATGTGAAAGTGACATTTAAGCATGATGTCCAAATTTTGAGACCAAAGTCATGATATCTAGAAAAATAATCACAGCAACCTACAATAAATTAAAAGCAGATATTTTTAAAAGTTATGCGCATGATAAATACAGAGAAGCATGGAAAGATCTATACGAACTGATGCAGAGTGAAGCAGAGCCAAGGAAGCAATACACACAATAACTACAATGATGTAAATAGAAAGAATGACACACACAAAAATCAAAAGTAAATGTAACAAAATTACAAAGATCAAATAAGCCTCAGATGATAAGATAGAAGATAACTCCAACCTACCCCTTTGTGAAAGTGGGAGATCCACAAGTGTTTACACACTGCATATATTTTTGGACTTCTTCAATGTATCCGTCAGTTATGCTGATTTTTTTTTTACTCTTAAAAAAATTATTCTCTGGAAAGGGGACAGGGAGGGATATATGGGATAGTATGGTGATGCAAGAAACAGAAAATATCAACAATAACTTATTTTAAAAGCCTATAAAAATTAACTTTGGCTTTTTGCTTTTCAAAGTTTAGTTAAAGCCTAGATTTCGAAAGAAGCTCATTTTCAACTTCCAAAAACACATGCCCCCACTTACTCACCCATACATACACACTCACAATATTCCACAAAAATTGGATTCTTAGTTACCTGAACATGCTTTGAACATTTCTACTGCTACGTTTTTGTTCACTGTGAATTACATATGTAACGATTTCCCTTCCACCTCTAGCCCTGATGAATGTCTTAACACAGAACTCAAAAGCCATCTCTTCCAAAAACCTGTTCATAGATCCAGGGCTTTTTCCATCAGTAAAAACCTCCCCCCTTAGGTCCTCACTTAGCACTTGGTTTTGCCAATTTCTAATAATAATATAATAGTATGTATGTAATTACTGGTGCTTATTTCTAATCCTCCAAACAGAACTCAAAGAAATGTTACATTTCTCCAAAGTGCCTAGTGTAGTGCAGAAAGTAGCTCCTTAATAAATATTAAATTGAAATTGTCAAAACAAGGACCAAAAGCAAAAACCTACTGATGCCATGTGGGCTAAGAAATTTAGCCCATAATCAAATATTTGATGAGCAGTTAAGTTCATTACCATGTACACAATCTCGTGGCTTCCATTAACTACAAGAATCTCTCAGCCTTAATTCAGGCATTTTGTTGATTATGAATGGACAGCATTGTGAATCCAATATGTTTTTAAACAAACTTAATGAAATATTTTCTTTTACATCACTAATGTCTCTTTTTCTCTCCTGCTGTCCCCTCCCAGGAGCACCCTTTATGACAAAGAGTTTTTTTAAAAAAGAGGAAGAAGAAAAAAATATCAGTAAATCTGACAATATATGCAATGTTCCAAATCCATTGACTTTCCTCCTTTCACATCACATCTACAAAGGAGATATCTGGGACCAAGATTATTCTTTGTAATTGTGAAACTTTCATTTTTGGTTGTTTTGTGTTTATTTTTCTTTCCATTTATATTGTCATTGTGTATACTGTTTCCTTAGTTCTATTTACTCCACTTTTTATCAGTTCATAGTCACCACAGTTATCATTTCTTACAGCACAAAGTATTCCATTACATTCATGTAAAACTTACTTAGCCATTCCCTAATAATTGGACATCTACTTGCTTTCCAATTCTTTGCTTCACAAAAAATGCTGCTTTAAATATTTTGGAATATATGGAGTCTTTGCCTTTATCAGCGATCTCCTTGGGATGTATGCCTGCCAGAGAAATCTCTGGGTCAAAGAACATAATCATTTTAGCCACTTCATATGCATAAGTCCAAACTGCTTACCAAAATGATTATACTAATTCACGGCTTCACAAAAATGCATTAGTATGTCTGTCTTTCCACAACCCCACGAACACTGACCATTTTTACCTTTTGTCATCTTTATTTATTTGCTGAAACTGAAGTGAAACCTCAGGGTTGTTTTGATTAGCATTTCTCTTATTTTTAATGATTTGGTGTACTTTCATATGGTTGTTAATCATTTTTAAGTATTCTATTGAATAATTTTTAAAATAAACTGTTTATATTTTTTGACTACTCTTTATTGGGCAGTGTATTTTGGTCTTATACATTTCTGTTGTTTATATCTTGGGTCCTAAACTCTAATGTGAGAAATCTGATATTAAGATTTTTCCCCAGTTAACTATTTTCCTTCTTACACTAGGTGCATTAATTTTGTTCATACAAAAGCTTTTCAATTTCATCTAACAAAAATTACTTATTTTATCTTTTGTAATTACCTCTATCTTTTGTTTGATAAGAATTAATATCCTAAGGGGCAGCTAGGTGGTGCAGTGGATAGAGCACTGGAGGACCTGAATTCAAATCCAGCCTCAGACATTTGACACTTACTAGCTGTGTGACCCTGGGCAAGTCATTTAACCCCATTGCCTAGCCCCCCCCCAAAAAAAAGAATTAATATCCTATCCACAGCTGAGGGAGATATAAGATCTGCTTCTTTTCTAAAATTTTTATGGTAATGATCTTTAATATTTGGGTCGCATATACATTTTGAGTGTATTGTGGAATACAGTATAAAATGTTGGTCTAAGACTAATTTTTGGCAAACTATGTTCTAACATTTCATGTAGATCTTATCAAATGGGGAGTTCTTTCTAAAATAATTTGTCTTCAGATTCATCAAAAAAACATCGGCTTACCAAGTTCTGTTATTTCTGATTCACCCTTGTTTCACAGATCTACTTTACTATTTTTTAACCAGTATTATATGGATTTGCTGATTGCCACTTTCTAATAGAGTCTAAGGTATGAAAGTGCTATTCTCCCTTCATTGCTACTTTTTTCACTACTTCCCTTAATATTCCAGATCTTCTATTCCTCCAAAAGAATTTTGTTATTATTTTATCAAGTTCTGTAAAGTATCCCTTACGTAGTTTGATTGGTATAACATTAAAATTGTAAACTAACTGTGGTTTTATTATGATTTTTATTATATTGGCATGTCCTATCCAAGAGCACCAATTATTTAAAATGTATTTTATTTCTTTAAGGAGTATTTAATAGTTAAATCTGTACCTGTACTAACCCTATGGTAGATCAACTCCCGGATATTTTACACATTTTACAGGTATTTTGAATGGGAATTACAAAAATGCTACATATTTCTAAACATTTCTAAAATTTCTTCCTTTCTAGTTATTTTGTGATCTATTGTTAATGAGCAAAATCCAGAGATTTAACCAAAGCTAAGATTCCCTGTTTGGGAATCTAAACTGTGCCACGAAAAAATTCCATAACCTAATATATGAGAGGAACAACTAACCTACTCTATACAGTAAAAAGCCTTGACTCAAATACAGCAGCAAAGAATTTGGTGAACAAAGTAGCTAAACATGGTTTAAAAGTTAAGATTGGGGCAGCTAGGTGGCACAGTGGTTAAAGTTCTGGCCTTGGAGTCAAATCCGACCTCAGACACTTGACACTTACTAGTTGTGTGACCCTGGGCAAGTCACTTAACCCCAACTGCCTCACCAAAAAAAAAAGAAAGAAAAAGTTAAGGTTTAGTCGAGATGGAAATTTTTTTGGTACTATCAATTGCCTATTATACACCTCAGCTGCAAAGTAAAATAATCAATTAAGTTTCCATGAAAAGGATCTGTGAGAATATCTGGTCCTTCACCTTTACTTTATACATACTAAAATACTTCTTAATTCTTTAAGTCCTTTGAAACTTGTTACAGCTAGAAAATGTCTTTGTTTTTCACATAACAAACTCAAAACATTTAGTACTAAAGCCCATACATAGGAAAGGAGGCCCTCAAATACAGGTGTCCCAAAAGTCTTAGCTATAAAAGCTTAAAGTTGCATTAAGACTTTGGAATACCCTGTAATTCATGGTGGAGATAAATATTCAAAGAAAAACTTTAGTAATTCAGTCTTTGTCAAATTTAACAGGTGTTGTGTAAAAATCTAGTACAAAAAAATTTTCACTATTAATTTATTTCCCTAAAAGGGAAAAGGAGAAGGTAAAGAAGGCCTGGTAAGATAACTTCCATATAACATCTATTCTATTAAGAGTATTTGGGGGGGAGGGAGTTAGTTCATGATGAAGGGAGAAGAACACACCTAAAAATAAAAATGTCTAATAAGGAATTTAGTTCATGTGCCTTAAGTTTCTTAAGGACACAGAAACCCGTGGACTTGAAATCAGCATCCTGAACCGTACAGGCTAACAAATAGGATTATTTCTAACAAAAAAACTAAAAACTAAGAAAACACCACAAACATATTTCAGAGATCACTATATCAGTCTTGATTTAGATTTAAATAGGATTTAGCCGGAATTGACATATGCCCAAAGGCCTCATCTGACCAATGAATGAATAAGTTCAACATGGAGACATGGTTTGCCTAACGTCATGTAGTTAAGTAGTGGAACGTGAATTTAAGTCCAACTTCTCTGACTCACAAGTATAAGTTTTTTTGAATCCTAAAGATAGATAGTACTATTCTTAGGAGAATTATGTCAGACTATTTGCTAACTATGTACCAGGGGAGTAATAAAGTTTAGCTAAGACATTAGCTGTCCTTTTTTTTTTTTAATAATTTTTTTTCCAATTACATGTAAAGACAATTTTTAACATCCTTTTTTAAAAGAAACTTTTGAGTTACAAATTTTCCCTCTCCCCTTCTCCGTCCTCAGATGGTAAGCAATTTGATATAGGTTATATATGTACAATCATGTAAAACATTTTCGTATTAGTCATGTGGTGAAAGAAGAGACCAAAAAGAAAAACACACACACACACACACACACACACACACACAAAAGTGAAAATAGTAAGCTTTGAGCTGCATCCAGACTCTATCAGTTCCTTCTCTGGATGTGGATGGCATTTTCCATCATGAGTCCTTTGGATCTCATGGTGTTGCATGTTGGATGGAGTCTTGGATCATGGTATTGCTGAAAAGGGGCTCTCCTTATTTTGAAGCTTTCAGTCTAGTAGTAAATAGGAACTGATATTTAAATACAGCACTAATGTTTTGAAAGTGTTTTTCTCAACTCTAAGAAGTACATAGAACAAGAATTACAGCAGTTTTACAGATAAGAAAACTGATGCTAAAAGGTTAAGCGAATTTCCCCAAAAGTCACAAAGCTAGTGTCATATTGTACCACCTTTTTCACAACATCACTCTGTATCAGTAGATTTTACAATCTATCATACATTATTATGACATCTTAAGAGTAAACAACAACCCTTTAAATTTTGATCCACTTACTTTGGGTTCAAAAATACACAAAGGACACACCAATACTCTATAATACTAATGGAGAGGGGGTTAAGTACTTTCCACCCCCAAATTATAAAGACAAAATGAAATTAAATAGCTCTAATCTGTGTATCCTACCACTGCTAGTGCCTTGCATATAGTATCATAGAATATGATTTGGAAGTAACTTTAAGGGGCACCTAATCCAACCCACACCAGAAGAAAAGCCTCTAACAAGTAGTAATCCAGCCTTTGCTTGAAAACACTCAAAGAGGGAGAGCCCAAACTTTCCAAAACAGCTCATTCAACTTTTGGACAGGTCTAATGGTTAGTAAATTTTCTATTATATCAAGCCTATATTTACCTTTTTGAAACTTCAATACACTGTTCCTATTTTCCGCCCTCTGGGACCAAATAGAACAAGTTTAATCTCTGTTCCACAAATCCCCAAGAAAACTCCATGTTTTCTCTTCTCCAAGCTAAATATACTCAGTTCCTTAAACCAATTATCACATGGCATGATCTTGAGATCTTTCATCAACCTCATCATTTACAAGATTTCCATATCCATTCTAAAAAATGGTACCCAAGCCTGAAGACAGTATACAGATGTAGTCAGACCAAGGCTAAGTACTAACACTGACCTATGCACTAACACTGGATACCATGCCTCTCTCAAAGCAGCCTAAGAACATATCAGCTTTTTTTTACTGCCTTATTACCAACTCATATTTCAGTTTTCAGTTTCCCACAATGCTAAATCATTTTCAGACAAACAACTATCTAGCTATTCCTCTCCCATACAATACTTATGAACTTGATTTTGGGGACACAAGTGTAAGACTTTACATTTATCTCCATTTTATCTCTATGACTTTTAATAAAGTTATTTTATTTAGAGTAGTACTAGTAAGCCCTTAATACCTGTTTATTTAATTTAATTGAAATATTTACCCTATTCTCATTGCCCAACATGTCCTTTTCCAACCTCTCAACATGGCTCAGAAGTGATGCTGTTTCTAAAACTCATTATTCAGAATCAGCTTCACAATAATAAAGTGTGTCAGACAATGCAAAGTACATTCTGTTCTTAAAGAACTTATTTCTGAGTTAAAGGTAAGAGGACAGAAAATGAACAAAAACTGGGGAAATGGGGTTATTCAACTTTTCATCTAAAGCCAAAATCACTAAAATGCAAGGAGCTGGCTATGCCTTATAGAAATACTATCATAAAAAGTAGCTTTCTCCAAGTCCCTCAAGATTGGAGGAAAGTAATTCCCATAAACAGTGCAAAGGCAGAACAATTAGAGCTGATTTTTTAAAAACATGTTGAATGCATCTACCCCAATTTCTTCAGAACCCAAAGTAACTATAAAAAGGACAACATCACCTTTATTTTCAGGGCCAGGAGAATAAGTAAGTCTATAGATTGAAAGGATTCCTTGATTTCTTAGTTTTCATATTTATTTCATGCAGCTAGGTGGCACAGTGCATAGAGCACTAGTCCTGGAATCAGAAAGATGTGATTTCAAATTTGACCTCAGACTCTTACTATGTGTGTGACCCTGGGAAAGTCACTTACCCTGTTTGCTTCAATTTTCTCAACTATAAAATGGGGATAATAATAGCATCTACATCCCAGGATTGTTGTGAGAATCAAATTAAATATCTGTAAAGCACTTAACATAGTGTCTAGCACATAAAAGGCACAATATTGTTATTGCTGTTGTTATGGCTAATGAAGTTTGAAGTTCTTTTAGGAAGGAAAAGGGACTCCATGATAATAGATGAAAGATCTAAAATGGGAGGTTTCCAGGGCCCATCACCAAGATGGAGGACTAGATCACTGGTATCAAACTCAAATAGAAACAAGGGCGACTAAACCATACGTAAGGGTCCCTGTAGGCAACACATTGACTTTGTTTTTAAAATGTAATATTATATGTTTCATTGTATTTTTGTTTTGCTAATTATTTCCCAATTCTCCTGCAGGCACACTCAGGAGTGTTTTGGGCCACACATTTGACACTTGTGAACTAAAAATTTTGTCCATTCTTCACAACCTCTCAATCGTCTTCAAAACAGGAATTGTGCCAAAGAGATAACGCAATTTCAGCTATTCTCATACTCTTAAGATAACAAGAACTATGATTGGTCAGTTGGTTGTTGGACTTTATTCCTGAAGAGAACCAAAATGACATTACTATGTTCGGGTCAAGGCACAGCATGTCCAGCTGTGGCCGATCAGACCAATGCGAGCTTGGAAGACTCTACCACAGGTCAGGCGCAAATAGTCCAGATAACTCTTATGATTAACAACTCTACGAATTAACAGCAGAAGGCTAATCCCTAACCCTAAATTCCATCATTCAGCAGCACCTCTTCTACCACTCATCATGTACTCATTATGTTGGGTTGCATAAGCTTATACTCAACTCTGTAGCCTCTCCTCATGTCTAACAAAACTAAAAGGCAAGATCTTGCTCTGTCTGGGAATGCAAAATATCAGGGATCTGTGCTACAACAATACTCTACCAGAGAACTGAGGATCAGAGGGTGTTGGGTCAGGACGCTGATATGTATGGCATTTCACTAGGCCAAAAGGGGACTGGTATCCATTTGCGGCCAGTGTTGCCACTGCAGAATTACTTAAAGCACAGACCAAAGCCAATGAAATATAAATTAACTAATATGGCAGCAGGCTCTGACAGTTTTGAGGTCAAGCCCCTAGGAAACCAACATCAAAGTAGAAGGAGTCAGTAAAAGTGAATAACAGAAGAAAATAAGGGGAAAAGACTAAAATTGCCAAAGATTTTGAGAGGAAGAAAACTTAAAGAACTTGGCCATAAGCAGATAAATCAACATGGAACATATTATTAAGGAATATAGCCTCCAGATCAGCTAAAAAAAGTACAGGCACATTTGAATACATATTGGAAAACAAAAGAAATCAGCACCCAATGAAGCAGAGGACCCTGAAGGTTCCCACAGAGCATAATAAAAACTAGGATTTATTTAAGAGCCAGTGTTAAAGCACTTTACAAATATTATCTCATTTAATCCTCTCAACAACACCGGGAGACAGGTGGTATTTATTATACCCATTTTATGGCTGAGGAAACTGAGGCAAACAGAGGTAACTTGACCAAAGTCAAAGAGCTAGTAAGTGGGTGAAGCCAGATTTGAACTCCATGTGATTCCATGAGAATATGGAACCATAGCAGGATGTTCTCGAATGGTTTAAAAAGAGAAATAAGAACATTCAAAGTAGAAAAAAATTGAATCCCAGAGGGCAAGTCGCACCAAAGAAACAAAAAGAGAATAAATGAATGGGAATGCAAATACACAGAAGAAAAGGGCAACCTGGAAAGGAAGCAAAAAAACAATTTTTAAAAAGGTTTTGTCTTTAATCTCTGGCCTTCTTGCTGTTCCTTGAACAACATACTCTATCTCTCCACTCTGGGCATTTTCAATGGTTATCCTCCCTGTCTGGAATGTTCTCCTTCTTCATCTCTGCTTCCTGGCTTCCTTCAAGTCCCAGCTAAAATCCCACCCTCCATAAGATGTCTTTCCTAATTCTAATACCTTTCCTTTGATGATTATTCCCTATTTATCCTGAATACAACTTGTTTGTATATAGATAAGCATCTCAACAGAAGGGATTATTTTTTATCTTTCTTTTAACCCCAGCACTTAACACAGTGCGTGGCAGATAGGAGGCTCATAATGCTTACTGAATTACTGGTATAAAATGAGTTATGATCTCAAAAAGAGTAATAAATCAACCAACCTTAATGGTTCAATCAAAAAATCAATTAAAATTCTATTCATTCTTTAAAGCTCAGCCCAAATGCCCAACTCTTCATCATATCAAATTGGTGTGATATTAGCTCTCATAATATTTTGTTGGTTGCTCTTTAATGGTACTTATATTCTAGCTTACAATACATTTGCTTGTGTACTGGATTTCCTCTCCCTACCATATTTTATTTTCCTTAAGGGAAGTGACCATGTCTGCTTTCTTTATAACATCTAGTGTAGTGCTATACATATTGTAAGTCTTCAAAAATATTTGTTGAACAAATGTGCAGGAATGGAAGTTCAGTTTTGGTATACTATCTGACCTACACAGTGACAACCTAGAAGAACTAGGAACCCCAACAACATAAGCTTCTCTTTCTTCCAGCACTCAAGCACCACTAGAATCAGTTGGCCCTAAGGCAAGTTCAAGTGGTTAACTTTTCACTTGCATCTTCTTTTAATATTGTTTTACAAGTGCTATGAATAGTTCTATTCCAACATCAAGTTATTTCTTATATAGTTTTTTCTTCACTGAACCTTTTAGCATAATTGATTGGATAGAATTACAGATGACTTCAAACTTTACCTAAAGAGAACACAAATTAAACTATGGGAATGAGGTTGTCTCGAACTTTTACAGCATTTTCTCTTTTTATTAAGTAAAAGGAAAAAAAAAGCATGCAGAAAACCTGAAAGCATTAACAGGTCTTAATGTCATATCAACAAATTTTAATACAAACCACCACCAGAATCTTACTACTAATTCTGGTTATAAAATTCAGACATTAACAAGAAAAACAAAACGCATTCCTTTTTAGAAAATAATAAATATGGAGTCAAATTTCCAAAGAATGTCAAGGGGACAGAATAAAATGCCTCCTTACATTAGAGTAAAGGGCTTCACCATAGCCTATAAGCTCTGAAAAGTGAAATCAAAACAGATGAAAGAGTAAATCTGAGTAGCCAACCAGTATACATAAAAACCAGAAAACGTAATCCATAGCAGGCCTATAAATGGGATTGAAAGGCTCCAGGGGAAGATGAAGATGAAGAGAAAATTAAGAAAAGGGCAAATAGGGGTGGGAAAGAGAGAGCAGGAAGTAAAAGAAAAAAATTTTCAACTGAAATATAAACATCATCATGTATTTCTTTTTTCCTCTTTAAATGTGCAGGCCAAGAGAAACAGGTTACACATGAGTAAGTGCAAGTGAAGTTTGTTTCAAAGCCAACTTGTCATGAAGCCAAGTTTCCAACAGTAAGAGTCAAAGTCCCAAGGATTTTTTTTTCTTGAAAGAAGTTTTGGGGAAAGAGGCAGTCAGTTTCTCAAGCTCAATCCTGCTGCAAAGATGAAAATGGAAACTAATGAGCCAGCCAGATGTGTAGAGTAAGGCATGAATTAGCAAATGGACAGCTCAAATCTAACTCTAAATATTTCTATGAACAAAGCTAAATTCACCCACAATATAATGAAAGTCAGGATAGGATTTGAAGGAAGCCAGGGACACCACAAAGTAGAAACATGAAGGGAAGGCCAGTCTAGACATAGCCAGTGAAAATACAGAAATGAAATGTCTTGCTGTAAAAAGAAAAACAAGGGGGTCAGTGTCACTGGATCACAGAGTATTTGGGGGCAGTATGGAAGGTGGGGAGGGAAGGGGAGAGCTGGTTATGAAGGCCTTTATCTGTCAAACAAAGAAATTCACATTTGATCCTAGAGGTGATAAGGAGCCACCAGAACTTACTAAATAGAGAGCTGACAATGGTTCAGCCCTATGCTTTAGGAAAATTGTTTTGACAGCTGAGTGGAAGCTTGGATTGGAGAGAGAATAGATTTGTGACAGAAAGACCAACTAGCAGACTATTCCAGTAGTCCGGTTGTGAAGTGATGAGGGCTTGTACCAGGTTGGTGTGTGTGTCAGAGGAAGAGAACAGGCTTATTTGAGAGTTCATACTAAATTCCTTGAGGTCAGAGACTATTTCCATGTTTTCACATGGAAACATATCACAGTGCCTAGTACATAGTAAGCATTAGAAAATGCTTGTTCATCTCTGATTAACACAATGACCAACCACAATTCCAGATGACTCATGATCAAACAGGCTATCCACCTCTGAATAGAGGACTGATGGATCTAGCATGCAGATTGAGAATTCTTTGTTTTGCTTTGTTTGATTTTTTTAAAAAATATATGACCAATATAGGAGTTTGTTTTGCTTCATTATACATATTTGTACCAGGGGATTTTATTTTTCTTGCTTTCTCAATGAAGGCAGTGGGAAGGATGGAAGGGTAGGAAGAGAGAAGGCAGACTTTTGCTTGAAAAAAACTTTTGAAAAACTCTTGTTCATTGGTTAATATGAAAAGCACTACGGTAAGCCTGAAAATAAGACAAAAACAAAATAGCTCCTAGGAAGAGAGAAAGCAGACTTTTGCTTGAAAAAAACTTGAAAAACTGTTGCTCCGGCCCTCAAGAAGCTTACATTCCACTAGCATTAAAATAAAATAAATGTTAATTTCTCCCAACTACCAGCCAGCTCTGTCAATTTCTGTCCTTACCTATGTACTTAAAATACTTAAATTATAAACCCACAAAGTAAAATTCATGCAAGATTTAATACTGAATACTAGACTTCACTCATTATTGGCCCCAATAAATATTTAGGAGAAGAAAGTAGAGGAAGGACTACTATTAGAAACTATAATTATAACCACTCTAACAAAATGTGACAGTTAATGTCTATAAAATAAGCACAGTGGAGAGGCTGTGGGAAAACAGATACATTAATGACTGTTGGTGGAGCTGTGAATGGGTCTAGCCATTCTGGAAAGCAATTTGGCTTTTTTGGTGTTGTTTTTTTTAAATAATTAATTTATTTATTTTTCGTTTTCAACATTCACTTCCATAAGATTTTGAGCTTTACATTTTCTCCCCCTTCCTTTCTTCCTCCCTCCCCATGATGGCACGCAATCTGATATAAGCTCTACTTATACATTCATATTAAGCATATTTTCACATTAGTCATGATGTATAGAACAATTAGAAGCAACAGGAGGAACCACAAGAAAGAAGAAACAAAACAAAACAGAAGGAAAAAAAGAGCAAAGAGTATGCTTCAATCTACATTCAAACTCCCAGTGCTTTCTCTGGATGTGGGTAGCATTCTCCATTGTGAGTCTTTTGAAGTTGTTTTAGATCCTTGCATTGCTGAGAAAAGCTCAGTTTATCAAATTCAATCATTGCACAATATGGGTGTTACTGTGTACAATATTCTCCTGGTTCTGCTCATTTCACTCAATATCAGTTCATATAAGTCTTCTGGAAAGCAATTTGAAACTATGTCCCAAAAGCTATTAAGTTGTTTGTTATAACAGTAACATAGTATTCAATAAACCCCAATGAATGAACAAATGAATGAAAAGGCACATATTAAATGCTTACAATGTACCTGTGTTAAGGATACAGTCCCTACTCTCAAGTAGTTCACACTTTAATTAGGAGAGACTATACATAAAAGAAAGTTCAATTACAGGGCATATGGAAAGGCTCACAAATCCTAATTATACATCAGCAAATCAGATGGCATTGCCAGGTAGCTGGGAAGACACAGCAGCAGGGCAGGCACTAAGGCCCACAAGACCTTGCAATGCAGTGACAGGGTACAACGGCATTGTGGAGGTGACCTTCCATCTCACTACAAGAATTTTAGCTTGTGAATCCCAGTTTATCTAGCCATGTTCATCTAATAGGGTCTAGGCGAGGGGGTAGGAGGGAAGGAGAAAAAGGAAAGGGAAAAAAATCAACAAGGGTCTGGAACATCAAATTGTTGGTAAAATTTTACTACTTGACAAAAAAATGCTAGAAAAACTAAAAAAACAATCTATCAGAAATTAGGTTTTGATCCACACCCACATACCACACATGACCTAAATATAAATGGTCGTGTCATAAAGAAATCAGAGGAGAATAAAAGAAGTTACCTTTTATTACTATGAACAAGGGAAGAATTCTTAACCAAATAAGAGATAGGGAGAATGAGATAAAATAGAAATTTTTAATTAAAGTTGAAAAGCTTTTGAACAAACAAAATCAATGCACCTGATACTAGAAGACAAACATGTAATGGGGGAAAATGTTTGTAGCAAGTTTCCCTGATTAAAAAAAAAGTCTGATATCCAAGATATACAGGACAGTGATTTAAATTTAAGAACTATTATGATGTGGATAAAAGGTCAAAAGACATACAGATAATTCTCAAAAGAAACGCAAGCTATCAATAACCTCATGAAAAATACTCCACCATCACTAATAATGAGATGCAAATTAAAACAACTGTGAGGTTCTACCTCAGGTTCATTAGATTGCAAAAGATGACAAAAAAGAAAATGACAGAAGTTGGAGGGAGTATAGAAGGATGGAGACCACTGGTATAGCTTTGAATCTTTACAGCCATTCTGGAAGGCAATTACACTCAAAAAACACTCAACTGTGATGTGACATCCCCCATTTCAATAAACTCTATGGTAGGGACATTGCTTTTAGGATAAAATATTAACTGTTCAGCCTTTAAAGCCCTTCACAACTAGGTCCCAATCTATCTTACCAATCTCATAAAATACCACTCCCTCAGCTTCCTGCAAATTATTGACTGACCTTCTCTTTGTTTCTTACACGTGCCACTCCATCTCAGTCCCTTTCCACTGGTCATTCCCAATGCCTAAGAAAGCAGCCTAAGAAACCATTCTCACTTCCACTTCATAAGATCCCTTCACTTACTTCAAAAAGCAGCTCAAAAATCACAATCTATATGAAGCCTTTCCATGACAGAAAGAGACAGAGAGAGAGAGAGAGAGAGAGAGACAGAGAGAGAGAGAGAGAGAGAGAGAGAGAGAGAGAGAGAGAGAGAGAGAGAGAGAGAGACAGAGAGAGAGAGAGAGGAGAGTGTAAATTTTATCTAACCAGAGAGAATGCAAGCTCCTTGAGAGCAAGGACTTTTTTGTCTGTGCATCCACAGTGTCTTAATAAATGCTTGTTGACTGAATGACTAAACATTTATACCTTCCTCTCCTCATATCATTTGAAGTAAGTCAGTAGAATCATTTTAACACTTTCTTAACATGTATAACATATATCAAATTGCCTACCATTTTAGGAAGAGGGGAGGGGAGGGAGGGAGAAAATTTGAAACTCAAAATCTTTTAAAAATGAATGCTAAAAAGTGTCTTGACATAATTTGGAAAAAAAATTTATTAAAAAAAAAGCTTTGCCATAAAAAAAAAACACTTGCTTAAAACTAATTCCACAACAATAGTGGCAGGGTTAGCTGCCACAGAATGAGGCAGTGATGAGATTAAGTAACACTTCTGGTGATGAGATGCTACTGAGTAACACTTTTAAATGAACTGTATTCTATGCTTAAGTGTCACAAGGAATAATTTTGTTTTATTGAGGAGGAGAAAACTAAAGGGAGGAAGGAGCTAGTGATACAGATGCCAAGCAAGAAAAAAAACCTGCTGAATCCTTAAAGAAAATACACAAAAGAAAACAGAAAGAAGTTCAGAGGGAGTCATAGTCAAAGAACATGTTTAAAAGCAGGACAGCTTTGAAACTAATCTACTAAATTTATTATATATGGTACTTTTAAAAAATTCAAACTGTACATGACAAATTCTAAATTTCTTTTCCTGTTCTTCGCATATGGAAATGTTCATGCTTGTTGGGATTTTTCCCAGTTCAGAAAAATAAAATATAAATTCAAAAAAATTTGTATTTTATTAATCACAACAGTATCTACATTAATCTGAAAACTAGTAATATATAGGTTCAAGTCACTATATGTTCAGACTACAGAATAAAGATAAAAACTATAATACTTGAGGCTCAGAAGGTTCAAAGGCTGGTTCTATTACTTTGTAAATAACTGCCAAATGTCTTCAGTCTTCTTCATTCCACTGACCTAACCTCAATAAAAGACTAAAAAAAAACACCACTTTATCTAGAAAGAGTTAATGATGAATGAAATAGGAGATGCATTTTTGTCAACCTGTAGACTACTTTTCACTATTAAATGTAAAAATCCTTTACACAAGTTGATAGAAGCAGAAAGAATTCCTTCCCTTGCCCTACTCAAACCCTGCCACCAGTCCAGTCCTTTAACACTCTGCCTTATAGCTAGCTCCCCACCATTCAAGTTCCATGGGAAGCAGTAACCAAACTCCTTGGGAAAGAGGCCAATCCTTCTCTCAGTAGGACCATGCCCACTGTTGGATGGGCTATATCAAGCTGGCCAACATTCTTCTCTGACAAAACAGATTTTCACTTTAGGGACAGTTTTCCTAGTATGATTTTGCCTTATAGAAACAGATGTGTATATTTCAACTGACTATTACTGAACCATGACTGTCATTTATATATGTAAAATATTAGCAGTGATCACATTTTAAAATATAATTTTAAAAGTTATAGGAAAACTTTTGGCCAAGACAGCTGATTGAACAGCTCCCAAACCTACTTCAGAAAAAAACTAAAATTCTCACCAAACAAAATAATGATCAAGAAACACAGTGAGAAACTGTAGTATGCGACTTCTTCCATCCCAGAAATGCACAAGAAGTCTTCCAGAAGCCCAAGGTCAACAGGAAAAGAAGACAGAGCCAACTCTAGTCAGAACAAGCAAATAAGTCAGGAGCCTCCCAGTTCAATCAGAGATGAGTCAGATATGTGTAGGCTTTAAGGTCCTGTGTTCAGAGACATCAAGAGCAGAGGGATCCAATAACGAAGAGCCAAGAGTGGTCAGAAAGCCCCAAGGTGGTCAGACCTGGAAAGCCATTAGAAGCACTAGCAACCAATGCAGCATGGCAGCACTCAGACTAGCACAACCCAGGTGCATCAGGGCTCTGAGGTTCCTAGCATTCTCTCCCGAGATTAAGATCAAGCCATCTGAACCTCAAAGATCCAAGGGGGCCTAAGCCTACCAGGAACCTAGAGGACCAAGGTTTAAGAAAAAAAAAGCCAAGTAAAGTTGAATATCTCACCCAAAAATGCAGCAGAGGGAAGCACCCAGACCTGAGACAAAGTCTCAGTTTAGGAATAAAGCTAAAGAAGTCAAAGAAGACACTGACCAGAATAAAATTATTGTAAAGTTAGAGACACCCAAAAATCAGCCTAGAAGAAGAGGGAATTCCAATAAAAACTGCAAGCAGAGATTCAAAGGAAAAAACAGATTTTCCACAAAGACTACATGAATATCTACTAGAAGAAAGGAGGCAAAAGATAAAAAGTGAAACTAAGACTCTGGAATAACAATTTACATGGGAAAGTGGCAAACTTTCCCAAAAATGGACTCCCTGAGAACTAGAATAGACCAAATAGAAATTGATTACTCCATGAGACAACAAGAAATATTAGAACAGCATCAAAAAATAGAAGGGGAAAAAAAAGAAAAAAACCCTTAAGGTATCTAATATCAAAGAGTTGACCTAGGAAATGGATCAAGAAGAGATAATTTAAGATTCACTGGACACTCTGAAAACCATGATTAAATTTAAAAGCCTGAGCATATATTTTAAGATCTATTAGAATCAGAGGGCAAAGTAAAGATGGGAAGAATGCACAATCACCTCCTAAAAGAAATCTCGAAAAGTCCCAGAACTGTCAGACAAAATCAAGAGCTTCCACATCAAAGAAAAAATACTGCTAGCATCTAGGAAGAAGTTCAGGAGCAGCTAGGTGGCACAGTGGATAGAGCACCAGCCCTGAAGTCAGGAGGACATGAGTTCAAATTCGACCTCAGACACCTGACACATACTAGCTGTGTGACCCTGGGCAAGTCACTTAACCCCAATAGCATTAAAAAAAAAAGTTCAAATACCAAGGAACCACAGACAGAATTATATGGACTTGGACATTTGTATTAGAAAAAAGAAAAAATTTTGAAATACATTATTCTAAAAGGCAAAAGATATAGGTTTACAAGAATAACTTACCCTACAAAGTTGAGTATAACACTACTTGGGAAAAATGGACCCTTGATGAAATAAGGAATGTTCAAGGATTTCTGATGAAAAGACAGAGGTAAGAACTTTAAAATACCAACACCAGAGTCAAGAAAAACCTAGAAAAGTAAATTTATTTGAGCAGCTAGAAGGAGACACATGCCAATGCAGTGATAACCTTCTAAGAAGGGTAGAAGAAACAAATGTCCCCTAATCTAAATAATATCTTCAAAGGCAATGAGTCTTGAGGCAAGACCTAGTACAATGCCTGGAACATAGAAATACTATCTTCATAAATCTTTACTGATTCATCACTCTTTTCAGAATTTAGTTTCTTAAATATAAGATCCTTAGTGACAGAAAAATTTCTACTCTCATTAAACCTATCATCATTACATAGGATTTACATGAACTCAGAATTTTAGAGCTAGATAGAACCTTAGAAACTAGTCAAAATCCTCCAGCTAAGACCTTCAACAACTACTATATTTGGCAGTAGCTCTGTTCTTTGTGTCCCTAAAGGCACACCAAGCCATGTCTTTCAATTCTACTATGACATTAAAAAATGAATTCCTTTCATTCTACACAGATAACCATGCTACTGTTCTAACAATTCAGCGCTGAGCATTGATCATTTAAAAGCATGAAACTCAAAGAGATTCAAAGTTATAAATGTAAGAAATTGGCAAGTGACAAATGATGCTGTAGAAAAAACACAAAAGGCTCTTTGCCCAATCATTCAGTTTTATTACTATAACCAGGGTTATTTTTTGGATGGGGCAGCTAGGTGGTGCAGTGGATAGAGTGCAGAGTCTGGAGTCAGGAAGACTCACCTTCCTAAGTTCAAATCTGACCTCAAACACTTACTAGCTGTGTGATCCTGGGCAAATTACTTAACCCAGTTCCCCCAGTTTTCTCATCGGTAAAATGAACCAGAGAAGGAAATGGCAAGTCACTCCAGTATCTTTAACAAGAAAACTCCAAAAAGGGGTCACAAAGAGTTGGACACAACTGAACAAAAATTCTTTGGATAAACTATAAGAAACTTTTTAAATCAATAAGATCCAGGTGGCTTGTGAAACAACACAGCATAATGGAGAGAGTGATGGCCTTGCTATTAGGGGACCTAGATTCAAATACTGCCTTATACTCTTACTAGCTTTATAACCATGGATTAGCAAATCACCAAAATTCTCAGCACCTCATTTTTGTCATAGAGAACAATAGAAAGGCTTATGGTTGGTGTGAACAGGCTGCAGAGTATAACTGATGAGGAATGCCAAAGAAGAAAAAGAATAAAGAATATTATCAAGGAATTTTATAACAGAAAGAGAAAATGGGCAAGAGTAGAGGACTGGTAGATCAAAGTGTTCTATAGGTACCTTCCAAAGTTGGAAGAAAGTGAAGGAGGCACTCAGCACACTGTGTAGACCCCTTGTGGGGAACTTTGGGGAGAAAATGAACAAGAGTCATCAAGTGACTCTTGATGAACAAGTCTTCAAGGATGGGTATGCATGGATGGGTTTTGATCCACATAATTTGATGGAACTCACAAATATAATAAGCTCACAAACTGATTTGAGAATTTAAAGCAGGGATAATACCTGTGCTATCATACTCAAAGAGAAGTGCTTTTCAAATCTTAAAGTAATATGTAAATATAAGTTAATGTCATAGAATTAGAACTATAAAAAAAACCTTAGAGGTCATCTATCCAAACCTTTTATTTTACAGATGACGAAAATTGAGGCCCAGATAGGAGAAATGACTTGCCTAAGCAAACAGCAAATTGGAGGGCTGGGATTCAATCCAGTGCTCTTTCCAATGAAGTACAAGTCTACCATTTACTTTCATTATTATCATTATTATTATTATTATTGTTGTTGTTGTTGTTGTTATTGTTATTATTGGGGGATGGGAAGGAAAGTAGCCAAGGATGGGGCACAATTGGTGAAGCTCTTAACCTTCAGCTAAATCAAAAACCCTAATCTACATTACCTTTGCTTCAGTTAGAAAACCACTTGGCTAAGGTTGGTTTGCACTCTGCCACTGCCTCAAAACAACAGATTTGGTTCCATCTCTTCCTTCTTAATATTTCCATTACTCTTTATTCTTGTCAGTTCAACAAACATGTACTATGTGTGAGACAACCAACTATGCGCAAGGCAAGCCCTCTTTAATCCTTGTCTATCTATACAGCTCTGAAAGTGTTTAACACTGTTTTATCAAGCATTTTTAAAAAAGCATTAGTGCCTTAGGATTACATCTAAAGTTGCTTTTAGTTGTAAATCTATGATCCTATAATCTGATTTAGCGTGAAAATAAAGGAGAGGGGTGCCAAAGTCCAAGAGTCAAGAGTCAAGCTTGATTAAGCAGAAGCAGAATCCTAAGGGTAAGGAAGAGGTGACACTGATGCCTTGAGAAGCCCAGCTCCTAAGATTTTTTTTAATTTTTATGTAATGCTGTTGTTCAGTAGGACAACATGAATGACTGCTTAGTTGAAATAAAGACCTTGTAGTTAACAGGCAATTAATTAATCACTCAACCAAATATACTAGGTAGATACTACTTTTTCATCACTATGGGAGGTGCTATAAAGTATGACACAAAGTCATGAGATTTTGCCCTCACAGAACTTAAAATTTAGAGAGTGTTAGAGTCCAAATAACACTTCTGGTTTGAGAGTTTCTTCATCTAACAAGGTTGTTGTTCAGTCATTTTTCAGTTGTGTCTGACTCTTTGTGATTCCTCTTGGAGTTTTTTTTTTTTGGTAAAGATACTGAAATAGTTTGCCATTTCCTTCTCCAATTCATTTTACAGATGAGCAAACTGTAGCAAACAACATTAAGTGACTTGCCCAGGGTCACACTGCTAATAAGTATCTGAGGTCAGATTTGAACTCACACAGATGACTTCCTGACTCCAGGCCTAGCACTCTATCCACTGCATCACCTAGCTGCCCTACCCAACAAGGAATTTATGCCCTAACCATATCCCCTCCCCTCCTCTAATATCCTCTCCCTTCTGCCCTGTCACTATTTTGGAGCCCTCTTCTCTAGAATCATCTATGCCTAGAAAGTTCTGAGCTAGAAATTTCTAGTTTCCAAGCCAATAACAGCTTTCTTAACTTGTGACCCCAAAAGTGGGAAACCAACAAAATTGTCACTTCTTCCTATAAAACACCAGACCCAACCTGATAAATGGAATAAAGATGGATTTAGGCCTCTCAAAAAAAAACATCATGGATTCTCACAAGATAATTACAAATTGCTTCCCATTGCATGGTTTAAAGACCATAACTTCCAAAAACCCCAATCCACATCCCAAGTACAGGTCAAACATCCAGAAATCTATGTCCTGTAGGCAATTTGAAAGGAAAAGTCAGGACTGGAGACACAGATTTGGGAGGGGTATATGTGTGTGGGTGTAAGTGAAAGAGACTGCAAAGGAAGAGAATCAAGAATGAGAAAAGTCAGCAAACTCTTGAGAAACAGACACATTAAAGGGCTTGTTATAGATAGACTGAAGAACTGAGAAGCTACAGATAAAGAGATAATAGAGAAAGGCTGAGTAGTTTAGCTTGGAGAAGAGATATTTTGGGAGACACATAATAGCAGTGTTGAATTATTTCAAGGGTTTTCACATGGAAGAGAAATTAAACTACTCTATTTAGTACTAAAGGGTAGAAACTGGAACTAAGGGTAGAAGCTGAAAAGAAGAAAATTTTGAGTTGATGTAAGGAACAATTTCCTAACAATTAGAGTTATCTTTAAGTGGAACAGACAACCTTGGAAGGCAGGATGTGTGTTTGCCCACACACATACATCCTCCTCTTGACCCTAAGAGGTCTTCAAGCAAAAGCCGGATGATCACTTGTTGAAGGTATTCCTTTTTGGATATGGATGAGCCAGAGAGGGTCCTCCCAATTCTGTGATTCTAAAGTCAACAAAGGAAAGACTATCTATGGGGCAGCTAGGTGGCTCAGTGGCTAGAGCACTGGCCCTGGAGTCAGGAGGACCTGAGTTCAAATCTGGCCTCATACACATAATACTTACTAGCTGTATGACTCTGGGCAAGTCACTTTACCCAAATGCCTCACCAAAAAAAACACAAAAAAACAGGAAAGACTATCCAGCAGTGTGGAATAAAAAACAGTGTCAAAAACTGCAGAGGGGTCAAGGAAAATGAGACTAAAGGAAGTCACTAGATTTGGTGACCAGGCCATCAGTGACCTTTGAAAGGACAGTTTCAATGAAACAGTAAACCCAACAATTGCTAGCTCTGAAATTTTAGCAAAAAATGTCTATTTGAAACCTCTGAAACATCAAGGTTTCCTGGAAAACAGTTGGGGGTTCCATAAACAGTGGTCTAGAATATTGACAGGATAAAGAGTTGTTGGGGAAATTTTAGAACAAAACACAGAGTAAACTTATTTTCATATAGAAAAAAATGCTCCCTGAAAGTATTCTTGATATGTTAGAATGGCACTGGATTGATACAGCTCAGAAAGATATAGCCCTCTTAAACTAGAGTCTGAAAAGGACTCAGAAAATAAGAATGGGACAGGAAGAAGAATTTGATGTTTCACAAGTCACGATTTCAGTCACATCTGGATCGCTTATTTGTGCTGTGGATTTAATAAGAGATCTTTACCTCATCTATACTCTATCACTCTTCAATTTGACTCCCACAAGACACTTCACTAACCCTCACAGACGCATTCAACACTGTATACTATTCTTTATATACACTACTGTTCCCATACCTTTTCCCTTCCTTTCTCAGACTCGGTTTTAAAAGTCTTCTTACTTCTTGTATCACCTAATAATTGCTAGTTTTGAAATTTTATCACAGAAAATCTATTTGAATCCTCTGGAATGTCAAGGTTTCTTGGAAAACAGTTTGGGAAACACTGGTTTTAAAAACTCTGGGGTAGGACCTGGCTTGGTGGAATGCAAATTAAAAGTATGGGGTATAATGAAGGCACTAAAAAGGCAAGTGGAAAGGATGGAGTGGGTTGAGGTTGAAGAGATAAGAACACCAAGATTTTAGCAACAGAAAGGAAAGGGATAAAAAATGGAAAGCAAGGACAAATATTATCTAATCTACAATTTTACCTAACGTCACTCCAGGAACGTCTCTCTCCTCTAAAACTTCCTCATCTCACTTCCCTTCAGCTAATTAGTTGCTCTCTTCTCTATCACTTTATATTGTAACTTTCCATCTGTATACCTATCTCATACACATAACCCTAGGATAATGTATCTTCCTTGATGGCAGGAACAATTTTTGTTTTTGTAACTGTATCCCTATCACACAGAGGCAGCATGGCATAACTAGAAAGTGAGCCAGCCTCAAAGACAAAAGGTCCTGGGGCCAAGCCCCGCTTCTTATATGTACTGGCTGTGTAACCCTGGGCAAATGAATTAACTAACCTGTCCTGCACTAAGGAGGTCCCTAAGATTATAAGTTGCAGAGAAAGTGCTGACCTACATTAGTAGATGTCTTCACCAGAACCTCCCTACACCAACAAAAATGCAGGTCTAGTACCTATACCCATTCCTAGCAATGTCTTGCATGCCAGGCTCTTTTAAAAGTTTTTTTTAAATTTCACTGTATTTTAAATAATTTGTTGCTGTTACTTTTTAAATTAACAATTTTTAAAAAATTAACCTGTCCCTCACACTACTCCATCGCCCACTGAGCAAATTAATAAAAAATAAAGCTGTGAATGCATAACTGAATAGTCCAGCAAAATAAAATTCCCCATTAGCCATGTCCAAAAATATATACCTCTTTTTGCATATTAAGCTCATCACTCCCTCTAGCAGGAAGTGAGTGGTATATTTCACTTTCATCCTTTTGGACTCATGGTTTACCATTACATTGATCAATGGTCTAAAGTCAGTGAAAATTGTATTTCTTTACAATATTATCATTGCTATGAATTGTTCCCCTTATTCTGCTCATTTCATTTTGCATCAGATCACAGAGGTCTTCCCAGTTTCCCCTAAAACTGTCCATTTCATCATATATTATAATACAAAATACTCCATTACATTTATATATGGCAATTTGTTTAGCTATTCCCCACTAAGAGAGCACCCTTATAGTTTTCGATTTAGGGCTACTACAAAAAGACTTGCTATTTCTGTAATACAGCTCCTTTTTCTCTTTGATTTCTTCACTAGTAGTGATATAGCTGTATCAAAGGGTATGTACAGTTTGACAACTTTTTGTGCACAGTTCCAAATTGCTTTCCAGAATGTCTGCACCAATGCCCAGTTCCACCAGTAGTACACTAATACATCTATTTTCCCATAGCCCCTCCAACGGTTACTATTTTACTCTGCTATCATCTTGGCCAGTCTGATAGGTGTGAGGTAGAAGCTTGAAGTTGCTTTAATTTGTATTTTTCTAATTACTAATAATTTGGAGCATTTTCCCCTCACAGGATTGCTGATAGCTTGATGGTGGTTTTTTTTTTCCCTTTGAAGACTGTTTTATACCTTTTGGGGAATGGCTTATAATCTTTTAAATTTGAATCAGTTCCTCATATCTCACATATGATTCCTTTATCAGAGAAACTTGTTAGGAAGATATTTCCCAGTTATCTGTTTCCCTTTTATTTTTTTCATGAGATACTGTTCCCCACACATTATTCCATGACTGTATAGTCTTCATCTTATACACCTCTATTATGCAATAATGATTCCCTTCCTCTTCTTCTTCCTTTATTTTACAGTATAGTACCTTATCCATCACATTCTCTTAAGACTACAGAAATAAAACAAAACCACCTACAAATCCTTTGTCATCTTAATCTTTCCCTACAAGGAGCCTGAAAGAAGAGATATGAGAAGACCCTTCCACTTCACCCCTTTGCAGAGACAGAAAGTTCACAAGTATTGCATATTGCACATGATGACTCTCTGGGAGAGAAAGGAACTGAGGGAAACTACGATGATGTAAAAAACAAAACACATCAATAAAAAATTATTTTAGAATTTAAAAATATATTAGGGTTCTAAGAAGGTATTTGTTTCTTATCCTATTAACATGTAATGCTTCATTTCTATATATTCCCTTTCAATTGAACAAATCTGTGTATTTTTGTTTGTTTCTCTTGGCACCTGGATTTCCACTTCCAAATGCCAATTCATTTCTAGCTTTTTCATCAGAAATGCTTGAAAATCCTTTATTCCATTAAAAATCCATCTCCCTCCGCCCTCTACCCCACTTAGGATTATACTTAGTTTTGCCACATAGGATTAACTCTAGTTATAAATCTTTATCTTCTGGAATGTCATAATCCAAGATCTGCTCTTCCTCACAGTGACAGCTGCTAAGTTTTGTATGATCTTTATTATGAATCCTTGGCATTTTAACTCCTTTTGAGGAATATTTGTAGTGTTTTTTCTTTGACACAAAAGCTCTGGGTTTTGGTTAAGATAATTTTCATTTGTTATTTCTTTCTGGAAGGTGGATTCTTCCTATTTTCACTTTGCCCTCTGGTTCTAAGAGTTCTGGAGAGTTTTCATTAATCTGAAATATGGCTTTATTCTGATCACAGCTTTCACATATTTTTCAGTGTGATAATTCTTAGCTTTTCTATCTTTGACCTGTTTTTCAGGTCATTTGTTTTCAATATAATGTTTCTTAGATATTCTTCTAGGTTTTTTCCCCTCAATCCTTTTGTTTTATTTTGATATTTCTTATTGTTTATAATTACTGTTTTCTGTCTGGTCCATTTTAATTTTCAAGGATCAGCTCTTGAGTGAAGCTTTCTACTTTCTGTTCTAAGGTATCAATTTTCCTTGCCATTCTTCCCTCTCTAGCTTTTCCATTTGATAGCTTGTTTTATTTCCTCCTGGCTGCAGACATACCTGCAGTTCCCACAGCCAAGATGGAGGCTTTACTTGGATTTGTGGGTGTCTCTCAAACAAAAATATTTCTTCATGGTGATCAGAGTTTTCCCTGATTTGTTCATGGGGTACCTATGCTGAGGTAAAATTCCACAACTTAATGGCACAGACCTGGTCCTGAGCATAGCACTCGGACTTGGAGCTACTTCTGGGCTCTGCCTAGGGGCTCCCTCTTGTCAAAAGGCTTTGCTGTATGTTCTACCTCTTACTACTAGACTTAGGGGCTATACCTCTCACAGGCTTCAGGAACAGTTGGGCTGGATTCTGCCTTTCTCCTGAAGCTAAGATTTGGCCACTGATAGCATGCTGGACCATTCCTGAAATGCCCCAAGGCTGTACTCTCTTCCAGGCTAAAGCTGGGTGTGGGCACCATTGGGACTGGGCTGACTTGGGCTCTGTTTGGTTCAGGTCCAAAGTACTGCCCTGAACCTTACTGGAAAGTCCCAAAAGCTGGGCTCAGGAAGCCAGCCACATGGTTTGGGAAGGCAGAATGCCCCAAAGTCCCTCTCCTGCAGCCAAGGGCTGAGCTGGAGTTCTGGGGAACTCAAGCAGCAAGTGCTCAAAATGGGGGAGGAGAGAACAGCTGGCATCACCTCTTCTCTGCCCTTAGCCTTTGACCTGCACAGTTTTGTCTATCTGAGGATGTCTATATGACTCTGGAAATCCCTGTGTGGACTCCTGAGTTGAGTGAGAGTCCAGATCTATTTCTTATAGTGGTACATCTCTAAGTATTGATGGAGTATTTGGAGGGATCTAGGATCATCCAGGTATTAGCACACAATCTTCTCACAATCTCCTATAAGAGGGTCTTAAATAAAAGTTTGTTAAATTAAATCTGCCCCTAGATTGGAGAGGTAAGCATGTAAAAGTCTTGAAAAAAATAAAGATCATAGCTTTTGAAGTTCAGAAGTTGAATACTGTTAGGCATACTCTATATAATATCTTTTACTGGTTCCAAAATTCCTAGTTATGGTAGGGGTAATATCATAATGAGGTTCAAAAAGATGGAGGTACACGTTGAAGAGATTTCACACAGGGAGTGTCTACATGTGACTTTTAAGAAATAAAAAGGAAAAAATACAATCAAAAGCACACACCAATAGAAAGATCAAAGCTTGCCTTTTGTCTTGTGAGCTTCAGGAACACAGTAAGCATTTAATGAGTGCTTGTTTACTTGACTTCAGGATAACTGAAATGCTACCATTTCAAAATATACCTGATTTCTTTTCTACAGCTATCAGTAGAAAAAGTATAAAGTATAAATGGAGGTTTTTAGGTGTGCTAATTAGGGATACTGAACAAAGATGCTAGAGATCCACACCTAGTAGATGCAATTCATGACACACTTAAACCAGAAGCTAAATGGAATTCTATATGGTGAGGCTAAAAAGGAAACAAAATAAAAAATACAAAGAGTTATAAATAAATAAATGTGTATATATACACACATACACACACATAGATATACCATATGCACACACATATACATATATGTATATACACATGTACACACATATATTGTCTGCTAGCTTTTTAAGAGAAACCAAGAGCATAGAAATAATCAGCAAACCATAGAGGAAACAATCATGTGTCTTATATGGGTGCTATGTGGAGGTAGCCAGCAGAGAAGTATATTGACTGAACAGAAGCAAGTTACTTACAAAAATGGAGAAATCTTCTGTTAACAGTGTTGGTCCAGCATCACAGTACTTGGCCCATAGCAGACACTTAGTAAATGCTTATTGAATGATTGATGAAAAGGACCTAGAGAAGCAAAACTTGACAAAGTAGTGCCTAGTAGAATCCAGGGAAACTATTAAATCGGGGATTTGACTGCAAAGATATTATTAGCTTTAAGCTTCAAACCAAAGAATTTATCTGGAGACCAGATATAAACTGCTTTTTTTCAGGGACTAAGGAAATTAAGATTTCTGGCTAAGGGCAGAAAGTAGACTAGTAAGCATACAAAGACATAGTAACCCAACAATTAGAGCTTTAAGAGTATGCTGGGCTACCTAGAAATGACAGAGTAATGATCTATTTCTGTAGCTTGATTACTGTGTTAACCTGCCTGAAGTTAAAATGAGTAATCAGTACAGATGATTCCTTTTTCACCAAAGAAACAGAATACTGAAATTCAAGAATGTTGCATTATACCTGTTTGATAGGTAGAGAAACATGAGATTAGCGCCTATGTACAGGTATATAGGGCAGGTAGGTGGCCCAGTGGATAGAGTGCCAAGCCTAGAGTCAGGAAGACCTAAGCTCATATCCAGCCTCGGACACTCAGTAGCTGTGTGACCTTGGGAAAATCATTTAACACTTTGCCTCAGTTACCTCATCTGTCAAATGAGCTGGAGAAAGAAATGACAGACCACTTCAGTATCTTTGCCAAGAAAACCCCAATTGGGTCACAAAGAGTCAGACATGACAGAAAGGAATGAATGTACAGGCATACTGAGCCACCTGCTCCTAGAGTTGGAAGGGACTTCAAAGGTCAAGGTCATCCCTTATCCTACCACACGTGGTAACCCAACTAAGAAATATAAAGTAGCAAATTAAATGTGCCCACAAGCAGTATGTAATATGTTTGTTTGGTTTTTTTTTTAGCTTCCTATAGTACTATCTCTGTATATAAATACTAATTATTCAAAAACCCAAATGACACAGATTCTCTTACAGCTAGTAACCCAGGATTAACTTCATAGCATAGTAACATAGCTCATGTGCTTTAAATGTCAGACTCTGTGTATCTAAAACGATAATATGGAGAGGAATTGCTATCTGGGGAGTGGTCTTTGAATAAGAATTCCCCACCCATCCACCCCAATCCCTTGAGTGGTGACCTCAGAACATTAACCAAGGGGCAAGAACTGAGGAGGTGGGGGGGGGGGAGTGGCAGCTTCTGCTGATGACTGCCCTGTGCTTGTTTTCATCCTGTAGATTCTGTGCCAGTTAGTTCAGTTGATTAAAGAATGGTGTTAATTAAGACATATTCAAGTGTTCCAATAGCTACGCATAAAGAAAAATTGAGTTCTATAGTCTTAGACCTTGTGCTTGACCCTAGCTTGACCTTGTGCTTGACTGACCTTGACCAAAATGGTATGCAGGGAAGGGATCAGTATGACTAAACCAGTACTACTGGAAAGTAATTCAAAGCATATATACTTTCTTTCTAGTAGATCATTGGCATCATCTTAATGTACAAAAGACATTGCATTTATTAATTTAACTAAGAGCAATTAAGGATGCACAAAAAATAGGCAAAGTGTTGTAACTGCTGATCCTAATTGCTAAATACTATTATTTGACCCATTCATTCAATCTTTTTCAGAAAAGAAATTTTAAAACCTAACCCTAAGAACTCCACAGGGAAGAACAGCAAGGATAAGTAGCTCCACAATCATATTCCCTGACCACTTCATTCTTGGTTCTCAGCCTAAGGGATCTCCATATAGCTATATATTTTATCACACAGTTCGTCTCATTTCTAAACATATGGTATTTTGAGTGATCACAGCTAACAAATATTAATTTGGGTCTCCCCTTTCAAGAGAAAAACTTCCCTATATAAGTAAAGCCCTCAGAAAGAACAGCCCACCACCAAACAAACAAGCTCTCAAGGGCCTCTAGAGAACACAAACTTAATATGGCTAATGGAGGGGTTCTGGCTTCGTAAGAAAATAGATCTAACACAAAATCTCAACTACCACAGGTTAATAATTAGAAAGAAAACTGACACACCTTAATTTGCACAACAGTAAAGCTGTATTCCTGAAATATTGATAATAAAACTTTATTTTAAATGTACTAAAGCAAGTTTCAGCAGCAAGTAATCTACTGTTGACACCCATGATAAAGCAAATCTTTTTACTGTGTGAAATCATCCCCTAATATATTGGCTTTTAAATTTTGATTTCAAATTCTCTTAAAACTCAATAGGGACCCAGTCTGGAAATCATTTGCCTAAATGGAAAATCTTTACATACACTTATTTGAATAGTTAGCTATAACTCTTTTCTTCAGGGGCTTAAATAAAGGCCATGGGAAGTTCTATCCACAAGAAAGATTCAAGAAACCAGGTGGTAAAACACCAAATATGGGATAGAAGGCTTGGGGGCTCAGTTCTGCTCTGTACAAGCTGGGCAACCTTGGGAAGTCCATTTAAACTGTCTGTAGTTCAGCTGTCTTTCCCACTCTCAAGCCAAATAAAACTATATCAGCACACATAAAAACGATATCTTTAAAAGTTACAATTTAAATTCAAGTTTGATAACCCAAGAAAGATGAGGAAAATCTAATTTGTATGGAAAAAGATGAAAGGTCAGGCTAATTACAATAAAAATAAATATAAACTTCACCAGTAGGGAACACAATGAAAAGTTCCACATTATAACCACCAAAAACTAACCACTCTACCCTGTTCACAACATAAGCTGTGTTCACATAAACGCAGATCAAATCTCTAACCAGAAAACTGTCATCTACATTTTTTCAGTTACAAAAAGAGAACACCATATTTTATGTTCACTGAGCTCTAAAAAATCAAATGCTTTTCCAGCTGGCTTTCCAGTACCCTACTCATTTCAACTGAGATGAGACCTTGAGGGCAAGGTTTCAAATGTCCCATCAGAATCCTAAGGTCTTCAAGGGTCACAGAGAGAATTAAATAAAACAAACAGCACTGGAGTGTAGATCTGTTTTATTAGTTTTAAAAAAGAAAAGAGGGGGGAGAAGAGTAAAAGAAATACACTAAAGAAAAATGAGGAACAGAATGAAGTCTACTCTTTCACCTAAACATGGTGCTCAAAAATAAGATTACACAAACAAAAAGGTGGGAGAAGCAGACATTCTTATTTGAACCAGATAAAAGCATATAACATACACATTTTGGTAAAATAATACATTAAATTCAATAGTGAAACAAACAGGGATAGTTAGGGAAAAAAAGACAGGGAGTTTTAAGAGTGAGAAGAGAGTCTGAGAGGGAAGTCATATGCAAAATGAACTTCAGCTTCAGATAACAGATCATAAAGGGGATTAAACTAAAAAGTAAAAAGTCTACAATAGTCTGAGGACTGAGCTTAGGAAAAAAAGGAAAGGTAGAGTAGTAAGAATAGTTTACTCCAATTACAGATAAATAGTGTCAATCAAATTCCTTCTATTCCTCAACTTCTTTCTTTGTAAACAAGGGACAAGAAGGGGAAAAAAGTATAAGAGAATATGAGGGAAGAAAATACACAAAAAAGAATCATTATAGGGAACATGAATTGGATGAACTCATCCATAAACTAGAGGAGGGTAACACAAGAGGCTGGAAAGCAGAATAAAACAATGTTCACAAGAAACACTTAAAATTAAAATTCACTCAGAGTTAAAATGAAGGGCTGGGGCAGAATTTATTATGCTTCTGGAAAAATTTTTAAAAGCAGAGTTAGGAATGATCTCAGAGAACATAACAGTAAAAACTGACATGGTTAAAAACAGAAATATTCTCAAAGACATCAGAGATAATTTTAAAAATCAATATTTATTACATATGTGTTGAATAGCATTGGCACCTAAGTTCCTAAGAAAACATTAATAGAATTATAGGAGAATAGACAGCAAAGCTGTAATACAGTAGTCAAAGAATTCAATGTGCATTTTTTAAATCTAGGCAAATTTGAAGATAAAAAGGAAAAAACATCTCAATTGAAATTTAGAAAAATTAGATACCACAGACACATGACAATTACTGATTTCTGAATACTGAGGAAAAAATATATACACATATATGTACATATATACATAAAAATACAACTGCATGCGGCACTTTACAAAAGTTGACATCCGATGGGGCACAAAACCCTCAAATACAGAAGCAGAAAAACTAAAGACATCCTTTGCTGACTACAGTAAAATAAAAATTATGATCAATAAAGTCCCTCTGAAGAAAAAATTTAAACTTAAATGGAAACTAAACGATGTCATCCTAAAAAATTAGTTGTTAAAGAATAAATCGCAGAAACAACAAATAATTTCATCAAAGAAAATATAAAGAAACAAGATACCAAAACTTCTGGGATAGAGTCGAACCAGTCATTAGAGAAAAGAAATGGAATAAGCATTTATTATGAGCTTATTATTGGGGGATGAGAAGGGGGAGAGATAGAGCCAATTATGTGCCAGGCACTGTGCACTTTACAAATATTATCTCAGAGGAAAAGTGATATCACTAAACACTTTCATGAATAAAGAATAGACCAATTAACTACGCATGCAACTAAAATAAGTATAAAAGCAACAAATCAAAGAACCCCTACTAAACACAAAATAGAAATTCTGAAAATCAAAGAAAAATAAAATTGAAAGCAAAAAAACATTAAATTTACAAATGAAACTAGGAGATGATGCATCGAAAAAACTAATAAAAGAGACAAACTTAGCTAATTTGATTAAAAAGAGAGAAAAACTAAATTGCCAACATCAAAAATAAAAAAAAACTCCAAACAAAGGAAATTATTACAAATTATTTCACATAATTATGACTGCAAAATTAAGTTCAATGGATAAACATTTACAAAAATACAAAATGCCAACATTTTCAGAACAAGGAGAAAAAAACCCAGCACCAAATGTATTCACAAGTGAATTCCATCAAGCAAAAAAAAAGGACAAAAAACCCCTCTAAATTTACAGGAATTGTTTACAAAAATGGGTAAAGATGTTATCCTACCAAAAATTCCTTGCATCAATCAACTATCATCTGGTAGACCCGGGAAAGAAATCTGAAAAAGAAAACTATAGGCCTTTTGTCTTTAATAAAAGTCAATATAAAATTAAAAAATAAAATATTAAGAAAGAGTTTGATAAAGCAACTTACTTAAAATATTTGCTATGATAAGGTTGGATTTATATTGGGAATTCAGAGCTGGCTCAAGAGGAAAACTATAAACATAATGCAACATATTTAGTAACAAAAATAATAAAAAGCACATGCTCATATCAATATATACATAAAAAAAAACTTCTGACAAAATACAATACTTTTTACAGATGTTAGGTAACACAGTAGATAGACAGCTGGGCCTGAAATCAGAAAGACTTGAGCTGAAATCCCAACTCAAGATACTAGCTGTGTGACCCTGCTCAGTTTCAACCATACAAAAAAAAAAGGGGGTATGGGGGAGAGGTGAGGAGGGATAATCATCAGTTTCAACCAAACAAAAAAAGAGGGAAATCATTCCAGTATTTCCCTCCTAGGGTTGTCGTGAGGATCAAATGAGACAATATTTGTAAAGTCTTAACAGTGCAGCTGGTACACAATGAGTGCTGAATAAATGAGGAGTTAAAATGCTCCAAATCACTAATAAGATAAATGCAAATTAAAATAAATCTTTGATTTTATCTCACACCAATCAGACTGGCTAAGGTGAAGGAAAATGACAATTATTAGAAGAATTATATGAAGACGGGCATGCTAATGCAATTCTAAAGGAACTATGAATTAGTACAATCATCTGGAAACCAATCTGGAATTATATAATTCAAAATTCACAGTGCATATCTTCCATCCCAGCAAAGGTGCGTATCTGCTATCCCGACAAAGTCACTAATAGGCATATATCCCAAAGAGATCAAAGATACAGGGAAAGGACCTATATGTAGAAAAATACTTACACAGCAGCACTTCTAGATGCAGCAAAGAATAAGAAATAAAGTAGAAAGCCATCAATTAGAGAATGGCTGGGCAAATCATGGTACATAAATGCACTGTTATATAGTTTGCACCTTAAAAAGTGGTAAATGTGTCAGATTCAGAGATCTAACTAATCCAATCCTCCCCTCCTTCTCCTCCTCCCACCATTTTACACACAAGGTCACCCTTGGATTCACAGAGATAAAGTGATACACTCAAGATTCCAAAACTAGTATTAGTGGCAGTGCTGGAACAAAGGAATATTTTTTCATACATTCCAAAATCTACACCATAACTGACTCAAGGCTCAAGAATAGAATAGAAGTGGGGCTGAAGGGCTGATTTTCTGAAAAACAAAGTTCCAGGGATAAAAGGGAAGTGATGCAGGATAGCATTTAATATGGATTCCAAGGACTTCGGCTCAAATCTCAATTCTACCTTTTAATACCCTAGATAACCCTTGCACATTTAACCTCTCTATGCCTCAGTTTCTTCATATATAAAAGAAGGGAGTTGAACTTAACTAAGAAATGATGGACTAAAGTTGCAGAATGAGACATACATTTCCAGACACAGCCAATGTAATCATGCATATGTGTTACAACTGCTGTTTTTCTTTTTTTCTCAATTTGGGGAAAGGCAGGAAAAAGGGAAACAGATGAGGTTAGAATTACCTCCCCCCCTAAAAAAGAAAGGGAAAAAAAGTCACTGAAGCACATTTTTGAAATTCAAAGAGAACAGAAGAAAGGAATCACAGAAAAGAAAGACAGCTTTGAAAGTAACACAATTAAATTTATACGTCCTTAAAAAGCAAGCTGTACATAATGGACATTCTTAGTTTTTTGTACTGTTGTGTATATGGAAGCCCTCAATTTAGCTGTTTGTTAATGCAGAATTTTTTAAATTTTTATTTTTTAAGCAATTGAAGTTAAGTGACTTGCCCAGGGTCACACAGCTAGTACATGTCAGGTGTTTGATCTGAGGCAGCATTTGAACTCAGGTCCTCCTGACTTCAGGGCCAGTGCTCCAACCACTGTGCCACCTAGCTGCTCCTAAATGCAGAATTAAATTGCTTAAGAAGTCAAAAAAGAAATGGGGAGGGGGGAGGTTTGAACAAATTGGATCCCTTCCATCTCTACTAAAATTCTTTGGTATGATGACACTATGATTTATCCCAGATTGTAGCCAGATCACAGTTAAATTATAGTTTGGGTCTGAAAATACTTACATAAAAGATACATTACTCATATAGTCTCTGTGATTTTGGAGCCATGATATTTTCATTTTCTTTTTCTTTTTTTTAATTAAGTCAAAATATTTTAAAAGTTCTCTCTTTCCCATCCCTCCCCCAAAGGAAAGCTATATATCAATTATACATGTGAAATCATACAAATCATATTTTTGTACTAGTCATATCACCAAAATAAAAGCAAGAAATATAAAAAAGTGAAAAAGTATATTTCAACATACACTCAGAGTTCATCAGTTCTCTCTCTGGAGATGGATAGCATTTTTTCATCATGACTCCTCTGCAATTGTCTTCAACAATTATATTGATCAGAGTAGTTAAATCTTTCACAGTTGTTTATCATTACAATATTGCTGTTAACTGTGTACAATGATCTGGTTCTGCTCATTTCATTTTGCATCAGCTTATATGGAATAAATCTTTCCATGTTTTTTCTGAAACCACCTCCCTCATCATTTCTTATAGTACAGTAGTACTCCATCACAATCATACGCCACATCTTGTTCAGCCCATTCCTCAATTTCCAATTCTATGCTACCACAAAAAGAACTGCCATAAATATTTTTGCACATATAGGTCCTTTTCCTTTCATCTCTTTGGAGTATAGACTTAATAGTAGCATCACTGGGTCAAAGGGTATACAGTTTTATAACCTTTGGGTATAGTTCCAAATTGTTCTCCAAAATAGCTGAACCAGTTCCCAGCTTCATCAATAGTTCACTAGTGTACCTGTTCTCCCTCATTCCCTCCAGTGTTTGTCATTTTTGATAAGTGTAAGGTGGTACCTCAGAGTTGTTTTAATTCGCATTTCTCTAATCATTAGTGATTTAGAGTATTTTTTTTTCATGACTGTAGATAGCTTTGATTTCTTCCGAAAACTGCCTGTTCATATTCTTTGGCCATTTATCAACTGGGGAATTGCTCTTATTTTTATAAATTTGACTCAGCTCTATCCCATTGTCTTTTGTTTATTCTCTCTCTTTTTATTCTCTCCTCAGCAATTTGTTTTGTTTCTGACCACTGCCTCCCTTAATCTGTCCTCCCTTTGTTACCCGCACCCCAATCTCTTATCTCCTTCCCTTTTTATTTCCCTATTAGGTAAGACAGATCCTATACCTAGCTGAGTGTGTGTGTGTGTGTGTGTGTGTGTATACTTCCCTCTTTGAACCTCTTCCAATAGGTTCAAAACATTACCCACCAACTTCCTCCCCATTTTCCCCTCCATTCTAAAAGCTCTTCCATGTATGCCTCTTATGTAAGAAAATTTTCCATTCTATCTCTCCCTTCTCCCTTAAGATCCCTTTTTCTCATCCCTTAATTTTTTTTGAGATCATCCCAACATAATCAACTTACATTCTCCATGTGTACTCCTCTATGTGCCCTCTGTCTATGTATACTTTTAACTGCCCTAATAATTACAAAGATCTTAGAAGTTAATGTATCATCTTCCCATAAAGAAATGTAAATAGTTTAACTTCACGGAATCCCTTATGATTTCTCTTTCGTGTTTACCTTTTTACTCTGCTCTTGTGTCTTGAGTTTGAATGCCAAATTTTTTATTCAGCTCTGGTCTTTTTATCAGGAATGCTTGAAAATCTTCTATTTCATTAAATATCTACTTTTTTCCCCTGAAGGATTATACTCAGTAATGCTAAGTAGGTTATTCTTGGTTGTAATCTTAGCTCCTTTATCTTCTGGAACATCATATTCTAAATCCCTTCATCATTTAATGTAGAAACTGGTAAATCTTGTTTGATCCTGACTGTGGTGCCACAATATTTGAATTGTTTGTTTCTGAATGTTTACAATATTTTCTCCTTGACCTGGAAGCTCTGGAATTTGGCTATAGTATTCCTGGGAGTTTTCATTTTGGGATCTCTTTCAGAAAGTGATCAGCTGACTCTGTCAATTTTTATTTTACCCTGTGGATCTAAGATACTAAGGCAGTTTTCCTTTATAACTTCTTGAAATATGATGTCTAGATTCTTTTTTTGATCATGGCTCTCAGGTAGTTCAGTAATTCTTAAATTATCCCTCCTGGATCCATTTTCCAGGTAAGTTGTTTTTCTGATGAAATAGTTCACATTTTCTTCTCTTTTTTTCATTCTTTTGACTTTGTTTTATTATTTCTTGATGTCTCAAGGAGTCATTAGCTTCCCTTTTGCAATTTTAATTTTTAAGTAATTACTTTCTTCAGTAAGCTTTTGTACTCTTTTTCCACTTGGCCAATTCCACTTTTTAAAGAGATCTTTTCTTCAGTGAATTTTTGTGCCTCTTTTATTATTTTTGGTTATTTTCTTCAGTATTTTTTGTAACTCTTCTATCAAGCCATTAATTTTCTTTTAATAATTTTCTTGCATTACTATCATTTCTTTTCCCATTTTTTCCTCCACCTATTTTTACCTCTTTCTTTCAATTCTTCCAGGAATTCTTGTTGAGCTTGAGTACAGTTCACATTTTTTTTCCTTTGCGTTTTCACTTGTAGCTGTTTTCACATTGTTGTCTTCTTCTGAGTTTGTGTCTTGGTCTTACCTGACACCATAGTAAATTTTTATGGTCAAGTCCTGTTATTGTTGTTTGCTCATTTTTCCAGCCTATTTCTTGATTCTGAACTTCATGACAGAGTTGGCCTCTGCTCATCTGGAAGTAGAGAGGCAGTGTTCCAAGTTTCAACCTTTTTGGTGCTACTATTTTCCAAGCTAGTTCTGGGGGTCTGCAAGTTTCGGGTGTTTCCAAGGTGGTATGATCTGAGGAAAAGTGTGGTCATTGTTCTTCTGGTCTGCACTATGGTCTTTACCCATGAAGAGCGCAAAATTAGGGTTTTTATCCTGCTGTCCTGCAGCCATAAATGCTAGTGCTCCTCCCTGTCTTGGAACTGTGTGACCAAGGCTCCTGCTCCCTTGTGATGGACCATAAGTGCTCCTCTCTGCCAGGAACTCTGACCCAGAACTATGTATGGGGCAACAGCCTTTGAGCTAAGAGTTCCCAAAGCTGCCACAGTCTCCTCCAAGGTCCAATGCTGGCTACCTAGCCAGCACCGTGTGCACTCTGGGCCACTCTCCATAAAGGTGTTACAAAGCTCTCCTGCCAACCTCCTAAGTTGTCTTAGGTTGGCTGTGCCACTCCAAAATTTTGATTTGAGGTGCTTGAAATAGCATGTTGTCTGAAGGGGAATGTTGGGAGAGTTCAGCTGAGTTGCTGCCTCTCTTCCACTATCTTGGCTCTACCTCACCCCAAACCATCATATTTTCAGTCACTCACATTTTTTAAGGTTTACATATATAATTTTAAGGTTTACAAACCATTTCTTCAAACCAACTCAAAGAGGTAGGCAAAATTAGAAGCAAAACAAATATCCCTCTAGTTTTTTGTTGAATAAGAACAATGTTTCTTATTCACCTCAATTTAGGATTTGTTGTAAGGATTTACTTCTCTGTGCAACAAGCTTTTTCAAATATGAGTTCCAGGAGTCCCTCATGCATAGACAGATGGGGCAAAACACCATTCAACTTAGGTACTTTCACAGAAAAGGGCAGTAGAAACCATAATTCCACTTCTGTTAGTGGATTTTAATATCCCTAAAATGAGGACTTAATTAATCCTGGTGGCTTACAAATTGCAGAAAGAACAAAATAGGAACAGGGTCAGTATTTGCAGGAAAGAAAGGAAAACTTCGGTTCTCTATCTTACTTTAGGCAAACACCATCTATGATGTCTATAAATACCAATTTGTTTCTCTGCTTTGAATCTCTCCTATTCAAACTATTCGCACCTGACATATTGATATTCCTAAAGCACAAATATGACTATGTCACTCTCCAGCTCAAAAAGCT
Source organism: Phascolarctos cinereus (assembly GCF_003287225.1). Lineage (NCBI taxonomy): Eukaryota > Metazoa > Chordata > Mammalia > Diprotodontia > Phascolarctidae > Phascolarctos > Phascolarctos cinereus. Next base: position 242,417,019 of record NW_027555958.1, read on the forward strand.
TCAGTTGTTCATGCCTTAATGCCACTAGGAAAAGATGTCTGGCTTGCTGCTTTTGGCATTTAAAGTCATTCTTCACAATCTTTTTCCCAGCTTCTTTCCAAACTGACTTTGCATTACTCCTCATCAGGTACTCTAAGTTCTAGTCAATTCGTCCTACCTGTTGTTCACTATATACAGCATTTGATCTCCCATCTATGCCTTCTCACAGGCTGTTTTTCTGTGTCTGCTCATTTATGACTCCTGGAACCCCTAATTCTTTTCAAGGCTCAAGTCAGGTGCTACCTCCTACATGAAGATTTTCCTGACAACTCTCTCCTCCTATGCCAAAAATCCCATTATTTTGCATACATTTTACATTTACTTATATGCATCTGTTTGTATTTTCCCAGTACACTTTAAGCCCCTGGAAGGCAAGAACTATTTTGATTTTGCTTTCTATCCCCAATTTGCAAAGCACAGTGCCTCATACATAGTAAGCACTTAATAAATATTTGCTGAAGTAAATATAGTTAGGCAGTTAGAAACAAAGATAAAACAAAAGCAACATAACAGAAGCAATAAGATACCAACCATTCTAATAGTTTTTCAATTAGGTCAAGGCTTTGGCAACTGCTGATTAAAAACTACAGACCAACGCATTATGTGATAACTGCAATGATCTAATTTTTTCATCATCAAAAAACAGATAACATTACCATTAACAAAAGACTTTTTTAAAAAACCAGAAGATAGTGGCAATACTGGTATTACCCTATATTATTTATTCTTTTTCAGAAACCCAACACTGTTGATTAAACTGATAACAGATTGAGTCTATTAAAATTACTATCTTGGGAAAAATGGAAGGCAGCCAAGTTAGTTCATTTATACAAAAAAAAAAAATCAACCCAACAACACAAAATACTGACTGCATAAAACCATTTTTAGGACCAACATCCCAAAAGTTACACAATAGTAGTAAAGACTTAGTTTTCAGAATTAGAACAGAAAATCTTTGATGGAGGTAGTTAGGTGGCCCTGGAGTCAGGAGGACCTGAATTCAAATCCAGCCTCAAATATTTACTACCTGTATGACTCTGGCCAAGTCATTTAACTCCAACTGCCTCAAAAAAAAAAAAACAACCTAAAAACTGAAAAAAAGAAAAGAAAATCTTTGATGACTGATAAGATTATGTACATGGTATGGATTAATAGATATGAAGTGGGATATCTAATACTTTTGCATGGAACCTACATAATTATATTTTGACCCTGGCAACACTCAGACTTTGAGTCCAAAAAAATGATGCTTGAGCATTGCTTCTCCAACATTATTTCATAAGTATGGGCAATGCTCTTGCTTCAACACAAACCTCTGAATTACACAAAGCCTATTTACAAGTATCAATAACTAAGATGAGAATTCACTTAAGGGCAAAGGTGAGTGACCAAGTATGAAACCAGTCATTATTAGGATCCTTCTCATTAGTCCTCTTTGAAGTACCTATAAAGGTTCATGAAAGAACAAGTCTTCAAAGATTAAAAGATAGATGCAAATGGAAATTCAATTCAACAAGCACGAAAGTTGTCATAAAGAGAGAGGAGAGCTATTATAGCAAAATCCCCTTATTACTATGGCTTTATGGTTTGGGTAGATTGGTTTCCTTCACTTCAATTTTCACAGCCCACAGTAAAACATTCAATTCTAAAATATTTATTTAAAAACCTTTTTTGAGGCTTTTCTGGGTCCACCAAAGATAACAAGGGACTGTTAATGAATGATCAGCAAGAAAGATATTCTCCAGATAGTTCTTAACGAACAATAATGGAAGCAATAGTTCATTAAAGTCACAAATCTGGAATTTCCACCAATATAAACATTTGAGGCATTTGCATTTGTAGGTTAAGAAATAGCACTACGACTATATATACAAGGCCATGACTGTATCAGTTGGAAACAAGAAGGGTCAGCTGAACTTGATTCCTGTATTTTGCAACCATTTCCACAATCCAGGGTCTTAATATTTACCAGCTGAAAAAATAATTTCTTTGTGGCATCCTCTGCAATTCACGCAATATAAGTGCCAAAAGTATACTTATTAAGGAATCTTAACATATACATCACAGAATGAATGCAAACAAAACTAAGATTTCCCTCCTAATAAAAACCAAAGCTTTAACCTAATCCATATGAATTAGTCAAGGAAATACAGAGTCTTTGAAACATTTTGGCCTCAAATTAATTAGTCATCATTTTGGAACAGTTACAATATAGTTATAAACCAATTACACAAGGCAAACTGTACAAAGAGTTTAGCAATAATAGTTTGAAATCATTTGTGGAGTTTCTTGCCAGGATATACAGATATTTCACTTGCACATAAATGCTACCAAAAGACAAAGTATAAGAAGTGTTTGGTGGTTCGGAATCCAAAAACATTTCATCTTTCTGTACTGCTAAATCTGTACTTTCTCTTAGTTGCAATTTATGAACTCATTAACTTCTTGCCATGAAGACAATTTCTTGAAGAAAAGTTTCCCAAAAACAGTGTGGAAATTTTTTTTTTAATTTTTCTTTGGACATAACCCCAAAACCTAGACCTGACAAACCTATTTTTAAAAAGCTGAAGAAACAGTCTTCACTTATTTTCCAATATTTTGAGGAAACTATAGTACCTTCAATGCCAATGAATCTCATTTTACACAGTAAGTATATTCCTGAGAAGTTTCAGTAATTTCAAATCAATACGAAAATGTATGAAGTGGCCACTGAGAGCTTTATCTTGTGCCAAGTGCCAAAGAATATTTTAAATACATTAACAGATCACATTATTGAAAGAAATCTAAAAACCTGACATTATCCTCCATTCTCTTTTCCTTTGTACCAATCTAACAATGAGTTCACCATTACCAAAGCCAATCCCTTGACCTCATAATCATACTCTTTCCCATTTTTAATCTCCCCACATCTATTGGCTCCTTTCCTTTCTGGATGCATACAACCATTTTGGTCTCTCACACTCTTAAAAAAAATATTTATCACTAGACCCTATCTAAGCAGCTAGGTGGTATAGTGGATAGCGTTCCAGGCCGGGAGTCAGGAAGACCTGAGTTCAAATCCAGCCTCAGACACATTCTAGCTATGTGACCCAGGACAAGTCACCTAACCATTGCCTCAAATGTAAAAGGGAGAAAATAGTATCTCACAGGGCTGTTGTGAGGATCAAGTGAAATAATATTTGTAAAATGCTTAGAATAATGCCAGGCACAAAGCAGGCACTTAATAAATGCTAGTTCCCTTCCCTTTCCTGCTTCTATTCCCTCAAGACATTATTCTCAACCTACAACTGTGAACTTGTTTTTAAAATACTTTGACAACTACATTTAAATATAATTGGTTTTTTTAATATAAAGGATCACAAAGAAAATCAATCATATTTTATATTTTTAAATGCATAAGGATTACATTTCATGCATTTAAAAACATTGCTTTGACAAGGAATCCATATGTTTCAACAAACTGCCAAAGAAATCCCTGACACAAAAAAAAATGAATAACATATCTTAAGAGAAGTCTGCCACTTCCTCTCTTCTCATTCACTCACTTCTAAGGCTTCTGACCTCTTCTTAACTGCAACTGTTCCCTCCAGAATTTCTAGTAATTTCTTAATTCCTATTTCTGACAATCTTTCCCAAGCCATCATCTTTGTTATGAGAATTTTTTTATTTCTTTTTATTAAATTTTATTATATGGAGGCTCAGAGCCATTTCTCCTGGATATGCAGCTGACTGAAGCCTTTCTTCCATTAATATTAACCTCACTGGGCTAACACTTGATTCTAAGCATGACAGTATTAAGGGAAGATTTTTGATAGGCCTGAGATAAGGAGCCAAAAAGGAGCCTGACCTTCCCAAAAAATAATTTTAACTTGTTTATTTGTGGAAATATTGTCCTGGATCCTACCCTTTGGTTACCTTTGTAACATGTAACTCTCCCCCTCTTAATTATCTTATAGTCAATTTTTTCAAACACAGTCTTATAGCATTATAGAGTAGATTTTTTTATTTTGGGGGGGGCTGAGGCAATCGAGGTTAAGTGACTTGCCCAGGGTCACACAGCTAGGAAGTATCAAGTATCAGAGGCCACATATGAACTCAGTTCCTCCTGACTGCAAGGCTGGTACTCTATCCACTGTGCCACCTAGCTGCTCCTAGAGTAGATTTTTGCAAACTCAGTGTTTAAATCTGTAACTTAGTTGGGTCAGTCTAACTCAGTCTGTTTAACTTAAAGATACCATAGGAAGAATGAGATCATGATTTTGTCTTACAAGGCCTATGTGACCTTTATGGCCTAAGAGGCCATAAATACGGCTATATGTTTAAAAAAAAATTATTTCTGTCTTTTTTTCTCCAAATCCCACTCTTGGTTCAGGATGATCTTTCTGAGTCCTGTACCTGTGCTTAAGCATAATAAAACCTAGGTTTTAACCTCTGGAATATTTGTATTAAGATTGATTTATCTGACTGCAATTATCTATCACATGAATTTAGTGGGAAATGTTTTTCCCATGACATCATTCTATTATCTCTTTGCAGCATTTAGCACTGCCTTGATCACTCCCCTTTACTCTTGGATACTCTGCTCCTTGACTTTTCATGCTATTGTTCTCTTCCTACTTGTTCCTCCGTCTCATTTAATGAATGATCATACGTGTTCCAGCCCTGAGTCTAGGTATCTGTCCTGGGCCCTGTTCTTTCTTCTTTTTATACTCTCTCTAAATATTCATCATCTCCAAAATATATATGCAGATGACTCCTAGAGAAGCATAATATAGTAGACAGAAAGCTGGACTGGGAATCAAGAAGACCTGAGTTTCAAATCCTATCCTTAACACATATTAACTGTGTGACAATGGTCAGGTTAAAATTCTTACCTATAAAATAATATGACTTTTTTACATACATAAAAGTATATTTTTAATATCTTCTTTTTCTGTTTCCCCAGAAAGAAATAAAACTTTCTCTAACCTAAAAACCCTAACCAGACTATTCCATGTTTGAACAAAAGGTCTTCCTTAGGGGGAAAAAAAGATGATAAAGGCAGAAACCGGGGCAGCGAGGTGGCGCAGTGGATAGAGCACCAGCCCTGGATTCAGGAGGACCTGAGGTCAAATTCAGCCTCAGACACATAACACTTACTAGCTGTGTCACTTAACCCCACTGTCTAACCCCCCCAAAAAAAATCCAGAACAAAGGTAGAAACCAAACCTTGTTAAAAATCATTGCCCAGGCTCTTGGATTTCCACCAAAGAGAAGTGCCTTCCTCTGTTATTCAGAAAAGAGAATCTTTTTAAAGTGGTCAAGAAAATAACTGAATAGTGTTATTGAAGATTAAGTTACAATTGTTAGTGACTATGATTCTGGATTGCTAATCCCAAACTATATTTTAACATATTGTGACTTTTCCTTGTTTAAGACACCTACAAATGTTATCTCAAACCATCTTGGGAGAGAGAAATATGCCTAAACTATGGAGGAACTATGCTAATTTGGACATTTTTCTTTCTAGACTAGGAATGCTTGGATTTAAAACAGTATTAAATAAAATTGTTTCTGGAAGACTTGTGCCTAAAACACTGAATACAGCATTACTATTTTTTATTTGACATCTATTAATTGGATTACATCAATCAATAAATCAATAAACATTTATTAAGTACAGATAGGTAGAGCAATGGATAGAGCACTGGGCCTGGAGTCAGGAAAACCTGGGTTCAGATCCAGTCTCTCACCAGCTACTTGACTTTGGGCAAGTCACTTAACCCATTTGCCTCATTGCCTTATCTGTAAAATGAGGATAATAATAGCCAGCCAGGATTGTTATGAGGCTCAAATGAGATAATAACTGTAAAATACTTAGCAAAGTGCTTGGCATATAGAGATATATAAATGTTAGCTATCATTATCAATATCATTATCATCATCATCACCATTACATTCCAGACACTGTGCTAAGCACTGAGGTGTACAAAAAGATACAAAAGACAGTCTCTGCCCCGAGGGGCTTACAATTTAATGAGGAAAACAATATGCAAACAAATACAGACAAAGCAAGCTATATACAGGATAAACAGGAAAAAATTAGCAGAGCGAAGGCACTGGAATTAGGAGGGTTTAGGGAAGGCTTCCTGTAGAAGGTGTGATTAGATGGAACTTAAAGGAAGTCAGGGAGGTTAACAGTTGGAGTATGTAAGAGGAAAAGCATTCCAGGCATGGGAGATAGCCAGAGTAAATGACAGGAGCCAAGAAAGGAAGTGTCTTCTTCATAGGGCAACCAGGAAGTCACTGTGACTGGACCAAAGAATGTGTCAGGGAGTAAAGATTAAGAAATTAGAAAGGTAGGAGGTGGCTCAGTTATAAAGGGCTTTGAATGCCAAATAGAGCATTTTGCATTTGATCCTGAAGATAATAGTTTATTGAGCAGAAGGAGAATGACATGACAGAACTTGTAGTTTAGGAAAATCACTTCAATGTCTGAATGAAGGATGGATTTGGAGTAGGGAAAACCTTGAGGAAGGTAGACCCACCAGCAGGCATGGGGTGATGAGGGTCTGCACCAGTGTGGTACAGTGTCAGAGGAGGGAGAAAGGCATATAGAAGAGATGTTGCAAAGTTGAAATCAACAAGTTGGCAACAGATTGGATATGCAGGAGTAAGAGACAGCGAGGAATGCAGGATGATTTCTAGGTTGTGAGCCTCAGGAACTAAGACAATAGTGTTGCCCTCTACAGTAATAGGGGAGGTAAGAGGGGGAAGGAGATTAGGGGTAAAGATAATGAGTTCCATTTTGGACATACTGAGACTGATATTGTTTGTTTCATATTTTATCTTAAAATTATTTTAAAGGATCTGAATACCCAATATCAAATTAAGACTACAGAGCTTTATAAAAGCAATAACTATAACAACAAAGCTATATTTTTATACTATTTTACCTACAAAGACCCCTCCTTGTAAAGAAAATGGATTTTTCAAAATTATTAAGAAAATAAATTTAAAAGAAAACCAATTTTTCCAGATTATGGCTTCTTTAACTTTTTTAGTGAATTATATTCATTATTTACCAGGTAGTACCTTCAACTCAGGAAAAATTATTCCATAATAAAATCATCAGAATTTACATAGAAATTTTTAAAATATCTAGATATTTATCACACTGAACCTATGTTATTTACTATGTTATTTATAACATATCTATGTTATTTACTAGGGAACGCAGTATATAAGACGATCACTCTAGAATCACATTTAAGGATTTTCAGTTATTAGCACATGGTTATTTGCATATATGCATACCTATCAACAGTCATTTGGGCTCAGCCCAAATTAAACATCAAAATCAAGAAAGACCACTTAAAAGTGACACTAACACTGATTTGATCTACAAAAGAATACAAAATTCTGACTAAGGATTCTAGTCCTTACTATAATCAAGCAAAGTTCTTAAGGTCTTCATTGACTTTAGCTATGAGATGTTCCCTCTAATCCCAGCTACCCCTTCTCATTCCATGCAATTCTTGCTCATGTCCTTCCACAGAGGATTTACTCAACATAATGAAGGCCTTCCTTCAGAGTTCATATTTCATGGGCATTCTGATAGTACTTGGACTGTCCATCTGGTCCTCTTCCAGCTATATGACACATCCATTTCCTTTTCAGATCATACATATCCTGGATGGTAACAGTGAATCATAGGATTCTCTTATGGCACTTTGGAACAAGTTATCCTAATATGATGCAGGTGATATCCAATGAATGCTCCATAAGTATCTTCTAATGCACTGTTTATTTTGCTCCAAAGCCAGCAATTAACAGTGTGCCAAGCACTGTGCTAAACACCAGGCCACAAAAATAAAAGTAAAGATAGACCTTACTCTCAAGGAGTTTACATTCTAATAGGAGGACACAATATATATAGGAGAATGATAGCCAAGAAGAGATTTTGGTTTGAAAAATTAGAGAGTGGAGCTATGGGCGAATGCCACACCCTTTCCAAGAACAATGACAGAGCAAAATCATTGGACATCATGAATTAAAGCAAAATAAAGTACAAATTAAAGCTGTCTCAATGTATAGATTTTTTTAAATTTTCAGTTACAATTCTCTCCTCTGTCTACCCCCTCTCTTACCCATTGAGATGGCAAAAAATACAATACCCATTATATGTTAAAAGACATGAAAAATATTTTCACATTATAGCTGCCTTGCTGGGGTAGGGGGGTGGGGAAGGGAGAAAGAGGGATTGGATGGGGCAGCAAGAAAAATAAAGAAAAAAAATGCTTCAATCTGTTCAGAGTCCATCAGTTCTCTCTCTGAAGGTAGATGGCATTTTTCCATCATAAGTCCTTTGGAATTGTTGTGGATCATTTTAACAATCAGAGTAGCTAAGTCTTTCACGGTTATTAATAATTACAACATTGCTGCTGTTGTGTACATTTTGGTTCTGATCATTTCATTTTGCAAGATGCACAACCGTTTCCAAGTAACTTCTGTAAACATGTAGCTCTCATGAGATTACACCACCAATGTAAATGGTCATTCCTGCACCATCATCTCTGCACGCTTTATTAACGGCAATGTCATAAGACAAAAGTAATTTTTTTTTTAAAACATCAGCTTTCTAAACTAATCAGTTTTCTAAACCAAGCAAATTTGGTGTGCATGTCATTAAAAAAAGGATATAGGACCATATCATGCAATTTTCAAAAATGCTGCTAATCACACTAAGGCTCATTGTGGTATTGCTGTACATGTAATAAACTATCACAGGATCAGTTATAGATTTAAAATTGGAAGGTACCTTAGAGGTCATCCATTTGAACTCCTGCCATTTAACAAAGGAGAAAACCAGTTTAGAGAACATCAGAGGTGGGGTTTGAATTCATCTTCCTGACTCCAAGCATAGCAAGCTATTCACCATGTAATAATTCCCATACCAACAAAAAGTCTCAGTAATCTTTTGGAAATTATAGAGGAAAACACTTGCTGTTGCATTGTTGGCAGGGAAATACCCACAATAAGATCCACTGTGTCCAAGAAAGAAGTTCTGTCTATATCCAGGGTTTTCTACGTGTCTTTGGGGTATAAAACCTACGAATTTGTTTTCTATACTCCAAACAGAAATAAATTTTACTTTCTTTTTTGCAAACTAATCTTAACAGATATTTGGTGTGGATATGCCAAGAAGAATGAGTTTGAGGGGGAGGAATGCTGGATTTTTTGGTTTTGTTTTCATTTTTTGGTCAAGGATGCAACTTTCACTGGAAAAGTAACCATAATCACCCCTAAATAAGTGAACATGCTGAAGTTAACTTCATACAAGTAAAATTCTTCAGATTACAATATTGTTTCACTGTTTCCTACTTCTGAATTTATAACTAAGGCAAAAAAATTCTAAATTTCAGTTACGGTATTTAGCCAAAAAATAAAAAACCATACACGCTGCTTGGGTTTCCTTTCATGAAAAACAGAGCATCTATTTAATATTAGACATTTATATTTTTACATATAAAATAACTACACAAGAGCCATTTCCATTAGCACAACAAAAAAAAAGAGGAAATGAAAGCAAAAATTTTTAAGAAAGCAAAAATCTACAGCAACTGTAAAGTGAAGGAAAATAACTGCCAATTCAGCAAAATTGTACCAAAAATATTTTAGTAAGTTCTTCAAAACATTTTTTAGCAGTGTTAAGTCAACTGGAAGATCCAGGAGGCTGTAGGCATGATTGTCTTTGAAGTTTTGGGAGGTAAGAAATGTTAAACCCAAAAAGCTCACAATTGCTATTCATATCATTGTTCCCAGGATATTCCACCATATCAATTTTTTTAATGATGTGTTCTATTTTTATTCATGATATTAAATATATTTGCACCAAAATACACTTCTCCAAAAGAATCTAGCACAATAATTCTTCCATAATCTACCTTATATTTACTATTCTGTTTATATATTCTAGGTCTGCCCCACCACCTCCTCAGTCCCCTAAAATAAAAGCTCAATCTGGGAAAAGAGTGTTTCATTTTTGTCTGTGTCCCCAGTACTAAATACATGGTAACTTAATTAATGCTTGTTGAATTGAAAGGTAGTGGATTTTTTAAAATTGGTATTCAATTATATTGTGCCTGTGTCCATTCTGAACTCTGAGTGAGACAAAAATCAATATTTTTGTTCATAACAGTTAGTTTTAAATTTCCCAAACAGAATTTTAGGTTAGCCTATTTGTTGAATCTTCTGAGAACTGAGAGAACTTAATACAATCCCCAGAATGAGCCCATTTTTCTAAACTGTTAATTCTTCCAATCTTATTTCAGCATGTATCAAATACTGTCAGGCATGGTGCAAAGCACTGGGTATTTGAAGAAAAAGTAAAAACAGCCCCTGACCTCAAGGAACTTACATTCTAGTGGAGAAGGTTAACGTATACATAAACAGGAACCTAGGAGGTTAAAAAAAAATAGATGGAAAGTAGCCTTAGAAGGAGAGTCATGAGCATTGCTGCTGGGGGAAGTGGGAAAGGCCTGACAGAAGGGATGGCACTTGAGCTGTCTTTAAAAGAAGCCAGAAAAACTAAGAGGCAAAAGCACACTGAGAGAGCATTCCAGGTATGGTGTACAGCTAGTCAAAGCACAGGGAAGTTGGAGACGGTATGTCCTTTGGGAGTAACATTACTGGCTGGACCATAGAGTGTGCGAAAGTATTTATGTATTAAATGTGTTAAATAACTGCTGCTGATTGGAGAGTGAACTAGACTGAGGAGTGATGTGGGTCAGGAAGAGCAACTAGAAAGTTAATGGAATAGTCCAGACTACAAGAGGTTATTGAAGGAATGAATTAGGTGATGCTTGTGTGAATGATGAATAGGAGAAGGATATGAGAGATATGGTAGAGAGATGTGTTATAGGATTTAGCAGTTGACTGGATATGATAAGGTGAGTGAGAGAGGAACTAAAGAGAACAATGGGATTGCGAAGCTGGGTGAATGAAAGGATGGCAGCACCCACAACAATAATAGGGAAGTTCAGAAGAGGGGAAGTGTTTAGTAAGGAAAGGTGATGAGTTTGTTTTGGATATGTTAAGCTTAAGATACCTATGGGATGCTTAAGCTATCCAACAGGCAGTTTGTGAGATAGGACTGGAAACTCAGCAGAGAGATTAGGGTTGGATAAATATACCTGAGCATCATCTGCAAAGAAATAACTGAATCAATGGAAACTGTTGAGCTTCTCAAATGAGAGAATGCAGAGAGAAAAGTAGGCCTATGAATAGAGCCATAGAGGACCATACACAATTAACAGCAGAATGAACCAGATGAAGATCCAACAAAGAAGACTAAAAAGAAGCAATCAGATAGGTAGGAGGAAAACTGAAAGGGAAGAGTCGTGAAAACTCAGAGAAGAGAATATTCAGGAAATGGCCAACTGTGTCAAAAACTACTATAGACATTAAGAAGGATGAGGACTGAGAAAAGACCAGTAGATTTTTCAATTAAGAGATCACTGGGGTCTGGATCAAGTGAGCAACAAGATGAAGGACTAAACATTTTCTCTGATCCCAACCTTTCAAACTTCTCCAAAACAGAAGTTATGCATCAAAGATAAAGCAACTTCAGACTACGTAGATATACGTAGTCTAGGACACTCAAAATCCAAAAGAAAATTTAAAGGGAAAAAACCCTATGAACTGATGCTTACTGACCCTGAGCTCACTTAACACCCTGTTCCCACCTCCCAACCTACAGGTAACAAGGCCACCAAGGACAGGAAACAGGCTTACAACAAAATCCACATCCACAACCCAGCCTCCCTCCCACTTTTTAGTGCCATGGAAATCCCAGCTCCAGGCTGCAGACATGTGTCCTGACATGACAGACAGTCCTTCAGACACCACAATCTCATATCATCAGAGCTGCTAAGCTCCAAACTGCTGGTACCAGATCAAAGAACTAACAAACAGAGGACACTATATATGCATGTATGTGCAGGTGATGTTCAGCACTCCACTAAGCTTGAGGGAAAGGCCATAGCATCCAGCTGGGGTCAGTTCTGATGACCCAAAAGTCACTTGGGGCAGAGAGGTAGGCAGGTGAACTGTAAATTGCCCATGGGGGGAGGAAGCTGATAAGCTTTGAGATCATGCCTCCAAGGAAACTACCATCAGAGGGGAGGGAGTCAGAAAGTGAGTGATAGGTGAAAATAAAGGAAGGAGGCTGAAGTTACCAAAAATTTCAGAAAGAAAAAAATTCAAAGACCTTGAACCTAAGTGGATAAATCAACAGGGAAAACACTAACAACAAAGGAAATATGGTCTCCAAATTTAGCAAACAAGTTCAGGTACCTATGAATAAATGCTGCAAAACAAAGGAAAATGATACAATGCTTGATGAAGACAGAAGACCCTGTGGGAACATAAGGAGAACATGGAATCACAACACACTCCCAGGGAACATTATAGCCAAAATCCAGAGCCTCTTGGTCAAAGGGGAAAAAAAATACCATAAGCATCCAGAATGAATTCAACTTCTTAAGGAGTCATAATCAGGCTCACACACAACTTAGCAGTCACCAATATAAAGTAGCAGAGAGCTTAGAATATGCTATTCCAAAAGGCAAAGGATATAGATTTGGAGCCAAGAATAACATACCTACGAAAACTGAGCATAATTCTACAGTGAAAAAAAACATAGATCTTTATTGAAATAGAAGACTTCCAAGCATTTCTGTTGAAAAGAACAGAGTGGAAACTTTGAAGTTCAAACACAGAAGTCAAGAGAAATATAAAAAGGTAAGAAGCATCAGAGAATAAACAGGGAATAATTTGCTTATATTAAAATATGAGGAGATAATAAATATCCTCTCTGAACTCTACTATCATCAGGGTTCATAGAGGGAGTCCAATTAGACAGAAGGGCTAGGAGTTGTTCTCTTATGTCTTGATGGTCTTAAGAAAAGAATGCAAAGAGAAGAGAAATACACAGATGTTGGGGGAAGGGAAAATTAGGAGAAATAATCCCACATGATGGTGTACAAGTAGACACCTAAACAAAGAGGAGGACATAAAGGAGAGCTGCTGACATTTGAACCTCATTCTCATGTGAACTGGTTAAAAGAAGGAAGAATAAAGAAAAAGGAAAAGGATCTATATATACAAAAATATTTATAGTGACTCTTTGTGGGGGCAAAGAACTAGAAACTGAGGGACTGTCCATCGACTGGGGAATGTCTGAACAAGTTGTGGCATGTAATCATGATAGAACACTATTGTACTACAAGAAATGACAAACAGGATGCTTTCAGAAAAACCTGCAAAGACTTATATGAACTAATGTAAAACAAAGTGAGCAGAACCAGGAAAACATTGTACACAGTTAACAGCAATATTTTGATGATCTCTAATAAAGACAATGATCCAAGACAATTCCAAAGGACCCATAATGAAAAAATGTTATCCACCTCCAGAAAGAGAACTGATCAACTCTGAATACAGACTGGAGTGTAATTTTTTCCGCTTTCCTCATTTTTCTTGACTTTTTTGTTTTGCAACATGGCTAATGTAGAATTATGTTTTGCATTATTTCATATGTATAATTGATATCACATTGCCTTCTCAATGGGTAGGGTAGGGGAAGGAGGAAGGGAGAGAATTCAGAACTCAAAAAATTTTATGAATATTAAAAATAAATAATAAATATATTAAAATAAAACAATATAACAAATATAAGGAAGAATACACACATGCATACACATACACACACAGAGTCAGGTAAAGAAATACATTTCACTCAATAATGAAATAGGAGGGAAAGGGAATTAGAGGGATGGATTAGCCCTGAGCAAAACAAATTCTAAGATGTACAAAAACATTTATAGCTCTTTTTACAGTGATAAAGAATGAGAATCTGAAGAAGTGCCTATAAATTATGGAATGGATGAACAAGTTATAGTATATGGACCTGATGGAATACTATTGTGCTAAATTCTTATCAGTGTAATGACCTATCAGGATTCCAAAGGACTAATGCTTACATGCTAACAACCTCCTGAAAAAGACATGAAGGACTCAGAATGCAGAATGAGACAAACATTTTTTTTAGGACATGGGCAATGTGGAAATTTGTTTTGAATGACTAAACATGTTTGTAATGGGTTTTGTTTTGCTTGTGTTCCCAAGGGGTGGGGATAGAGGGAAAGTTTGGTTGAGGGGGAAGAGAAGACGGATCTTGGCTAAATAAAACAAAAAAAAATGTTTTTTTAAAGAAGAGAAAACTTGGAAATTCTGCTCAACGAAACGAACAACCACAATTCCTGAGGACTCCTGATGAAATATGCTGCTTACCTCCTGACGGAGAGGTGATGGACTCAGCACATTTTGAACCATATTATTTTTAGACATGGCTAATGAAAAATTTTGTTTTGCTTAAATATACATGTTTGTAACAGGGATTTTGCTTTTCTTGCTTTCTCGAGGTAAGGGAGAGAGAAAAGGCTGATCTTTGTTTTAAAATCTAAAAACAAAATTTAATTTAAAAAAACAAAGTATGGTATATAAATGTGATGCAATACTAATGTGGTATAAAAAATGATAAAGGGGATGATTTCTGAGAAACCTGGAAAGACCTGTACAAACTGATGCAGTGAAATGAGCAGAACCAAGAGAACAGCTCATACAATGACAACAATAGGGGGCAGCTAGGTGGTGCACTGGATAGAGCACATGCCCTGGAGTCAGGAGGACCTGAGTTCAAATCTGGCTTCAGACACATAACACTCACTAGCCATATGACCCTGGCAAGTCACTTAACCCCAACTGCCCTCACCCAAGAAAAACAAAAATACAAACAAAATGACAATAATAATATAAAGAAAAACAACTCAAGCAAGGGGAAAGATTCAAGACTGCAGAAAGAGACATATTTTCTTCTAAGAGGACCAATTAGGGAATTTATATATATGTATATATTTTGCTTTATTATACATGTTTGTAACAGGAGTTTTATTTTTCTTTCTTTTTCAATTGGGACTAAGGTGGGAGGAAGAGAAGAAAGATTTTTGATGATTAAAAAAAATTTTAAAGATCATTGGTAACTTTGGAAAAGGCAGTTTCAGTTAAATATGAAGTCAGATGGTAGCTTACAGAGGTTACAGAAGATACTGAGGGCTTGAAAGGAACTACAGGCAATGACTGTAGAGTTCTGAAAGGTATTTAGCTAAAAAAAGAAGAAAGATATAAGATGATACCTACTATGCCTAGTAGGATTTAGTGAGGAGGTTTGTGTGTGTGTGTGTGTGTGTGTGTGTGTGTGTGTGTGTGTGTGTGTGTAACGTAGAGGAGAGCTGAACAATGTTTGTAGTAAGGAAGAAACAGATTAATGAGTGTGGGACCAATGGTGGAGGGAAAATGCTTAAGAAAAAAAGAGAGGAGGGGACATAATGAAGGATTCATGTAGAAGAGCTGGGGTTGTCCTTGGCATAAAGGAAAAAGGTCATCTCTTCTTCAGACACTGGACTGAAGAAGCAGATAGTGGGAGATGACATCAGAAGGATGTGAGGGATGTGAGATAAAGAGGGAACAAGAAAGCACTCTCAAGGAATGCCCTCAATTTGGGGGGGGGCAGCTAGGTGGCACAGTGGATAGAGCACAAGCCCTGAAGTCAGGAGGACCTGAGTTCAAATCTGACCTCAGACCAAACTTGATACTTACTAGCTGAGTGACCCTGGGCAAGTCACTTAACCCTGATTGCCTAAAAAAAATGCAAAAAAAAGTTTATTATTCAATTGGGGGGGGGGAGTTTGAGGTAAATTCCTCAGCTGAGAGAGTGGGTTAAATAGGGTAAAGTGGCATGGGAGGTTCAATAAGAAGAAGAAGTTTTGGAATAGCCACTATAAGGAAGAAGAGGACCCAGGACAGAGCCCTGGGGAGACACACATTGTTAGTGGGTATAATCAGAATGAAGATGTAGCAAAGAGATTAAGGATCAGTCAGAGAAGGGTAAGAGTAAAGGAAGGAGATAGTGGGTCAAGATTTGGCAAGATATCACCATTGCTGGGATAAGAAAACAACCAATCAATAGATCAATATACATTTATTAAGCACCTACAGTGTATCAGGCACTGTGCTAAGCAATGGGGATTCAAAAAGAGGTAAAAGATAGTCCCTGCCCTCAAGGAGCTTACAAGATAATGCAAACAAATATAGACCAAAAAAGCTATATACAGAATAAACAGGAAATTAATTAATGGAGGAAGTCACTACAATTAAGAGGGACTGGGAAAGACTTCCAGTAAAAGATCAGATTTTAGTTGGGACTTAAAAGGAATCCAGGGAGATCAGCAGCTGGAGCAGAGGAGGGTGACTATTCCAGGCATGGGGGCAGAGAAAATGCCAAGAGCCAAGAGATGGAGTGTCTTGTCTGTGGAACAGCCAGGAGGCCAGTGTCACTGGATCAGAAAGTACATGTCAGGGAGCAAAGTATAAGAAGAGTGGAAGGGTAGAAGGGGGTTAGTTTATGAAGGGCTTTGAATGCCAGACAAAGCATTCTGTATTTGATCCTGGAGGCAAAAGAGAAACACTGAAGTTTACTGAGTAGGGTGTTGGGAAGGGGGGTGGGAGGGTTACATGGTCAAACCAGTACTTAAGGAATATCACTTTGGTGGCTGAATGGATGATGGGATGGCATGGAGACAGATTTGTGGCAGAGGACCCACCAGCAAGCTATTCCAATAGCCAGGGCCTGCACTAGAGTGGTGGCAATATCAGAGGAGGGAAGGGATAGGACAGATGTTGGAAAGGTAAAATTGACAGGCTTTGGCAACAAATTGGATATGGGGGGGGTGAGAGAGTAAGGTGTTCAGGATATCTCCTTAGGTTGTGAGCCTGAAGGACTGGGAGGATGGTGTTGCCCTCTACGGTGGCAAGGAAGGGTGGGGGGAGAATTTAGGGGGAAAGATAATGAATTCCATTTTGGAAATAGTGAGTTTAAGATATCCACTGGACATCCACTTTTAAATGTCTGAAAGGCAGCTAGAGGATCAAGATTGGAAGTCAGCAGAGTTTGGGGCAAGATAGACAGATTTAAGAATCATCAGCATAGAGATGGTGACTTAATCCACAGGAGCTGTTGAGATTATCAAGTGAAGTAGTATAGAGGGACAAGAAGGCCAAGGACACGATCTGGAGAAGGAATCAGCAGAGGAGACAGAAAAGGAAAAGGAACAGGATGTTCCAAGGTAAAGAATAGTGTGCAAATTTGAACTTGTTCACCAAGAAACTGAAATGCAGAAGGGAGGCGAATGGAGCCAGAGAGAGGGTGACAGATAGACCAAGACAGTCCTTAGGGATGGAGGGATTGGGAGTCAGGATGAGGACAATGAGTAGGTTTAAGGCATAAGGAGAGATGGAAGACTCAAGACTATAAAACAGATAAAGGAAATTCAGAGTTCTTGAACACGAAAATAGAAGACGTGTGTAGCAGTGGTGGAGGGGTACAGCAGGTCATGGGAGTTGAGTAATTTAGGAACTGGGAAGTTAGGATATAAAGGGAAATAGCAACCTATATGCTGAAATCCCTTCATATAAGGACAGGAAGTGGGTCAGAAGAAAGGGAAAATGGGAAGATTCTGATGTTGGCACTGAATTCATTGAGAAAGTAAGGAAAATATCCTGAAGGGTTAGTAGATAATAGCTACCAGAATCTCGATTGAGTGATAAATATGGATTGCATAAATCTCAAAGGAGAAACTGCTGAGCAATGGATATAAAAGAGAGAATCTGGAATTGGCAAAGTCCCCTACCATAACCAGTGGGGGAAGGAAAAAGAAAAGGGGTTTGAGTGAAAGTGCAGCCAGTAGCACAATGCAGATTTCTTCTAGAACATTTGCACATCTGGGATAATTGTTTTTGTTTCTAGTTATTGTTCTCCTTTATAAATGTTAAAGTAAAAAATAAGTTGCTGTAAGTCACATTTACCTCTACACTCTGTAACTCAAGTTCTTTTTCTAGGAATTGTCTTACCCTTCCAACTCTTCATGTTTCTTTCAGTGTGGCCACCCAGTTTCCCAAGTCCGAAATTTTAATGTTGCCTTAACTCTTTCTTCTCCTTCACCTCTCATATCTGATGGTTGCCACGTTCTATAGATATATTTGCACAATATCCCCCTCATGTCTTTCCTTTCTGTCTACTCTGTATGTCACTACTCTAGCATAGGTTCTCATTAGCACTCACAATACTTAATTCAACACCCCCCCCAAAAGCTTCCTACCCTCACTCTGACCAACCCCATCCCAAACCCAACACATTCTACTACAAACAGAAATCTTCAATGTTCCTTGGTGCTACAGAATGAAGTTAAAACTCTTTTACCTGGCATCTTAGGTGCTCTGCAATCTGGCAACATCCTATATTACCTGATATTACTCCCTACCAGCCAAACTAGACTCTGTCTCCCAATGCACTCCAGCCTCCATGCTATTGCTCAGAATGTCCTCCTCCTTGTCTGTAGAACTGCTATCCTTTTAAAAATTAGCTCAAAAGCCTCCTCCATGAAACCTTCCCTAATCTCCCATCAATCTTTAAAGACTTTCTCCCCATATGTACTTCAGTAAGTACTGTGTTTTACATTCTTTGAGTATAATTATATATTATTTTATAGTTTAATTATTTGTGTCATCTTCCCCTTGCACTATCAGTCTATAAGGTCACTAGAACCAAGAAATGCAACTTATTTTTGCTTTATACTTCTCTCAGTATTTGGCTCTAAACATTGAAGGCCTTTAAAAAAAATGTCGGGTTAAATGTTTCAGATCCAATCCTTTCATAGGCTATTATAACAATCTTCTTGTCAGCCTTCCTGAACTCCTATGTTTGATTTAACTTCTCCCTGCTTCTGGAATCTTAAAGTTTACTTTATTTTACCTATCATTCCCTTACTCACATCAACGTCTTGATTTATGATTTTAGTTTTTTTCATAGCCAGAGTTTTTCTCTTTTTCACCTGGCCACTTTTCAGTTAAACCCAAATCTTTCTGCATTTGCATTCCATTTTTCTATAAATTCAGTAGTCTGACTAGACAATTAATAAAGCTCTCCAAATAAGGATCAAATGTGTGCCTGCTATGTACCAAGTAATCAGTCAGACACTTTGAAATCAAAATTATTACAATCCACAGCCTCTACCTACCAAACTGTCCAATACAACTAAGGAGTAAATGGTGATATTTGTAAAACAATTAGTATTTTATAAATAGTAAAATCTGAGCTACACCAAATCCATACGGAATACGATCTCCTTGATAAAAAACAAACCCCTTTTCTAGACAGCAAAGAGTTTATCCCTTTAAAAGAAGACTTGTTTAAAAGTGTAATCAATTTGAATATAAATATTTTTAAGCAAAATACAGTGACTTGAATTTAACCTTTTCTTGAAGACTCAGGATTTTTATGAACACTGTTATATACAGACTATTTCCCCCAACACTAAATGTCCCCAAAGCATTGTACTTCTTGAATGCCTGCATCTACTTTTTTTAAATGTTTTTCTGTTAAATTTAGAATAGTTATTTCTTGCTGTTGCTTGTATGGCTGCCTATGGCAGCCCCTTTCCAGTTTCTAAGTTGTTATTTTAATCTGCTATGTACTTGGAAACCACATAAACAAGTTTGTCAGAGCTGAGTGTAAAATGAGAGTAAAGAGACTTCTGGCAAGATTCTGAGGGGCTCCCCTATGAGTAAAGAGAGTGGACTTTAATACTTCACATTTATTTTTGGCTGCTTTTCTTCCTGATCCTTAGCTACATCTAGAGTAAAGTGTTACTGTATATCAGAATTACATACTGATGTTATAAAGTGCTAAATTGTGTAGCACAATTAGAATCTAAAAGGATAAAAAAAAGTGCAGGTGGGAAGTGATACTGTAGCAAAGATGTGCAAAAAAAAAGTTAAAGACAGTATCAATGTCACCCTGGAGTCTTCTAGGATTAGATGAGATTTGACAGTAAGTATACAGACAAAGGGTTAGAGGTTGGAACACAGACTAATAAACTCAAGTGTGCCCAAAGCATGAGCTAGGTCAAATTCACATATGTGTAATCATAGATTCAAGCCAGGTCTGCAAAGTCTTATTTCAGACTGAAAAACATATTGTTTATGTATGAGGCAGCATGGCAGAGTGGACAGAAAGCCAAACTCAAGGTCAAGAAGACCTGGGTTCAAGTATGACTTCCGCCTCATAGTAGCTCAGTGACTCTGGGCAAGTCACTTAACTTCTCAGTGCCCATAGGCAACTCCCAAAGACTATAAATTGCAATTTGCCTGAGAAAAGGGAGTTTCCTCACTAGGATTTTATCAACATATGTGTGTGTGTGTGTGTGTGTGTACGCGCGTGTGCTCATGTATGTATATCTGTATATATATATAGATAGATAGATAAGCAGATAGATACACAGATACATAGCCAGGTGTAGATAAACAGATGAAATCACAGTTCCAAAAGTAAAAGAACCAAGTTGCAATTAGAGGTTGGGGGAGAAGTGATGTAAGGGGGCAGTGGAATGTGGGAGTAGAGAAGTGATAAAAGAGGATGGAAAAGAAAGGAGTTATGAAAAAACAAAGCAAAGTGGACTTGACAGTTCTTTGATTATGTGGTAGGGCAAATGCAAGGGTTTTGAAAAAGCATACCCTCTAACATTTCTACACAAAAGGGAGAAAGAATCACTGACCTAGGTAATATTTAAGTTTACATTCTCATTTGGTAAGAAATCTTTCAATACTTTTAATCAGAGACATCTTTAAGAAGGTCATAATTAATGATACACCTGGCATAACTAGTAACTAAAGCATCATCATCTCTGCCCCTAGGAGCCATGGGAAGAGTCTGGAGCAACACTTAAGTATCTCTATTATCATATCAACAGAGGAATGAGCAAGTAAGCCCTATCTTAGTCTGGAGGAATGAAGACAACACCCACCCTTTAACAAGAAGACAAAATGCCAACCACAATAGCACAAAATGAGCTCAACTGTAATTTCATAGTCTTGTTGTATCATTTGGAAGGTGAATTCTCATAAAATACCACAAACCAGAGTGGTATCTGTCTGTGACTGGCATGTGACTGTATCTGTACTTGAATCTGAGAAA
Organism: Phascolarctos cinereus; assembly: GCF_003287225.1. Taxonomy (NCBI): domain Eukaryota; kingdom Metazoa; phylum Chordata; class Mammalia; order Diprotodontia; family Phascolarctidae; genus Phascolarctos; species Phascolarctos cinereus. Next base: position 242,438,188 of record NW_027555958.1, read on the forward strand.
TTTATGAGATTCTGCTACATCTCATACTAATAAATAATTCTAGGGAATTATGGTATCATTGCCAAATATCTCAATACTTCACAATTCTTCTGGAGTAAAAGTTCACCCACCTTGGACACCTACCTATCCAACTTTGTTTTCTACAACACAAATCATACCTTCTAATACAACTAGGCCTGTCTCTTTAATTTTTTTTTTTATTTTTAGGCAACTGGGGTTAAGTGACTTGCCCAGGGTCACAGAGCTAGTAAGTGTCAAGTGTTTGGTCTGAGGCCAGATTTGAACTCAGGTCCTGACTTCAGGGCCAGTGCTCTATCCACTGAGCCACCTAGCTGCCCCAAGACCTCTCTTTAATGCCCCCTGGCTCACACTATCACCAACTGTTGTTGGTATTGTGTCTGACTCTTCATGACACCATCTGGGGTTTTCTTGGCAAAGATACTGGAATACTCTGCCATTTCCTTCTTTAGCTCATTTTCCAGATGAGAAAACTGAGGCAAACAGGGTTAAACGACTTCCCAGGGTCCTACAGCTACTATGTGTCTGAGGCCAGATTTGAACTCAGGAAGAAGAGTCTTCCTGATTCCAGGTCTCAAACTCAATCCACTGGGCCATCTAGCTGCCCTACAATCACCAACTAAGACTTCCCTATTTTTACTACTATTTTCCCAATAGCATCTGGAATGCCACAATCTCTCTCCCCATCAACTATCCAAATCCTACCTATCCATTAAGGTTCAACCTAAGACCCTCATCTCCTAGGAAGATTTCCCTGACCAACTTGCTCAGCACAACTTTTCCTCTTTTGACATCCTATCGTACTTAAATTACATTCCAGACACTGCTAGGCACTGGGGATTGAAAGACCAAACAATAACAAGAGATTCAAAGAGGCAAGAATGAGGAAGGCAGAAAGGATGCACAGGTAAAGGATGGAGGCAGCAGATGGAATGCCATGCATGAGAACAGAACGTTTAGCTGGAAGATAAACGTATGAAAGAGTAATGTGTAGTGAGTTTGGAAAGGCCGGCTGAAGCCAGATTGTAAAGAGCTTTAAATACAAATGGAGTTTATTCCATACTAAAGGCAATTGGGAGTCAATGGAGTTTTATGTAGTACTCTTTTAGTTCATCTGTTCCATTTTAATCTTGTCTCTGAAAGGGGACGAAGAGGTAGGGCAATTATACTTTTATACCCCCAAAGTACCTAGTAAAATGCTAGGCACAGAAGGTATTCAATAAATACTTGTAGATTAAATTAAATTGGGCACATTTGAAACAAGTGAAAACAACTACAACAAAAAGACTAATGAGGAAACACAAGCTAACAAAGCCATTTCTAAATGAACTTCCACTTCTTAAAACCTCAAAAAAAAAAAAACGGGGAAGGAAAAGAACCCAGGCTACAAAAGAAAGCTGCTGAATCACTATCAAATTTTGCACACAATGACAAAGCACCCCAAATTGTCTTCTAGTCACAAAAAAAGCTTTTTTTTAAATAATCGTTTCAGCTATCATCTACTCATACTTAAAAAGTCTCAGTGAAAGTTTAACTTCCCTATTTTTCTGAATGTCTTTCAATTTCTCTCCTTTGATAAGCGAGCTCAGTGATTAATCCTTAAAGGTACAATACCCTAGTGTGGTTCAGTGTGGAGAATTCAAAATGTTTTATATTTACAGTGAGTTAAAAGAAAAACACACTAAACTTGATGGACTCAAAGACAATTCAACAATCTTCGCATAAGCATGCAACAAGAGACAGATCATATTGAGCAAGATGAGGAGGTAGGCGGTTAGGTCTTCCTAAGAGAACAGAATCAACAAAATTCCCACTGGGAGGAAAGAGTAGATTCTGCATCTGGGTAGCAAAGGAAGCAGCTTGATAAATGTGACAGCTGATGACCCATAACGGACATAGAGGAAGCCGTGCCATGAGGTGGAGGGTGCCACTCGGGCACAGCCTCAACCTCACAACTGCCGACAGACTGATAAACCTGGCAGTAAGCACATGGCATACAGTAAGCGCTCACATTGCTATGGTGTTTTAAGGTTTCCAAAGCCCTTTCCTCACAACGACCCATCGAGTAGAGGTAACTCAATTATCATCGATTTCCCCAGATGAGAAAAGTGAGGCTCGGAGACTTGACCCAAATCAGCCGCCACAGGGTTTAGAGCAGAGAGAGACGGACCTCAGACTGCCTGGTGCAACTCAGTTACATGACAGTTGAGGAAAATGAGTCCCCATGCCCAAAGACTGAGTAACTTGCCCAAGGTCACCCAGGAATGAAGTGCATCCCCTCTCCAGGCACACACCCGGGAGGACCCTGGCTGACGCTCCAGGGGGCATGCACTGGACCACGCAGCTTCCAGGGCCGGACCCGAGCCCGCTGCTCTCAGCCTGCCCCGCTGGGCTCCGGAGCCTCGGCTCCCTGGAAAGTGCGTGCGTGCAGGAAGGTGCGGGGGTGGGGGTGGGAACCTCCGCCTTCCTCCTGCCCCACGCCCCAGGTGCTCGGGCCTCCCTGGGGTTCCCCCTCCCTCTGGCGCGCGGGGGAGGGGGGAGGCCCGCCGCGCGCCACCCCCCCCTTCCTGCGAGGCTCACACCCACCTGAGGAGACTGGAGAGGGGGTGACTGGAGGAGCCCAGGCCGCCGCCGCCTCCGGAGCCGCCGCCGGAGCCGCCGCCGCCGAAGCCCGAAGAGAGCCGCTTCCCGGACAGCAGCTTCTCCACCGCCGGGAGGTGCCCGGTGCGGGCCGCCTCCAGCAACTCCTGCTCCTTCCCCATTCTACCGGGGCCGCCGTCCTCCTCCCCGGACCCCCCGCACCCCGCCCCGGGGCCACTGCGCCCGCTCCGGATCCCAAACTTTCTGTCTCCGGGCAACGCACCCCCCAACCGGCCGGGGACGCCACCCCCCCCCCGCCCCGTGCCGTTCCCTCCCCTTCCCCCACCCCGCCTCCTGAGAGCGCGTCACTTCCGGCATCCGGCGTATCGCGTCACCGCGCCCCTCCCTCCTTCTCCCCAATCCCGGCCCTCTCCGACGTCCCGCCCCTTTTCCTACCTAAGCGCGAAAGTACAATACCAGAGATCAGAGTGTAGCTGGCTCACGCTGGCCCGGAGCTGGGGGCGTGGCTTCGGAGTGGGAAGCAAGCGGACCCAGGCCTAAGATTTTTGCCGTATACTGCAGAAGCTGTGTGAGCTTTCTCTCTCTCTGCTGGTCCGGGGCGCACCTGGGAGGCACTTTGGGGGATACTCCTTTACCTTCCCCAAGCTTGGGTCTCAAAAACTCGCAGACGGGAAATCGGGGTACCAAACCCCAGCTCTGCCGCTTTTTACCTGCGCGACCTTGGCACTCCTATGGTCCTCAGTTTCCTTCTTTGTAGCCCAGTGCCTGGTGCATAGTAGGCGCTTAATAAATTTTTTTTTGTATTAAATGCTTTTATAATAAGTTTCTTAATAAATGTTTGTTGGATTGAAATGGAATTGGACCAGATGGACCGCCAAGAACATAACAGAAGTAAGTCCTAGTATTTAGAGCTGGAAAGGAATCATCTGGTCCAAACTAATTTTACAGATGAAGAAACTGAGGCTCCTGGAGGGGAAATAATTTGACCACGGAGGAAGTTAGTGGATGATAGAACCTGAGTTCACACCCAGCTAAGTTTTTTTTTTAATTCTGGTTGAAACACCTGGCCGCTCATGAAAGCTATCTAGAAGCTAGGTGGAAACAATGCTAGACCTGGAGAGAGGAAGAGCTGAGATTAAATTTGACTTATCAGATACTTACTAGTTGTTTGATTCTGTGCAACTCATTTACCTTCTGTCTGTTTCAGTTTTCTCATCTGTAAAATGGGGGTAATAATCGCACCTCCCCCTGGGATGCTGTGAGAATAAACTGAGATCATATTTGTAAAGCACTTTGCAAACCTTCAAGGCCTATATAAATGCTAGCTACTATTAGGAAATGCTCCTACTGCTACTAGCTGTTGGGATTGGATGAGCTTTCTTTCTCCTGTTGTGCTGAACTGAGTTTCAGGGACCTGGGAAATCAATGTCGGCTAGTAAAATGACCTAGTGTGTTCCTTCCCTAGAGGCTATGAATCGGAAAGGGCATTCAGGGAGAGAATTAAATGGCCTTGAAAGAGTCAGAAGATGTGGGTTGGAGTTTTAGTTCTGCCTCAGGCAGTATTAATAAGAACTCACATTTGTATGACACTTTAACGTTTCCTTACAATAATCCTGTGAGGTGAGTAGTAACAAGTTTTATTACTACCATTGTGTAATTGAGGAAACAGTTCAGATTAAATGAACTGTCCAGAATCACAGGACTCTGAACCAGACAGATCTTGTGACAAAGGATCTGGTTGTCCTGTAATCTTTGAGTAGAAAAGGCCCTGAAAGAAGGTTGGTTTGGTTTTTTTTGGATAGAGATCTTGATGGGTTCTGGTTTGGTGATTTATCAAATAGATGAACAATAGAAATAAATTTAACTTTCATTTCCTAGTTCCTCTGATTTGACCTCACAAAATACTACTGTCCGGTGCTTATCCTCTGACCACTCTCTTTGGGAACTAGAAAAAAGAAAGAAAGCCAAAACCAGAATCAGGAACCAAATGGGAGACAAATAAAAAGCAATGTTGTAGAAAAGATTCTATTCAGATATAGGTTTTACTGTATGTTCATTGATATCTGTAGAAGTATATTAACCTTTTTTAAAAGCTTTCTAAAGATATTTTAAAAATAAATTTTTCTCCAGCTTAAAAGTCTTTCCAGAGTACTCCTCTTTGACAGGTAGGTTGAGTCAAGAACAAATGGCCTATTTCCAAGAAACTAGATTAAGGGTACTAATCAAATTTGGGACCAAGGTACCTCTTGTCTTTTTTTTTATAATTAAATTTTATTTCATTTTCAAAGGAAAATCCACTTTCTATCCCTTCCACCTCCCTTTAACCTTCCCTCTATTATAAACATGTGGAGTCTAGCAAAACAAATTCCTGATTGACCATCTCCATAAAAATGTCTTAATCTGTGGTTTGAGTCTATCGCACATTTCATCATAAGTACTCTGGAATTGTGGTTGGTCATTATGCTGATCAGAGTTCCTAAGTCTTTCAAAGTCGTTTGTCTTTACAGTATTATTATTATTATTGTATAAATTGTTCTCATTCATTTTACCTCACTCTGCATTGGTTTATGTCTTTCCAGATTTATTATACTGTCACCATCATTTCTTACAACACAATAGCACATTTCTTCCATCACATTCAAATATCATAACTTGTTCCATTATTCCCTGATGGATGGGCAACCCTTGCTTTCCAATTCTTTGCTGCCACTAAAAAAAAATCGCTATAAATATTTTTTACATACGCATCCTTTTCCTCTTTACATGATCTCTAGGTATAGACCCTAGTAGTGATGTTACTGGGTCAGAAGATATGCATACTTCAGTAGCTATTTTAGGCATAGTTCCAAATTACTTTCCAGAATGGCTGGACCAGTTCACAGTTCCGCCAACAGTTTGCCTTAACTTACCTGTTTTCTACCTCTTGAGAAGATCCTAGTTTTCCCCATTGCCCACAGTCATTGGTCTGTGATGCACTCAAAAGAAGCACTCTATTTTCCTTTCAGAAAATGTCCTCTTCTCATTCATTAAGAATTATGATATTGATCACAGGAAGGAACCCTCTCAGTCCTGGATGGGAGTGGTCAAGCAAAGAGTTGAGAGGTTCTAGCTGAAGGTTGAGTGACTATTGTTCTGGAATATTAGTAGCTTTGTGGCATACTGTGACTTTCCTTATTAAAGAATTCTATACATGTTGCCTCAACTTGCCTTGGTTTACAGGGACATGTCCAAGGGAATGGGGTAAAGGGGAGAATCTATGCCAAATTGGATCTTTCTCTCTTTAAACTAGAAATGCTTAGACTTAGAATAATGTTAAATTAATTTTTAAAAATTGCTTCTGGCAGACTTCTAAAATTTAAAAATATTCAAACTTAAATTTTTTTGACACTTTTTTTTTTAGGCAATTGGGATTACGTGACTTGCCCAGGGTCACACAGCTAGTACGAGTCAAGTGTTTGATCTGAGGTCACATTTGAACTCAGGTCATCCTGACTTCAGGGCTGGTGCTCTATCCACTGCGCCACCTAGCTGCCCCTGACACATTCTTTCTAACTCTGAAGTTCTACAGCTGTAGGCTGGTTTGTCCAGTATATGTAATAAGTATTTTGCAGAATAAGGAGTACAACTTTCCAGATGGTGATACTTTTGTTGGAGAATCAGTGTGTTGTAGTAGATAAACTGTTGGATTTGGACCAACGAAGACCTGTGTTTAAATCCTCTGACACTAGCTCTGTGACTGATAAAAAGCCACCCCAAACTTTCTCAGTTTCAGTTTCTTCCTCTGTAAAATAAGACTAATGATGTGCCTATAGCATAATAATAATAATACAGTAACACATAAAGCAGAATTGTTGTGACATCCATCTGAAATAATATATTTAAGGTGCTTTGCATTTTTGACTGTCCAGAATTTTCTACTATGGCACAGGGAAGGGAATAGGCATTTATAGAATACCTGTTATATACCAAGCACCTTACAAATATTTTTTCATTTGATCCTCACAACAACCTGTTATTATCCCCATTACATTTGAGGAAACTGAGGTTAAGTGATTCACTCAGGGTCACACAGCTAGTAAGTATCAGCTCAGATTTGAACACAGGTCTTCCTGATTCCAGGCCCAGTGCTTTATCCACTGTACTACCCAGCTGCCTGTAGGCAGCCAGCAGCCTATTCACCCTGAAAGTTCACTCTATACCATAGAGGCCTCCTCTGAATGGTTGGGTCCTCCTAGAATCTTCATTTTTAAGGAAATTGCTTAGGCCAGCCGTGTCTTCATTCCCTTCCAGGCTCTGCTCCTAACTCTCCAGACTTATGCTCTAGTTATGCTCTTCTGCCCCACCTGAGTTTTCAGCTTCTTTTTCTGAGTTGTCTTCCTCCATTAGAATATAAGATCCTTGGGGCAGCTAGGTGATGCAGTGAATAGAGCACCAGCCCTGAAGTCAGGAGGACCTGAGTTCAAATCCAACCTCAGACCAAACACTTGACACTTACTAGCTGTGTGACTCTGGGCAAGTCATTTAACCCCAACTGCCAAAAAAAAATGTAAGATCCTTGAGAGTAGAGATTGTCTTTCCTTTAGCTTCTAGTTGTCTTCCCAGAACTTGGCACAGTGCCTGGCACAATGGTAAATGCTTGAAAAATGCTTATTGACCTGATTTGACTTTGCATACTTCAGAATTTGTCTCAGTGCTTAGAACCTCAACTCATTTCCAGTCCTTTTTCCACATGCTATCACATAGCTACCAAAATAATCTTCCTAAAAGACAGAGGGAAGGTAGAGAGGGAACAAGCATTTATTAAGTGCCTACTATGTACCAGTTACTATGCTAAGCTTTAAAAAGATCTCATTTTATCCTCACAACAACTCTTTGAGGAAGGTGCTATTCTTATTCTCATTTTACACATGAGGAAACTGAGGCAGACAGTTTAAGTGACTTATCAAGGTCATACCTAGTAAGTATCCAAGGTTAGATTTGAATTCAGGTCCTCCTAACTACAGGCCCAGTGCTCTAGGCACCACCTACCCAACTGATATAAGCACAGGTGTGATTGTCAGTCCCCTCCACGGGTATCTTCACTCATTCCTTTTTGTTGCTGTTCATCTTTTGTTTTCAAAGAGGACCAGTGACATCACAGCTGATGACTCGTGCATGGATTGGATTTAATTGAGGCACAGCTTCACAAAGTTGTTAACTTCACTTGTTCTTCCAGAGTCGTTGAAGTCCAGTAGTGAGATAAACGTCAGAATGACTGGTGATGGCCAGGGATGCAGTGGCATCTTCAGTGTCTGACCAAGCTCTAAGCCCTTTACAATACCTGCTTCAGCCTTTTTCATGGCCATTGGAACAAATTGTTCCCATCTGCCCATTCCACTGAGGCAAAGTCTTTACATGTGCACAGACACCGCCCTCCCCCAACTCACCTGTGGGTTTGAGGCCTGTTGGTTACCTTCAATCTGGTTTAGTCCATCTGCCCTGAAGATTTTACCAAGGTGTGGGTGCTAGGAATGCTATACAACAGCTTCTTGGATCCACAGATGAGAATTGGGTGACTGGTGAACATCAAAGGTGGATAAACAGCCTCACATCAGAGGTGCTAGCCCTTCCCAAACACTCATATGTCCTTTATTATTCTTATTATCCCTAGGACAAAATACAATCTTCTCAGCTTGGCATTTAAGACCCCTTATAGTCTGGCTCTAGTCTACTTTATTTATATTAGTCCAGACTTATTTATATTATTCCTCTTCCCTAATTCCATAATCCCACCAAAAGAGCCTATTGACTGACCTGTTCCCCAAACAGTATGTCAACTCCTCCCACTCCTTTGCACAGACTGTCTCCCTCTCCATGCACCAAACTTTCTTCACTTCTGCCTCTTAGGATCCTTAGCTTCTGCCAGGCTCAACTCAAGCAGAGAAACCTTTCTTGATCTCCATAGTTATTAGTACTTCCTTCCTCTTTAGATTATTTTGTACTTATTTATTGTCCTTAGATTTGTGTAACTCAGCTGATAGAGTCACAGGATGTAGTCACTGATAGTAAGGCTTTTCATGTAATAACATGGAGTTAAACTAACTGTAAAATCTCCACCCCAATTTTATGAGGTATGAAGTCTCATGAATGAATCAGAAAGGAACAACTCAATTGGCTGAACTAACAAATTAGCCACACACCCCTGAGGCTTTAAATTACCAAGCCCTGGAGAGTTACAGGTAGAGTCTGGAGCAGCTTTGGGGAAGAGATCCCTGAAGAGAGAGAGAGAGGGGGACCACGAGTAGGAGTGTGTGGGGGAAGAAAGTAGAAGGGGCAAAGGGAAGATCGGTGATTCTTTTTTTTTTTCCAAGATTGGTTATTCTTGAGAGTTTGAAGCACAATTGAGGGAACAGAGATAGGTACTCTAGACAGAAATAAATACCAAAAGACTACAGGGAAGAAGCAACTTTGACAATGGTACCTCTCATAGTAAAGGAGAGAGCAAGCTCTGGAGAGGACCAGACCCTGGGACTCCAGCTGAGTGGCCCATCTATCAGACACAATCTAGCCAAAGGGAACTTCCTGAGAACTCTATAAAAAGGGAAAGGATATTCAGCATAAGTAGTTGTGAATTGCTTTTGCCACAAATCTACCACACACATGTGCCTCACTACCATTGTACTCTGAATCTGTAATCTTCCTGTGGACTCTATATTTGTGGGAGAAAGTACCCCACATGTTAGAGGCAGGCCTCATTCCAACATTCTCTTAGTTCAGGTTCTGTTTTGGAATGAAATTATGTACTTGTAAATCACTGAACAGTTAACAAAAACAAGATTCACTTTGCCTTAACATAGCAAGGATATGCACCAAGGATATGAAAACATGCCTGGTCAGGAGGTCAACAGGACAAGATAGGGAAGGGCATGGCAATTCATGTGGTCTCAGGCACCTATGAAGTCTTAGAGGCTCAGATTCCACCTAGCCTGGACTTCTTATTCCCATAAATGATCAGGGACAGAGGTGCCAATCAGGTCCAGGACCACTTTCCCTTCTTTTAGGGAAAACTAATCTACATCACAGGAAGAAAAAAAGGAGGACTGGGTCTAACTCATCTTATAGGGAAATACTTGCTGGATTTTAATCATATCACACCAGATTTATGGGGAGAGTATTTTGTAGTTTCTCTTTTCAGACCCTGGGACCCCAACTGAGTGGTTCATCTAACAGACACAATATAGCCAAATTGCCATTTTAGTAAATACCTTTGCTAAGAGCTAATTGTGTCTTCTGGCTAAATATTATTAGGAAGTACACTAATGGAGGCTTATAAGCTATCTAGTTTTAGGAGTGGGTATATTCTTTGAACCTTGAATTAACAGTTGCTTTCTGGGGACCCAAACATTCAGTGCAAGTTGAGGAATAGCCAAAGACAAGACTGTATCTGTAAATGCTGTATCCCTGAATAGAATATAAGGTCCTTGAAGACAGAGACAGCTATTTGTTTTCTTTTATTCTGTTTTTTTGCCTTTGTATTCCCAGCAGCAACACGATGCTTCATTAAACGCACTGTAAGTGTTAACAAAATACCTCTTGTCATATGTGTATATATATATATTGACATACATATATGTGTGTATGTGTATATATATTTTTCATAAGCTAAGCATAATGCAGTTTACGTAATAAAAATATTAAATAAGTCATCTTAATTGTCTGTGTTTTTTGGATATAGTTCTAATAAAATATGTAGTCTCTAAATTTATGCTCTTATGGAACTCAAGGTAACTTTAATTCAGATAATCAAACAAAGTTTTTATTTTCTCCTGTCCCTTTTACAAGGAAGAACGTTCAATATTTCCATTCAAATATTGAACAAAAACACAATACCTAATACCAATAGCTTATGTAATGTGCCAGCAAGAAGCTAGTGTATTTATTGTGGGAAATTGGTTGAAACTGAATGTTTAGAATAGAGGGTATGGAGAAGATTCTTTTCCTGAAACCAGAACAGTACCCCTCCACAATCACTCTTATCTGGTGCTTCCTCTGGCTGAGCTCTCCTCCTTCTTCTTCCTGTCACTGTCCTCCCTTCCTTCCCATCCTTTATCCACCCTCCTCTTTACATCCCTTCCCCATACTCTTTTCTCTTCGGTTTCTCTCTTCTTTCTTCCTCCTTCCCTCTAACTCTTTCTAATCTCTTTTTTTCTATTCTTGTCTCTCTCCTCCCTTAATTCAATCCAACAACTTTTATTAAATGCCTACTACATTTCAGACACTATACTGGGCTCTGGGGTTACAAAAACAGAGTCCTTGACCTCAAGGCATTTATTTTGTAGCTGGAGTCAATGAATGTTACTTATACATAGGTAAGAAAATTAGGACTATGAAGAGAGAAAGAAGGCATTGACAACTAGGTAGATACTGAAAAGTTTACCAAGGTACAGTTTTCCAAATTCTGGAGGTTCTAAAAAGAAAGGTTCTTGCCTTTCAGGGGGTAGGCAAACCTATGGCTAAACTTGTAAGGTATTTTCTAATACAATTTCTGAATAAATAGTTCACTTTTTTCCCAGCAAAAACAAAGTTCAGAGTCAGCAAGAGTTATTTTTTAAGATGTAGGTATAAAAATTATGTCAAGGATTTTGTCAACAAACATCTGAACATTCCATAGTTTTATTGGAAGTTTAAGGTTTGTGTGCTGTTATAAAAATTGTGGTAACTGGGGCAGCTAGGGGGCGCAGTGGATAGAGCACCGGCCCTGGAGCGAGGGGGACCTGAGTTCAAACCCAGCCTCAGAACAAACACTTGACACTTACTAGCTGTGTGACCCTGGGCAAGTCACTGAACCCCAATTGCCTCACTAAAAAAATAAATAAATAAAAATTGTGGTAATGAATAACTTTATTTCAATAAAATAGACCTAAGAAAATTCAATTTATAAAAAGTGTTAGGAGAGTAACACAACATTCTTGTTTTTGTTTTTGTCTTTTTAATGGGGGTTACCACATAAGTTTTTAAACCACAGCCTGAGGCGGTGGTAACTGAACCGGACTTTGAAGGAAGTCATGAATTCTGAGGAGTGAAGATAAGGAGGGAGGACAGACATTGCAGGAAAGGGAGATGGTCTAGGAAATGCAAGGAAGCAGGCTGTGGCGTGTTGAGTTCTGTGAACAGCTACCTAGCAGTCCAGTTTTGCTGGATGAGGGCTGGAAAGTGAAATGAGGCTATAAAGGTTGATGAGAGACAGATTGTGAAGGACCTAGAATGTTATGATGGCTGAGGAATGTGTATTTTATCGTAGAGGCAATAGGGAGCCATGGAAGATTTTTGAGTAGGCAAATGACATGTCAGATGATCTTTTTTTTTTTTAAAGGCAGTTGGGGTTAAGTGACTTGCCCAGGGTCACACAGCCAGTAAGTGTCAAGTGTCTGGTCTGAGGTCGAATTTGAACTCAGGGCCTCCTGACTTCAGGGCTGGTGCTCTGTCCACTGCGCCACCTAGCTGCCCCCAGATGATCTTAGAAAGACTATTTTAGTAGATGTGTGTGTATCTGTATTTATGTTTTGTTTGTAAATAGTTGTTTGCACATTGTCTCCCCTATTAAACTGTGAGCTCCTTAAAAGCAAGAAGTGTCTTTTGCCTTTCTTTGTAGCTCCAGCACTTAACACAGTCCTTGGCACATAGGAGGTGCTTAATAAATGTTTATTGACTAACTTGGAGTAAAGGCCACATGTGGCCTTGAGGCCTCAGGTTCCCCACCCCTGGACTAACTGGTTAACAGAGGGATGGGTCAGATTAGGCAGAGACTTGAGGCAGGGAGGACAGTTATAATAGTCCAGGTGAGAAATGATGAGAACCTGAACTAGGTTGGTGGCAGTGTCAGTAAAGAGAAAGGGATGGATGTTGTGAAAATAGATGACCCAGTCTCCCTGGCCATCCTTTCCAGTACTGACTGTACCTACACTCATTATCCATGACTTCAAAGTGGTGGAGTTAGAATACTCCTTTCCCCTTCCAGGTTCTTCCCCTATCTCTGCAACCCAGTAACCTCTCTTTGTTTGAGGTCTATGTTACTCATATCTACCTCCAATCAAAATCCTGGTGGCTGTTATCAACAGCCCCCCAAGTTACTCCTCTTCCTTCTTCAATGAGTACCATACCTGGCTCACAATTTTCTCTCTTCCTCATCTCCTGTCCTCATACTAGGAGACTTCAACAACATTTGACTCTCCCTCAAACTCCCTAACTACTCAGTTCCTCAAACCTACTCACTCTCCATGAGCTGCTCATCTACCCCACCTCAGCCATACACAAAGACAATCATATCTTGATCTTACCATCACCCACAAACGTACCACCTTCATCTTCAAGAATTCCAAAATCTGCTTAGCCTCACACAACCTATTGGCTTTTTACCTCTCCCTCTCCCTTCCCTTGTAAAACCCTACTATTTGTGCATACCATGACTTCCAGTCCCTTGACTCCTCAATTCTCTCCCAGACCATCTCTCCTGTACTAGCCACTCTCTCTTCCTCTCCCTATCTTGACCTTTTGGTGAACCAAGTCAACTCTACACTTTCCTCCATTCTTGAATCCCTAGCCCCTGTATCATATCACCAATTATGCCCCGCCTTGGCCCTGGATCACTTCTGACATTTGCTGCCTTCACTCCTACACACATGCTGCTGAAGGATGAAAAAAATCATGCAACCATTCCAACTGGATCCACTACAAGTTATATAACACAACATCAGCTGGACCCTAACAGCTATTGGGCAATCTTACTCTATCTCCCTTATCACCATCCCACTCTCCACAGTGGCTCTTCTAAATCTCTTCACCCCTTCTCAAACTTCCCAAGATTTCCCCTCCCTCTACCATCTATCTCAGCTGAGAAACTTGCCTCATATTTTGCAGGAAAACAATTGTGGCCATTTGTGCTTAGCTCTACCCCTTCCTTATCTCATCTCACTCATATGCCTTCTGCAGCACTACTTCCTCCTTCACGCCTGTCTCACATGATGAAGTGGCCTCACAAGTTACCTAAGGCTAACCCCTCTTCTTGTTCAAGTGATTCCATTCTGTCCTGTCTCTAGATTGTCTCCTTTGTCATTCCATTCTATCACTTATTTTCAGTGCCTCCCTGTCTTTTGGTTAATTCCATTCCCTACTGTCTACAAACATGTCTATATCTTCCCCATACTGAAAAAAAAAACAACCCAAAACCAAACACCTCACTTGATCCTTCCATCCATGCTATCATCTTCTACCTCTTTTGCCCTTGGTGGCTAAACTCCTCAAAAATACCATCTACAAAAGGCGCTTCCACTTTCTCTACTCTTGTTCTCTTCTTAACCCTTTATAATCCAGCTTGTAAATGTTATCTTTCCAGTGAAACTGCTCTTTCTAAAGTTACCAATAATCTCTTAGTTGCCAAATCCAGTGGCCTTTTCTTTATCCTCATTCTCCTGGACCTCTCTGCAGCCTTTGACACTACCGATCACTCTCTCTTCCTTGATATTCTCTTCTCTCTAGGTTTTCAGGACACCACTCTCTCCTGGTCTCCTACAACCTATCTCACTACTCCTCAGTCTCTTTTGCTGCATCCTCCTCCAGATCATGCCTTCTAACTGTAGGTGTCCCTCAGGGTTCTGTCATGGACCCTCTTCTCCTCTTCCTCTATACTACTTCACTTGGTGATCTCATCAGCTTCCATGGATTTAGTTACCATGTCTATGCTGATGATTCTCAAATCTACCTTTCCTGCCCCAATCTCTCTACTGACTTCCAATCTCGAATCTCCAACTGCCTATTAGACATCTCAAACTGAATGTCCAGCAGACATCGTAAACTAAATGTGTCCAAAACAGAATTCGTTATCTTTTCCCCAAACTATTCCCCTTTCTACCTTCCCTGTTACTATAGAGGCCAACATCCTCCTCCCAGGCCTTCAAGCTTGAAACCTAGGAGTTATTAATTTCACTTCTGCAACATCTCTCTTCTTTCTTCTGACACTACTGCCACCACTCTGGTACAGGCTTTCATCACCTCACACCTTGATTATTGCAATAGCGTGCTGTTGGGTCTGGCTGCCTTGTCTCACCCCACTCCAATACACCCTCCAGCCACCAAAGTGACTTTCCTAAAGCTCAGGTCTGACCAAGTCTATCCCCTACTCAATAAATTCCAATGACTTCCTATTGCCTCAAATCCTTCATAACGTAGCCCCCTCCTACTTTTCCAGTCTTTTTATTCCTTACTTCCTGACACTTTTTCTTCGGTCCAGTGTCACCTTCCTCCTGGCTGTAGCTGGAACAAGACACTCCATCCCTCCACTCTAGGCATTCCCTCTGGCTGCCCCCCCATACCTGGAATGTTCTTCCTTCTCCTCTCCCAGCTACTGATCTCCCTGGTTTCCTTTAAGTCCTAAATAAAATCCCATCTTTGACTGGACGCTCTTCTCAACCTCTATTTGTTTTACTCTATTAATTATTTCCCATTTATCCCGTATATAGCTTGCTTTGTAAATATTTATTTGCACATTGTCTCCCCATTAGATTGTAAGTAGGTTTCCTGAGGACAGAGGCTGTTCTTTGCTTCCTTTTGAATCCCCAGGGCTTAGCACAGCGTCTGACACCTTGTAGGCGGTTAAGGAATATTTATTGATTAATTGAATCAAGATTTGTCAACTAATTGTTTGGATGCTGGGAGAGAAACAGAGTAGGCGACAATGACAGCTGTCAACCTGGGTGATTGGAAAGATAGGAGCCTTCTGGATTGATACAGGCAAGTTAGGGTGGGTTTGGTGAGAAATTAGAATTTAAGGCAGGAGTCAGTGGACTGCCTTTTTTTTAGCTTTTATTTGTATACCCCGCTGGGCACAGTGCCAGGCACAGGGTAAGCGCTTGATGAATGCACATTGCTGGGAAAGGGAATGATTCCAGCCCAAACCGCCGGGTCCGAGATGCCTCCAGGTGGGCATGTCCAGCCCTAAATTAAGACCAGGGTACGTTCTCTAGGGGAGGAAATCTGCAGGACGCTTAACCGCCCTCTTCCTTCCCTCCGCCCCGCCCCCGTCCCGCTCCCCGGAGCGGATTGGCTGCTCCGACGCTCGGCGCGGTGTCGTCACTGCTGTGCGCCCGCAGGAGGTCTGTTCTGGCGGTCCGGACTAGCTCTGGCGGCTTTCCCCTGCGCTAGGGCAAGGTCTCCGCACTTTATTCCATCCCCGCGATGGACGAGCCCGGTGAAGGGTCGTCCCCGGAGAAGGCAGGAAGGGACTCCGCGTCAGACGAGGTGCCGCTCTTTGCCGCTGCCGCGACCCCTGGGCCCGTTCTGGGAGCTGCCCAGCCCCCCAACGCGGCCCCGGAGGCAGCGGACGGGGAGGGGAATGGGGCCTCCACGGAGGCTGCGGCCGAAGACGCCGAGGTGAGCCTCCCCGCGGGCCTCGCACCTCGCCCTGACCCCGCTTCGGCCCCCTGGAGAGCTCCCCCAGCCCGCCCCCCATCTCGTCGGTGGATCGAGGGCTGCGGACCCGAGTGCATTGGGGTTTGGAGCCAGGGATGGGGAGGAGAGCCCTTAGCGAGGCTGGAAGAGAGTCGAGGTGGTGCTCTGCTTGCACCCAGGAGGCAAAATTAGAGCAGTGGGGTGGATGTTAAACGGGGAGTTGGCGAATGGCCTCGAATAAGAATTAACATTTTCTTCATTTCTTCTTTGGTTTTATTCCTGACTAAAGACAGACTCTATGTTTTTGCTGTCTTGACATTTCTATACTTGCTCTCCTCTTTTCCATCTAAGACACATCATTTTCTCATTCACTGAAAGGGCCGTAGGCTTGATTTGGGTTCAAATCCTTGTACATAGACATACACATATTATAATAAAAATATTAAAATAAATTTATTTTTAAATTTGTATTGCTATCATTTGCTTTTTCCACATATTGCTCTCCTTTTCCCCCTCCCTTGAGAGCCGTAACTCTATAGCTGTGTAACCCGTGGACGAGTCACTTGACCTCTCTCAGCCTGATTTACTTCATCTGTTAAATGGAAATACTTTCACCACCTACAGCACTATTTCTTAAAGAAGAAACTACTTTGTAAATCCTAAGAGCAAACTTGTTATGGATATATGTGCTTTGAGTGAATCTTTGTAAGTCTTTTCTGTGTATAAAAACTCACGGATGGGTGATTTCATTCATTCACTCAACAAGCACTTACTGCTCACCTACAATCTGCTAGACTAGGTATTGAACACTAAGGATACAGACAAAAACAAAACAGTCCTTGCCCTCAAAGAGCTTACATTCTGTGGAGGGAAGAGAAATACATGTTCATGGAAAAATAAAGGCTGAGTGAGTAGGAAGAAGCTAACAACTGAAATGCCTTTTGAAAGCAGATGGCACTTGAGCTGATCCTTGAAAGCTCCAGTTGCAAGAGGCAGAGGTGAGGAGGAAGAATACACGAAGGGGGAGTAAAGGGAAGTCCATTTGGAAAGCTAGGCCGGGGCCAGATTACAAAGGGCTTTGAAAGTCAGGTGCCTTCACAACCTTGTCTTCTGCATGGATCCCCTCAGTGTACACTTGAGCTAATACAGCTGCATTTCTCCTTTCATTCTCCTTAGTTAGAACCTCTTCTATAAAGCATATTCAGGACTATGATATTAAGAATCTGAATGAGGTAGCTCCATTTTCCTTGATGGTGAAAAGAGTTCATTATATAAATCTTTGCAAGTCTTTTCCATCTACTTGCTCTTCAGTTTCATCCTTAAATGCCCTGGAATAACTCATCTTATAATTGAGTCTCTTTTAAAACAGGATTTACCCTTCCTGCTTTCCTTTTCTATGGAGTGATACTGTTTATAATCTTCCATTTCCTTGCACCTTGAGATTTTACAAATGAATTTATAATCTAAACGGCAATCTAAACCCCCAAGGTCACATCTATACCATGTTGAGGCATTACTGAGTGTCCACCACATACAAAGGACCTTGAGAGGCACTGCAATGTATACAAAGATAATTCAAAGTCACCACACTCAAGAAGCTTATATCCTATTAGCCTGCTTAGGATATGGGGGATAAGCATAAGAGATAGAAATAATACAAATACACAAATCACAAGGTATAGATGTTTGAGGCTTCAGACAAGGGTGTGATTACATCCATTTGGTGATCTCATAAAAGGTTTCATGAAAGAAATGGCATTTGAAGTAGATATAAAACAATAGAATTTTGAAAGGCTGATGCAGGATATAAGCATTTCAGAAAAGGGAAAGTTGAGATAAGATGGTAGGAAAGCTAAGGGTGGTAAGAATAGACCAAATTGGTAGAAATATATTATATATAACAGAATCAGTAGGAAGTAAGGCTAGAAAGGTGGGTGAGAAGCCAGAGCAAGAAGGGCTTAATTGGCAGACTGAATAATTGGCTGAAACGACACTGGTGACACATAATGAGCTTCCAATACACTAAAACCGACAGATTGTTTTTTTCAAACTACTCTAAATAATCCTCACCAGCCTTACTTGAGAAGTTGATTTCCTTAACCCAATGTAAGACTTGACATTTCCTTATTAAGTTTGGCCCACTGCCCTACCTTGTCAAGATGTTTTTAATACTGATTCTGTCATTTAGCATGTTAGCTTCCTCCCCCCACCCCTTTTGGATTATAAGAAAATTTATGATCTTGATATTTGTGCCTTTAACATCTTTATCAAGAGCTTATATGAACAGTACAGAATCAAGCACATATCTTTGGAGCATTCTACTGGAGACCTACTGTCAAGTTGACATTGAATTATTAAGAACTACTCTTTGAGTCTAACTGTTCAACCAGTGCCAAGTCTATCTCACTGTTTTCATCTAGTCCACATCTCTCCTCCATGTGAATGAGATACTTTTTAAGATCTTTGCTGAAATCTAGGTTACACTTTATAGCTTCCTCATATCTACTAGTTCAGTGACCCCTATCATTCCGAGGTTTTAAGCCTGGGTGACTAGGTGATACAGGCTTACCCCTACATGGTACCCTGACCTACTTTCTATTAATACGTTACAATTTATTAAATACTTAATACCAAACCCTCATGCAATCTCATTCTCCATTGGTAATCATACCTATGAAATAAGCTTACCCTTTTAGTATTCATCTAACCCCATTTTTTGAGACACTATGTCTCAGAAACTTTAGCAAGGGAGCTGGTAAGTTGGGGAAGAGAAAAAAATAAATTTGATTTTGAGTAACATCCAGCCAAGGTGTTAAATAGGCAGTTGGGAATATATTATTAGAAATTAAAGAGTTCCTAAAACAATCATATCTGAATCACAAGCAGGAACTATAGGCTATTCAGAATTGGTTGCCTACTCATTTATCTCCATCACTTACTTTTGAGGTCAGATTTAAAGCTGAAAGGAACATAAAGAGGTCAAATATTTAAGACCTTTCAAACATAAGAGTTGCCTGAAGCACTGAGATGTCACACATCCACTTGTCACAGGCAGGACTTGACCCTGGGTCTTTTTGACTCCAAAGCCATTCCTCTTCACTACCTGGATCACAACTATATTTTTTCAGGGAATGTAAGTATGATGTGGGTGGGGCAAGCTCAGTAGTCACAACCAAATGCTACTGGCTGAATTCATACTGAAGTGGCAAGGTCGATATACCAGATGTGCCTTTTACTCTCACACAACATGTAATTGGTTTCTGTGCCTGGAGTCATGGGACTTTCTCTACCTCATATTGGTCCTGGAGTATCTACAGGATTAATCCTGGAATTATGATACCCCATTCCTATTTCCCAGGACCACAGTTAGACATCTGAGACCTAAGGTAGCAGGGGGATCAAAAAAGTCCAGATTCACCTTGTATGCAACAAATTGGTAGTTCTGTATACCATGGTAGGCAGTTTTAAAACATAAGCCTGACTTTAAAGCCCTCTATGAAGGTTAAATTATTTGCTGCTTAAAAAATTATTAGTTTGCTGAGGGGTGGGTTGGAATGAAGGCTGAAATTTGATTGCTGCCTGTGGATTTTAATTATATCATTCCATTATCCACAGTAATACATGATTAAGAAATAAAACTGTATAATAGTTCGGATATAATGTAATATAACTTCTTCATATGTTAAACATTTCCCCTAAGAGACCATTAGCTCTTTGAGGGAAGCAACCTACTCAACACAACAGGTGCTCAATAAATGGTTTCTTCTTATTTTTTAATGATGCCATCAAATCCAGTCAGCCTGGAAAGCCAGCCAATTAAATAAGCTGGTTTCTTTAATTTGTCCTATCTGCTCAAGGGCCAGGAAGAATCAGATTTAACAGGAACTGGAAGGAAGGACTCATCATTACTTCCTCCTTCAGCCAAGAAGATGAAGATAGAAACTAAAGAGAGGAAAGAGAAAAACCACAAAGTAGATGAAGATGAAATTCAGAAGATGCAGTGAGTTACCTTCCCATGTCATCTTAAAGCTCAGATTTGTCCACAAAAAAAGTTTAATCCTGGTAACTTCTGTATTGGTTTAGGTACAATTCACAAAATTTAACTTTTACCATAAATCTAAAGTATTAAAAGATTAAAATGCCAAGAGGCAAAGTTGGCTTCTAGAAGCATTGTCCTTTGAAGGCATGTAGAGTACATCCTATAACTCTGGGACACATTGGTGGCCAGGCTAAAATCCATTTTCCTATTTCACTGCTGCTTCTCTTGAAGTGAGAAGTATGGTTCACTCTGATTTGATGCAAGCTCACTGGGACACAGAACTGTTTTCTGAATCTCCCACCTCATACTATTTTTCCATGTACATCAAAGGAACTGAACTATTTCTCTTATTCTTTTCTCAGAATCCTGGTTTCTTCCTTTTCTGAAGAACAGCTAAACCGCTATGAAATGTATCGTCGATCAGCATTCCCTAAAGCCGCTATTAAACGGGTAAGGATGAACCACTGGCCTTTACTGTCATCCCCTATTAGGGGATGAAGCCAGAGTGAGAGGTTAGCACTGAGAAGCAAAGATAAAAACCTAGATAATACAGGTGGAAAAACTACTTTTCCCTCAATTATGTGGGTAATAGCAGTTTTGTTTCTGATGATATTTCAGGTGATAAAAGCAGATAGTCATTAAAAGTGCTTTGTAAACCTTAGAGCTACCTGAGTTATCCTAATCACCAAACATACTGTCTTTTGAGTATGCTAAGTTCCAAAGACTTATTGATCATACATCATCTAATCTTAAAAATGCTTTGTTTTTCAAGCTGATCCAGTCTATTACTGGCACCTCAGTATCTCAGAATGTCGTCATTGCTATGTCAGGCATTTCTAAGGTATTCGTCGGGGAAGTAGTAGAAGAAGGTAAGGCCTGATAAACTAGGTGTTTAAACATTGGGTTAAATCCTTAATGCTTTTATTTTCAAGAAAAAATATTGAGGGACCATATGTGTTCATTTTTCACTTGCACTTTAAATACTAGTGAGCTCTCTAAGCAGTGTAGGTTCCCCTGTTTGCACTGTGTTGGGACAAAAGGGGAGCACTGCATATTCATGTAAGCATGGCCTCCATGTCTTCTAATTCTCTCCAGACCCTTATCTTAAGTGGCTAAAGGTGTGTAGGAAAACTCTGGCTCCTTAGGCCAGAGAAGTGAAACTGATGCTTTGATCCTTGTGCAGGGGGGCACACCTGTTGGAAGAAATGGCAACAGTGGTTACACACACATGCACACACACAGAGTAGTGAATCTTCATCAACTACCTCTAGATAAAATCTCTAGCAAGTGAAGTTACTCTCATAAATTGAGTCACTTTTAAATGGAGGTATGCTTTAAATAGCCATTTAGGATTAAATCTCCTACTGTGAGGTAAGAAGCAACATTCTGCTATAGAAACAAGCACCTCTTACCTGTTTCCATAGCTAGCTCAAGAGGTAAAGGAAAAGTTAGAGGGCTCAAAAGAAATCAGATTGTAAGTTAATATGTAGAAATGCTTTTCTCTTGGATTTTTTTCTAGCTATGGATGTGTGTGAGAAATGGGGAGAGCTGCCACCATTACAGCCTAAACACATGAGGGAAGCTGTTCGAAGACTGAAGTCAAAGGGGCAGATTCCTAACTCAAAGCACAAAAAAATCATCTTTCATTAGGTCTAGGAGCTTCTTAAGCTGTACTATTGAAAATGGAAGGACAGACTTCCATACTTTCTCCCATTGAGGCATTATACACTGTTGCTCAGATGTCCCAGTCCTTTAGGGACACTGTGATCGGACATCCGCCCCCAAATCTTCAAGCTCAAAGTTACCTGGTAGAGAAGTGCAGCCACTTTCAGATTTGTTTCGTATCTTTGTAGGACCATTTAGGTCAGGTTGTGATTGGTGATAACTCTTAATTGGCTAACTGAAAAGCAGAAGTGTCCTTATATATAGACCCCTTGTACAAAGCATACAAGAGTGCTGCTTTCCAATGGATAAAACTCTTCTAAGGATCAATCTTCTTGATTAATCTCAAGAGTACTTTATTTTGCAAGGTTCACATTGGAACCCTAAACTGCTACCCTCAGGGTTTCAGATCTGGTTTGAACTTGATAACAGGTTAGAAATTTCTAACTTGTATAATGTGACAGTTCAGTTTACAATGTTAGCAACTGATGGAATGACAGAACAGTTTTATTACTCTGTAAAAAATTAAACATTATCATGTGGTTTTAGGTGTATGATCATTAAACTGTTTTCTAACTTGGGACATATGTACTTTGACTTGGGTATTCAAAACTTGAAGTCCTCAGCAAGGATGATTGGGGTGTGGAAAAATGGTTCCTGTTCTCACCTTCCATAGTTTTCTGTCCAGGATATGGATAATTTTTCCTTAGCCTTCTCAATGTAAACATTTGAAAGTACTTTATCTGGCATTACTATTAATCTGATTCATCTCACATAGAAAGGATTCATAAATGAATTTGAAGCAGGATTAAAAGGCTGCTTTCATTTCCTCTCAGACAGACAGACAGACAGACCTGTAGCCAATGCTGTTCAGTAAGTTTAATTTACCATTTTTCCAGGTGGTTCACAGAACCAGTACAAGCATGGAAATATTAGATATTGCAACATTAAAATTCCTAATACTTTCTAGGATTCTGGTTCAGCAGATACATCCACACTGTTTCCTCAGACAGAGGAGAGTGAAGTGACTTTTTATGGACAGTGATCAGCAGTAATAAGGCCAACTGAAAACTTTGGGAATTCCCAGAAGTTGTTTCCTTTCTGTTGTGTATCATTGGGAGAAAGGGAAGGCATTGTTTTCAATACAATTCAAGCAGAATGGTTCTTAATTTTTCTTACTAAGGCAGAAGCTCTACCTATAAATATGAAAAGGAATTATTAGAAGAGATTTATCTGCTAGCCTGATTTTGAATATCTACTACTAAAACAAAGGGTTTTCCAAATCAGGTTCCCTCAGTCTACACATAAGATGCTTTAGTGGTTTTCACAAGGAAAAGATTCAAGACTACATTTAAGTCTTGATCAAAATTCAATAAATTAAACCAAATCAACTTTTATTGGGAATGTATAAAAACAGGAACCTCTGCTCCAACTATACTTATGGGCATTTCATAGGGCTGATAGGTCACAACTGACACACCACTGTCAATGGTGCCCGGTAGGGCTCACAGTTAGGGCTGCAGTGATTTCTAAGTAATTTGGAAAGAACACATTTATGTATTTGCCACTTAGCAAACAGTGTCACAGTGAAGAGACTTATGGAAGAGTTTAGCTTCCAAAATTAAAGGGCTTATTCTATGTCTCTTTTCAAAATCTAAAGGTCTTATGGAGCTTCAGCTGTTGCTGGAGTGTTAGTTGCTTCCCACTATCCATATAGTGGAAGAAGGGGAAATTATTCAGTAGATGACAGTGACTGCTACCCAAACCTGATTAATGGGATCAATCCTTGATGACTAATCGGAGAGCAGAAGAGGTAACTAGATGCCATGTTGAAGTTGCCTGAAAGTATAATGCCAATATCCAGGCAGGTCTTTCAGCAAACAGTGACAATACATTAACTGAAAAGTGATCAAGGCCTTTGTCTTTGGGGCTGTGACCACTGGGTAATGTGGCACAGCTTTTACGTTTCTTTATAAATGCAAAGAATCCCTGCATCACTTAACATTTCAAGTTGCCTTCTTTCCAATTCACAACATATTCAACCCCAGTTTTATCCAGTTTAAATAGATTACCTATAAGCACCTATAGGAGTGTCTAGCACCGGCATTCAAATTCCATATACCAAGACCATTCTTTATAGAGATATGTAAAAAGCAAGGCATACAGTGAGATCCGTGACAATTCCAGGGTCAAACTATGAGTCAGGAAAAGTTAGTCATATCATGCAAAGAATACACTCCTCTATTTGCCATAGGTCAGAATGACTGAACCCTAGCAAAGGCTGAGTTACAAAAGCATTCTGGTGTCCAATTCAACCTCTCAGGACATGGAAGCAGCAGTAACTACCACATTTGCACAGCATCTCACTGACTCTGGAGAAGGTCCCATGTTTTAGTCTCTATGTGCAGCAATGTAAACAAGAAGTCCGCATGACAGATTCAGATGGTACAACTTTAAGGACTTCATATTCAAATCGGTCATGAGAGTAGAATGTCCAGACATGTTGAAGGACAGCAGAGCTGCAGTTTGGACAAAGACAGAGCTGCTGAGGATTGTCTGCATTTGTCTTGTTCACAGCTTCTTCACCATTTCATGTACAGGAGGTCAAGCTACTCAAAGGCAGAGCCCTTCCAAGCCCAAGGAACCAGAGAAGAAGTGGACAGAGAGACATTGCAACTCTCCCCTCATCATTTTCAGCAGCACACCAAGCAGTGGACTACCGAATTTTCACATTTTCTTCATTAAGAAAAAGTCTTCTTTCCTCCCTTAACACAGGGCATTGGAGAAGCCATGGAAGACAGTGATTAGATGGTGTCATCCTAGTAAACCTAGAGGGAGATGATCTGTACTACCTTTCCCAAGGGAAAAATCCAAGACACAATGGCAGAAGCCGCCCAGTAGAAGGAAGCCAAAAAGCTCAAGGTCTTTGAATGCCACTTTGCCCTGCCTTTTACAGTTGTTCACAAAACTTCAACAAACCCTAGGAGTTGGCAGGATAGTTATTAAGGTGATAGCCCTAGTCATAATTTGGCACTTTTATTTATCCAGCTGTGGTCCATTGTCAATTTTTGCCAGATGACATCTATAGGAAACTTTCCCCCATTTTCTTTGTAGGGGAAGAAAAAAACACTTAGCTATGAGATATGTACTCCATCTAGTGAGCATGAGGTTTAACAACCTCATTTTCAAGTTTATGGTTCTTTTTTCAATCCCCTTAACATAAGAAATGCTCACTTGGTCAGACCAAAAGTCCATTCCACTTGGTCTGTTTCAAAATTACTACAAAGGATGGTTCTCTCAATGGAGAACATTGCCCATTGTGATGTATACCCCCAAAGCTCTAACTTCCTCCAATAAATGATTAGCAAGCTATCATATGTGAATTAATCTTAAGACCTATCTATATAAGCAACCTACTTATACTCTCTGCCTGTACCAGGCAGGACATATATATTCCCCCGATCCACAGTAACTTTAGAAAAATTTGGTGTGGAACCTTGCTAAACTTTTTTAAAGTCTAACTTAGCTACAAGTCAAGAAAAGACTGTTAACCTTTCCCCAGTGGGTAATGGATATAAAACTCTTAAATTATTCTATCTAGTATCGATTTTTACCAGCTTGCCTGGTTACAGTTAGCCAACTGATACACTTCCTGGGTCTGCACATCATGGAGGAAAAGCAAGTTCTTGTGTGGGAGAAGAGGCAATACATGGGCAAAAGGGTTTGTTCCCCCCCCAAAAAAAGTCACAATTACAAATGAAGCGAGGCTTGACCATGTTGGATATTTATACTGACGGCTAAAAAACACTATTCGCTTCCACCCTGGTAAATATTAAGAGACAGTTGCTGAGTCACACTCTCATCTACAGGGGGAATATATAAGAAAGGAGGGAGAAGGGAAGAACTGATGAGGGTTGGGACTGGAATTGTAGAGAAAGTCCAAGATCCTCAGAAGGTCAAGAGTACCAGGGCTCAAAACTAAGAATGCCACTCATCTGGATCCCACTTCTACCAGATCAGACCTTCAGCAGCTCTGGGTTTACCATTTTTGTTGTTATGAATTTTAAATAAACTGATATAGAAGGAAGAGACAATATTGGCATTACACCCCTTGTTTACTACTATTGCATTACCACAATGAGTTTGGTTTCTTCTTATAGCTAACAAATCTTCCTGAAAAATCTGATAGCAGTATATGCAAAGATGAAATATGCTAGCTCCTTTTCCAAGAATGGTAGGGAACTGTCCCTTTCTCTTACCATACCTAAGGTGTTATATCTGGATCCTCTTGAGCTCCATCCATCCCTCTGCACCCATCACCACGTTGTCCTACTCCCTATGGAGCTGCAACTTCCTCAGTTGGGGCTCAAGGCCAGGTTGGTTCAGTTTCGCTACAGGAAGCTCTGGGACATGTGATCTTTGGTGGCTCTTTCTGAGGATACTGGAAGGGGCAAGGTCTTCTCCCTTATACAAACTCATGTTAAGGAGGGAGCAAATATTTTTGCAAAGACACCAGGAGGTGAAATGGTCCTGCACACGGAAAGACTCCAGCCCATTGGGCAAGTGGAGCTTTAGACAGGTTATGAATGGCACTGGAACAGTGAGAACCACACATAAAGGTTCCTACACTCCTGGGGCTGGATGTAGCTGCCCTGTCTTTGTCTAGAACAGCTGGCAGAAATGAAAAATGCCCCAAAGGGCAGATTCAGGAATTCCTGTTTTCCCTCCAGTGTAATCAAACAGACACATTCCACATTAGATGGAGCTTTCTTCCTTCTGGTGCTGCTGCTGGTGTTATTTCCCGGGGGCAGAGGCAGCTGGTGTTACTGCTGTCAAAGCTGGAATAGAGGATTATACTTCCTGATTTCTTGTAGAAGCTTCTCTTTGTCATTATTAGCACAGGCTAATGCTTGCTTCATGGCTAAAAGTTCCTTCTGTAGGGTGGACAGCTCCTTCATCTGAGTAACAAGAAATCAAAGGTTATGGTATAGCAGAAAGAAGATTCAATTTGTAGTCATTGGGCCTGGATTCAAATTCTGGTTCTTCCATTTACTGACAACAGACAAGTCATTTAACTTCTTTGGCCTTCAGTTTCCTCAGCAGTAAAAGAAGGACATGGACTAGATGATCACTAAGGTACTTTCCAACTTTAAATTTACGATCTATGAACACTGTATTACTATCATTATTCCCTTCAACATTACCATACTTCATCCCAAGGAAATATTTAATTAGGATTTATATACCAAGATCTAAGCCTCCCAAAGACTATATATCAACACATCTGGGACAACTGTAATGTGTGATCAGCAGCCATTCATTTGAATGAATGTGACTATGTGCTACTTAATCCTATTTGAAGCTCATGCTACCAGATAAGAAGTGATCAAACTACAAAGCTGCAACAAAGCAACATGTACCAGCCTTCAGAGGGCTTCAATGCCTAGATTACATACACCTGTGAGTTTGTGGGGGCCACAGCCTGCCCAACCAGGTCTTTACCTGCTGTCCAAAAAGCATTCCTGTCGGTAATCCAACAACCTGTTCTTCTGAGTGTTGCTTTTTGTCATACTGAGGTCCTTCTGATGATGGCTTCTCCTGGGTAGCAGCTGGATAAAAAAAGCAATGGCATAGTGTCAAACTGTGACCTCTAAGGATTCCAGAGTCTTTACAATGAAAAAAAAAGGGAAGGGGGGGAGGACATACTCAAGAAGAAGCAAGATCTACTTACCTACTATGTGGAAGACACCATCATCATCCCGCTTCACCACAATATGCTCCAAAGCCAGAGTGACAGGGATAGGTCCTGGGGATGTGGGGTAAATTGGGGGGCTATCATCCTATAGAAGAGGAGAAACAACCTCCTGATGTCCCCAGCCAGCACCTGGCAAGCTAGATAATATTGCCTTGACCCTCTGGAGCATCTTCTTCCCATGAAGCTGGAGCTTTCACATCTATTCATTTCTTACAACATTCTCATCATGTACAAGGAGCAAGAATGATTCTCTCCTATTTTACAGGAGGATCTACGGTCACACAATAAATTCATGACAGCTAGAATGAGAAACAAAGTTTTTTGATTCTGAGGGCCAGGGTGCTTTGCCAAGAGAAAGGAGATTTGATGAATAACTTCCACTGCCAGACAAATTTTTCACACAACCCATTCTCCCTCATTCAACAAACATATTAAGCACTTACTCTGTGCAAATCACAGTATCCCTAAGGAAAACTAAACATTTAAGTCATGGTCCCTACCCTCATGAAGCTTATAGTCTAGTAGGGATATAAGACACCAATAGGGATAATTATAATACATAATATTACATGACAAGTATACTTACTAAACAGTGCTATGTGACACCTGAGGTAGGTTGTGGTAGCTTGAATCATCTAGGCACACTATCAACAAAGGCCCCAGAGCCAAGGAAGATGAAAAGTTTTTCCTCACCTTCAAGGTGATACTCATGTTCAACAGTTCAATTTGCATAGGGATAATCACAGGAAGCTCCTCATCCTCCAAGAAGGGCCCCAGGCCAGTGAGCACTGAAGTCAACAATTCCACACTGCCACCATGGAGCAAGAGACGAAGGAAACCACTCTTTGAAGCCAGAGGAGAGTGAACAGCAGCACAGGGTCCTACCTCGAATCGGAGGCCCACACCTGGCTTGGTTTGGCAAGTCTTCAGAGCTGGGGACTCTGGCAGAGAACACAGAAGGCAAATCACTCTGATGACCCTGCTAAGACCTATGCTCAGGACAAGAATGAATAACTTAGGAGCAATGCTTAAGACACAAGACCTTCTGCTCAATGAGATCTCTTGCTTTCTCAGGACTCTGGTTTCCTCATCAGTATAAACATACCCCCACAGAGAAACCAACATATCCTCACCTATTCTAAATTTTTGTAAGTTCCTCCCCGCCCCCCCCTTTTTTTTTTTTAAAAAAAAAAAAGGACAATGAATATTTAGGGATGGATCCTAGATGCTGATAAAGTTGAGAATGCAGATGCAGATGTTGATAGAAATGCAGACTAAAACAAGTCTACATCTGGTGTGTGTTCTAAATCTTCAAGGTGAAAGAAAAACATGGGAAAGGAATGAAAGGGGAAACCCATTAAAAATTCAGATCTGCTTCTGCCACAGAAATACGCCATCATTTTCCAGCTAAAAAGAGGTTTCCATGAGATTCTTCCTCCCCTGGGGGGCTTCCAGAGAGAATGAGAAGGCTTAGTACTGAGTATGATGCCATGGGAACACACTTCCCGTAAGGACAGATCACAATACATCACCATGTACATACAATGATAGAATAATTTGGCTTTTGTATTCATTAGCTCATTTGATATAATCACCCTAAAAGGCAGCCAGAGTGGGTTCTATTGTCCCAATTTTGTAGACAAGAAACATGGATATCAAAGAACTGAACTGAGGCCAGATCTAGAACCTATTCAAATGCCCTTTTTACTAACCTATCTCAGAGGAAAATTGCACTAATGACCCACCAGACAAATTCTTCTTAGAGCAGGAGTCACTCTTACCTGGGCACTGCTCATGCAGGAACTGCCAAAGCCTCACAATGCCAGGCTGATGGAGGGTTAGTTCCTCTGACTGCAGGGCCACAGCAAAGTCCTGATCTCGTGCTTCAATACCAAGAGCCACCTGGCTTACCTTTAGGACCAGAACTGATACCTGTAAAGAGAAGATCATCGAGGCCTGTGACTTACAGCCACCAGTGCTAATGGCCTATTCCTTACCCCTGAAGAAGAAATGAAGGACAACTAACCGGCTGAAGAATAGGGTCTCTCTTGCTAGGTGAAACTGAGCTATTCACCTCTGGAGATATTAGGCCATCATCATTCACTCTGGGGCTCTCTTGATTACTACTATCATCCAGTGCTGGTGGGAGTTGTTCTGGGGGTATTAATTCCAATCCAGACTCTGAAAAAAAAAAATATTTGGGAAGTGGCCTGGGGCCCAGAAGTCAAAAGATACAATCCATAACCTGAGTTGCTAAATAATTGAATGACTGGTGCCCTCTCTCCATAAGTCCCAGATTTTCTCTTAGTAACAAGAACAAAATACTAACAAACACATTTATGATGGTGTAAAGATAAAGTCTGAGGTATAATTTTTTTTTAAGGCAAATGGGGCTAAGTGACTTGCCCAGGGTCACACAGTAAGTATCAAGTGTTTAGTCTGAGGCTGGATTTGACCTCAGGTCCTCCTGACTTCAGGGCTGATGCTCTATCAACTGTGCCACCTAGTTGCCCCTCTGAGGTATAATTTCAGTCTTGTTCCACTACTAAGTTAAAAATCTGCCACTGCCATTTTTTTTAATAGCTGCAATCAATTTATTAAAAGAGATGATTGGTTAGGCATTTGCAATGGTGACTTCCACTTAGAAGTGATCTGTTTAACAATTTCAGAAGGACTTTGCAAATCAATAAGACGTTTGTGAATTCTCATCTGGAACTGATCCTAAGTCTTTGAACCTTCGCCACAAGGAGTTTTTCTAGCTGTGATTTGAAGGCTTAGTGGGCATTTGAACAGGTCCCTTCACTTTCAAGTTCTTTTCTTCAGCTCCTCTAATTAGGTCAGAGCACACTTTCTCAAGGATTTCACACTGCAGCTGGTGAGGGTGATCCGGATCTGGTGAATGGCCACTCGGGCTCCACAAGGGTCCTGCCGGTGTCTTTGAATGCCATGGCAGTGGCGCGGCTTCCTGACCGACTGATTCCTCGGTGCAAGTGAACAGTGGTGAGTCAGGAGGAGGAGAGGGAGGGACTGCCAGCTCCATGCGGCTGCAGGGGCGATACCTTCACCAAAAAGAGCTGCCATTTTTTAAGTTAAGAAAATTTACATGTTTTATGAAGTTTTAACTCTTGAATGCTGCTGTCTTGAAGTCACATAGGATGATCTGTCAGAGATGCATCTAGGCACTAGTGAGGACACGGATTCCCCTAACCTGCTTTTACTTACCAGACTCCAAAAGCATTACGAAGCTATCACTTCCATCACTATCCACTGAAAGCCTATCTTCAGGGCCACCACCATCCTGAGAGAGACCATCAAGTGATTGCTGGGACACTGTCCTCTTCATTGAGAAATAACGAAGCTTGGCAGCTCCTCCACTTGCTGAGGTTCCTCCCTCCTCCGCCTTGGCCATGAGCTCCCTGCTTCAAAAATAAAACATACAGGGCAAGACAATATATTTATTCCTCTCAAAGCCATCTACAGTGACAAGAACTAGACTTCATGTAGCACCCAATACAACACAATAGAGATCAAGGTTTTCTTCAATAGCTGCCAACTTGAATTCACCTAGTCTAGCCCAGAACTTATGTATTTTTCTCACCCTACCCCTAAAACCACCTTCTGTATCACCTCTCACACTTTTAGCTGGTCTCAGTCCCATAGAAGAAATGATATCACTCCCTCTTATTTGCTGAAGTAGTGAGGGACTGTGGGTAAAAAATGGTGCATATGTTGTCAGTGGGGCTGTGTTGGTTTTATTTAACTCTTTTTTCTTTGTTACAAAGAGACTTGTGGGATGTGGAGTGGGGGATAGTTAAGGGGATGGGGAAGGGAGAGTAGATATCCATAAATGACTATGATATTTTAAGAAATAGATCACTAATACACTGTTGGTGAAATTGTGAACTAATCCAACCACTTTGGAGAGCAATTTGGAATTATACCCAAAGAGTTAAAAAAAACTGTGTTTATCCTTTGACCCAGCAATACCACTATTAGGTCTGTTTCCCAAGGAGATTGGGGAAAAAGGAAAAGAACTTATATGTTTTAAAATATTCATGGCAGCTCTCTTTGTGGTGGCAAAGAACTGGAAAGTGAGGGGATGCCCATCAATTGGGAAATGC
The DNA here is from genome assembly GCF_003287225.1 of Phascolarctos cinereus. Taxonomy (NCBI): domain Eukaryota; kingdom Metazoa; phylum Chordata; class Mammalia; order Diprotodontia; family Phascolarctidae; genus Phascolarctos; species Phascolarctos cinereus. Next base: position 242,469,806 of record NW_027555958.1, read on the forward strand.
CTGAATGAGCTGTGGTATATGATTGTGATAGAATACTACTGTGCTATAAGAAATGACAAGCAGTTCGGTTTTAGAAAAACATGGAAAAATTTGCATGAAGTAATGCAGAATGAAATGAGCAGAACCAAGAGAACATCATATTGTGGTAACAGCAATATTATTTGAAGAGTAACTGCGAATGACTAAGCTATTTTGAATAATACAATCACTGAAATCAACTGTGAAAGACTTATGAAGGAAAATGTTATCTACCTTCAAAGAAAGAACTGATAAACAGAAGTATGTATTATATATATACCTATATCAAATGTTGGCCTCTTCTAATGAAGGGCTGGGAGGGAAGGAGACAACTCAGAACTCAAAATGTAACAGATAAAATAAAATAATATAATTGGGAAATTAAAAAAAATATATATTTATAAGCTTTTTTCCCCCTTAGCCTCACTTTTGGGACTGTACTCTTAAACATTAATCTGAAAGGCTTACAGAAGTTATTCTAGGGGCTGCTAGGTAGCGCAGTGGATAGAGCACTGGCCCTGAAGTCAGGAGGAACTGAATTCAAATCCAGCCTCAGACCATCCACTTGACACTTACTAGCTATATGACCCTGGGCAAGTCACTTAACCCCAATTGCCTAAAAATTAAAAAAAAAAGTTATTTTATTAAGTGACAGTATTTATAAAAAAAAAACCTGGCAATCTATGACCCTTGCTCCATTGAGTAGCAAATGGCAACAATCATTCATTTAACAACTATTTGCTGAGTAAAATTTATAACCTCCCAATGAGCTTAGGATATTCAATTCAACAAATATTTCCTGAAGAACTAAAGGTGATATGTAATCAGTATTATGAGAGATACAAAGAGCTATCAGATTTCAAAGGAGGGAAGAGTTCACTTTTGTCCCAAAGGATCAATGAAAAAGGTGGCTTCTGAGCTAGGTCTTGAAAGATATGTAGGATTTAAACAAGTGGAGTTGAGAGGAAATCAGAATTCTAGGAAGAGGAAATGCTTTGAGCAAAGGCAAGAAGGTAGAAAAGCAAAGGGCACGTTTAAGGATTGGTGAATATTCTACTTCAGTTAAGACATATGGTAGATGTAGAAGAGTGGATGAAGAGGCTAGAAAGATAAAGCAGAAATTCATCCTTTTTTAGAGTTGGAATCAACTTCAGAGATTATTTACTCTAACTCCCTTAATGAAGAGTCTGTCCAGGGAGGACAAGTGACTCCAAGTTTACCTGGACAGTTGGTGGCACAGCTGGGTCAAGAGGCCAAGGCTCTTATCACTTGCTGTGGCACCTTGGTCAGCTAAGCCTAGAGAAGATCTGGTGCAAGATAATGTACATGAAAGCACTTACTCTGAAAACTGTAAAGTGCTAAATACATATAAGATATTAGAATGATGCCAGACTAAGGCACACCCAGGGCTAAAAAGGAAGGTTCAGAGGGAAGCACAGACAACCAGGACAGCTTAGGTTGAATTATTACAGACTTTAAAAATCTGTACAGAATTGATGTACACGATGGAGGTTCATGGTTTCATGTACAATCCTTTTTTATTCTCCTTAGTATATGAAATAGCTTATATTATTAGTGCTTGTCCAATTCAGAATAACAAAAAAATAAATTATTTTTAAAATAATTGTACTCTATGAAATGACATAAAGCATAGGCAACCTTTGTGCTATTTTGTATGCAGAAAATACTCATGCTTCTCCTGCTTTACAGAACTAAATGTGGCCCTAAAGATAAGCTCTCCAACTGGATATACATTTTGCAGTTTGCCCATTACTACTGGTTAACAACATGAGTAGTCTAAAAATTAACCCCTTACCTTGTACTACGATGCAACCTTCCGCATGACATATCTGTTGCTTCACATTTTAAAGGTGCATACAAAGGTATTTCTGGAGCCTAAGATTTAGAGGAAAGGGAGGGAGTATGTGGGCTCACATAGGAAGCAGACAAAGATACTCACTTGGCTGGAGGAAGGAATAACATTTTGTGCATCGTAGAGGTCATCCGATCCCTGCCTAGGCTAAAGGCATCTTTGGTCAATGACATGGCTTCCTTGGTGAGGTCCATGGTAGCATGAAGGGCCTCCTTGGTTGCATCCTTGGTCAAATGTATAGCACTGGCCAACTCTTCCTCAATGTCCTTTATGGGGTTTACCTCACCCTGATCACTCAGAACTGTGTCCCTACTCACCACCTGTTGCAGTGTGCCAGATAGGTGAGATACCTGGGTTTTGCTCAGTTTTTTAGTCTGTAAGGATTCCATGCATTTATGGGTCTCCTCTTCATGGGCTTTGTCTCCCAGCTGTGAAGAGGGGTCCTGGTCCAGCAGTACTCCGTTACTATGGCAGAGATCTGTTCTGTCCTGTAAAGTACCCAAATTCTCAATGCTATTGTCTTCCAGGACCTTTATTGGACTTAATGGACCCCTATCTGAGGAAGCATCAGACTTCAGCTCCCTGTCCTCTGAAGGAGACAGCTCTGAATCTATAAGGCTAGTGGTCTCTGAGCCTGCAGAACCAGCCTCTGCAGTTGGAGTGGCTGGGTGCATGAGTAAGGCTATCTCAGCACTAGGGACCAGGATCCCTATGCAAGCCGTCCGGCTTGGCAAGGGAGGCCCAGTCATCGCTTGGGTTTCCTGAGCCAACTGCTCCTGAAGAGTCTGAAGTACCTCCTGTAGTCGGAGCAGAGCCAAGTACTGGTAGTGGTTCAGCCTCACTCGAACACGGGAAGAAGAGTGTACTAACACATGGATATCTGCTGTAGCCTCCATTTCCATTGTGGGCCCTTTGCTATCCACACCTCGATTCCCTTCTCTCAGGGTATCAGTGACCTCAGGAAGTCCAGAAAGACTCCTCAGATCACACTCTGTCTTTGACCTCTGATGAGACCCAGACTCTGGGGCAAGGAACACAGGCTGGACAGGACTGCCAAAACTGGCCGATGGCTTCATCTTTCCCTCCCTGACCAATAGCAGTTTCCGAGCCTGGGCTTGCTGCCAGCAGATAGGCAGACACACCCATACGGATAAGGGGAAAGGAGCCACAAAGTTCAACGTATGTCCTTTAACGTTCTCCGTCCCTTCGAAGTCCAGGGATATTTGGGTGAAGTAGATTGACCAGAGGTCTTGGGAGGCCTGATCCCTCTGAGGAAAGAGAGGACTGACGTGAGGGACAGGGGAGTCCATTTGGAAGGCATGATGCAGGAAAAGCATGTGGAGGAGGCTGAATCCATCTGGGGCTTTGGGAAAATGAGAATAGTTGGAATGAAAGAACTCAGTAGCAGCAAAGCTACGAAAGATGTTCTGGAGGTCTGTACAACTACAATGCAGGGCATGGCGTGTATTAGTAACAGTCATGGCAGAAGTGGAGATAACGAGGGCCTGGGGACGATGCAAGGAAGCCAAGTCTTTTTTCTCCAGAGGGAGGCTCAACTGCAGGAAGAGAGTGAGATATATTTCACAATGGCCATCTAGGCAACTTAGCCCCCGAGCAAGACTAAATAGAAAGAGGTCATCCATGCTGTCAGGTGGCTTTGTTTATTTACCTGTTTTTCCCAGGATCATAAATAGACAATGAACTACTAGAATTAAAAGGGACCTGAAAGATCATCTAGTCCACCCCCTTCACTTGATAAATGAAGAATCTTGGGCCCAGAAGGGTCTACTTCATCCAAGATCATCCAAGTAATAAATAGCAGAACCCATCCTCTGATTCCAAATCTAGCGCTCTTCTCCAGTATGCTATATATATTGCCTCTTTTACTAGGCGAGCAGGCCAGAATGAACCCAAATCTGTGGTCAATGGGGAGTAGTAGCTGAGAATAAGTGACTGAAATTTTACTTTTCTTTCTACCTTCAACTGGAAGGTATCCATTAGGACATCCATGTGTTCATCCTGCTGGCTTGAATGCTCAAGTTTGTAGATGGCCTTGAACTGTTCCAGGCTTCGATATAAATCCAGCAAGAAGAGGTTCCCCCAAAGCAAACTGATAGGATCCAGGGTGAAGGTTAGGCCATTCAGCTGCACATAGAGATTGGGACAGGGAACTGGAAAGCAGGGAAGAAACAACTTTCAACAACACAGATATAGTCAGATATGGTTCATTAAAGACAACATCCAATTTGGAATTAGAAGAAGAGAGGCTACCCAGGTCAAGATTACAAATCTGGAACCCAAGATATAGAAATCAACCTTAACTCAGGAAACTATTTGCAGCCAGAAAACAAGATAATGTGTACAATGGATATAGCTCTGACAGATGTGAAGAGACAGAATATAAGACACTGACAGAGTTGAGGTATAACACAAAGACATAAAAGGAGAAAGGGACCAAGTCTATTCTTAGAAGATGACCCTTCATCTTCATGTTGAACTGCTTACCTGGGAGTTCCTGATTATCTGGGAAGTAATACTCTGTAAATTCAATATGAATGGCAGAGACCCGAGTGGGAAGATTGTAGAGTTTTCGGTTGCATGAAAGGAGGGTAGATGGCTTCTTCCTTGGCTGCCCAGCTGTAGAAACCTAAGCCATCAGGAGCTAATATTAATGTTGACAGCAAAATTCAAAAGAAAACTCAGCTTGGTTTGGGAAACAAAGTAAATATCTCTGTCACCCTTGTCTGTGAAAGACAAGAGTCTGCCATAGAAAGCAATATTTTAGATATACTCTCCTTCATTTTTTCATTCTCCCCCCCACTTTTGGGTGAGATAATCAGGGTTAAGTGACTTGTCCAATATCACACAGCTAGTAAATGTCATTGTCTGAGGCTGGATTTGAACTCAGGTTGTCCTGACTCCAAGGCCAGAGCTCTATCTACTGCGTCACCTAGCTGCCCTTAGATAAACTCTCACAGGAATGATATGTAAATCAGTTTTCACTATTCCAATTTGATTTCAATTTAATCAAATCCAATACAAGTGTTGAGTGTTTACTAATGATAATCTAATCAGTCAATTCTTTGTCTCAGTAAATGCATAGCAGCAAGGTATATGGAGAAATCCATCAGCATTCCCTGAACACATTCCTAAAACTGGACAAGCTTTAGCAATAAGATTCAGAAAGATACCCAACTTCCTAAAGGACAGGCAAAACATTAAATTCCAAAACCTTCTTCACACTACCCTCTTCCAGGCACCTCCCCGTGCCCATCTGTAAATATGATAACTGTCTAGAAGCAATGGCACAGACTATCTCTCACTCCTTACCTGATAGACATCTAAGTCATCCACGCGCACCACCAAACAACTAGAGCGCAATCGGTTCCAGGCAGGGGGCCAAAGCGGAGTGGGGACAGCCTGGCAGCTGTGTAATGAGCTCTTCTCTAGAGGGGTCTTCTGAGGACTGGAGAAAGATCCTACAAAATAGCAACAGGAAGTTTGGGGACAGATTGAAGGAGAGGGAAATGATAAATGCTGTAAGAAGTTAAAATCCTGAAAAGGTTTTCATGGTGGGTGTGGAAGAGAAAACCTCCACCAAAGCATCAAAGAAATCATTCCACTGAAGACCAAGACAATCAACCTGATGAAAAGTAATGGTAATCTTCCTTTTACTATTACAGCTCTTTTTGAAGAGGGATGAAGCTTTAGTGATTCTTCTATGGGCATTAAGTTGGAGGCAACTTTCCAGAAGTCAGGCAACTTATTTCTCCATCTCCATTAGCTATGTAAAGGCAAACAAATAGGCTAAGGCAATTATCTTCACAACCCACCTGATTTCTTGTGGAAAGGTAAGTCTGTCCCCAGATGCAAGGAAGATTTCAGATCTGACTCTTCATTCCATTTTTCTATCTTGCTTTGAAATTCTGTCACTAGCTTCTGAGCCCACTGGCCTCGGGTCTCCATGGCATCACAGTGTCTTACCCAGTGCCTACAATTCTCTCCTATAAAACAGACAAGCAAGAAGCTTTCAGTAAATCATCCAGGTCAAGGAATCTTTATTTCCTTTTACTTCCAAGCTACTTAGATAGACCTAGTACAAAAATCTGTTCTCCAACACCCCCAGCCATCTCCACTCCTTGCAATCAATTACTAGCCAATAAGTGCTCAAATTGCTTTATAGGTGCTGTGTGTGGTTCTTTCTCCACTACCCTACTCCCAAACCAAGACAAAAACCTATCACTTCCCTTCCACCCCCCACAACCAACTTCACTATTTCAGTGAGTAGAATCAAAAAATTTTCCATGCACAAAGCCTTAAAGTTATTTTTGACTCTATTCCTTCATCTCTCCATATCCCATCAGTTTACAAGTACTATTGATTCAATTTGCAATTATCTCTTGAATTTGTCTTCTCTTCCTACTTGCCCCGCCCTCCCCTTACACTTTTTCCCATTTCCTCTCTCCCCATCTAAACCATGCTTCATGCCACTGTCAGTTAGGTAAAGTTATGTAAAGTCAGTTATGTAAAGATCTGGTCACATTACTCTGCCACACTGAACCTTTTTGGTGATTTCCTATTGCCTCTCAAATAAAACAAATTCCTGTGGCTGATTTCATGGCCCTTCACAATCAGGCAGTAAAATATCTTTCCCCCATTCTCTCATACTACTTGCATCTACTTAAGTCCAAGTGTTTTTCTTGTTTTTACAACTTAGCTTGTGCTGTTTGCTATACCTATTCTGTTCTCTCTTCCCCTTATCAATTGAATTCCTACCAATTTTAAAGAAATATTTTGTGATTCCCTCTTCTGTGGTTGGTTATGAAATCTCCCCTTAAAACATGAGTTGCAAGGCTGGATAACTGGAAGGATGGTGGTACCCTTAATAGTAATGGGGAAATTAGGAAGAAGGAATGGTAAAGAAGGAAAGATAATGAGTTCAATTTTGGATACGAAGCTGAGGAAAGGACACAGGACAGAGCCTTGGAGAACACACTCAATTAAAGAGGTGTAATTATTGCATATTGTACATAATTATTAGTACTTTTCCTCTCTTATTAATGCATTTAGAGACATAAATTTTCCCAAATATTTCTTTAACCACACCCCACAAATCTTGATATGTTGTCTCATTGTGATGATTTCTAAAATTTAGTTCTATGACTTGTTTTCTGACTCATTTTTTTTATTCTGGAGTTTTTATTTTTTTTCTTGATAATTTATTTCTAGCTTTCAACATTCACTTCCATAAAATTTTGAGTTTTAAATTCCCCCCACCAAGATGGCATGCAAAATAAAAATTGAACAGAATATTACAAAATTTAGCTATGACTGGTCTTAGTGATTATTGAAAAGGAATTTTTATGTATTTATGTATTCAGAATTATGCGACATATTTACAAAAATTGATCACGTTCTAAGGCATAAAGAACTCATACATTTAGCAAAGCAGAATTATTAAAAAACAGCTTTTATAGACATAATACAATAAAAATTATAACTGATAAATGAAACATGAACAAAGAACTTAGACCTCAGTGAAGACTCATTAAAGTTAACCTCAAGAATGAGCCAGCCTTTGACTCAGCAATAGCACTTCTAGGTCTGTATCCTAAAGAGATCATTAGAATAGGAAAAGGATCCACATGTATGAAAATATTCATAGCAGCTCTTTTTGTGGTGGCAAAGAATTGGAAATTGAGGGGATGCCCATCAACTGGGGAATGGCTGAGCAAGCTGTGGTATATGAATGTAATGGAATACTACTGTGTTATAAGACATGATGAGCAAGCAGACTTCAAAAAAACCTGGAAAGACTTACATGAACTGATGTAGAATGAAATGAGCAGAACCAGAACACTGTGCCACACTGTGTGATGACTGACTTTGATAGACGTGGCTCTTCACAGCAGTGCAAGAATCTTAAGACAACTCTAAAAGACTCACAATGGAAAGTGCTATCCACATCCAGAGAAAGAACTATGGAGTCTGAGTGCAGATGGAAGCATACTATTTGCTCTCCTGTCCCTCCTCAAAAGTATTTGCTTCTGATTACCCCTCCCCGTATCTGCCCTCTCTTCTATCATCCCCCCGTCTTTTGTCCCGTTCCCCCCTATTTTGCTGTAGTTAGATTTCCATACCCAATTGAGTGTGTATGTTATTCCCTCCTTAAGCCAAATCTGATGAGAATAAGATTCACTCATTCCCTCCCACCTCCCCCCTCTTTCCTTCCACTGTAAAAGCTTTTTCTTGCCTCTTTTATGTGAGATAATTTACCCCATTCTACCTCTCCTTTTCTCCTCCCAGTACAATCCTCTCTCACCCCTTAATTTTTTAGATATCGTCCCTTCATATCCAACTCATCCTGTGCCCTCTGTCCACACACACACACACACACACACACACACACACACACACACACACACACATTCCCTCCAACTACCCTAATAGTGGGAAAGGTCTCATGAGTTACAAATATCATCTTTCAATTCAGGAATGTAAACAGTTCAACTTTAATAAGTCCTTTGTGATTTGTCTTTCCTGTTTACCTTTTCATGCTTCTCAGGAGTTGTATTTGAAAGTCAAATTTTCTATTCAGCTCTGGTCTTTTCATCAAGAATGCTTGAAAGTCCTCTATTCCAATGAATATTCATTTTCCCCCCTGAAGGATTATACTCACTTTTGCAGGGTAGGTAACTCTTGGTTGTAATCCTTAGCTCCTCTGACCTCAGGAATATCATATTCCAAGCCCTCAATCCTTTAATGTAGAAGCTGCTAAATCTTGTGTTATCCTGTGTTTCCACAGTACTTGAATTTTCTGTCTGTTTGCAATATTTTCTCCTTGACCTGGGAACTATGGAATTTGGCCACAATATTCCTAGGAGTTTTCCTTTTGGGATCTCTTTCAGGAGGTAACTGGTGGATTCTTTCAATTTCTGTTTTACCCTCTGGTTCTAGAACATCAGGGCAGTTTTCCTTGACAATTTCTTGAAAGATGATGTCTAGGCTCTTTTTTTGATCATGGCCTTCAGATTATCCAATGATTTTTAAATTATCTCTCCTGGATCTATTTTCCAGGTCAGTTGTTTTTCCAGTGAGATATCTCACATTGCCTTCTATTTTTTCATCCTTTTGGTTTTGTTTTATAATTTCTTGTAGAGTCATAAGCTTCCATTTCCTCCACTCTAATTTTTAAGGAATTATTTTCTTCAGTGAGCTTTTGGACCTCCTTTTTCATTTGGACAATTCTGCTTTTTAAGGCATTCTTCTCATTGGCTTTTTGGACCTCTTTTGCCATTAGGGTTACTCTGTTTTTTAAGGTCTTATTTTCTTCAGTATTTTTTCTTTCAGTATTTTCAGTATTTCCTTTAGCAAGCTGCTGACTCATTTTTCATGATTTTCTTGGATCACTCTCATTTCTCTTCCCAATTTTTCCTCTACCTTTTTTTACTTCCTTCTCAAAATCCTTTTTTGAGCTCTTCCATGGCCTAAGAACAATTCATATTTTTCTTGAAGGCTCTGGATATAGGAGCTTTGACTTGTCTTCTTCTGGTTGTATGTTTTGATCTTCTTTGTCACCAAAGTAAGATTCTATAGTCTGAATTTTTTGGCTACTGTTTGCTCATGTTCCCAGCCAATTACTTGACTTTTTAACTCTTTGTTAAGGTAGGGTTCTGCTTCCAGTGTGGAAGGTGTACTGTCCCAAGCTTCAGGGGTTTTGTGCGGCTGTTTTCAGAGATACTTTAGGGACCTGTAAATTTTCAGTTCTTCCAAGATGGTATGATCAAAGGAGAGGTGTTTACTCCTCTCCTGGCCTAAGTTCTTGTCTATGAGTGACTAGAAGCACTCTTTTCTACCTTGGAACTGTGAGGAAGATTCCTCTCCACCACTGCCACAAGCTCCACCACACCAGTGCTCCTCCTTGCCCCAGGACTGCCACTCAGAACTGTGACCCAGATCCAAGCACAGGCAAAGCAAGAGAATCCTACCTCAGCACCAGCAAAGAGATCCCTGCAATCCTCCTCTGATCAGCCACTCGATCCCCCCACTGTCTGTGGCCCGAGAGCTCTGGAAACAGCTGCTGCTGCCCCCCTAAAGGTGGGGACAGACCACACTCCTCTCTCACCCAGGTATGAGAGACCTCTCCTACTCACGTTCTAAAGTTGTCTTTGGTGTTTGTGGGTTGAGAAGCCTGGAAACACCACAGCTGCCAGTGATTCAGTCCCCTGAAGCCTGCTCCAGATTTGCTCTAGCTCTCTTTGCCTGTGCAGACCATGCTGAACTGTGCTCCTCTCCCAGCCCAGCACAACAGAACTTTCCCATCAACTATCCAAGTTGTCTTGGGCTGGAAATTTGTTTTACTCTTTTTGTGGGTTCTGCTGCTCTAGAATTTGTTTTAGAGTCATTTTTACAGGTATTAGGAGAGGTTTGGGGGAGAGCTCAAGCAAATCACTGTTTTTACTCCACCATCTTGGCTCTCCCCCCTCCCCCCGCCATGATATTTCTTCATTGTTACTAAGAGTTTTTTCCTTTTTTGCTCATTTCCTCATTATCTCCACGGGTCTTTTTTTCTTACAGGGACTTAACTCCTATGGTTCTGCCTGAAGGGTGGAATAGTTTCTCCCCACTTATTCCAAATGAGGTCAAGGAAAACGTGTACTTAGCAAGGACTGAAACAAGGAACTTACATCACTGTAACTGATGAAAGCCTTTGCTGTGGCTACCAACTGTCTACCTGTTGTTAGTGCCAGGCTCCTTTTGTTTTTGTAGCAGCCCCTACATGGAGCTTACAGAACTAGGCCAGGGACAAAGGTGGAAGACTGGGCTTTTACTTTTTTGTTTTATGTGAGGATAAACTTTGTAGACTTTCTTTTCCTCTTAACTGTTGTTCTTTTACTTAATTTGATGCATTCCTTATTCTTGAAGTGATAGAGAAAGCTAGATGCAAACTTTTACTTAACTGGACTACTGGAAGTCTCTAAGCTGGTCTTTGAAGCCCAACTGGAGTACTACCTACTCCATGAAATCATCTCTGATCTACTCAATAGACAATGTCTTTCCTTTCACTTCATATTTCGCATGATACTTTCTTGGTACCTCTTTAACGTACTTATCATGACTTACTGTGTATTTGTGATCTCCCCTTATGCAAAATCCACAAAGTCAGAGGCTGTCAAGGACTATGTCTTATCTAACCGTTCCACCTTCCTCAGCAGAGCCTAAGGAGCTCTGTACAAAGTTATAATAATGGATGAAACTTTGCTAAATTTGTTTTCATGAATCTGTCCAAGGCTCATAGCATTCAAGATGCTCATCCCCAGGCCCCTGCTAAGATCTTGTCTTGATGGGCAATAAAGTCTAGCTGAAGCATCATAGCACAGTCCTCACCATTCTCACTTTTCATTGCTCCTAATGGACAATTTACACCAAAATCTCTAGAACAGGAAAATGCTTCCTTGAGGAGGAAGTCTTAAAACACCCCTGAAAGCAATAAAAATTATCTAACTCTGATTCTCCCAAATATCAGGCGCTGAAACCTAGAAACTGAGGCTCCATCCTCTGGCCCTAGAGCAATGCCACTATAATGTCGTAATTCCTTCACTGTTCAAGATGTTCATACCTGCCCAGTGGAAAGGATAGTAGTCAAAGGCCATTTTCCGGAAAGTAAGTTGCATGGCACCACCCATCACTCTGTTTGCTGAGTCCCCTAGAAGAGAAAATTATAGATTATTAGCTTAAGATGTCACAAAGAGCCCAAAATGCTACTTGAAGGAGATTCAAAGCCCATTCAAGGCACAAGTTCAATATCCTACTGACATCCTAGGCCACGGGTGGGGAAACTGCAATCCTGGGACCACATGTGGCCTTCTAGATCCTTGGGTACAGCCTTTTGACTGAGTCCAAGTTTTATAGAACAAATCCTTTTATTAAGGGGATTTGTTCTGTGAAGTTTATTCAGTCAAAGGGCCACACTTGAGGACCCAGAGGGCCACAAGGATGCAGGTTCCCCACCCCTGTCCTAAACTCAGGGCAGATTAAAGGAAACATCTGTAGATCACTTGCAAAAATTGAGACACTGGCCTTTTGAGGCACATTGCTGAAGAATAAAAAAGTTCCATTCCATTTAATTCCTTCTGCAAAGGGATCCCAGACAAGAAAAACTGTCAACTCAAGGATAATTCTAATCTCAGGTCTTTCAACTGACACTCTGTGACAGTGGCTAATAAATTTTTTTCTTTGTTTTTTTTTTTTTAACGAAAATCATTTCCCCAAATTGCAAAAGTGCTAGTCATACTGTCTTGTCACAATACCCTGGTATTGGAAGTATAGGAATAACCCAAAGTCCAAGAAATTTAGAGCTAACTCTCATTTATTTCCCTTTAGCTTTGGGCCTCCAATTGTCTGCAGTGATGAGTAATTCTATAAACAAATAACAATCACAAATTTAGAGCTGGAAAGGGCCTTAATAGCTATCTAATTCATTTACAGATAAAGAAAGTGAGGTCCTAAGAAAATGACAAGTGAGTGGAAAAACTGATATTGGAACCCAGATCCTTTATCTTCAAATCTAGCACTTTTTCACTGTGCTATTCTAACTCCCACTAGAACCAAACACTCAGGAAAAAAAATCAACAAATATTTATTGTCTTCTATGTGCTAAGCACTATGCTAAGTGCTAGGGATAAAAAAGGTAAAAACAGTATCTGCTCTTAAGGAACTTACAATCTAATGAGGGAGACAACATCTAAACAATTACATCTAAACAAGATATGCACAGAATAAATTGGAGATAATTTTAGAAAGAAGGCATTAAGGGAGATCAGAAAAGGCTTCTTACAGAAGATGGGGGTTTTGTTGAAACTTGAAGGAATCAAGGGAAGCGGGGGAAGACAAGAGATGAGGAAGGAAAGACCTGAAGGTATGGAGTACAGTCAGTGAAAATAAGCAAAGTTGGCAGATGAGATGCCAAGTAAGAGAAACAAAAATGAGGCCAATATCACTGGATCACAGAGTATGTGAAGGAAAGTAAGGTCAAGGCAACAGGCATTTATGAAACACCTACCATGTGCCAGGCACGGTGCTAAGCAATGGAGATACAAAGAAAAGCCAAAGAGAAAAGTCCTGGTGTGTATGCAACTATGTGGAACGGGATAGAGACAAAATAATTTCAGAAGGAAGGCATTAACATTATAAAGGGAATTAGGAAGGAAGAAAGGAAACAACCACCTACCGAGTGCTAGGTACTCTACTGAAGTGCTTTATAAAAATTATCTCATTTGATCCTCACAACAACCCTGTGAGATGGATGGTGAAACAACAGACGTTGAGTAATTTGCCAAGGTCACACAGCTAATAAGTGATTTGAACTCAAGGCCTAGTGATTTGACTCTAGGCCTAGCATTCTATCCACTGTGCTATCTAACTAAAAGGGAAAGGCTTTTTACAGAAGGTAGCATTTTGGCTGGGGCCTGATGGAAGTTAAAAAATCAAGACACAGAAATGAGAGAATTCCAGGCATGCATGGAGTTGGGAGACTGAGTGTTTTACACAAGGGAAAAGCAAGGAGGCCAGCATGACTGAATCACAGAACATAGTGGGGAGGGAGGGGATCAGAAAAAAGTATAAGAAGACAAGGAAAACAGTGGCCAGATTATGAAAGACTTAAAAAATCAAACAGAGGATTTTAAATTTGATCTGGGAGGAAAATCAATCACTCCACGAGACAGCAAGAAATAATAGAACAAAATCAAAAGATTAGAAAAATAGAGGAAAATGTGAGGTATATGACATCAGAAATAGTTAACCTGGGAAGCAAGTCAAGGAGAAATATTTAAAGAATCAGCAAATTCTCTGAAATCCATGATTATTTTTCTAAAAGCCTGGATACTGGTTCAAGAAATCATAAATGAAAACTGCTCAGATCTATTAGAACAAAAGGACAAGGTAAAGAATCCACAAATCACCTCCTGAAAGGAACATCAAAAGGAAAAGTCCCTAAGCGTATCATAGTCAAAATCCAGAGCTCCTGCATCAATACAAGCATCAATAAAGAAAAACAGTTCAAGTACCAAAGAACAAGTCAGATTCACATTAGACCTGGAGGCCCTTACCATAAATGAGAGGAAATCTTGGAATATACTATTCCAAAAAGCAAAAGATACAGGCTTACAACCAAGAATAACTCACCTTACAAAGTTGAGTATAATCCTATGGTGGCAAGGGAGGGGGAGAAGGGGGGGGCAAATAGAGAGGGATGGACCTTCAGTGGAACAGAGGACTTTCAAGTATTTCTGATGAAAAGCCTAGCATTGACTAGAAAATTTTAAATACAATTATAAGGATCCAGAGAAATCTAAAACGTTAATTTATTTGAGTGAATGGAAGCAGCTGCATGATGCTATGTAGTACAACCATTCTAATATGGGGAGAAGAGACAGAATATTCTTTCAGAACCTTAATGTCATCAGAGAGTCCAAGAATTAAATAAGAAAAATACAGGACCTGGGGTTAGACTAGTACTATTCTGAGGGTTTTAAAAGGGGAAAGAGAAGAGAGGATAAAAGGAATACACTAGGGTAGAAAGGAAGAAGGAGTGGAACTTCCTATTATAAATAATAAAGGTGCACAAAGAAGAACATAAAATATGGAATAAAGAGTAAGAAGATCAGGCACAAGATGAATCTCAGTCATATCTGAAACAAAGGATGGCTGAACACACAGTTTTGGTACAGAAATACATCAAACTCAACAGGGAAACAACAATCAGGGATAAGTAAGGAGTGATAGAAGGAAGGATGAAAAAATGGAGGGAATGGCCACAAGCAAAAAAAACCCAAAACAACAAACTTTACTGATTCTGAAGGAAGAATCAAAGGCAGCGGGGAACAGAAAAGAAAATAACTAGAATCTAAAGGCATGTTTAAAAACTGTGGAATGGTAAAATAAATTATGGCATAAGAATGTAAAAGAATATCACTATGTCATAAGAATGATGAAAGAGGTGATTTCAGCAAACTCTGAGTAATATGAATTGATGCAGAGTGAACAGACCAAGTTGAACAATTTATACAACAGCAGAAAGGTAAAGAAACAACTTTGTTATTTTTATTTTTAATTTTTTTTAAGAAGCAACTTTGAAAGACTTAATTCTGATTAATGCAATGACAACCATGTCTTCAGAGAACCTATGATAAAAGGTGTCACTCACCTCCTAACAGATTTACACTTTTGGACATGTCCACAATGTGGATTCATTTGCTTGACTGCTTATTTGTTAAAAACAAGCTCCCCTCCCACCTCAATTATGAATTGGAGATTAGAGAAGAAAGGATTCCCAAAACCAGTGATGCCAACAGAGGGGCACCATTGAAGCATTTTTGTAAAAGCACAAAAGAAAAAAGGAAGAGATTTAGAAGGAAGCAGGTGAGCAGAACAAGTATAAAAATAACATGCAGAATTTAATATATACTTTTTTTAAAACAAGTATGAAATATACAGTCTTTTTTTGTGTTATGCTATGTATCATGGAAGTGCCCTTTTTTGGTTCAAGGTACTACATCTGGAGTATTAGTTTCCATTTGGGGGAATCACATATTAGGAAGGGCAATAATAAGGTGGAAAATATCCAGAGGTCAACCAGAATGGTGAAGGGCCTTAAGTTCATGCCATATAAGGGCTGTTTGAAGGAGCTGGATATGTTAAGCCTGGAGAAGAGAAGGCTCAAAGGAATATGACATCTCCCTTCAAATATTTAGAAGGTTTGGCATATGGAAGAATAATTAGATTTGTTCTATTTGACCTCGGAAGGAAGAATTAGGATCAAGCTGAAAAGAGGTAAATTTGGCTCTATGTGAGGGAAAAAACTTCCCAACAATTACAGCTTTCCAAATGCGTAACTGGCTGCTCTCCTCATTATAGATGTTTAATCAAAGGTTTGATGATTATGTTGGGGTAAATTATGGAAGATATTCTTTTTCAGGTATGGAGTAGATTGTTTGAACACTGAGATCCTTTCCAACTCTGAAATTCCATGATTTTGTGGTAAGAAGCTCAAATAAATGATATAAATCAAGAATTTTAGGTTCAAGGAAAGTATGGCCCTGGGAAAGAGAGAGAGAGAGGGAGAGAGAAAAAGGATGCTCCTTTCCTCCAATTCCAGTCCTACATCAATCAATCAAGAAACATTTGTTAAGTGCTTACTTTGTGTCAGGCGCTGTTCTAGGCATGGGGTACACAAACAAAAATGAGAACAGAAATGAGGAGAGAGGGCATTGCAAACACAACAGTCAGTGCAATGACCTAGAGACTATAAAGAGACAGTAGTGTATTAAGAACAGTAAGAAGAATAATTTAGGGGCAGCTAGGTGGTGCAGTCGATAGAGCACTGGCCCTGGAGTCAGGAGGACCTGAGTTCAAATCTGGCCTCAGACACAAAACACTCACTAGCTGTGTGACTCTGGGCAAGTCACTTAACCCCAACTGCCTCACAAAAAAAAGAAGAAGAAGAATTTAATTGGACCAAAGAGTATGTGAAGGAGGAATAATGTATAATAAGGCTGGAAAGATGGGTTGGGGGTCAGGTTGTCAGGCTCTGAATGCCAGAAGAGCTTACAGAGGTAACAAGGAACTATTAGAAGGTTTTGAGCAGGGTGGTGACATGGTCAGACCCACACATTAGAAAAATCACTTTGGCAGCTGAAGGCAAGATTGAAACAGGAAGAAATCTGAAGAAGAAACTAGGAAGAAGTAACTTTTGCTCCACTTCTCCTTCCACCAGCTTCTACCAGATGCTTGAATACTAGGGCTGACCTTAGGAGACAATACTATTCCATCTTAAACAAGCAGGCCCTGATATTTCGGTATACACTGGTCTCTAATAATGCTTGGGGTCATGTCGTCTCTATTCTGAAAAAACCCTCACTTAATCCTCCCACACTCACTAACTATTGTCCTATATCTCTTCTGCCCTTTGTAGCTAAAAGCCAACTGTAACAGGTGCCTCCACTTTCTCTCCTCTCACTGTTTTCTTAACTGCTTACAATCTGGCTTCCAACTTTATCAATTCCACTGAAACTGCTCTCTCCAAAGTTATCAACGATCTCTTAGTTGCCAGATCTAAAGGCCTTTCTTCAATCTGTATTCTCCTTGACCTCTCTTCTGGCTTTGACACTATTGATCATTCTCTCCTCTACTGAACGAGAAACTAGCTAAGGAAAGTAAATCATGAAAAAAAATCTACTTACAGTAAATCCTCCTGAAAAACTGAATTTGAGTTTTTGCTGAACTCCAGATATAACAAAACTCCTCCATCCTATTTCCCTTACCAGGAAGTCTGACATTTTGGGAAAATTAGGAAGAGGATTTTTTAAAAAACTCTTGATCAGTAGCTGTGTGACCCTGGGCAAGTCAATTAACCCCAACTGCCTTTAAAAAAAAATTAAAAATAAAAAAAATGTTTCTTTAGAGTGGAAAAGATAAGAGATACAAAGAATTTTGATTCAGAGCTCTGAGTTTCCCCCCATGCCCAAGAGGTTTATGGCTTTTCTCAAACAGCACACAGCTACATGGAAGCGAA
Source organism: Phascolarctos cinereus (assembly GCF_003287225.1). Taxonomy (NCBI): domain Eukaryota; kingdom Metazoa; phylum Chordata; class Mammalia; order Diprotodontia; family Phascolarctidae; genus Phascolarctos; species Phascolarctos cinereus. The sequence continues at coordinate 242,487,271 of NW_027555958.1, forward strand.
CAAAGCAAACTGAAGCAGCAGCAGGGCATAAAAACAGGAACACTTTTCCTACAGCATGAGAAACAATGAGTGTCATACAAAAGGCAAGGTGGAGGAGACATATAGAGGATGTAAGCACACTGCAACATATAACCAACAAGGATCCTGCAGAGAAGGAAAAAAAAGATGTCACAAGGGAATGTAATCAGAGTAGGGAGACAGGTTCAATCACATGGTGAAGATAAGAGATGACCGGTGGAATGTCAGGAGAAATACTGAGGAAAGCCGCTGCACTTCGAGGGAGAGGGAGTGTCTCCCTATGATGAGCTCACGACAAAAATATTTCAGAATGGGCAGTCGGATAGGTCCCAATCTTTTTAATGGTGGGAACTCCCCAAATCAATAGGGAGATCAAACAGATCTGTGATGAGATCTGTTTGAATATATGAGGTATAAAAAAATTGGGGTGCAGCTAGATGGTACAGTGGATAGAGCATCAGCCCTGGAGTTAGGAGGACCTGAGTTCAAATCCGGCCTCAGACACTTGATATTTAATAGCTGTGTGACCCACAGCAAGCCACTTAATCCCACTGCCTAGTGGGGTGGGGGAAGACTAGAAGTTGCAGAAGATTTTTCCACAGATAAAGGGACCTTCCTCAAAAAGACTTCCCTACACCAATGAAATCAGGACCAGATTAAAAAAAAAATCTCTCCCAGGACCTAAGATAGTGTTCTGTACACAACAGGCACTTAACAAATGTTTGTTTCTGTTGTTATTTTATGGTGGCAAAGAGAATTTTGAAGCATGGAGTACTGTAGGAAAGCAAAGAAGTGCTGAAACAGGAACCTTCAGGTGGTCAGAATAGCATGGGGTATTGAGCTTGGTGGTTTGGGATGGGGGGAAGAGAGGTGTAAGGTGAGGAGTAGGGCTTAGAAAAGAAGAATGAGAGGGGTTTTCTATTTTGAAATGTGGGAGCCAACCCTCTCCTTCCTCCTCTCCTAAACACCTAATCCACTCCCCTCCCCAAATCCTACTCTTATGGGTTAGGAGTAAAAGGAAAGGAAAAGTTTTGAGTGAGCAGATGGGAGATACTTCCAAGGGACAACTTGGGGCTAACAGCATACAGGAACCAAAATGTGAACAGGAGTATTTTATGCCACACACAAACAAATAAAATCAACTTAGCTAGAACTATATTCTATATCCAGGAAAACTGCTCTTTTATCGGAAATAGAACCTAAACACAAGAAGTCTTAATAAAGTACTCCTCTGTGGCCCCAGAGGACTTATCCTTAAGCTCTGTCTGATGATTTCCTCTGAACTAAAGGTATCTATATAATTTGGAGTTTTATGCCTAGTGCCACATCCCACCTGGTTCCTGGGACTGACTGTCATCACAAATGTGTAGATCCAAGCGTGAAATAAGCAGATGATAAGATGACTCCTTCACATCAAACTTCTCAAAGTACTGGCTGATACGGCTGTTGCTAACGTTGCTCTGACCACTACCAAATGTCTGGCCCCAAGAATGATGGGCACTAGGAGCAGCAGGTGAAGTACTCTGTAATGTAAGGAATGTGGTAAGAAAGAACATCTGTAACATAAAGAATATTGTGTAAAACACCAATACTCTTCCTATAGGCTTTCTTAAAGTAGACAAAGCATATAATAATGCTGGGGAAAGCCAACAAACACCATACACTACACTGTTCCAGGGCAAGATATCCCCCCTCTCTATACTCATAAATTTGGCTGCTCACTTTGGGCTGGTTCCACCCTTTAAAACAACAACTCCACAACGAGAGTAGAACTAGTCAGTCAGACTGCAAAGGAATCACTAACACATTTGTCCAGGCTCCATCCATTAAAATTTAAATGTTACTATTAGTTAGATTCCAGAAAAGCCTAAGAGAAAAGACAGATGGCAGATCTGTTAATAAATCACACTGAAGAACTGGTCATCCTACCAACATAATCTTCTCTTATTCCCTTCTTATATTCTCCCTACCCCCTGTACTCTTCCTTCCTCCATCATGGAAGTCCATTGTACCAACTCACTTGTATGGGCTCAGGTGCCAAGCTCTTTCTCTGTAGAGCTGACTTCTCCATGGCCTCACTCAAAGACTCTGCATACTTCATCATGGCCTTGAGCTGCGAGTCAGTCAGTACCCACAGCAGGTCATCCAGCAGGAACATCAGCTTGGAGGCTATCACATTGCAGTCTTTGGTCTGACAGGGGAGAGACAGTGTGGAATTCACCATCTTGCATAGTTTCAACTCCCCAAAATCAACTTCACCAGGTCAACCTAAGAAATGGCTCCTCAACCCCCCCCCCCAGGATTTTGTTTTGGTTATTAAGTGGCTTGGTTTCATCCTTAACATTTGGTTTCATTTACACATGCAAAATTAGTTAACAATTTTTTTTTTGCTAACTTCATCTTAGTGACCTATTTTCTCCTATGATCACTGCCCCAACCATTGAAAAAAGTTAACAGTGATATACAAATAAATATTTCCCAAGTGTTTTAGTGATTGTTCTTCAGGATATTGTTCTTCAGATGCCCTATCCAAGTTATATACAGGTATATAGCACAAGTTTCATTGTTGGAATATGCCTTTGCATAAAAAGTACATATTTGGCTGTTGGCAGTAGACAATAGTGTCTAAAAATTAGTTCTAAAAATTAGTATTTAGACGATACTGTCTAAAAAAAATCCATGGATTACAGATATTTGCTAACCAGATTCAGAATTTTCCCAGGGAAGTTTTACATTGACTTTAACTTTGGGGATAAAGTCAAGGGGATGGTTAAAATTTATTTAAAAATCATAACCAGAGCTATCCACATAAATGATATGGAAGATTTCTGAAGATGGGAAACTCACTATCCACTTCTCTCTAGGCAAAGCCCAAGGCAAATTATTACCTCCCCTGTGGTAAAAATTGAGTTTCTTTGAACATTAATAGAGTCACAAGAGGGATATATTTGGCTAGGAAGATTACTGTTGTTGGTGGGATCTTGGTGACAGTATGTGGAAGAATAAAAGAGGGATTGTTTGAGGTGAGTTTCCCTCTTCCCGGCCTACTGAGTCCTTGAAAAAAAAAAAGGTCCAGAATATCAAGGGAATTAATGAAAAGAAATACTAGGGAAGGTGGCCTAGCCATTTCAGATCTTAAATTGTATTATAAAGCAGCAATCATGAAAGCTACATTTTAATCAACAGCTTGCATAGATGACATATTCTCACAGATGATATGTTCTCATCAAATTTGTTGATGACACAAAGCTGGGAAGGACAGCTAACACAGTGGATAACAGAGTCAGGATCCAAAAGGATCTTGATAGACTAGAGCATTGGGCCCACTCTAGAAGATGAAACTCAGTAGAAATAAATATAAAGTCTTGCACGGAGGTATAAAAAAATCAACTGCACAAGTAAAAAATGGGGGAAGCATAGCCAGGTAGCAGCTGTTAAAAAAAAATCCGGGGGTGTGGTGTGGTGTTACAGACTCAAATTTAATGTGAGTCAGTGGCGTGCTACAGCAGCCAAAAAAGCTAATCTGATCTTGAATTGCATTAAGAGAAGCATAGCTTCCAGGAATAGGGAGGTAACAGATAGTCCCACATGTTCCACACTGGTCAGAACCTCATCTAGGCTCCTATGTTCAGTTCAGGACATCATACAGTTTAATAAAGACACTGGTAAACTAGAGTGTCCAAACGATGGTGAAGGGACTTAGGACCATGTTATATGAGGATCAACTGAAGGAAATGGGTGTTTAGCCTGAAGAAAAGAAGACTCGGGGATCCACAATAACTGCTTTCAAGTGTTTAAAGGGCTGTCACGGAAGAGGTAGTAGGCTTGTTCTGGTTAGCCTCAGAAGGCTAAAGCAGGAGCGATGTATGGAAGTCGCAAAGAGGCCAATTTAGACTTGATGTCAGGAAAAATTTCCTAACAATTAGAGCTAAAAGTGGAATAAACTTTCATGAAAGGTGGTAGGTTCCTTTTCCTTGGATATCTTTAAGCTGAGGCTGGATAAACATTTGTCAGGTATATAGTGGGAACTGTTTTTGTGTATGGGACTAGCTGGCTGCTGAGGTCCCTTCTAACTCTCAAATTCTGTGATTATATAATTCTGGAATTCTCTAACGTTTTCTGTACTAAGAAGTACTAAAGCTGAAGTTCTCAGTGATTAAGTCCTACAGCAGTGCTTCTGAACATTTTTTTGGGTCATGGACCTCTTTAACAATCCGGTGAAATCCATGAACCCCTTCTCAAAGTAATGTTTTTAAATTCAGAAAATAAAATACAGAGGACTACAAAGGAAACCAGTTATATTGAAATAGTTATTGAAGCATTAAAAAACAAGTTCACAGAACACAGATCAAGAAGCCCTGCTGTATCACACTTCCAGAACATGGTCTATGCCCTTTTCCCTCTGATGGACTCCATAACACTGCACAACAGGCCCTCCCTCTCAGTGTCATCCTAGATGTCAAACCCAAGTTTCTCTTCTGCCAGTAGAAAGTACCCACTTTCAGGCTGTCGAGGAGAATGGGAAAAGGAAACTATTAAGTGGATAAGGACACTCACTCTTCTCTTAAGAGCTATTTGGATCCTGCCTTGGTTGGTAATGAGCCTCAGTGGAGTAGTGACTGGATCCTGATCGCCATTGTCCGTGGCATCTGCCTCAATCCGAAGAGTCTGCCATGTTATCTCCTTAAATGTCAGAACCTGGCAGGAGAGAAAACATTTCCTCAGAATGCTGACGATGACTGAACTGACCAAAAGGGGGCAGTAAGACTAAGGCCATAAAGCATACAAGGAATAAAAGTTCCCACCACCTTCAGCTGAGCAGAGCTCCAGAAGGCAACTGGATCGGAGCACCCAAATTCCAGGAAAAGGTATAGCACTATTTACTGGTGTGAAGGTTGAGGTTGATATTTACATTGTAAACATTTTTAAAAAATAATTTGGAACGGATACGTTTATGTAAGACCATTTTAGATTTTAAAGTTTTTGTTTTCTTTACAAAAGTCCTATTTTGATGCCTCATGAATGATGAGGTGGAAGTGACCTTAGGTTCTGGAGGACTTTGTCAATGGACTACTTGAACTGGCAAAGGCTACTACCCTGCTAGAGGACCTTTTGAGACAGTCATTATCCATAGATCTACTAGCCAAGTATACAGGGGCTTTTCACCAATAAATATGTCCTAAAATGCTGAATTCTTAAACCACTGTAGTCCATGAAAGAAAGATAAACGTGTTTTGGTGGTAGTTACTATGTTAAAAAATTTTTTTTTAAATTTTTTTAAGGAAAAAAGTTTCAGAGGTTTATAAATCTGAAGAACACTTAAGGGAATTTTAAGATTTAAAAGGACTATTATCCTTAAAAATAAACAAGGATGGGGCAGCTAGGTAGCTCAGTGGACAGAGCACTGGCCCTGGAGTCAGGAGGACCTGAGTTCAAATCCACCTCAGACACATAACACTTACTGGCTTAACCCCAATTGCTTCACAAAAAAAACAAGACAAAACAAAAAATAAACAAGAATTACTCATATTTGAATTCTCTCCCCATTCCCCTTTCTGGCTGTTACCTCTCCTCTGTGAGGGTCTGTGATACGGGTGAGGCGGAGGTCACTCTGCTGCCAATTAGGGTTAACGCTGTAGCCCTGGAGCTGCCACAACTCGAAAGAGGCATGAAAGGCCTTGGAGTGAATCTTGATGGTAATAGAATTAACGATAATGAGCATTCCTTCCACCACCTTCTCAGCAAAGCCATACTCACTGTAAACAATGAGACAGAAGAGTCAAAGGATCAAGATAACCTGAAGGCATTTCCTCCAACCCAAAAGATGAATGAATTAAAAGAGGCTAATTCCAGTCTTTAAAGCACTGTTCCTTCAATAATAAACTAGATATTGTTGGATAATAAGCATCAAAGGACTGAGGGAGAAACCAATAAAAAGAAGGAAGCATTAGGTTTCCATAGAATATTAAAAAAAATACATTCTCTTTAAGCATACAGACACCAGAACATTTCTATACTTCCATAGTGAAAGGCTAAAAGTTCAAAGGAAGTAGAAGAAATAATGCTGTAAGGGTCTCAGCGCGTAACTCTGCCTTACATATGCTTGGTCTCAAACCTGTTCAGAATAAGTTACCTTTATTGCTTCTGATCTCCCTATTTCTTCACTTAGTCTACTATACTAGGAGATGGAAGGGAGAAGAGCTTAAACAACAGACATCAGAGAGGTTTGATACTCTGAAATGTGAGGAATAACCCTCCCCACCTCTTTTCCAAATATTAATGCTTTTTTTATTCTTCTACTACCATACATCCCATATTTAATCCCGCTGATCTTAACTTCTCAAACTCTTACATATGTGCCTTTTTTTATTTCCATTGCCATCACTGTGCCCTAGGCCCACATTACCACTCATCTAGATTTTTAAAGTAAGTACTAAAAGGTGTTTCCATGAGATTTATCTCCTTTTACATAAAAATTTGATAATATGACTCCTTTGCTCAAAACTCTTCAATGATTTCCTATTACCTACCAAATAAAGTTCACAGTCCTTGGCCTGTACAATAAGGTCCTCCACAATCTGATATGATCTGTCTTTCTTTAAAAAAAAAATAGATCTATTGATGCCTTCTGTTTTTACAGCATCATCATTTCTGCATACTCCTGTTTTTCATTGTGCCTGTGTATGCACACATGCCCAAATACACACACACATACACACACACACACATTTAGTTCTCTCTCATAAAAACAAAAAATAGTTAAGCCAACCAACCAAAACTGCAACCACATCTGACCAACACCTACTTCCTACTGAGAGAAGTCAATGTTTTTGCCTTTAATTTCTTTCCCTTGTTTTATGGAATTTACAACTAATAGTCAGAAATGGGAGCATCCTTACTTTATTTATTAGGAAAGCTTCTCCATTGCAATCTAACATGACTCTTATCTCCATGTGTGTACTGTGCTCTAACCAAACTGGACTACTTTTGATTCTGTACTTTCCTGCCTCCATTTCTTTATTCATGCAAGGAATGTTCTCCCTTGACATCTTCAACTATTGAAAACCTGCGCATCCTTTAAGGCTCAGCTCATATGCAAACTCTTCCATGTCAAAAAAAAAAATCTTCCCCACTTCTTGCCTGGATAATACAAAGCACTTGATTTAGATTTCTCTGATTCATTTATAAAGTATTATTGTCAATATCAAGTATTATCAATTATTAACAAGTATTGGTTTGTAACATTTTTCACTATAATTACTCATATGTCATATCATCAAAATATGTTGTCAACTCCATGAGGGTAGGGATCATACCTCTGTACCTCTCCCAGGAGAACCAAGCATAGTGCTCTGAACATAATAGTTACTTAATGTTTATTAAAGTTGACACTGGGTACTCCTGGCTTATCTATCATACTACTTCTAACCACAGAAATAAATATCTTAAAGATATAAATGGGATCAGAGCAACTGACCTCTGTCCTGAAGCCAGGGCAATGGGAGACTGTCCATTGGGGGACCGAGGCTCCTCACATGTTCTCATCTCTACTTCTACTTTATCCAGACACTGCAAGAAAAGCCATTGAAAAGTAAATGCTCAGCAAAGCACATGGTAGCATAAAAAGATCTTGGGATTCCCCAGACTTGGCGCTGGAAGGGATTTTAGAGATCATCTCATACAACTACCACATCTTACAAATCAAGAAATTCAGGAGAGTAAACAACTTGTCCAAGGCCACAAGGTAGTAACATGGCTAGGATCTCATCCCAGTCATCTGACTCCAATTCCAGTGTTCTTTCTATGATATCACACTGTTTCTTAATTATTCCCAGCATTACCCAATTCTATCTTCCTTTCTCTCACTCAGATGCATTAAGCTCATTTTTTATAAATAAGCAAACTGTAGCTGAGAGATGTTAAATGTCTTGCCCAAGGTCACACACGAGTGGCTGAAACAGGATCTCCTAAACTCAACTCAGTGCTTCTTCCACTTCATAATGAACTGAGATCCCTGCCTGAACGATTCTTGGAAAGAACAATGTATTCTAAGGGTAAAGTTTCTGTTCTGTATCTATAGCCACTGCACCACAAAGACCTCTAGGGCTAATGAAGCAACAGTCACAGCGTCTTCAGAAAAACCCAAAAGACAAGAAGCAGCAGCAGCCTACCATTTCCCAAAGGAAGAAACAAAGACTAAGACATAAGCCTGAAGTTTCCTCAGAAGTGTAAATGACTTTTATTTGTGCCTCTGTGGGCCAATATGCTACCATTTAATAGCTATCATCTCACCATGGGACCTACAAAGAATAAAAATTATGGTAACTAAGGGCAACTAAGAATGGGTTTGGCCTCTTTGTCAAAGAAAGAAAAAAGCTTGGTCCTAAGAATAAAAAAGGTATGGAAGTTGAAGGGTAGCTCCAGCCTAATTTTCAGAACTATTTAATGTTATTCCCCTTCAAATACTCTGTTTCAGCCAAACCAACTTATTTACTGTTCCCTGAAGTCAGCATTTCATCTTCCATCTCCAGGCTTTTGCATCTCAAATGCCTGTAATATGCCCCCTCCTCACCTCTAAGTCTTAACTTAAGTTTCCTTCCAGGTTCAATTAAGTTACCACTTCTTAAGGGGAATGTTTACTGATCCCCCTTGTGTTCTGTTTCTGCTCAAATTATTTTGTGTGTATGTATATATATGTTTAAACATTGAATCCTCCAAGGAGACTATAAGTGCCTTGAGGAAAGGTACTGTTTTTCACTTTTGTCTTTACATCCCTAGCATCTTTTAGGGTGCCTTGCAGTAGCTGGCATTTAATAAATGCTTTTGGAAATGAACTGATTCCAAAGAGAATACCCAAGAGAAAGTTCTGAGAAGGGGCTTCAAAACTAACAGACTAACAAAGAGCTAACTGACCTGGTCAGTTCCTTTTAGATTTTAAGAGGTATTTAAGATTCACTATAACTTTCCATCTATGCTTGTTATTTTTAAGTCTTGTTTGCTTCTTTGTAGTAACTGGTAGAAAAAAATCTAGTTTAAAAAATAAAAACTTGGGGCAGCTAGATGGTGCAGTGGATAAAGCACCGGCCCTGGATTCAGGACGACCTGAGTTCAAATCTGGCCTCAGACATTTGACATTTACTAGCTGTGTGACCTTGGCCAAGTCACTTCACCCCACTGCCTTGCAAAAAAACAAAAAAAAATAAACTTAAAGGAACTGTCATGTATTTGTTTCAGAGATAGTCAGGTGGGACAGAAAGTCATGTCAAATCTATTTCCCATTCTGCACAGACACCTGAGTGATAAGAAATCCAAATGAAAGATCAGACCTGATGGTAGCACAGAAAGTCAAACCAAATCCCTCAAGCCCTGGGAGCCATTGTTATTGTTGTGTTGTTTCAGTTGTGTCCGACTCTTCATTACCCCTTTCGGGATTTTCTTGACAGAGATACTGGAGTGGTTTGCCATTTCCTTCTCCAGCCCATTTTATAGTTGAGGAACTGAGGCAAACAGGGTGAAGTGACTTGCTCAGGGTCACACAGCTAGTAAGTGTGTGAGGCTGGATTTGAACTCATGAAGATGAGTCTTTCTGATCAGTGTTCTATCCATTGTGCCACCTAGCATTTAATGAGAAGCCAACTAAGTCTGGGGGGAATTTAAACCAGAAAGAGGCCTATTCACCCAGGGAAAGATCTAAGCTTAGCCTATCTTAGGTATTTAACTGGTCAGCATTAAAAGAACTAGGGCATCACGAAATTATCAAATGTACCTTGCCTGTCCATCTTTAACCAGCTCTTTCCGAAAGTTAAGTGACAAGCCTTATTTGATTAGATAAAATAAAAGAACTCCATTTCCAGAGGAAAGGCTGTGGACTTGCAACATGGTGTAATGGAAAGGGCATTGGACTTGGGAGTTGGAAGACAAGAGCTCAAATTCTAGATCTGATATGATCCAGCTATATGACCACTGGCAAGGCTTTTCACCTATCCATTTCCCCATATTTCCTCATCTATAAAACTGGTATAAAACCTACATTGTCTCTAGCCACAGAGTTACTATGAGGAAGAATGCTTTAAAAGCCTTACACATTACATCAATTGTTATTATTACTATTATTGCCATCATTATTATTACCAAACAGATTGGGTGTGTCTTCAGCTTTGTCCATTGGATCTGAAAAAAATGGAAAAAAAGAGGAAGGAATTAATAATGTTTCCCTTCCAAGCCGAACTACCCAACTACTTAAGTAGCCAGCTGTCTAATGCCCATGCTCACCCTGATGGAGGCCTTGTTGCAGAAGACCCGAGTGATAGCTAACCATGTGGGAAGTTCTAGTACATTTTGCAGAACCTCTTCATCCAGCTCCAGGTTAGTCAGTTGGCCCTCCCCTTTCAGAGTACTCAGGTTGATTTTGTCAGGAGACAAATTCTTAGTAAACCTGATGAAAGTGAAAATGAGGATCAATTATTTCCTCTGGTTATCAGCTAAATGGACTCCAGCCCAGAATGTTTCAGTGCTCAAGGCAAAATCCTGCCTCTGATTAAGATATTTAACAATAAACCTATACATATTTTCTTCGAGTGTTTATCACCTGTTTCCTGAACTCAAGGCCCATGGAAACTCCAACAGTTCAGAAAAACTGAAGTCTTCACAAGTTTAGTTCTTAAAAACTCTGAATAAAACATGTTTGGAAGACTGTCAGTATGAGCAATTCTCATTACTGTTCCCTCCAAAATTTTCATTCATTTTCTAGTCATGCTATCATAAAATCAAACATTTACATCAACAGTATAATAAAGTTAAAATATTTTGCTTAAAATTATAAAAAATAAGTGAGCAGGTAATGCCAGTAAAGTAGCAGGGTATATCAGTTACTAAGAAGAGATGAGGACAAAAATAGCGACACAGTAATATTAGCTGTGGAGAATAAGGAAAGAAGAAAGAGGGCATCAATTTCCTTTCACTTACTACCCTCCAAGTCAGATAAGAGTCTGGTTCAAGTTACCTGTGAAGTGGTGATAATTAATAAGCATTACTCAAGCCTTAGCAGAACTAAACAGCTTACTGTTCTATTCATGCTATATAAGTAAACAATATTATACAGCAGTTGTTATCATAATATTACTAATAGAGAAAATGAAAGGTATAGAGGCAGGGTAAGTTAGAGTGAGAGGAGAAGAAAGCCAAAAGTCAGCCAATTTAAACCAGGGCCTAGTTCCTGATGCATCAAGAAAATATAGCCATCTGGTTTGATTTCTCTTTACATGGCATTCCTTCTCCCTGATCAGAATCCCCCAGCTTATCATGACAGCTCTCCAAGAGTCACATTTTTAGTTGCTATGGATGCCCCACCATCTCACCACTTCCTAATCACTCAATAAAAGCCCACATATAGGAAAGGAGATAAATTATCAACTATTAAAGAAATTATGAGGTACAAGTTTAATGAATTCAATTATAGAAAAGTGATTAAGTTGGCATGATGAAAAGCAGAAATATTGAGTCTAAAAGGAAAACAAATGAAACTGCTATATTCATGACAATTGATGGATAATAGCTTGCTTGACTTATAGATCTTAGAGAGTATTAATTTTCAAACCAAGCCTCCACTGGTCAAGTGGTAAATACATGTGAACAGACAACACATTTACGAGGAGAATGAATGTTAGCTACTTCAAGTCCTACAAAATGAGAATTAGATTTTAGCATTTTTTAAAAACTTGAACTGCAACAATGTGGTATATGAGAAGAGTACAGGAACGAGATCTCAATTCTAATCTAGTTCGGCCAATCTGAAGTGCCAAGATCACTGGCTGTGACCTTGAAGCAAACTACTTTCCCTCTCTTGGCTTCAGCTTTCTCATCTATATAACAAGGGGGTTACACAAAATAAGAATTACTCTAGAGGACTTTCCAGATCACATATTCTGCAACTGACGCTGTGTGTGTGTGTGTGTGTGTGTGTGTGTGTGTGTTTTGGAGGAGAGAGAATGGAAAGGGTCAGATTGTCTACCAAGTTTATTACAACAGAATGTCACTCACATACAAAATAGGAAATAAATTCTATAGGCTCTCATCACTTACATTCTTTTCAAATTGCCTTGCTATCCTCATCTGCATTAACATCTGTTGTAAATCCCCTTTCTCCTTGAGCAACCTATGCTACCACAATACCCTCTCAGTAAAAGTCCTCAGATTTTACTACAAAAATGGAAGCCATCAGTGGTAAACTCCCTCTTACTTCAATTCTATACTTCAAATCAATCCACCAACCAATCAACAAGCATTCATTAAGTGCAGGCACTGTACTAAATGCCAGAGATTAAAAAAAAAGAAAGAAAAAAAAAGAAAACTATTCCACTACATTCGTGTACCACAATGGTTCAGTCATCTGTTGCTTATGATATGCTAACCATCTTTACTGGATTCACTGATTGATAGTTAACCTACTCCTATCCCTACTCACCCTATCCCAGAAATCCTGAACCACCAGTTGTCAAACCCCATTCCCCCAACCTCAACTCAGGGCTCCTTCATGCCTGTCCACCTAAATTCTGCTCCTAATATCTCACTCCAAACCTACATGCTCCTTCCACTGTACCCTCTAGAATGTCTGGTCCAAAACAAAGACTTTTTTCTTTCTCATTCCTTCTATCTTCTGGCCCTCAATGAGAAGTGGCTTTTGCCCAATGACATCACTTCTCTTACCACCCTTTCTAGTACCAATTAAATTTATTCTCACAAAACCCCAATGAACTTATCATAGCAGGGCAGTTAGAATATTCCTTGCTTTCTATGGCCAATTCCAGATGCTCCAAGACCACCTTCATTAAGCAACCTCTCCAGCTCTGAGTTTAACTACCCATATTTTATCACCCAATCAAGATCTTAGTCTATAGCCTCCCAGGACATTGTTATTCTTGGCTCAATGATTTCAGTGCCTTGCTCAAAGTCTTTCTTTCTCTTCACTCTCCTGCTTTCATTCTAGCGGAGTGCAATATACATACTGATACTCTCTCAAATATCCTAACATCTCAGTTCCTCAATCCACTGACCCCATCTTACCTTTTCAACCTTCTAACATCTAATTCACCATTCCCCACTCCCCTTCAAACACTCTACTTTCTACCCACACTGGCTTAATCATAGTTCCTTAAATATGTCACTCATTTTCCAGTCCCCATGACTTTTGAGTGTCTACCCCTTTGCCTGGAATGTTCTGCCCTTTTATTTCTACCTCTTAGCTTCCCTGGCTTCCTTCATTACCATGACCTACCATGGAGATCTTATGAGCTTCAGCTGATTTTTATTTTGATACTTTGAAAGGTCTATAATTTAATCATTATGGAAGCTCCCTTCAACAACACAGTTGGCAATCCCCTCAACATTTCATGAGTTGCCATGGCCCCAAAATTAGCCATCTGGTGGCCAAATTTCTGGTAATAAGCCACTCTGAATGTGGTTAGGCAGATAACTGGTCTGTTGTTAGACACATACTTAAAAGACTTTTTTACATGTTAAGACTTAGCAGATTTTATGCTCTACTGGGTCTGTGAGTATATGGTATAGAATAGATAGAGCAAAAAATCCAACCTCACACACTTACTAGCTATGTGATGATCCTGGACAAATCGCTTAACTTTTCTCAGACTCCTTATCTGTAAAATGGAGATTATAATTTCTGTAGCACTTATTCAGAAATCTAGTATGACAATCAAATGAGATAACATATATAGATATATATTACATATGTAGGTTATATGTGTATGTATACATGTATACATACACACACATTTATATATAGCTTAAGGAATATTGAGTGCTCATGGTTGGCTCTGCCAATAAGATAATTTATATGCCAATGTGATAGTTTATAGAACTGAATAACAAAATTCATTTCAAGAAACAAAAAATCTAGAATATCAAAGAAGATAATGAAAAAAGGTATGGATGAAGGGAGAATAGCATTTCTAGAACTCAAAATTATATTATAAAGCAGCAATCTTCATTTGGTACTGATTTAAAAATAGAAAAGTGGATCAGTAGAACAGACTAGACAAGAGAGAGAATTGCTATCGATGCAACTTGACCCAGGTTCATGTGACCAACAAGATGGAGGACTAGACATCTTCTCTATCTTGATAACCTTTCAAACTTCTCCAAAACAGAAATTAAACACTAAAGATGAAGCAACTTCAACTATCTCTATGGTCCAAGACACCAGGGACCCAAAAGTAGGTTAAAAAAAAAACCCTAGGAGCTTGATCAGCAACCCTCTGCACTGATCTGAACCATGGGCTTACAATAAAATACACTTTGCTCCCCCTCCCTCTTTACGGTGTTGTGTTGGCCTAAACTCCAAAGTGCAGAAGTTTGCCGAGGCCATGACAGCCAATGTCCTCACACTGGCTGTTGCAAAAAATGTCTGTAACGGAGCAGGTAGGTGGCACAGTGGATAGAGTACCAGCTCTAGAGTTAGGAGGACCTGAGTTCAAATCCGGCCTCAGACACATAACACTCACTAGCTGTGTGATTCTGGGCAAGTCACTTAACCCTAATTGCCCTCACAAAAAAAAAATGTCTGTATGAGAGCAGAGGAACAGAACGAAAGAAGCAGAATATGTACCTGGGCTAGAAATAAGAGCTCAACCATACACCTCAACCCTATCCTCTCCCAGGGCCCTAGATCCAAATTCTAAGTGACAGAAATCAACCCCAGCTGCAATAGCATGACAGTGACAGTGCTCTGAATTGTTAGTGCTGGGAACTGAGGAACAAAGCTAATAGGACAGGACACTGTATGTAGCTATGAGGCACTCCACTAAGCCTAGTTAAAGAGCACAGCATCCAGCTGGGATCAGTTATGTCACCCTAAAAGTCACTTGGAGCCGAGACCTAGGCTAAACTATAATTTTCCTAGAGTGGAAGGAGAATAAAATGTTCTGAGATGCAGTCCCTAAGGAAATCACCATTAGAGAGGAGGGAGCCAGAAAGTGAGCAATAGAGAAAAATAGGGGAAAAAACAGAAATTACAAAACATTTCAGGAGGAAGAAAAGACAAAGACCTAGAACATAAGCAGATAAACAACAAAGAAAACATTAACAACAGAAGAAAATATAATCTCCAGATGTAGTAAATAGTTCAGACCTCTGTGAAGAAATATTGTAAAGACAAAGGAAAACGACTCAATATTTGATGAGACAGAGGATCCTGTGGAATTTGAGAACATAGAAACATGACATGTTGTTCCTGAGTGGTTTAAAAGAGAAATGAGAAATTATAAGAGCAGAATATATGGCCTGCACAACAGAAATAACTGACAGAATAGAAAAACTTGAATCTGCAATGACACATCTTACCAAAGAAACAGAAGAGAAGACAAACTGATTGGGAATTCAAATACACAGAAGTGGAGGACAGAACAATGCAGAAGAAGAGAAGCAAGAAGTAATTACATTAAAAGAAAACATGCTGACAAAAACAGCAGAACTTAAGGGAAATTTGACATATAACATCCAGAAGAAATATAAAGAAAACATTGAGGACCAATTATAAGGGGTTCAATAAGGTCAAATCATTTACATCTTATATATGAAAATGTTATTAGTTCTTTTATGACTGTTATTCTCATTTGGATAGTTTGAAAGAAAGGCTTGGGCTGAGCTGAGTATGACGGGGTGATTCTAAAAAAATTAAACTGTAGGGAGAGATAAAAAGGAGTAATTATCTCAAACAAAAGAGGCACAAAAGGAAAAATTGAAACAGAAGAAACTAATGGGGGGGGAGTACTGGAACCTTACTCTCATCAAGATGGGTTAAAGAGGGGACAACATATATATCTAGAAAGGTATAAAAGTC
This sequence comes from Phascolarctos cinereus, assembly GCF_003287225.1. Lineage (NCBI taxonomy): Eukaryota > Metazoa > Chordata > Mammalia > Diprotodontia > Phascolarctidae > Phascolarctos > Phascolarctos cinereus. Next base: position 242,503,145 of record NW_027555958.1, read on the forward strand.
TTCTAAATTCAGAAAGAAACAAGAGGACGAGGGGATAGGGTGGGAGGAGTGAAAAAGAGGGACTGTTGGAGAGGTCCACAGGTTAAGGAACAGGAGGGCAAGGTGGCAGGTAAAAATAAAGTGGAGAAGCCAGGAAGGATAGGAATGGAGTGAGAAGGACAGTGAGGAAAAACAGGAAGGAGGAAAATACACAACAAGTTAACTATAGCTTAGAATGTGAATGGGATGAATTTACCCATAAAATGGAAACTGATAGCAGATTAAAATTTTGAATTCAACAGTATGTTGCTGTCAGGAAATGCTATAAAAATGAGAGATACACACAAAAATAAAATAAAGGGAAGGAGTCAAATATATCATGTAAAAAAAGCAGTAGTAGCAATCATGATCTAAGACAAAGTTAAAGCTAAAAGAGATTTAATCAAAAGAGAAAAATAGGAAATGACACTGTGTCAGCAATATTATTCAATATTGTTTTAGACCATTTAAAATAACTAGACAGTATAAAATACCTGAGAGTATACCTGCCAAAACAGACATAGGAACTATATGAACATAAATATAAAACACTTTTTATACAAATAAATTCAGATCTAAATAACTGAAGTAATATTTATTGTTCATGGATATGTAAGGCCAATATAATTTTTAAATTAGTTTATTTATTTTTAATTTTCAACATTCACTTCCATAAACTTTTGAGTTTTAAATTTTCTCCACCTCCTTCCCCTCCCCCCTCCTCAAGATGGCATGCAATCTGATATAGGCTGTATATATACATTCTTATTAAAATATTTTCACATTAGTCATGTTGTAAAGAAGAATTACAACAAATGGCAAGAACCACAAGAAAGAAGAAACAAAACAAAAAAGAGAGAGAGAGAGCAAATAGTATGCTTCAGATCTGCATTCAGACTCCATAGTTCTTTCTCTGGATGTGGATAGCATTTTCCATCATGAGTCTTTTGGAGTTGTCTTAGATCCTCGTATCATTGAGAAGAGATAAGTCTGTGAAAGTTAATCACCGTGTTATGTGACTTACTGTGTATGATGTTCTCGTTCTGTTCATTTCACTCAGCATCAGTTCATATAAGTCTTTCCAGGCTTTTCTGAAGTCCACCTGCTCATCATTTCTTATAGCACAATAGTATTCCATTACATTCATATACCACAACTTGTTCAGCCAATACCTAGTTGATGGGCATCCCCTCAATTTTCAATTCTTGGCCACCACAAAAAAGAGCTGCTATAAATATTTTTGTACATGTGGGTCCTTTTCCCATTTGCATAATCTCTTTGGGATACAACCCTAGAAGTAGTATTGCTGGGTCAAAGGGTATCTCAATTCTAATTTTTAAGGAATTATTTTCTTCAGTGAGCTTTTGTACTTCTTTTTCCATTTGGCCAATTCTACTTTTTAAAGAGCTCTTTTCTTTCAGTGAATTTTTGTATATTTTTCTAGTTAGCCAATTTTGCTTTCAAGACATTCTTCTCCTCATTGGATTTTTGTACCTCTTTTACCATTTGGCCTATTCTGTTTTTTAAGGTGTTATTTTCTTCAGTTTTTTTTTTGGTGCCTCCTTTACCAAGCTATTGACTCTTTTTTCATGATTTTCTTGTATCACTCTCATTTCTCTTCCCAATTTTTCATCTACCTCTCTTACTTGATTTTAAAAATCCTTTTTGAGCTCTTCCATGGCCTAAGACCAAGTCATATTTTTCTTTGAGGCTTCAGACATAGGAGTTTTGACTTTGTTGTCTTCTTCTGAGTATGTGTTCAGAGCTTCTTGTCACCACAGTAACTTTCTATAGTCAGATTTTTTTTATGTTGTTTGCTCATTTTTTACAGCCTATTTCTTGGCTTCTAACTCTTTGCTAAAGTAGGGTTCCGCTTCCAGGTAGAGGGCATACTATTCCAAGCTTCTGGGGTTTTGTGCAGCTGTTTTCAGAAATACTTCTAAGTTTTCAGTTTTTCCAAGGTGGTATGATCTAAAGAGAGATACTACTCTCCTGGCCTGAACTCTGGTCTATGAACAACCAGAAGCACTCTTGTCTGCTCTGGAACTGTGAAGAGAGCCTCTGTTCCACTGCTGCTGCAAGCTCTGGTGTGCTAGTACTCCTCCTCACCCTGGGACTAAGACCCAGGTCTATGATTCAAATCCAAGTATGGGCAAAGCCACAGAATCCTGCCCCCAGTTTCAGCAAAGAGATCCTATAATCTCCTTCTGAGAAGTTGTTCAACCCCTTTATTGTCTGTGGGATGAGTGCTCCAGAAACAGCCACTGCTGCTGCTGATTCAGTTTCTCCCAAGGCCTGCTCCTGGCTTGCTGGGGCTCAGTCAGCACTAGTGCAGCCTGTGCTGGCCTGTGCTCCACTTTCACCTGTGTGACAGACCTTTCCTGCTGACCTTGTAAGTTGTCTTGGGCTGGAAAACTGTTTCACCTGTCTTTCTGTGGGTTCTGCCGCCCCAGAATTTGTTTTAGGGAATTATTTAAAAGTGTGTGGAAGAGTTTTGGGAAGAGCTCAAATGAGTCCCTACCTCTTCTCTGCCACCTTGGCTCCACCCCCTGGTCATTATATTTCTAAGGAAGAATGTCCTAATGAGGTGCAGTAAGGATGGAATATAAATGCTAGAATGCAACCCTAAATCTCTGAGATCAATTCCTACCTCTGAAAAGTCTTCTAACAACATATTGTTTTTTAAAATAGGTATTACTATATTGATAAGAGAAAGCTTGAAGAGAAACTTGGGAAGTATACCTCTAGCAATTGCTAGAAGAGTACTGACATTAGCTGAAAGAAGCATCTGCTTGCCTTGGGTAAGATTATCCCTCTAGGCAGTTTTGCTCCTGTGAAACCATAAACAAATAGTCCTTAACTGATATAAAATTTATAAATACTGATAGCTACAACTCTTGCCTCACCATTCTCACAGAAATCATCATAGAAAAACTTGCAAGTTTTAAAGAATCTTCAAATTAAGGAGTGAAGGAAGAGAATAAGCTATTAACAACAGAAATAAGTTATAAGTACTGACATCAGAGACAGCTCCCCTAAGGCACAGCTGGCCTGCCAATATAAGAGTCTTTCTACTTAGAAAAATCCTCCAACTATAGTTGCCTGAATTTTGTCATTTCACCTAGTTATATAATCTGAAATGCCACTAAATTGGAGATTTATTTGGGGCAGTTAAATCACTGTTTCAAAAATGTAAATATTTCTGAAAAGGGTTAGGGGCTCACATTCATTCACCGAATATAAATTAATTTAAGAAGTCTCCTAATATTTATCCCATCAGATAAGAGCCAATCCACTAAGCTCATGGGAATTTTAAGTAGGGGAGAAAAAAGATTAAGAAACTTTTTTTTTAAATGGAGCATCTAAATGGAATGAAATACTAGAAGGCTTAGAGCATCATGAAGGCTCTATGAGTCTACAAAGAGGAGTACCAAGGGGTAGGAAGATTCCAAGGAGAAACTGTAGACTTCAAAATTCTGCCTTAGCTGGTCCTATATCATAGGAAACTCATTTTTATTTTATTTTATTTTATTTTATTTTATTTTTAGAATTAAGGATATCACCATTACAGTTGAGCTGAATACATTATGGGTTACTTGTTACAGCCCTGCCTAGGAAACTATCTACTACTCATAACTTTGTTTCTAAGGGAAAATGCATGAAGATAGAATTATCTTCAAAAACAAACTTTTGTAATACTATCCATCATGTCCCCTCTACTTTTTTCACATTCTTAGCAGATGTCCATTCGAAATGAGCAAACTATTAAGCCTGAGTATATACATACAAGGCTAACAATTTTAATAAAATAAAACCTAAGTTACTCTAACTCTTCTGTAGTCATATATAGATAATCCTTATTCTAAATAATGGCAGTGAAGCAAATGGTCTCATTTTTTTAATTAGCTGAGACAGTGGGCATGCCATAGAATGCCTGAAGAGAAATGAAAAGGTATGGAATAACTAGTGATGAGTGGTAAAGTGAATCTATCAGAGTAGTATAAAAGGATTATCTTGTTGCACTGATGGCACTTTTGAGGTTATATAACAAATTTGTAGTGGAACTAGTCAGAGCAGGTTCATGATTTTATCCAGCTCTGTTTTTCAGTACATGAACATAAACAAAGGCAGTGGACGGTGTGAATAATCCAAGGTTGGGTTATCACAAGGCATGATAATCAACAGGATAAGGGGTCAAAGGACGAGTGAAGAGAACAGTGTAGAACTGAACTAATTCACTAAGGTGCAGAGACGGGGAAGAGAATAAAGTATAAGCAATAAAGGGATGATGATGGCATGGGAAAGAAATGAGAGGTAGCAGGATTAGCAGTCATGGTAAGGATGAACAACAGGGTTAGGAGTCATCAAGCAGAGGGAAAGATAAAATGGATAACTGTTACTAAGGTTTTTCTTTTTCTTTTTCATTCAATGGGGGCTAGGAAGGAGGTGAGAGGGAAAAGAAAATGAATGCTTATTAACTGAAAAAAATTTTTAAAAAGGAATTATATGCCTAACTATGGTATCACTGGATTAAAAGGTATGGACATTTTAGTCACAAGCCCCCTGCCACAAGAAGCCTTTTCTGATCTCTCCATCTAGGGGTGCTTCCTTTTCTCTAAATCATCTGATATTTTATCTGTGCGTGCTCACACACACACACACACACACACACACACACACACACACGTTGCCTCCCTGATGGAATGTGAAAGAGGAACAATTTCATATTTGGCCTTGCATCTGCAGCCCCCAACACAGTGCCTAAAGCATAGTGCATCCTTAATAAATACTTCTTAATTGGTTTTTTAAGTATAATTCCAAATTGCTCTCCAGAATGTTTGGACCAAATCACAGCTCCATCAACAGTATATTACTGTGCTTGTCTTCCCACAACCCCTCCAGTATTGACTATTTCTAGCTTTTGTCATCTTTACTAATTTATATAGGTTAAATCTCAGAATTTTTTTGATTTGAATTTCTCTTATTAGTGATCTGGGGCAATGTTTCACATAACAGCCTGAAATTCTATTCAGGCTGAAAATCACTAATAGCCTGAAATTCTTTTGAGAACTATTTGTTTATAGCCTTTGACCACTTATCTACTGAGGAACAGAACTCTTTGTCTTGTGTTATTTCCTTATATATCTTGAATATAAAACCCTTAACAGAAATATTTGATGTAAAGATTTTTTTTCCTAAATAGAAACTTTTCCTTCTTATCCTAGTTGCACTGATTTTGTTCTTGTTTTAAATTTAATGTAATCATCATTTCCTCTTTTATCTGCTGTGATCATTTTTATCCCTTGTTTGGTTGGGAGGCAGCTGGTGGTGTAGTGGATAGAGGGTTGGACCTTGAATGAGGAAGACGAGTTCAAATCAAGCTTCAGACACTTACTATCTGTATAACCCTGGTCAAGTCACTTAACCTGTTTGCTTCTATTTCCTCATTATAAAATATTCCATTTTTATAAAATGGGAATAATAATAGCACCTACCTCTTAGGGTTGTTGTGAAGATAAAATGAAACAATATTTGTGAAGCACTTAGCATGGCACCGGTCACAGAGTAAGAGCTACATAAATGCTTATTCCCTTCTCCCTTAAGAATTCTCCTCTTAGCCATAGCTATGAAAGGTACCTAATTTTATTTTTCTCCAACATTTTTGATAGTATGACCTTTTACATTACACATATCCATCTTGAGCTAAATATGGTGTACCGTGTAAAATACTGGTCTAAAAGTTGATTTACGCCAAACTGCCTTTCAATTTTCGCAGTAACTTCCTGTCAAATAGAGTTCTCCCTCAAGTAATTTATGTTCCTAGGTTTATTAACACTAAATAAAATATAGATAAAAAAATTTTCTTTTTCCTTTTTTTCCTTTTAGGTCATGATGAATTTGAGATGCCTATGGGAAATTTAGATGAAGCTATCTAGCAAGCAGTTGGCAATGCCATTGTGGAAATCAGACATGAGATTTGGGAGACATTTGCATTGAGACAATAACCAAACTCATGGAAGCTAATGAGATGACCAAGGGAGAGAATACAGAGAGAAAAGAGGGCACAAAGTAGAATCTTGAAGGATGCCTCCACAGTGGTAGAAGGATGGATGACACAGCAAAGGAGGCTGAAAAGCAATAGTCAGATAAAGGACAATCAAGAGAAAAGTGTCACAGAAGCCAAGAAAGAAGAGGATGTCTAGAAAGACAGGGTGGTTGACACTGTCAGGAGCTGCAGAAAAGTCAATTAGAAAGAAGACTAAGAAAAGACCACTGCATTTAGAGGCTAATAATACTGTACAAACTGGCACACAGGGAAGATCTGTCACCTGGTTTTGCATAACTTTTTTTCTTTGTTAAAACTGAAGGCCAATCTTAAGGTTGGGAGGGGAGAACAGATATCTTCAGAAATGACTATGATATAAAAAACAAAAGGCATTAATAAAACTTTTAAAAAGAGAACAATGGCTTGTAAGATCAGTTTCAATCAAGTACAGTCATATTAAAAGGGATTAGGAAATAATTAGGAGGTGAAGAAATGGAGGCAATAAATGAAGGGAACCCTTTCTAGCAGTTCGGTTGTGAAAGGAAGAAAATATAGATGACTACTTGAAGAAATGGCAAGGTAAAGTGACTTTTTTTAAAATAGAGTGATGTTTTACTTCATTTTTTTTTTGGCTAGGCAATGGGGTTAAGTGACTTGCCCAGGGTCACACAGCTAGTGTCAAGTGTCTAAGGCCACATTTGAATTCAGGTCCTCCTGACTCCAGGAGGTGCTCTATCCATTATGCCACTTAGCTGCCCCTATTTCATCTTTTAAAACGCAAACTGTATTTTATTTTCAAGTGAAGATCTGCCTCATCTCCTTGACCTTCTCCCCACCCAAGAGAAAATAAGAAAATGAAACCCTTGCTACAAACAAGTCACAAAATAAAACACATTCTCAAATTGGCCATGTCCAAAAAAGTGTATCAATCTGCACTGAGTTCATCACCACTACCTACTACAGAGCAGAAAGGTGATGGACTTAGTGCAGATTGAGAGCAGATGTGGGTGTGTTTCATCATGAGTCCCCTGGAACCATGGTGGGTTACTGTATTGGTCAGGACTCCAAAGTCTTTCAAATTTGATCATCTTCACAATATTGTTGTTACTGTATACATTCTTCTTCTGGTTCTGCTCAACTTAGTCTCAATCAGCTCACACAAATCTTCCCAGGTTTCTCTAAAAGTGTCCCCTTAATCACTTCTAACAGCACAAAGCATCATTTTTGTATAACATAACTTGTTTAGCCATTCTACAATTGGTAGGCACCTCCTCAGTTTCCAATTTTTTGCCACTACAAAAACAGCTACTATAAATATTTTTGCACATTTGGAGAAGGAAATGGCAAACCACTCCAGTATCTTTGCCAGGAAAACCCTAAATGAGGTCACAAAGAATTGGACATGACTGAAAACAAGTGAATGACAACATTTGGATCTTTTCCTCTTTCTTTGATGTCTTAGGAGTACAGAACTATTGGTGGTACTGCTGGGTTAAAGGGTATATGCAGTTAACAGCTTTTTGGGCATAGTTCCAAACTGCTCTCAGAATGGCCAGAGCAGTTCACAGCTCTACCAATAGCGTATTAATAAACTTGTTTTTTCCATAGGTCCTTAAGAACTTGTCATTTTCCTTTTTAGTGAACTTTGCCAAATAGTATGTGGGGTAGAACTTTAAAACTGTTCTAGGGGCAGTGAGGTGGCACAGTGGATAGAGCGCTGGCCCTGGTGTCAGGAGGACCTGAGTTCAAATGAGGCCTCAGACACTTGACACTTATTACCTGTGTGACCCTGAGTAAGTCACTTAACCCCAGTGCCTAGCCAAAAAACAAGCTGTTCTAATTTGGATTTCTATTTTTTATATGGTTATTGATAGCTTGGATTTCTTCTTTAGAGTGGTCATTTGACCATTTATCAGAGTTTGCTTATTCTTACATATCTGAATGTGATTCTTATATATCTGAATGTGATTCTTTTAATATAATAAAAATGTTGCCTTTATTATCTCATTGCAAAACAATTTTTTTACAGGGCATATCATGCAGGCAGATAATTTTCTCAAGGACAGGGCTATGGTATACCAGGTAAGTAGAAAACCCATAACTCTTGGGAAGGGAAGGGCAGGATAGTGCCATTATTGTCCAGAGTCCTCAAAAATATATGCACACTCTAAGAAATGATGAGCAGGCAGATTTCAGAAAACCTGGAAAGACTGATGCTGAGTCAAATGAGGAGAACCAGCAGAACATTGTACACAGTAACAGCAACATTGTGCAATGTTCAACTATGATAGACTTAGTTCTTCTCAGCAATACAATGATCAAAGACAGTTCTAAAAGACCCATGATAGAAAATGCTATCCACATCCAGAGAAGAGCTATGGAGTCTGAATGCAGATTGAAGCATACTATTTTCACTTTTTTTGTTTTTTTTTCTTGTGATTTTTCCCTTTTGTTCTGATTCTTCTTTCACAACATGATTAATGTTGAAATATGTTTAACATGACTGCATCTGTATAACCTATATCAGATTACCACTGTCTCAGGGAGGGAAGGAAGGGAGAAAAATTTGGAACTCAAAATCTTATAAAAATAAATGCTGAAAACTATCTTTAGATGTAATTGGAAAAAAATAAAATATTTTAAAGTAGAAAAAATTAAAAGCAAAAGACTGGAAAGGCAAAATAAACACATTCTATTAATTCTCCTTTTTGTAAAGGCTATATTAACTATTTCTGCCTTTTTTCATTTGTTTATATCTCTGTGTCCTAGTACAGGGTCAATTTTTGTAAAAGACCCATGTTGTGCAAAGAAATATGTGCATTCATTTGTTATCCCATTAAGAAGACTTAAAAGACCTTAAAAGACTAAAAAGACCGTAAGTCTTTTAATTCTAGTTTCTCCAAAAATTTGTTCAGTCATGTTTTCCCTCTTGTTTCTGTTGGACTTATCCAAAACTTATAGAGAAGTACTAAAGTCTCTTGTCATTACTGTGTTATTGTCTAGGTCTTCTTGAAGCTCAGTTAATGTGATGTTAAGGTATTTGGAGTATATATGCTTATTATTGATATTGGTTTGTTATCTATGGTTCCTTTCATCAAAATATAATTTTCTTTTTTATCCCTTTCTATTTTTTGAATGTTTGTTTTTGCTTTGTCTGATGGTATGATGGTAACTCCTTTTTTTATTCACTTGAAATACAGTAAATTTTTTTTCCAACCCATCAGTTTTATTTTGTATATGTCTTTGTATTTTAAATGTTTCTTGTAAGAACAGACTGTAAAATAGACCAATATCTCACACCACATAACAAAATAAAGTCAAAATGGGTTCATGATTTAGATATAAAGGCTGATACTATAAACAGACTGGGAGAGCAAGGAATAGTTTACCTATCAGATTTATGGGGAACAGAAGAATTCATGACCAAACAGGAGATAGAGAACATTATGAAATGCAAAATGAATAATTTTGATTACATTAAATTGAAAAGTTTTTGCACAAACAAGAACAGATTGTAAGGTTTTATTTTCTTATTCAATCTGTCACTCTTTTTCATTTTATTGAATGTTTAATCCATTCATATTTAAATTTCCCTTCTGCTGTAAACAGAATATTATGTTCCTTCAGTTACTTCACTCTTTTTTTTTTTTTGGTAAAGTTTCCCTGTTCTCACTGGCTCTCTTCCCCTCACCTCTGATCCCTTCTTCTCATCTGTTACCCCCTACCCTTTGTGTTTCTCTCTCTTTTTTGCTTTTATCTGGTTATATATTTCTTGTCCCTCCTTTTTTCTTAGTCAAGTAGAATTCCCACTCCTGTCCTCCCTTTCAGCTAGTACTGTTCATCAGCTTTTTTTTACATTTCTTTTTGTGTGCCCCTTTCCAAAAAGGATTTCTTACTCTCATCATTATCCATTTCTTTCCGTTTACTCTAGATCTTCATTCTCTGATTCATGACCACTATAATAATCTGGTCTCTCTCTTTTCTCTGTATTCTTCCTATAATCAAAGCTTCCAAGGAATTCATTCTAGGCTCTCCCCTCTAGCTGCTTTCTGCCACTGCCTGGTAGGGCTTACTCCATGGATTCCTCCGTTTTATTGTGCCTCACTCTCAGAACAATGCCAACAAGATGTCAGAGGGGACATAGCCCCATGGTACCTCTCCTCTCCCACCAATGATTTATACCTAGTTTTGTTGACCTTTTTTCTACATTTACCTGGAAAGCTCCCAGTGTTCAGGCTGTATAAAATCCTCTGGGTACTGGTTACCCCCAGGGGTTTCATATCTACCTCCACCCTCCCCCAAGACAAACAGACTTTTCAAGCACCAAATCCTTCAGGCCTCATCCAGTGTAAAGTCCTCATGCCCTACACTCCTAATAGCATTCATCCATGGAAACCCCTCCTATCTTTAAAGTAAGACCTCCTTCTTTTCCCTTCCCTTTTCATTTTTTCCCTCCTCCTCCTCATCCACTCCTCCAGAGACTCCTCTCTTTCTGGGACCATAGAGGTCACCTTCACCTCTTCACTGTCAGCTCTACCAGACTTCACCCCTGTCTCCTTGCATACATTTAGAATGATGGTTCTTACCAGTCTTTCTGTTGTCACTCTGTTGCTGTCTTTGCTTGCTGCTTTTTTATTTTGAGGTGTTTGCGAAGTAAATAATCTCTTCAGTTCTGGTTTTCTTTCTAAAAATACTTCAAACTCTTCTTTATTACTGAATGTCCATCTTTTGTCCTATAAGGTTAAACACAGATTTGCAGGATAAATCATGCTGAGTGGCACTGCCACACATTTTATTCCCTCCTATTCCAGTGACTGAAGAAGAGTCTTATGTTATTCAAAGGTCCTTTTCTTTGTATTGAGGGTCTTTCTCCAGATGACTTGCAGAACATGTGGTTTCTGGATTGAATTGTTAAGTTTAACCATTATGTGTCTTATTGTTTGTAGACTTGAGTTGTGTTGTTTTTTCTGGAGGTAATTTGTGAATTCTTTCAGTTGGAATTTAATTTTCTATGTTCAGAAGTTCTAGACAGTTCTATTATTTCTTTCATTATAGTGTTAAGGTTTTTTGGTCCTGTCGTGTTCTTCTGAGAGATCCATGATCCTTAGGTTGTCTCCATGCATTCTGTCTTTGAGTTCAGTATATTTTGCTTGAATAGTGAACATATTTTCTTTTAATATTATTTTTTTGCTTTTTTCTTCTAGACATTCCCAATCTACTGTTTCTTCTTTGTTGTTTTTTTTTTTGGTGAGATTTCCCATCAGATTCAAGTTTTTCTGTTCTGCTCATTATTTCTGCTGTGCAGGACATAAATTCTGCTCTCATAATTCTCATTTCTCTTTCAAACTACTCAGAAACAGTGTATCGTGATTTGCAGTTCCACGCTCTCTTCAAATTCCACATAGTCCTCTGTCTCATTTCTCTTTATTCTGAAATACTTATCCACAGATGCCTGAACTCCTTTACTAGATTTGTAGGCCATATTTCCTTCTATTTTTTCTGTTTATTTACCTGTTTATGTTCAAGGTCTTTGAGATTTCTTCTTCCTGAAATCTTTGGTACTTTCAAGTCCTTTTTCCTCCCTTATTTTCATTATCACTCACTTCCTAACTCCATCCCCTCTGATTGTGGTTTCCTTGGGTGCTGGATCTCAAAGTATCTCAGCCTCCTCATGGTTCACCAGCCTAGGTCTTTCTGCCTTAACTCACTTTTGGGTGGTCAGAACTGGTCCCAGCTGAGTGTTGTGCTCTTTCCCTCAGGCTTCATGGAGTGCTACACAGCCCCCCATACTTATGTGTCTGTCCCACTCCCACTGTTCCTTAGTTCTCTGGCCCTGCACTGACAGTTTAGAGCCTATTGTACCTGGCACTGGCAGTTCAACACACTGCAGCACTGGTGCTTCTGGGATGCAGTCCCTGGAAAGCTTTTGCTCAGGAAGGAAGAGGACCAGGAAGGACTGGGACCACGCTGGCTGTTAAGGTACAAGTAGTACTTATCAGGGAATCCTTGGACAATTTTTGTCTTATACTCCTGCTACAGCCTAGCAAACAGGACCATATGATTTTCAGGAACATGACCTACCTACAAGGCACCTACAGCAGTACCACTTCTAGAACAGTTCCCAGAGAAAAGCCTCCTCAGCTACTACAACTGATTGAGTGCCGAAGAGACAAAAACTCCTTTCTAATCCCCAACACACCCAGGCCAACTATGTTCAAAGGATTTTGTTTCTTGAGAATTCAAATCAATTTACACTACTGATTATTTGCCCTAAAAAACATTTTCTTCATAAAAAGTAGGGAAAATAATTCATTTCTACTATAATAAGAAGAGCACATGGCTAGTAGTGGAGTCAAGGCTTCTACTCCTGAGCCACTAATGAACTGTATAAATTTGTCAATTAACTTCCATAGGCCTCGGCTTCCTCATCTGAAAAATGTATACATTGGACTGGATGACCTCTAAGTTCTAAAATTCTTTTATTCCAATGACTAAAACAATGAAAAATTAAATGATCACCAAAAAAAAAATGCTCCTGGAGAACAGGAAATGAAACATACCACTCCCGAGAGTAACAATTATAAGGGCAGGATGTTTTACATGTTGTCAGATGTGATCGCCATGTCCCTTGTTTTCGCTCAGCTGTTTGTGGGAAAAAAGGGTTTAAAATGTAAAGAGGAAGGAACATGTCTGGAAATGACTATGATTTAAAAAGTAAAAATAAAATAAAATTCTGTGATTCTGTAATTTGGCCTGTGCTGAACCTTTCAGTATTAGTATTCTCTTTCATTTATCCTCAAACTTAAGGCAACCAGAAACCTGACACTCGAGAATACATTAGCAGCATTTAATGAGGTTAACCACTTCAGCCTACTGCATATTCTCCCTTCCCTATGTCATATACTCTCTCCATGGCTTCAAAAACAACACACAACTTATTCTCTAAAAGTTTCTGTTCAGTATCCTTTTCTGGCTCCTCTGCCTCTTACCAACCCCTTACAAAAGTTCTGTCCATCATGTCTTTCAACTTCTTCTCTCACTATATTCTTGTCCTTGGCAATTTTGTTGACTGCACAGTTTCAACTATCACATTCATAAAGGTGACTCCCAAATCAATATTTTCAGTCTTGATCTCCCTTCTGAGTTCAAGATGCACATCTCCAACTGCCATATCAATAATGGTAATAATATTTATATAGCATTTTAAGATTTGTAAAGTATTTTACAAACGTAACTCTTTTGATCCTCTCCACCGCCTACCTTCTCTCTAAAGATTTTTTAAAAACCCAACTGCTTATATAGCTCATTAAGGCTTGTAAAGTGCTTTTGCAGATATTGAGTTTTAGCCTCACAATAACCCTGTGAGCTAGGTGCCATTATTATCCTCATTTTACAGATACAGAAAACAAGGTAAATAGAGGGTAAATGACTTGCCCAGTAAGTATCTGAGATTGGCTTTGAACTCAGGTCTTCCCAACTCCAGGTCTAGCACTTTCTAATTGGATGTCCCACCTGCACAAACTGGACATGTCCAAAACTAAGATTATCTTTTCTCCTAAACAAATTCTTCCTTATATCTTCACTACTTATATGATAACAGTACCACCATTCACCCAGTCTACCATGTCCAAAACCCTAGTATTTTTTTATGTATGTATGTTGTCTCTAATAGACTATAAGCAGCTCTCTTGAGGGCAAGTACTGTTTCATTTTTATCTTTGAGGCCACTAGGTGGCACAGTTGTAGACCTGAGGTCAGGAAGGCAAGAGTTTAAATCCACCTCAGACTCTTCCTGTCTGATCCTGGGCAAGTCACTTGCCCTCTCTCACCCTCAATATTCTTGGATACTGGATACTTCCTCATCTGTAAAATGAGGATAATAAGAGCACCGACCTCACAGGGTTGTTGTGAGGCTCAAATGAGATAATATATGTAGAATGCTTTACAAGAGAGCTATTATTATTAGTATCCTCAACCCCATGCTTGTTGTTGTTGATGACTTCTTTTCTCTCCCTCACTTCTCACATCTAGTAGCTAAAATTGGATTTTATTCTGTTTATTCTACCTTCTCAGTCCTTCATAACATGCCTTTTTTTTTCTATTCCTACCTCCACTACCCTCTTCCCATAATAAACATACGGGTACCTGCACCTCTGCAGCATATAGTTTTACCACAAGGGATCTACTAAATGTCCTGGGGGCTGTCCTCATTTCTCTTGACAACAGGAGCATACCAGAGAGCACATGAACTGTCCACCTGTCATTCCTCTCTCCCCCATGTGACTAGCCCATCGTCTTCTATGCTTATACATTTCTTTGATAACATTCTTCACTTTACTTCTTCACAATTCCCTGCTGGTAATCTACTGCAAGCCTGCTCATACACTCCATATGCTTGCTTCTCCATTGTACTTTGGGAGAGTTTCATTTTCAGTCCTTCAGAAGCTATAATGTTTCAAGACTCACAGTCTTTTAACACTGGAAGGACACTAGTATTAAGGAGCTCATCTTTCCCTTATTTCAGGGAGAAGCTGAGGGGGACTAAAAGAATGATACAATTTTCCAAAGGCAATTTGACCCTCTGAAACTGTAAAATACTCCACAACAGCAGAAGTCTGTGTATTAAATAAACTTTGTATTTCTCACAGTGCCTAGAACAGTAAGTACTCGTTATATAGCAGATACTTAATAACTGTTTGCAGAATTAAACAAATTGAACCAAATTAAGATTAGGTAAAACAATTTTTGGGGCTGGAAGGGGTAGAAGGAGATTGGACTTTTGATGTCACAGATATACTAAAAACCACCAGTGCACATCTGAAATTGTTCTGCAATATAAAGTCTTAGAGAGTTGCTTAGAACACTGAAAGGTTTAGTGATCTGCCCAAAATCATAAAACCAGTTTATGCCAGAAACAGAAGTTGAACCCAGGTCTTCCTGATTCTGCCTCTCCCAAGATACATAGGCCATTAATCTGAAAATGGTGATCTAAATAAAGGCCTTTCCAGCTCTAGCTCACCTCCCTATTTGGTCCATTACCAAAAGTTAGAACCAGATTTCACCACTAATCCGAATCTAAAATAGCAAGCAGACCAGCACGTCAACCAGGGAAGACGATGCTCCAGGCAACGGTAGAATCTCACTCCATTTTCATCAAACCAATTTATCACAACCCATAATGTAAAACGTGGAAAAATAAGGTCGGTCTTAGTGCTAGGCCTGAGTGATTGGTATTGGTTACAATGTTTAACTTTTCCTCTTGGATAAGACTCACCATTCTGGAACCAAACTAAGACAGTCACCAAATCTTTCCATATTCCAAATATAAACAGATACCCAAAGTTAAAGATATTATTAAATCAATGTCAGATCAAGTCTGACATGAATTAGAGAATCGAAGTTAAAGTCTGCCACAAGTTCTGGCAACCTTCAAATGTAACAGCTGGGACAGACCCACAGTTGCCTATCAAAATACCGTTGTGTTTGCCACCTCTCCTCAACCACAAGATTTCCCAGGGACAAATCATTGCTTGATAAATGGCTACAAAACTGTATCAGATTTTCTTTTTACAAGGGTCTTGAAAGAGTTCCAGTTCCAAGGGCAAGGCTGTCAAACTTTGTCCCCTACCCCACAAGATCTACCTCTAATTAATCTAACAAATGAGTAAAAGAGGAAGGGGGACAGGGGGAATAGCATGTAGACAGGATCATACAGAACTACTAAAGCTTAAAACTAAGACATTTGGGACACCCTCTATTTCAAGGGTGATGCAACAGGGTTGTGGAAGTAGAGGTTGGCAGCTTCTCAGAATAAATACCAGATGCAGGAAAGCCTGGGGGAATGGCAAAAAAAAAAATCCATGAAGATTTGGGACGACAGGAATTCAAATGCGAGGGGTGAAACAGTCGGGCGCTAAGACCGGGAGGAGAGCAAGAGCCTAGCTGCTGGGGAGGAAAGCCGCAGAGAAGGAGCATTAGAATCATACATACATAGATAGCACCATAGATTTATAGATTTAGAGCTGGAAGGGGCTTTAAAAGAGGACGTCTAATTCAACCCTTCGTCTTACAGAGATCCTGAGCACCGCCCGGAGAAACAGGACCCGGGGATGGGGGGGGCGGGGGGAGAAACTCAGCATTTGAATTCAGGCCCGCTACCTTCAGATCTGCCTTACTTTTCCATGGTACCACCCAGCCCCGAAAGGGCAGTGCAGAAGAAGGGAAGGGTAGGGGTGGGACCACAAAAAGACTGGGCGTAATGGGGTGAGGAGCTTCAGCAGCTCGGGGCGGGGGAGTCCCCTAGAAAGACTTTGTAATGAGAAGCAATGGAAGAAGGACCTGGGTTCAAATCACGAATCTGTTGCTTTCCACCTGTGTGGGACTATGGGGCAAGTCACTTCACCTCTGTGGGCCTCGGTTTCCTCCTCTGTAAAATGCGGGGGGTTGGACCGTGGGTGCCAGGATCTGCCATGCACCCACACTCACACACACTCACACACTCACACTCGGGAGGAGGGCCAGGTGGGGAGCACCGTGCGCCCACACCGGGGTTCCCGGCCCGCGAAGGGACCCGGGGAGGGGGCGGCCCGGGCCCGGGGCTCTCACCGGGACAGGTGCTTCAGGATCTGCTTCTTGATGATCCCAGCCATGCCGGGGCCGGGACCGGGCCGGAGGGAAGGGCCTGGGTGGCCCCGACCTCAGTCCCGAGGGGAAGGCGGCCTCCGTGCCTCGCCGCTGCCGGGGAGACCGGCCGCCACCGCCGCTGTCGCCGCCGTCACCGTCGTCGCCATGACCGCTCTCCCAGCCCGACCGCCTCACCCTCGCTTCCCCGGCGTCCGCGATTCCTCCACGATCCCACCCACCCGCGCGGCGCCGACCTGCACGGGAGCGAGGCCCGAGCGAGCTCGCGCCCGGTCCTGCCGAGCCGGTCCGCGCCCAGAGGCGCCTCCTAGCGGGCGGTGGAGGGCGCGCGCCTGCAGCGACGCGAGAGGGGAGGAGAGGGGAAAGGAGGAGATAGGAGAGAAAGGAATAGGGAGGGGGGAGGGGAGGGGAGGGCAGAAGAGAAGGGAGGGGGCAGAGGGAGCTAGGAGGCGAGGGGAGGGGAGGAGAGGGAGGAGATTTCAGTACGGTTCGGACTACACTGTTTTCTGAAAACCAGCCTAACTCGTTCCAGAGAGACTCGTTCCAGGTATAGGTTGGTTTCTTGGTGATAAATTATTCTTCGGCAGCCTGTGAAATGAAAAAAATGCAAAATATCTCTCAGTTTCTAGCAGGCTACCGTCTACTTCCAAGGGGGCGTGGCTGAAAAAGAGGCAGAAGGGGCTAAGAATCACATCGGATTATTTTTAGATCTGTAAATATTACTTTAATGGTAGGTATTTTAATTGTGAGATCCATGTCCAATGACCAGCAAGCACACACAATAACAACAACAAAACAACTGAGGTTTATAGAGGGTGTCCCCAAAATCTTGCTACAGTTTTGCTCTAAGATTTAAGCTATTAAAGCTTAAAACTGTACTAAGACTTTTGCATATAAGTTTTGCATACAGCTATATAGATGTATGTGTTTGTGTATATAATTTTATTTGATGCTGAACTGAATCATAATACTGTTGTTGTTCAGTCATGTCCAACTCTTTGTGACACTATTTGGGTTCTTGGCAAAGATACTGGAATGGTTTGACATTTCCTTTGCCAGCTCATTTTACACATGAGAAAACTGAGGCAAACAGAGTTAAGTGACTTGTCCAGGGTTACACAGCTGTTGTCTGAGGCTGGTTTTTAATTTACGTCTTCCTGACTCCAGGGCTGCACTCTATCCGCCGTGCCACCTGGCTGTCCATATCAACACTGATAGAGGTAGAAACTAGAGCTAGGCTCTGGACTCCGGAAGACTTAGACCCAATTCCTTGCTCTGATAGTCACTGACTGGGTGGTGCTAGGAAAGTCACTTAATCTCTCAGTGCCCCAGTAACTTTCTAAGACGTCAGCTGGTAGAACAGGTACTGACCTACATAATAGAGGGAGCTTCCCCACAAGAAGTTCCTCATCTCATTGAAATCCTAGGTCCAGTTCAAATATAAATAAATTAAAAAGTTGGTTTTATCACCTGTCCAAAGACAAGAAACATTGATCATCTCACATTTCCAGGGTCACAATGAGAATAAGCAAAAAGATCACTAGGAAGGCAATTACAGTTTACTTGCCAACACCAGTTGCAGAAGATGAGTCATAGAGACTATCTTTTGCCTTTCTTTGTTTTGGGTTCTTTTTTTCCCTTTCTTTGTACCCCCAGCACTTAGCACAGTGCCTGGCATATAGGGGGCACTTCAAAAATGCTTATCAATGGACTCACTGACTGGGGAAGACTATGGACCTCTCCTCAGAAGAAGGTTTTAAATGCATAAAATAACATACATAAAAATAGCTAAAACATATATAACATTTACTAGATGTCAAGCACTTTGCTAAGCACTTTACAATTATCTCATTTGATCCTCACAACAAGCCTGGGAGATTGGCTCTATCATTATCCTCATTTTACAGATAAAGAAACTGAAACAAAGATTAAGTGACTTGCCCAGGGATCAACCCAGCTAGTAAGTGTCTAAGACTGGATTTGAACTCAGGTCTACTCCTGATTCTAAGCCCAGCATTCTATCCACTGTACCACCTAGGATTACAAAGAAAATCAAATATATTTAATACATTATCAAAGCATTTAAGAAAAAGTAAACTCATCAACCCTGGTTTAAGAACCCCTTTCTAAAGGGAATGGAACTTCTAAAAAAACCCTCCAATTTAAGTCAATATATACTTTAATACTCTGAGCTTAGGGCAAATGTGTACAGAAAAGATGGTGAAAAATATGTTAGAGAATATGACCCCACAATAAGACATGAAAAAGGCTTATAGACCACTCCGAAGCCTCTATTTAGGAAGGGACCAGGTTGTGAAAGACTTTAAAAGGCAAGTGAGAACTTTATATTTGATACTAAAGTGGGGTGGGGGGGTGTGGAAGACTGAACAGGGCAATGTTATGGTCACATCACTCTGATAGCTGAGTAGGGGATGAACTAGAGTGGGAAGAGATTTGAGAAAAAGGAGGCTAATCGGAAAGCTTTTAATAGTCCAGGCATGAGATGATAAGGGCCTGTACTAGGGTGGTAGCAGTGTCAGAGAAGAATATGGAGAATATGATACCCAAGGATAACATCTAAGCTGTAAGCCTGGGTGACTGGGAGGATGATGGTACCCTCAAACACAGTAGGTAAGTTAGGATAAAGAGAGAGTTTTGGGAGGGGAAGGTTCAGTTCTAGACATGTTGAATTTAAGATGTCTATGAGACATCCAATAAAGGAGACTGGGATGAAGCAGTCATAGAGGCAGGTGGTGAACCATAACTGTTTTTTGCATATCTCTCTCTCTCTCTCTCTCTCTCTCTCTCTCTCTCTCTCTCTCTCTCTCTGAGGCAATCAGGGTTAAGTGACTTGCCCAGGGTCCCACAGCTAGTGTCAAGTGTCTAAAACAGATTTGAACTCAGGTCCTCCTGACTCCAGGGCCAGTCTCTCCATAGTGCCACCTAGCTGCCCTAGCCTTTCTTTTTAACCCCAGTGCTTAGCACAGTGACTGCCACTTAGGTGCTTAATAAATTCTTGTTGACTTGAAATGATCAGGAAAGGATAAGGTTCTGAAAACCTAGAGAGAAAACAATCTGCAGGAGGAGAGTGAAAAGGATGTATTAAGCATAGAAGGCCTGGCCTTGGCAAAGAGAAGGACCACATCTTTATCAAAGCTTGGAGTAGAGGAGGAGAAAACGGGATGATAACAAGAAGCTGTGAAATGAAGACATGAGGAAAAGTTGCTCACAACTCACTACCTCTATTTTGTCAGTAAAGTAGGAGGAAGAGGTTTTAACCATGAGGGTGGAGAGAGGGTTGTCCCGTGAGGTTTAAGGAGAGAAGAGGTTTAAAACAGTCTCTGTGGGGAATAGGACAGAATCAATTAGGATTAAAAGGAGGGCCCTATTGAGATTACATAACAAGAATCTGTAGCAGACCCAGTCATCACTATTGTGACTTCTCCACCCAGTTGGTTTGTTGTTGTCCTTCCTGCTCAAAGAAGACCAAAATGACACCACTATGTTGGGATCAAGGTACAGTGTGTCCAACTGTGGCTGATCAGATCAATAGGAGCTCAGAAGACTCTACGTGAGTAGGACAAGAGGCAGATGGAGGGCTGAGGTTTGGAAAGGCATGATCAGTGTGACACGTGATGAGGAGCTAGGGATTTGAGAAAGAGGTATAAAGTCAAACTGGTTAATGAAAGGGTCAAATTTGAGAAGGAGGAAAGTAAGTCAGAGCAAAGGTGATAGTCTAGGAAATAATGAGAGAGAATGGAGGTCATGGTGAGGACAAAGAATAGTTTTAAGAAGAGTAAGGTATAGGAAAAAATAAGATGACAGAAGATTATGGTCATATAAAGATCATGATTCTACAGTACCCTGAGGAAATGTGGTTTCTCTCTTCTCTGATGCCATCAGCTCTAGTCCATATGAGAGACAAAGTGGGAAATCAACCCTAAGAAAATCTAGGGTCCAGCCTGCTTGGTCAAGTTTTGGGGAATACAGTGGATAGGAAAAACCAGGAAGCCTCCCGGCACGGTCCAGAATAAGCCACTGACACTTGCTTCCCCACGATCTGAGAAGGAAGTCCAGAGACCTATTAAACTCTTTAGGTTCATAGGACCCACATTCCCCACTTGGATTCCTAATGGCTCCCATTTACCAAGTCATCCATAAGTTTGCCTCTTCAAATGGAGCCCAGAACAAGCTACATCCCTGGAAGATTAAAGCAAGCTGTCTAGCAATCTCACCCCTTCTATCCTTATGACCCTGAAAGGACCATGTTTCAGTAGGTCTCTGTCCACAAAGACGGCCTGAGTGGAGCCTTGGCCAGCACCAAGGGGTATCCACAAGAAGCCACTATTAGCTATCTAGAGCTCAGCTACTCATTTGTACCACTTTTGAAAAGCAGTTTTTTGCCTCTTACTGGGCCCTAGTTGCTACTGAATACATGACACTGGGTCATACAATTACCCTTTGTCTATAGTTGTCTATTATGGGTTGAGTGATGCAAGATAGACCCTCTAGCAAGATCAGTAAGCCATAGGAGGCTTCTATTGCTAAATGGAAATAGTCCATTCGAAATCATGCTTGCCTGGGTCCCTCTGCTGTTAATGCTCTTCACAAACAGGTAATGATTACATCAAAAATTGAGGCCTCCATTCTAGACCCTGGAATTCTGCCTCCTCCAATGCTCCCACCTATAAGTACCTAGCTCCTGAAGAACATCATTTTGCCTAGATAACTGATGACTAGATCCTCTACAAGGGAGAGATATTCAAATGGATATTAGTAGCCACTAATCTAGCAACAGGGGAAACCCTAGGGAATGGTAGCAAGTCCTTCCAGGCAACCGAGCTCCAGGCTGCCTGGCAGACAAGTGACAGGGATGGGGTCTTGAGCAATGAGACAGAGAAGATCTTCAACTAAACTAGTTCCTGGGCAGTGGTCATGGGTCTGGCCAAGTCCTGGAGAGCACAGGACTGAACAATCAAAGGCTACGAGGTCAAGACCAATAGAAGAATTTTACTGATGCCTCCAACTACATACAGTTGTTTTGGGCGGAACATTAACACACATCAGAGATATCATACGCTAAACGATCAGGTTGGAGCTATTACAGAATAGATTGGCTGAATGAGTCCAGTGTGAATTTGGACATTTGAGTGGTGATACCGTGCTGTACTGAGTACAGGACCATATATTCCCCTTCACTAAGGACAAGGCCTCTATTCCTAATCCAAGTGTCCCTCAACCTCTCCCAAAATAGCCAAATGCCACCCTTCCACCTCAAAGCCAGAGGGCTATGCATACTAATGAACAACTCCATCGTTGTGTCCCTGACTACTCATGTCAGGTATCCTACCTCCCAGGATTATGGGTCACATGTCTATGACGAATCAATGCAAGACTTGCCTGATATGAATGGACTTTTTTTTTTTTGGCGAGGTATTTGGGGTTAAGTAACTTGCCCAGGGTCACAGAGCTAGTAAGTATCAGAGGCAGGATTTGAACTCAGGTCCTCCTGACTCCAAGGCCAGAACTCTATCCATTGTGCCACCTAGCTGCCACTGGACTGTTTTTAGACATAGTTCTGGTTAACTCTTTCTTTCTTCTTATGTCTTTTTCCTTGGCTAGGACAGAGGCCTTGGCCTTGGCCTTGCCACCTTAAGAGAGCTCCATACGCCTTGGAGAAGCAGCTCTCCCTCAACGTTTAGGATTCTTTTTCTCAAGTACAGTTTGCGAAACTCCGTCCCAGAAACAGCATGGCAGGACTAAGAGAATTATTGTTGGGAAGAGTCTTACTTTCCAATCGCATGGGGGAGATGAAACTGTTGCAATATAACTATGGTTGGTGTGTATTTACCTGGAATAAAAGGGATCCCTTAGTTGACTTGGTGATAATTCTAAGTCCCTAGATACAGGTGAAGGAGAGTTCTTATTTAGCCACAGTGGAAGAAGGGGCCAGACCCTCCACAGAAGCCTCTAAGGAGGTACATACTTTATATCGTTTTTCTGATGTGGCTTTCAGGGAGGAAGACAGTTTAGCAGGTGGACCAGGGAATACTGACTGGGTATCAGTTTAGATCTTGGGACAGACTTTGTGCAAGAGACTTATGACCGCAACCATTTTACTACAGATGACCCTGTTGAAGGATGAAGAATTAGTGACTCTGTCAGAAGTGTTCCTGTAAAGGTCCTGTTGTTCCAGGAGCTGCTTCTGCTCACTGTCACGACTTCACATCAGGAGAAGAAATCTGTTACTGTATCAGAGGTGTCATTATCTGTGCTTTGACTCTGATGTTCTTGGTACTCCTCTGGTTCATTATTATTATTATCTTGTATTAGGAGACCCACTGTGAACTGCAAAGACGTAACATCACCTGTCATATGGGCCAGGCTGGGAGACTTGAGATTTGGTCTTTCTGAAGAAGGGAGGAAAGGCTAAGCTAATTTTGTTTCTATTTTTTTTTTTTTTTTGGTGAGGCAATTGGGGTTCAGCGACTTGGCAGAGCTACACAGCTAGTGAGTGTTATGTGTCTGAGGCGGATCTGAACTCAGTTCCTCCTGACTCTAGGGCCAGTGCTTTATCCACTGCATCACCTTCTCCCTTTTCCCCTTTGTAATGTCCATGCTAGGAGGGCTGTCCAGTAAAAAATTTGAAACTTGATCCTTCTGGGAAGGGAAAGATAGAGGAAGGGTTAGGATTATTGGCTTTTGTTCTCCACTTTTTTTTTTCTCCTCTCTCCTTCCCTGCCATCGTACTGCCCATGCCAGGAGGACTGTCCATTAAAAGCCCTTTAAGGGGCAGCTAGGTGGTGCAGTGGATAGAACTCCGGCCTTGGAGTCAGGAGGACCTGAGTTCAAATCTGGCCTCAGACACATAACATTCACTAGCTGTGTGACCCCACTGCCTCATCAAAAAACAAAACAAAACAACAACAAAAGCTCTTTCAGCATTTAAAGGGTGGAAAGTCCTCTAGAAGATTTTTAAGAGCTTGTCACCAAGTGATGATATGACAAGACAAAGATGCCCCTGGGATTGGTTTTAGCTTCCCAGAAGCAGGACCTTCAGACTCTCCATGTGGGGAATTTGCATTAGCTGAGGACACCAATATACTCCACAAGTGCACCAATCCCTGTCACACCTAGATAAAGGAATTTCAGAGTTCTTAACCATGAAAATGGAACTTTTGGGGGACTATAGCAAGATGAAGTTTATCCCCATCCTTGTGTGTAATTGAGATGGAGAGGAGAAATGGTTTGAATGGTTGAAAGGAGGTGAATGGTTTAAGAAACTGGGAGGTTAGGGTGTTTGAGGGAATATCAAAATATATGCTGAAGTCATAAGTATATAGTATAGTATAAAAGTATAGTATAGTATAAGGGTAGGAGTTGGGGTAAGAACAAATATGGGCATTGAGGAAAACGAACCTTGTACTGAAGTCCTTGTGAAAGAAGAAATAGCCACTGGGATCTGGATTGGGTGACATATTTGGACAGAATAAGCTTCAAAGAAGGAGGAGTTGCTGAGTTATGCAGAGTATAGAAATGAAAACATATTTTTTAATTGAAAATTTATATTTTTCAAATACCACATAAAATGAGCATTTCCACATACAAAATAGAAAAGGAATGTACACAAACCTACAAATTTCTATTATGTATATCTTGACTTTCTTTTTTACCTATATGACAAATTAAACATGTAACTTTCAAAGCTGTCCTGCTTGTCTGTTTTTTCTTGTCCTCCCTTCTATTCTCTTCTGTGCATTAAAAAAACAATGATGTTCTTTTCTTTGTTTTTTTTAGCAACCCTATCATTTACCCCTTTCTCTTTCCACCACCCCCCTTCATTGAAGAAAAGAAAAACAAAACCCTTGTAACAAATATACATAGTTTAGCAAAATAAAGCCCCACATTGGTCCAAAAATATATGTCTTAGTCTGCATCCTGAATCTATCACTTGTCAGAAGGTAAGTAGCATGCTTTATTATTACTCCTATGGAAATACAGTTGGTCATTGCCTTGATCACAATTCTTATCTCTCTCAAAATTGCTTGTCCTTAAAATGTTATTTTATAAATTGTTCTCTTGGTTCTGCTCAATTCATTCTGCATCAGTTCATACAAGTCTTCTTGTGTTTCTTTGAAACTATCTCTTTTGTCATGTCTTATAGTGGGCCCAGAATTGAATAGGAAAAAGAGGAAAAGTGATGGTGCACTGCTTTTAATGGTCCCAAGCTTTTCTCTGAAAGAAAAACCCATCTCTATGACACCAATATTCTTCCAGTGATACTAGATGGCTGCAAGTCATGAAATGTCACAACTGACATTTCAGGTCAACCAAAGAAAAATGATCATCAATAGGCTGCCACCTATTATCCACAAGTAATTATGTGCAACAAGAGGTATAATGTTGTAGTTACTGTTTAAATTGTTCTCATTTCATTCTGCATCAGTTCATACAAACCTCAGGTTTCTCTAATCAGGTTTCTCCTTTCTCTCTCTCATTTCTTATGGTATAATAATATTCCGTTATATTAATATAGCATAATTTGTTCAGCCATTCTCCAGTTTATGGGAACCCCATTTGTTTCCTGTTCTTTACAGCAATAAAAAGTAAGGCTAAATTTTTGCACAAATGGGTTCTTTCCCTTTGTGTTTGATCTCTCTGTTGTCTAAGCCTAGAAGTAATAACCATGGGTCAAAGGGTATGTACAGTTTAGTGATTTTGGTTATAGTTCCAGACTGCTTTCCAGAATGGCTAGAACAGTTCACAGGTTTACCGATCATGCATTTGTACCTGTCTTCCCCATGGGAGATTTAGAGCCAGACACAGGCAGAGGTGCACAGGATGAGAATGCATAAATGGGTTTTAGTCTGTCCCAGTGAAGAGAGTTGCCACATCAATGTGATCACAGGTCAATCTGTCCATCAACAAGCATTTAATAAGCATGTATTACTTGCCAGGGATATAAATAAAAATAAGTAAAAAGAATGAAATAATCCATACTCACAATGGGCTTAAATTCTAATTGAAGTCTTGAAGTTAACTGAATAAAGAATATGTGCTCAACCCACAACTCAAGAATTTGGGGGAAAGGAGAGAAGGATATAAGCAAAGCCAAAGTTTGGAGTAGGACAGCTAGGTGACACAGTAGACAGAGTGCCAGGCTTCCTGAGTTCAAATCTGGCATCAGACACTAGTTGTATGACCCTGGGTAAGTCACTTAATCCTGTTTGCCTGAGTTTCCTCATCTGTAAAATGAAGTGGAGAAGGAAATGGCAGTATCTTTGCCAAGAAAACCCCTCTTTGCCAAGAAAATCTTCTTAGGGTACTTATTCTCCTAAGATGTAGAAAGAACAAACATAAAAGAAAAAGAAGCAACACATACTCTGAACACATTGCAACTGAGTGGGAGAGAGTTAAGGATATCATGTAGCCATATTGGATAATTGCTAAATTTTCAACGTGAATATTTACACCTGGGAAATCAATTAGTAGCAAACAATTCAGGGCTTGATTTATTGTTTTGTTGATTGTCTAGACTTGAAAAAGTGATGGAGAAAATGTTAATAATGCAGATGAAACTTTGCAATATTGGTAGAGCACTATTGGTAGAGTTATGAACTGGCCCAGCAATTCTGGAAAGCAATTTGGAACTATAACCAAAATCACATGCATTTTCTAGAGAGCTTATTGTTAAATATTTACCAGCACACCTGTGGATATAGGTCTATCCTTCCCGCACCATCACCTCCCCCCTACCCCACCCAGCCGCCCCAAACCTGGCAGCTCACTCTCAGCCAGAAAGGGTTTAAAAAAAAAGGCAAAAATGGTCCATTGAAAGGACTACTCATTTTGCAAGTATACTCAATTATGGCTCAGTGACTCAAGAGTCATCAATCTTTCTGGCTCCTTAGCCAACTGAGACACTCATTACCACCACACAGTGCCAGCTACTCAGTCACTCGCGGCTAGAAGTAGGCTCACCAAGCCCACATGCATGGCTGGATTGGAAGTAAGTAGAGAATATCTGCACGTGCCCTCCAGGCTATATTGTGACACATTCCTTGGGACTACCAGGCACCAGTCAAGTTTCCTCCCTTGTTTTTCCAGCTCCCTTTTTTTTTTTGTCTTTCCCCATTAACATGTAAACTCCTTGAGGGCATATTCTCTCTCTCTTCTTCTGGTCTCCCTGTCCTCTTCTCCTCTCCCCTTTCCCTTCCTTCCCCCCACTCATTTATTCCCAGAGCTTAGTGCAGTTCCTGGCACATAGTAAACGCTCAATAAATGCTTGTTGATTCTTACTGACACGCTCTCAAAGACTGTAATTCAGAAGGTGAAGAGGACATTTGTGAGCAAAGGTACAAAGGTGAGAAAACTCCTGTTTTATGCCTCACTTGGTATTGATAATCAGAGGGTCCCTGAACAAAGATTTCTCTGTGATATTATGTTATATTATATCTATTAAGGAATCTTAAAACATACATGGAAAAATGCTAATTGGAGGAAAGACTTTTAAGGCTATATTTTACATTAATGAGTCTTTTTTATTTGGGTTGGGGATAGTAATCAACAAACATTGAATATGCTGGGATCTTATTATGACTACATCTTTTAGCTGTGTATATGTGAAGATAAGGCAGCTGGGTAGATAGAGTACTGGGCCTGGAGTCAGGACAATTCGTATTCCTGAGTTCAACTCTGGCCTCATACAATTACTAGCTAAGTGACCCTGGGCAATTCATTTAACTGTGTTTGCGTCAGTTTCCTCAACTGCTAAATGAGCTGCAGAATGAAATGGCAAACCACCCTAGTATCTTTGCCAAAGAAACCCCAAATAGGTTCACGAAGAGTTGGACATGCCTGAAATGACTAAACAAAACAAAATGTGAAGATGTGCTCTACCATAAAAAATCATCTTTGAACCACTTCCTATTCCCTTCTCATTTTCCTAAAAGATACCCTTGATATAAAAGATTAAGTATACTTGAGAAAGTAAACACATAGATTGGTAGCTGATGCCATTTTGAGAACTTTATTTTTGATAATAATATTATCCATTTTTTTCCCAAATTTTTTGGCATCTTCCCCTTTTTGAGATATCATGAAAATTGAAACCATCAATTTCAGAATTGTGATGACTTCAGCATGGATTTCTTCTTGTGTGTATTTGGTTTAGGCCAGGCATTTTTTCCCCCCAACTTCATTTTCTAAGTGTGATTTCCACATCATCATAGATACCATAGATACTTCAAAATAGAGTCAAATTGATGGGGTGCTTGTGCTTGTACTTGGACCCCAATTTCTCCCTAGTCTCAGAAACACTGTCTCTGACAATTTCTTTCCAGCCCAAGGACACTGTGCCTAGCAGTTATTCATGCATGGGCCTCAGCACTACCCTTATCTCTCTCCCTGGTACAGCTACACAAAGCTGGGTGAGAGAGTGCTGGGCTGCTCAGGCCCCATCCCTCAGATCATGTCTCTGGAAGCCTCCCAATTCTTTAGTAACTTCCTATCTTGTGAGAAAGCTTTCCCTTGTTGCAGAGCATTCTCTCATCAAGACAGAGGGAGAGGGGTGCCTTGCCCAGCCCAAGGAATTTTGTCCTTGGCCAGCCCAAGGACTCTTCTCCTGCTAAACTCCCAAGATCCATACCTCTGTCATCTCCCTCCCTGTCCAGTATACTCCCTGTACTTTCTCATCCATAGCTCCCAAAGACACCTGGACCTTTAGATTACCTCATCAGTGTCCCTGACATCCCTTTCCCTTGCCCTTTTCCATATAAACCCTAGCTCCATCCTCAGTCTCTTGCAGGTTCCTTAAGAATCCTTGCCTGCTGAAAAGCGTAACAATAAATCTTTGCCACCTTGACCTAAAGAATGCTTGAGTCTGTGAATTCATTCCAGATGACCTGGCCTGTACTCTGGTCTTTGAGGGTTCTCAATATCTCAGACCACAACAAAATGTGACACTTTTATCACTGATGACTAGATTATTAGAACTGATAAATCTGTTCCATTTTCTTTATTGTCCCCCTAGTTTCAATCAATCAATCAACATTTAGTAAGCACCTACTACTGTGCTAAGTGCTGGAGATTCAAAAAAGAGGCAAAAAAGACAGCTCTTGCCCACAAGGAACTCACAGTCTAATGGGGGAGACAATGTGCAAACAAATGTATAAAAAGCAAGATATATACAGGATAAAAAGAAGATAATTAACAGAGGGAAGGCACTGGAATTAAGAGGAATCAGGGGAGGCTTCCTTAAGAAGCTGGGATTTTAGATGGGATTTAAAGGAAGCTAGGGAGGTTAGTAGTTGAAGAGTAGGCAGAAAAGCATTCCAGGCATGGAGGATAGCCAGAGAAAATGCTGGGAGCCGAGAGATGGAGTCTTGGTTCTGCAACAGCCAGGAAGCCAGTGTCACTAGATTTAAGAAAATATGTGAGGGAGTAAGGTATAAGAAAACTGGAAAGGTAGGAGGGGGCAAGGTTATAAAGGGCTTTGGATGCCAAAGAGAGTATTTTGTATTTGTTACTGGGTGCAATACAAAGCCACTGAAGTTTATTGCTTGTGGGGGGGAGGGGCAGGGTAGCACTATATCAGACTACAGCATTAGGAAAATCACTTAAGTGGCTGAATGGAGGATAGACTGGTGTGTGGGGAGAGACTTGAGGTAGGCAGACCTGCCAACAGGCTACTGCAGTAGTACAGGAGGGAGGTGATGTGGGCCTGCACCAGAGTGGTGACAGTGTTAGAGGAGAGGGGGCCATATTCAAGAGATGTTGAAAAGGTGAAATTGACAAGCCTTGGCAACAGATCAGATATGGGGAGTGAGAGATAGTGAGGAGTCCAGGATTTTTCATATAAAAATGCTCTTGTGTGATCTAACTTAGTAGGATTTCACACTACTCTGATCATATTCCTATTTTTTCCTCTACTGCTCTTCACTGTTCTGCATAGTAACACTCCTTGTCTTCTGCCATCTTCCCCCACAATATTTTACCAGTGAGTTTGCACACTAATCTGGTTTTGTCTTTGTCTGTTTGATTGACAATTTAAATATTGGTTGGCTGAGATAGTTTCCAGGCTCTGATGGCCTCCTTGTTGTGGAAACTGCTTCAGATTGGCTAAACTTTTGTGAGACATGGTAATAACCAAAGTCACTGTCTTTACCTTTTCCATTTTTTTGGCATCAATAGTTTGTGTGAGGTGGTGGGTTAGTGTTGTTGTAATTGCATAGACTTTAAATCCATTATTGTTAAATGTCAATTTATTAGATTCAGCCCATCATTCTAGCTCACTGGAATTTTTTAAGGTAGCTTAATTCTATAATCTATGTTTAATTATTCTTCTTAGTTGCATATTATTCACATATTTTATAAAACATGGTATTTATGACTTCAAGTCAATGATTAAAAAAAAAAGAGTAGGAGAGACAGGAATAGGGTGCTAGAGAGTCTTCCAGTTTGATATTGATCTGATATTGATTCATTAATCATTATTCAATTGCTTAACAGTACCAATAAAGAATTAGTTCAAGTGGTTTGTGTTTTGTAGAAGTTACATGATTGACAGGGGAGGTAGAGAACAGAACTCACTACCCTGATTCCAGAATCTGTGGAGAAGTTATCATTCTGCTGGCTTTCTGAAGAAGAGGAATAAGGCTCAGACTTTCCTTGATGCATTGCTTGAGAAGGAAAGGCCACAATGGAATTTTTCTAGCGCTGCTTCCATCTTTACAACTCTATCCTATGCATCATTCTTGTTGTTTCTTTTCCCTCTCTGTTTTTTCCTTTCTTGTGTTTTTCATCTATCAAAAAGCTCCAGGAACACTATTTGCCCTTACTGGTGACCTTTGACTATGAAGCAATATAGCTCATATTTATACTGTGCTTTCCTCATAACCACCCTGTGAGAAGTAGGTAAGTGCATTGTTATGCCCATTTTATAGAGGAGGAAATTGAGTCTTGACTTGCTTATGATTACATAGCTATGATATATCAGAGGCAGGGTTCAGAGGTAGATCTTCTGGCCTTAAGTCCAGGACTATATCCACTACACCATGCTGCCTCTTGGGAACAATTAGAAAATGATGTATTAATATTAGGTGTCCCAAAAGTTTCAGTTCTAATCTATTAAAGCTTTTAAAGCTTAGAGCTGCAGTAAGATTTTTGGAACATCTTATATATCTGTAACTTGCTGAAAAAACAAACTAAACTTCTAAGTGTAAAGGACACAAGTAAAAAAGGTTATCAATGGGATGTATTCTATTAAGACAAGTTTCTATAAATGTACTTCTTCAGAATCCTGTTAGAACCATTACCTTCTTTCAAGGCTCAACTAAAGCACAACTTTTTAAATCCCCTCTCCCCTTAGACCTGTTCCCCATTCCCCCCCCCATTTGCTTGTCCTCCCTCTTCAAATTACTTTGTATCATACTTTTCTGTGTATTGGTCCTATCCTACAAGTAGATTGTAAGCTCCTTGAGCTCAGGGACCACATAATTTTTGGTCTTTGTTCTCCTAGCACTTAGCACTGTGCCAATGCTCTACCCATAGTAAAAGTTTACACTGAAAGGACTGAAATTTAACAATACATCAAGGGGCAGCTAGGTGTCACAGTGGATAGAGCACTGGCCCTGGAGTCACGAAGACCTGAGTTCAAATCCAGTCTCACACATATAACACTAGCTGTGTGATTCTGGGCTAGTCACTTAACCCCAACTTCCTTGCAAAAAACAAAACAAAACAAAACATATATGCAAGAAGACATCAAAGAACTAAGGTATGTCATTTGACAAAGTGCATTTTTTTTATCCATAAGGCAAAGAAAATAGAAATGATAGAATGAAAAATTTTATTTCAAAGTGAAATTATATTTTTGTATCAACTGACACATAGGGTCCTAGTGTTAATAAATTTTCGTTGAATTGAATTTTCATATATATCACAAACAAAGGGAAAAGCACCTTGGGTAAAAGTACAAATCAACAAAGGCCCAGTCTTGTTTCCTCATGCTCACCAAAGATATCTAAGCATATCTAAGATCAAAGATTTATAACTGGAAGAGACTTGGGAGCTCAGCTAGTACAACTCTCTAATTTTACAGATGAAGAAACCAACCAACACCCAGAGAAATGAGGTTACCTGCCCACAATCAATTTGAACCACGTGCTTTCCCTCCAAATCCACCACTCTTTCCTGTGAGATGTTAGGAGATTTATCCATGAAAAGGAGATATACCCTGAATGATACTGTTTAGAAGTACAGTTAACTAGGTCAAACATTTAATTACCACTAGACTTTTTCCATACAAAATCACTAAATCAGGTCAGGCTTGCATGCATGGCATCCTGTTTCTCAGGCAGCTCAGAAGTAAATGATCCTGAATGATTATAAAGGCACTAGCAACTGGAATGGTAGTCTAATGGTTATTTATGCCCTGTATGCCAGTGGCTAAAGCTATTTATTCACAAATAAGGAAGCAGACAAGTTCCTCTAAATTTCTGCTGCTTCATTAAAGTACTTAAGACTAAATCACATCTTCATTAAAGTACCTAAGACTGAAATCACAGTTCTCTTTTCATACACTACAATCTATTGTTCTTGGATCAAAATTATACTCATAAACATAATTCAGTGGCAATAAATCAGTCCTGTACTTCATAATGAAGGGTTAAAAATATATTTCTTTAGCATACTATTTGCTATTTTTTTCTTCTGTTTTGTTTTGTTTCCCCTTCTGATGGTTCCTCCTATTGGCTCTACTTCTTATTTACAACATCACTAATGTGAAAATATGTTTAATAGGAATGTGTGTGTGTGTGTGTGTGTGTGTATATATATATATATATGTATATATATATATAGCCTATATCAGATTGCACACCATCTTGGGGAGGGAGGGGGAGAAAAATGTAAAACTCAAAAGTTTATGGAAGTGATTGTCGATAAATCAAAATAAATTAATAAAGTTTAAAAAAAGAAAATATATTTCTTTGTTAACAGTTACAATTCCAATTTATCACGGTTAGTACATACTCATAGAAATAGCTAAGCTCAAGAAGGGAAGGGAAGGGAATGAGCGTTTATAAGCACCTGCTACGTGCCAGGCCCTGTGCTAAATGCTTTACAAACAGTATCTCATTTGATACTCACAACACTGGGAGGTAGGTGATACTATTATTACCATTTTATAGTTGAGGAAACTGAAGAAGACAAAGGTTGAATGACTTACCCAGTGTCACACAGCTAGTGTCTGAGGTTAGATTTGAACTCAGATCTTTCTGACTTCAGGTCCAGTACTCTATCTGCTGCACTACCTCCTTGGACCTACATATCATTTTCCATATTTCCTTGTTCTGGGTCATTGTGAATCCTCTTGTTTGTTATCTTATCAAGGCACATAATTTTTTTTTCCAGGATGCTTCCTTCCTGTTTTCGTCAATTTCCATTATCACTTTTTGTACAAAGCATAACAAGCAGTTGAATAGAGTTCACATATCAGTACATACATCTTGAATGAAAACTGCAAATAGACAATGAGCTAAGCCCAGAATCTGAAAGGAGAGTAGGCTAGTTTGCATTTAGGAAATCATGAAGTGATTTAATGACTCCCAGTTCCTAACTGAGACAAATGCCTGTTCAAAAAAATTTCACAATTTTTTCAGTGATGTTGTAGACCTACGTTATGGAATACCAGCCTCCAAAGAACTGAAGCTGAAGATTGTCCAAAGGACAATGGAGAGGCATATGGTGATTGGAAGCAGACTGTCATGCATTAACAAGTAATTATGAAGAAGTGGCATAAAAGATGCCTTTAAAGAAATGTATAACCAGAAAAAAATAATATGATCAATGCATTAGGTTCTGAGCCCGGAGGATGTGGCTTTAAATCCTGCCCTAGATACTTACACTTCTGTAACCATGAACAATTTATTTAAATTCCCTGTGCCTCTATTTTCTCACCCATAAAAGGAGAGGATCGGGTTTTATGGGCTCTGAAGCCCCTTTGAGTTTTAAATCTATTGTCTTTTCAGGAGAGGTAGGGGGCTATGGGTGTGGAACACTGCGTGTGTTGTCAGATGCATTAGCTGGATTGTATCACCTAACTGTTTTTATCATAAGGGAGGGTTCAACTGGGGTGCTGTTATATCAGGAAATGACCTGCAGTACTAAAAGATAAAAACTTAAAAAAAATTTAAGGTCAAGATTAGCAATAGACACCCACAGGCCTCACAGGTATGTACCGATGTCATGTACCCAGCATGTCAGGGGGAACTCCTAGAACAGATTTCCTCTAGGAGATGGAGGACAAGGACAAGACTGGCACAGGATGGGCAGGCATGAATGGACTGTGACTTATACCCTTGGTGAAAGCACAGATCCACTTAGCTATTGCTTCTGAAATGGAACATCAGGATGGTGAAAAATACTCCAGAAAACATCTTCACTTGCTATTTCATTTACTACCAAAACATGTGCAAAATTCTAATCATACTCTCACTGGTCACAAACACAGCCGGCCAATACAGTGCTATTTTGTGACTCTCTAATCCGTGATAATGTAATTGCGTACTGTGGTTATCTGTGTTGATGTCTTGTTCTATTAGTAATTGACAAGCTCCATGAAGGCAGGGACCATGTAAGTATTTAAGCCTCTTCTACTGAAGATGCTGAGGAATTGAGGAAACAACAACTAAAAGGAAAACCGTCTCTACCCTCAGGGAGTTTACGTGCTACATTTACTGAGGAGGGAGGCATACGTTTATTGAGAGAAGTGCAAGATCATTTGAGGCGGAGAGAGCTGGGGAGGGGACCATAAAAGGATTCTCCTACTAGGCAGCATCTGGACCCCAAGTGCTATAAGTGCAGCAATGGATTCTGAGAGGTGGTAGTAAGGAAGGAGGCAGTGAATTCCAGACAAGGAGGCATGGAGGAGGGAGATGGAATGCCAAATGTAGGGAACAAGTAGGCCGGTCTGACTGGAATGTAGAATGCATGAAGAGAAGTAATACAGGATAAATCTGGAAAGGTAGGCTAGAGCCAAATGGTGACAAGCTTTACAGGACAAGCTGAATTTATATTTGAACACAGAGGTAAAACGGAATGAATGAAGATTCTTTCTTTCTTTTTGGCACAGAAGTTTATTTCTACACAGAAAGAAATGCTAAACATGGGAGAATTGATGCACTCATTGACAGGAGTTAGAGGATTCAGCAACTGTAGTTACTGAAACATGGCAGGCTAATATTTAACTACCGTTACAATAAGTTGGGAGAATAATATTTAATTTGCATCAGAACATAAAGCAGTTTTGCAAGACTACTAAAATGTTTTATATTTCATCTTAGCATGCATTATCCAACCACTCCTGACATTTTGCTCAATTCCTGAGATAAATCATTGTTGTTTTGGGGGAAATGTAGCTGGCCACTCACAGGCCTCTGGGGACCTTCAAACCTTTTGGAATTCACCATGTTGCTGCCAGTCCTGGACATATGAACCAAAGGATACTTGTTCACCTAAGATCAGGAAAGAACAAACAAACAAAAAAGATAGCATACCCACATCTAATGGCTGTATAGGGACCACGGGAAAGAGAGAACAACAGTTCTTTCTCTCACGGGACTCTGGGGACCCAGCTGGAACCAATCTACATGATTCACAGCCTGAAGGTAGAAAGCCCTTTTGATGAAAGTCATCTACTGTGATCTTCTCATTCACCAGGAAATTTGGGGAGTCCTTAATCAAGTAACAAGCATTTATTAAGCTTATGTGCCAGGCACTGTGCTAAGTGCTAGGGACACAAAGAAAGAGGAAAAACTGTCCCTTAAGAAGACTACATATACATACATACATACATATATACACATATATATAACACATATACACACAAACACACATATACATAGATACGTACACAGATACATATATATATATTATATATATATATATATATATCAGTACCTTCAAGAGAATTACAGGGTCAACATTAAGCATCTATCTACAGGGCAAACCTCTCACTGACGAGTCACTTACAGCTAGAAATAAACTCCCACAGCTCCTACACGGTTAAAAGGAAGAAGCTAGAGCACCAAGTTCTTAACCTTTTTTCTGTTATGGATTCCTTTGGCAGTGAAGCCCATGAAGCCTTTCTCAGAATCCTATCTTTAAATGCATAAATACATAGGCTTGCAAAGGAAACCAACCAGATTGAAATACAGCTATCAAGATATTTTTTAAAAATTCACAAATTCCAATTTAGAAACCCCCGAGCTAGAGAATATCTGTTCCTGGTCTGTAAAACCCACATTACTGATAATTATGAACAGAATCATAGAATCTTAGAGCTGGAAGACACCTCAAGGCCATCGAGTTCAAAGTATATCTTGAACAAGAATCCCAAGTCCACCATACTCAATAAATGATCATCTAACTTTTGCCTAAGGACCTCCACCACTTCCTACTGGGGGACATTTGGAATGCAGCCAGCTGAGAAGAAGGAGGGATATGAGAAGCTTTGTTGGGCCCCTCTCCCTTAAAAGCCAGAGTTTCTCTCACAAAAAATAGATGAAATAATTGTATTCTCCTTCAGCCTCTGATTCCAGTGGGAAGGAAAAAAGGGAGGAAGGTGAAGACAAAAATTGGGAGAGACAGACAGACACGAACTAGTAACAGTACAATGGGAAAAGAAAATCCACGGATTTGGGGTCAGACGACCTAGGTCCAAATTCTGCCTCTGTCAATCACTCCCTGTATGATTTTGGGTAAGCCATTCAATGTCTTTGGGCCTGTTTCCTTGTGTGCATAATCAGGGGGTTGAACAAAATGGCCTGCAAGTTTCCTTCCAGCCTGAAATCTGTGAACTCTGCCTACTGTTCTTTTCACATGGGCAAGGGAAGTGAGCAAACAAAACAATCCCCAGCTCCTGAGAGCAGGGACTTTTTTTTTAATTTTGAGTACCCTAGCCAGCACAGACTGAGCATTTAACAACTATGGATGCTGAACCTAATTAAATGGGGGTGGGGGTGGAGAAGAGAGTAAGAGATTGACAAAATAACACTCATGGGGACTCTAGATACTGGGGAAGGATGACGTGACAGAAGAGCCTTCTGGCAGCCTTTTAGAGGAAGGAAGAGGAAAAACAGAAACCTAACTAGATCTACAACCTTTTCATGGGGTCACTCCATCAAAGGTACAGAGAGAGCACACCCCTTGTGGTCATCAAAAGGGTCCACAGTCTCCATGGTGAAGATTCTGTGTATCCTGCAAGTAAAGGAGAAGAGGATGAAGAGAGGAGACCAGTCCCAGCCAGATGCTAGCGAACATAATGCTGTACAGTCACCAGCACAGCACCTGCCACCCAACTGACTGAAGGCCTAGATCCTGGAGAGTCAAAGGGCTAGATGGAGGGACCAGTACAACGCAACTGCAACCCGTATCCCTCCAGTCCCTGCTTACACAGTAGCAGCATAAGTAGCTGCTTGGAGCCATGATCTGGCTTGCATGTGTGAACCAATTTTCTAGTGACCCTGGATTGGAAGTGATTGACCAGACTGCACCTTTGGGGGAGGGAAGGGTCTAAATAATAATAGCTAACATTTATGTAGACTAGCTGGGTGCCATAATGCATAGAGTACCCATCTTGGAGTCAGGAAGACCAGAGTTAAAAAAATCCAACCTCACACATTTACTAGTTGTGTGACCCTGGGCAAGTCACTTAACCCTGTTTGCCTCAGTTTCCTTATCTGTAAAAGGAACTGGAGAGAAAACAACAAACCACTCCAATATCTTTGCCAAGAAAAGCCCAAATGAGGTCACAAAGAGTTGGACAGGATTGAACGACATTTATGAGCACCCTACTATGTGCCAGGCACTGTGGTAAGGGCTTTACAATGATTATCTAATTGTATCCTCACAACAACCCAGAGAGGAAGGTGCTATTATTCCCATTTTACAGATGAGGAACTGAGGCAAACTGAGGTTTTCAATTTGAGTCCATTAATTCTCCACTCCAACCCAGGCCGTCAGAACAGTACTGGGGTTCCGAGGTCAGGGCCTAATTGTCATAGCACACAGAACAGGACGTGGGGCTTCACGTCACTGTCATTTAGTGGAGGAAGTGGTATCCGGCCGCAAACACCAGAGCCACATCACAGACCACCTTGGGAAAGCTGCACAGCAAGGTGCCCGGCCCCGCGGCGTCCTTCTTCCGCAGGAGCCTGCCCAACCTGGGCTCGGGACCTCCCCAGACCCGGGGCGCGACCTCAGGGTGAAACTGCACTCCTTCGGGGTGTCTTGCGCCACCGGGTAAGGCCCTGGGGGTAGGTCGGTCCAGGGCCACAAAGAGGGGGGACGCGCAGAAAGAGGGGGCTGTGCCCGGGGGGGTCGGGGAGGGACAGTGCGTGGGGGGGAGGGGAAGAGGGAAAGGAGAACGATTCCGGGGAGGGGCCGGGGCAGCTCTGGCCCGCGGTCAGACACCTGGCCAAAGTTAGGCTGATCCTCGAGGATCCGGGATGGGGGGCGGTGTCGACAAGGTCAGGGGTTCGAGGGCAGGTGGCCTCCGCATGCAGGAGAATCCTCGGGCCCAGGGAACGTCCCAGTGGCTCAGCAGACCTCCCCGCCACCTCCCAGCCGGACCCCGGGGAGGAGGGAGGCGGTGCCTCACCCGATCCCTTAAAGCGACCGCCCGGTCTAGGGCCCTAATCGCCTTCCTCAGAGAATACGGTATGACCCTTGGCAGCCGCCGTCCGGGGGAGGGTCCGGCGCAGTCGCCACGGAGACGGTTCTCGGCTGTAACCGCTATGAACTTTCTTGAGCGGATGAATGAGTCGGTAGGTACGTGGGCAAATGTGTGAGGTTGGATTGGCGAGGGAAGAGACTAGAACCAGAGAGACCGATTAGGAGACTACTGTCCGAGGGGGTTGCTCTCTGCGATGTGGTGGAGGGAGGGCTGACAAGACTTGGGGAGTGGGCAAGGCCTGCGGTCCACTGAAGAGTTGAGGAGAAGAGCAATCTTACCGTGTAAAATTGAAAAGCTTTTGCATGAACAAAATCAATGCAGCTAAAATTAGAAAAAAGGTATCTGGGAAAAATCTTCATAGCATATCTCCAATAAAGGTTTGATATGTGTGTGTGTGTGTATGTGTATACAAATAAGTAACAATAAGAGCCCCAAAAGATAACTAATGAAAAGACATGAACAGGCAGGTTCAAAAGAAGAAATTGCAAGCTATCAACAGCCATATGAAAGAAGGCCCCAAATCACAAATAAGAAAAACACATTTTAAACAACTCTGTGGTTTCACTTTGCACCCATCAGACAAAATGGTCAATACTGGAGAGTCCCTGGGACGGTAGACACACCAGCACAATGTTGTTGGAGACCTTAATTGGTACATTCCCTCTAGAAAAAAGCCAAAAGTCACTAATCTGACCTAAGAGTAATACTACTACAAGACATAATATCTCGCCCCCTCCCCCCAAGTCAAGGACATAACAGTTCATAGTTACATTGACAATCTTCTTTGTTGTGCTTCTTTATATATTAAAATATTTGTGTTTGTGTTAAATTTCATAATAAAAAGTAAATTCAATTTTTTAAAGAAAAACCAAGGGTGAGAATATCCAGGAAAATGGTCAGCAGTGTCAAAAGCTACAAAGAGGTTGAGAAGGATGAGGACTCAGGGGAAAAAAAAAAGGCTATCAGATTTAGCAACTGACATCACTAGTAACCTTGGAGGAAGCAATTTCAGTGGAGTGGTAGAATCAGAAGACAGACTGCAAGAGGGTGAAGAGTGGGAGGTGAAGAAGTAGAGGCAATGCCTTTAAATGGCTTTTTGTGGGAGTTTAGCTGTGAAAGGGAGGAAAGATGCAGCATGAAAATGCAAGGCACTGGAAGGTGAAGAGATTTTTAAAGAACTGGGGAGACTTGGGCATTCATGTTAATAGATAAGTGGAGGTTGAAAATGTGAAGGGATGGGAAGTGGGAAGTGATCGTGGAGGCAGGACCCTGGGGGAGATGGGAGGAGTTCTGATCAAAGGCAGAAGAGGGAGTAGCCTTAGCCAGGAGTAGATGTAGCTTTTCCTCAGAGATGGAAGGGAAAGGAGAGTGAGGGATTATGTAGGAGTTTTGAGGGAAAGAAGTGAGGAAAGGCTCCAGCATATAGCCTCTATTTTCTCAAAAACAACAAAAAAAGTAGAAGGCAAGGCAAGGTCCTCTGCTGAGAAGAATCAGGGAATGGATGTTTGTTAATCAAGCAAAGATTTATACCAAGATTCACTGAGACTGGGAAATCAACTTTTTCCAGTAAATGTGAGACTACCAAAATACCAATTTAAGAAATTTAGCTCATTTCCCCACTTATTTTCATTCTAAAAAAAAATTCAGCTGATATGCACAATAGTCTTCTGTGATTAGTTGTGTCAAGAGTAAGAAAAAAACAGACTCCAGGGGTCTCTTGACAAAAGTATTGGAAACCAAATGTTTCTCCCATAAAGAGATGTAGGTGAGACACTAGGAAGCAAAAAATAATTCATCATCAAATTTAACAAGGAAAGCTACTGAGTTGTTAACTATTCTTTT
The DNA here is from genome assembly GCF_003287225.1 of Phascolarctos cinereus. Classification (NCBI taxonomy): domain Eukaryota; kingdom Metazoa; phylum Chordata; class Mammalia; order Diprotodontia; family Phascolarctidae; genus Phascolarctos; species Phascolarctos cinereus. The sequence continues at coordinate 242,543,428 of NW_027555958.1, forward strand.
TTAAAATAATTTTCTTTGCCTAAATTAGTTCTTCAAAATATTAATACTAATAGTTGAGTTTAAAAGAAAATGTGTATTGCATATTTTTATAAATAGGATAGTGATCTTAGATTTTTATATAAAAGTCACTCAGAAAACTCTGAAAGGATACAGATCAGGAGAGCAGAACAAAGAGAATGATACACACAACAACTAAAATAATATAAATGAAGACAATACTTAAAGACAAGAAAAATTGGATGAAATGCAATGATCAATGTTTCATCCTAGTACTATTAATACACTTTCTTAGCAATTCTGTTAAGAAATGTTTGGGTTGTTTTTTTTTAAAGGCAGTAGAGGTTAAGTGACTTGCCCAGGGCCACATAGCTAGTAAGTGTCAAGTGTTTGGTCTGAGGCCACATTTGAACTCAGGTCCTCCTGACTCCAGGGCCGGTGCTCTATCCACCGAGCCACCTAGCTGTGCCTTCTGTTAAGAAATGTTAAGGTACAAAGATGGAATGTTACATGTTCTGTCTTTCCCAATTGCTTTATCAAAAGTTTTACTTAATTGCTTTTTACTAAAGGAAGGTACTGTTAGGCAAGGGGTTCTGTTGGAAAGTGATTGTTGTGTCAAAACAATGCAGCGATAAACTTTTTTTAAAGCCTGTTAAAATATTGTTCTGCTGCAAGGAGCCATTATTCTGTAACAGCTATTTCAATGGCAATTTCAGATGGCAGCTGTTGAGAGTTCTGATTTTCACTGCTAAGAATACAAACATAGCTCCTTGCCTGCTGTGCCTCTGGCTTGATTTCAGGCTTTTCTCCTGCAAGCACACTGCCTTTCCAGGACAGAGATGTGGTGGGCAGCATTCTAAAGAAGAGGATGCCATACCAACTGGCATCACTGTACCAATTTCTTTTCTTAAAAATATTTTTATCGTTATATTTTGTTTTTACATCACCTTCATTTCCAACCATGACTCACCCTCTTCCCTTATGCAGTGAGCTGAGCTGTTTCTTATAACAGAAAAAAAACAGGGTAAAAAGGCACCTCACCAAGAGCAACCAGCACTCCAAGTGTTTCTGACAGTATATGCAACATTCCACAGCCATAATCCCCTTTCTGGGCAAAGAAGGGAGGGAGGCAAATTCTTTCTGAGGGTGAGCTTGGCCTTTATAATTATGTAGCATTCATTTTTTATATTTATGTTGTTTTAAGTTATTGTGTATTTTGTTTTCTGGGTTCTGCTTAGTTGCACCATTTTCTCTCAATTTTAATTCCCAGAAACATGAAGGAAAAAAAAAGCTGTAAAATTCTGATCGTTTCTATTACATACCATGCAGCATTCGTCCCTATTCCAGGTTGAAGAGCAGCAGTATTACACACTAACTCTATACACGAAGTGATGTCACTGGGACCCGATGAAGAAAGTGTGTTTTTATTTATTCTTTGAGTCAATAAAAGGCCTACAAGGGCTAGATTTACAAAGCTTCTAATACATAAGGAACTTTGTCTAGGGGGCAGTCCCCTAGGAAAATGTTCTACAGCTGAAAGACAAGAATCTAAGAAGGGGAGGTGTTGGAGGCCAGCACCTGGTAGTGGGCCCCTAACCCCGTGAGAACACCACACCCCAAGCAGCTTGTTCCGGGACAAACCGTACCATAACGTGTTCCTGTCAGGGCTGACCGCAAGATGTTGCCACACCGCCCCTGGAAAGTCCCGGAGGCCTATTTTCCTCTTTTGCCCCTCCCCGCTTTGCCCTATATAAGCTTGTAAATGCTCAAAAATAAAATTAGACCTTGCTACCATGCCTTTTTGGTCTCACTCCTCCTTTTCACCCATTCCCTTCAGCCAGGGTCCTCCTCGACCCCCCACGTATACTGGCCCTGCAGGTCGGGGCAAGTGGCGCCCAACGTGGGGCTCGAGGTCCGGACTTCTGCCAGGCGGACCAGCATTGAGAGACGATTCGTCGCGACCCCCTCCTTCTCATCGCTCATGAAGAGCCCCTGCGTTTTGGTAAGTTGAGTTTTCGTCCGCCTCATTCTAATCATGGGTTCCAACCTTTCTAAGGAGCAGGTCTTCATCCAAGACCTTAAGCATGCCCTTAAGGAGAGAGGAGTTAAAGTTAAGAAAAAGGACCTTTTGAAATTCTTTCTTTTTGTAGATGAGGTCTGCCCTTGGTTTATGGTTACCGGCCCAGATATTCATCCGGGAAAGTGGCAGAAGGTCGGGAGAGACCTCAATAGAAAGTTGCAAACTGAAGGGCCAGAGGCGGTCCCTCCCTCGGCTTTTTCTTACTGGGGTATCATCAGAGACATAGTGGAATCTGCCCCTGGGGACCCAGGCAAGCGCCAACTCCTTTCGGTGGCAGAGTTTTGTTTACGCCCCTTGTCGCGGGCAGCTTCTGTTAAATCGCTACAGCGCCCTTTATCACGAACCGCCTCTACAAAGTCATTAGAATCAGTGGGAAAAACCCCTAGACCCCCTCCGTGGTCATTACCATTCCGCCGGAACCTCCAAAGCCCTTTATCCTCCCCTCCCTGTGGAAACGGTCCCGGCTACTGAACCTTTAAACTGCCTATAATTGCAAAACACAAAACTCCTCCTTTAGGAGATCCTGACCCTGATACTCTAGACCCGGGGACGAGGCGGAACTGGAGGAAGAAGCCGCCCGATATAATAACCCGGACTGGCCCATAACTCCCAGTACCTACCCCCTCCCTACATATCCCAGACTTGCGCTCCTGCGCTTTTGCCCCCCATTCCCACTTCCTCAGCCCTCACATCCGCCAGAAGTCAACTCTCCACTCAAGTTAAGGAGCTCCGAGAAGTCTTAGATCTACAAAAGCAATATGCACAACTCTCTTCGGAACTGAGTTCCCTGCAACACTCCCTCCAGAATTCTGTCATTTTTTCCCCAATAGGTCGCAGTTACATCAGAAACCCCTGAAAAAGATCAGAGCCAGTGCTAGAGATAAAAATCTAACAAGGCACAGCCCATGATATTCCCTGTTATGACCCGGTCTCGTCAGCCTGACCCTCACACAACGACCCCAAGGAAGTTTCTGCCAGTGAAGGGGAGGGAGATGAAGAAAGTGAGGAGAAGGGAAGAGGAGAGGACGAGGGAGAGGGGGAGGGACAGGATAGTGGAAAAATAGAAGAAGAGGAATGGGCAATTGGAAAAAAGGAAGGACAGCGGTTAGAATATAGGAGATTGCAGTTCAAAGGGATTAAGGATCTTAACGCCGCCGTCAAGTCCTATGGTCCTAACGCCCCGTTCACCCTCTCAGCTCTTGAATCTATGTCCCGCGGAGGATATCTCTTGCCGGCAGAATGGCTTCGTGTAGTACAGGCAGTCCTTTCAAGGGGGCAGTTCTTGACATGGAAAGCAGATTTCTTCGACCGCTGCCAATCCATGGCTACAGCCAACCAAAAATCCCCTGGCTCCCCCGCTTTAAAGTGGACTTATGAGAAGTTGAGTGGTCAAGGGAAATACGCAGAGGAGGCCAAACAACGCTGCCTCCCAATAGGCCTCTTGGCGCAAACCGCCAATGCTGCATTCGCGGCTTGGCGTGCCTTGCCCACTTCTGGATCCCCCCTTGCTCCGCTTAATAAGATCGTACAAGGAACTCAGGAAGATTTCTCTGAGTATGTTAGTAGGCTCTTGGAAGCAACTGAACGAACCTTAGGGCAAGAAGCGTCTAATGATCAGCTTGTGAGACGCTTAGCATATGAAAATGCTAACAATGCCTGTCGGTCTGCCTTACGCGGGAAGTGGAGAGATAAAACATTAGAGGAAATGATACGTATGTGCAGAGATGTAGATCCCTTCACTACCAAAATGTCCCAGGCCGTACATCTGGCCATAGGGGCAGCTCTCCAAACCGGGGACTCCCAAAAGGCATGCTTCCGGTGTGGTCAACCTGGCCATTTTGCCCGACAGTGCCCTAGTGCCCCTGACACTCCCTCCGCTCCAATCAGCAATAAGGCTTCCCAACCCTCCACCCTCTGCCCTCGGTGTAGGAAAGGGAAACACTGGGCAAATACCTGCCGCTCAACTACAGACGTTCATGGCCACCCTTTACAGGGAAACGGTCGGAGGGGCCAGCCCCGGGCCCCCCAGTCGACTCCCTTTGCTCGGGCCTCGGGGATCAGCCTGTCCACACCCCACTCTTCAGAGCCACTGCAGGAAGCGCAGGGGTGGACTTGTGTGCCGCCTCCACCTCAGTATTGACCCCTGAGGGTGGCGTCCATATTATTCCTACAGGCATCTTTGGCCCCCCGCCCCCTGACTTCTATTTTTTCATCCTTGGTCGCGCCTCCGCTACTATTAATGGCCTCATGATTCACCCCTCCATTGTGGATAGTGATTACACGGGGGAAATTCAGATACTTGCCTCAACCCTGAAAGGGCCCCTCACTGTCCGTCAGGGACAACGCCTTGCGCAGGCTCTCCCGCTCCCCCTACAGACTCCATACCCTGCTCTCGCCACTGTTAGAGGCCACTCCAAGCCTGGTTCCTCAGACATCTATTGGGTCCAGGCCATTTCCCAAGACCGCCCCATGCTTACGCTTTTTATTCAAGGCAGGCTTTTTGAAGGAATATTAGATTCAGGAGCTGACTCGACTGTTATTCAAAAGACAGTTGGCCATCTTCGTGGCCCCTTCAACCATCCATGACACACTTGCAGGGCATAGGTCAATCCCACAATACCTACAGAGCTCTCAATGGCTGCCTTGGCAAGACAAAGAAGGAAATAAAGGGACTGTTCGGCCTTTTGTGATCCCCGGCTTACCTGTCAACTTATGGGGAAGGGACATTCTTTCACAGATGGGGGTAATTATGTGCAGCCCAAATACCGTTGTGACCCGTCAAATGCTCTCCCAGGGATTTCTCCCAGGGCAAGGATTAGGCAAGAAAGGTCAAGGGCAACTGTCCCCATTGTTGCTGAAGGGAGAAAAGGACGAGCAGGCCTTGGTTGTGAGAGCCCAGATAATCAGAACCATTTTTCGTGAGGGCCACGGGTCCTCCTGCACTCCAGGCAGATAGGATCTCGTGGAGAAATGACCTACCCGTCTGGGTAGACCAGTGGCCCTTACCCAAGAAAAAACTGGAGGCAGCGCTTGCTTTAGTGCAGGAGCAACTAGCTGCAGGTCACATAGAACCATCTACATCCCCGTGGAACACGCCCATTTTTGTTATCCAAAAAAGATCAGGTAAATGGCGACTCTTACATGATTTACGGGCCGTCAATAAAACTATGATTCCTATGGGGGCCCTTCAACCTGGGCTCCCCTCCCCTGTAGCCATACCGCAAGATTTTTCTAAGATTACAATTGATCTTAAGGATTGCTTCTTTTCCATTCCCCTCCACCCTTCCGATTGTCAGCGCTTCGCTTTTAGTGTTCCTATTACCAATTGTGTGGGCCCTTCTCCGCGCTTTCAGTGGAAAGTTTTGCCACAAGGCATGGCTAATAGCCCTACGCTGTGCCAAAAATATGTTGCCCAAACAATTGATCCTTTCCGCTTGCAGTATCCCAAGCTTTATATTATCCATTATATGGACGATATCCTCCTTGCAGGACCAAATAATGAGGAATTGACTCAGGTATCACAGGAGCTCATTAAGGCGTTGGAATATCGGGGCCTTAATATTTCCCCTGATAAAGTACAAACCTGCCCCCCCCAGCTTCTTGGGATTTGAACTCTTGACGAATCGCATTCTCTCCCAGAAGGTTCGCCTACGAGTGAGTCACCTTTGCTCCCTTAATGATTTCCAAAAATTACTGGGAGAATTGAATTGGCTTCGGCCATATCTTAAGATCACTACAGGGGAACTGCGACCCTTGTTTGATATTCTTAAAGGAGACTCCGATCCAAATTCACCCCGCTCTCTCACGCCGGAGGCCCGTAAGGCCCTTGCCTTAATTGAGCAAGCCATTCATGAACAACATATTGGCTATTACGCTCCTCAAAAACCTCTTTGGTTCTTAATTTTTTCCACCACTTTTTCCCCACTGGATTGTTATGGCAGGACATCCGTTATTCTGGATTCATATGCCAGCCACACCTACAAAGATCCTTTCTTCCTACCCGCATTTAACGGCAGGGCTCCTGCGCCTCGGCCGAGAGGCAGCCCTTCGACTTTTTGGTCGAGAACCAGATCATATTGTTTGCCCCTACACTGCTTCGCAGATTCAATGGCTGCTTCAGAATGATGATGATTGGGCAGTTAATTGCATTTCCTATATGGGAGCTATAGACAATCATTATCCCTCAGATAAGCTCATTCAGTTCTTTCAGAAAACACCCGTGGTCTTCCCAAGGATCACCAAAGCGGAGCCCATAGAGAGCGCCCATTTGGCGTTCACTGATGGTCCGCCACAGGGAAGGCAGCCTTTAGTGTTGATGGACAGGTCACCTCTTTTGACACCCCTTTCACCTCCGCGCAGCTGGTAGAGCTCGCAGCGGTCATTAAGGTTTTTGAATCTGTCTCGGGCCCCCTCAATGTTTATACTGATAGTTCCTATATTGCACAGTCAGTCCCTCTATTGGAAACCGTCCCGTATATCCGTCCCTCCACTAATGCGTCTCCTCTTTTTGCCACTCTTCAGCTTCTAATTCTCTCCCGCGATCACCCCTTTTTCATTGGTCATATTCGTGCCCATTCCGACCTCCCCGGTCCTCTTTCTGAAGGGAATGATCAGGTTGATCAAGTAACTCGTCGCATTCTGCTTGCTCTGTCTGCCTCCCTGTTGAGGCTGCCACACAAGCCCACAAGCTGCATCACCTGAATGCCCATACGCTTCGTCTCAAGTTCCCTATAACCCGGGAACAAGCCAGACAGATTGTGAAACAGTGCCCTGGTTGCCTGACCCTCCTTCCTGAACCTCATAATGGCATCAATCCCCGAGGTCTTATCCCCGGGGAACTTTGGCAAATGGATGTCACTCACTATCCCCCTTTTGGTCGGCTTAAATATGTTCATGTGTCCATTGATACCTTCAGTGGCTTCATTTTTGCCACCCTGCAACCTGGAGAGGCCACCAAACATGTCATTAATCACCTCCTTAGTGCCTTGGCGGTCCTCCCGCAGCCCAAAATTCTTAAGACAGATAATGGCCCTGGTTATACCAGTTCTTCTTTCAGATCTTTTTGTACACAGTTGCATATTAAGCATGTTACTGGTATACCCTATAATCCTCAAGGGCAAGGAATTGTGGAAAGGGCCCATCAGACACTGAAAAACATGATCCTGAAATTACAATCAGGGAGGGAAGTTCTTTATCCCAGAGCTGGCAATGCCAAAACATTGCTCAATCACGCTCTTTTTGTTTTAAATTTTCTCACTCTGGACACTGCGGCAAAGAGTGCCGCAGACCGCCTTTGGCATTCCACTACGGCCCAAACCTACGCTCAGGCAAAATGGAAAGATCCCCTGCTTGGCAAATGGCAGGGCCCTGATCCTGTGTTAATCTGGGGCAAAGGCCATGCTTGTATTTATGACTCAAAGTGCCAAAATGCTAGATGGTTGCCTGAAAGGCTGATTAGGTTGATGGACAAGCCAGAAACTCATAATGCCGTCCAGGGAACCACACCCCCCTGAGACACCTCTGTTTTCTTTCTCTGTTTTACAGAAAATGACGATCCTCGTAATTTTCCTCCTGTTCCGTGGGAGCCACGGTGGTTTTCAATCTCCTGACCCAGTAGCGCTCAGCCGTGCCCTCTTTGGAAGCCCTTGTGACTGCGGCGGGGGCACGTTCACTGTCCGTCCCGCCACCTACACGCAAGAAGTGGACTGCGGGGAAAAGACAGCCTACCTCGCCTACCGTCATTCTATCACGGGCGTCTCCAAACCCAAGTGGGAATGCGTAAGGAAGCCCCGAGTTATCCCTCCGAATGGTGGCCAGCCCGGGCCTTGCCCCAGTGATTGCAACTACCTTGAGGCCTTGCACTCCACATGCTATAGTTCTACCCAGCAGTGCAGTGGCAGCTCAGGAACAGTCTATCTTACTACAATACAGAAGAGAATATGGCTGGCACGGGAGGGGATTACTAGCCAAGGCCTACGTGGAAGTCCAATAAGTATGCTCAGGCTTCCTGTCAAAGAAAATATTGGAAAAAATGTCTGTTGGCCCCTTCATGCACCTGTCCATATCTCTGATGGGGGTGGCCCTACAGACCAAATTAGGGAACATGAGGTTAGGGAACGAATAAACGAAATAATTAAGAGTATGTACCCCCCATCCATTACCATCCACTTGCACTGCCCAAACCCCGGGGAACGGACCTAGATGTCCAAACTTCAGAAATCCTTGAAGCAACACTTAAGGCCCTTAATTACTCTAACCCTGATTTGGCTGCCGATTGCTGGCTGTGTATGGCCCTTGGCACACCTATGCCCATAGCTTTGATGTCCAAATGGCTCCACATCCACAAATTGCACACTTAGTCCACCTTTTAAGGTACAACCTGTTGGTCTCCGCCCCTCTCCTTGTATCCAAGCCCCATTTCAGAATTCCACTGCTGATATTGATGTTGGTTTTGCTACCTTTGCTAATTGCTCTGAAGTCAAAAACTATACCTCACAGGAACCTCTCTGTCCCCTGCCGGGACAACTTTTCGCCTGTGGGGGAAATATGGCCTACTCTGCTCTCCCCCAGAATTGGACAGGACTCTGCACACAAATTTCAATCCTCCCTGATATCGACATCATTCCGGGAGATGAGCCTGTCCCACTGCCCAGTTTTGATTATATTACTGGAAGACCCAAGAGGGCTGTTGCATTTATCCCCCTCCTTGTTGGCCTTGGGATTACAGGGGCACTCGCTACCGGCTCTGCCGGCATAGGAGTTGCTGTTGATTCATATACAAAACTATCCCATCAATTTCTTAATGATGTGCAAACCCTCTCGGGGACGATAAATGACCTTCAAGACCAAATTGACTCCCTGGCGGGAGTCGTTCTTCAGAATAGGAGGGGCCTAGATTTACTCACGGCAGAACAAGGGGGAATTTGCTTAGCCCTACAAGAAAAATGTTGCTTCTATGCAAATAAATCTGGGATAGTGCGGGATAAAATCAAAAAACTGCAAGAGGATCTGATTGAAAGACGCAAAAACTTTTTGAAAATCCCCTCTGGAGTGGCTTGAATGGAGTCCTCCCATACCTCCTCCCTCTTCTTGGACCTTTAATTGGTCTCCTCCTACTTTTTCTTTTGGACCTTGGGCCTTTACTAGACTAACCTCTTTCATTAAGACGCAGATTGAGGCTTCTCTTAAAAACACCGTCAATATCCATTACCACCAACTTGCTTCGTCAGAAGATCCTACTGATACCATGGAAGAGGGTCTCCAGTTCTCGAAGCTCGTGCATCCGGAATCTCGCTGCTCGCGGTGGTGGAGAAATCTTAAGGATAAAAAGTGACCTGGCAGCTGTGAGAGAGCCCATGACGGGAATATTGAGGTCCCATGTTTCAAAAAAGATCAGCGCGGCTGCAGTTGCTTCCCCATGACGGGAATAGAGTGAGGCCATGATGGGTTACATCGTGGGGTCCCCTCGCTTAGCCTAAGACAGGGACCACTGCCACTAATGCGCTTTGAACATGGAGGCCGACCTCATAGCCTAAGACAGGCCTCTCACCTGCTATTTTAAATAAAAAGGGGGACATGCTGGAGGCCAGCACCTGGTAGTGGGCCCCTAACCCCGTGAGATTACCACACCCCAAGCAGCTTGTTCCGGGACAAACCGTACCATAACGTGTTCCTGTCAGGGCTAACCGCAAGATGTTGCCACACCGCCCCTGGAAAGTCCCGGAGGCCATTTTCCCCTTTTGCCCCTCCCCGCTTTTGCCCTATATAAGCTTGTAACGCCAAAAATAAAATTAGACCTTGCCTACCATCCTTTTGGTCTCACTCCTCCTTTTCACCCATTCCCTTCAGCCAGGGTCCTCCTCGACCCCCCACGTATACTGGCCCTGCAGGTCGGGGCAGGGAGGATACAATGAAATGAGAGAATGTGAACTCAACATCAAGGCTGGAGAGTCACATTTGGAATTCTTCATCTTGCAACAACAAAAACCAGTGAAAAAAATCCTTCTATAGCTAAAACAGTCAATACTTTTATTTTTACACATCACAATATAAATGTAAGCTGCATTTCTGTCCCACTGCTCCCTTCTAAACGGTTTCTTCTTTGACAGAAGTGGGAGCAAGTCTTCCTTGCCATGCTGTTGGAAAACACCCCAGAAGGTGCAGCACCATGGTGTTTGGGTGGAGTAGAACAAGGAATAAAAAAGTGACACGAACAGATTTCCCTTTATTCTTATCTGTCTGGGCGGGTCATTCCTGGCCGAGTGGGCACCATCATGGGACGCGCAGGAGGTCTCATCATTGGGGGTCCAGGCATCATAGGCATGTGGCCTCCCATGGGCGGCCTCATCCCAGGAGCTACAGGGTTGTAACAAAACACAAGTACATCAGAAGTCAGTCACGAGAGACATTCTAGATTGCCTTTTACCCTCTCCTTTCCCATTCTCCATCTGTAATCTGCTTACAAAGCATACTAGAGGAAATGCTGCAAAATCTTTCTGTCTGTAAATCATGGATGACCCAAAGATAGGGCAACTATTAAAAGACTACTTTGAAAAAATTTGGCTCCTTTTCAGAAGGCACAAGTGATGATAGTTCCCCAAATTGTCTTCATTTCCCTCACACTGGGGAAATGCACAGTTGAGTCACATAAATCAGCCCTTTAAGTCTGTTAGGCCTCACATAATCAGGGGCTATTTCACTATAATGAATGTGAGCAGAACACAGTGGGCAATTCTGCCTCCAAAAGTTAGTGTGCAATTTGGTGAGAACAGGGAGTGGGAGTCGTGATAAGAATGTGTTAATAACCATGTACAGCTCATGGCCATACAAGAGACTATGATGTAATTAATGAAAACTGGGAAGAAAAAAAAGGTGATGTCTAGGGCCCCTTGGCACCTGTGACCAAAAAGGTTTATAAAATGTTCTATCATTATGCAAGCTAAGCTAATAAGCATGGATCTACTGTCCCAAGGTTTGACTATAAAATTGAAAAAATCCATAAGAAATGGGTAGTAGGCAAGAATTTTGGTACCTATAACCTATCCAGTGGTGTTGCACTAAGACTGACAAAAGTCATGATATCATTCAGCATGATATAACTGGAAGTGCACTGGACTTAGAATCCAAAGACAAGCTGGTAACAAGCTGGCTATGTAATCCAGAATAAAGCAATGTGTCTGTTACTCAGATTCCTCACCTGTAGAAGGGCATATGCCCAGAATACCTACGTCACAAGATGGTCGTGATGAAAAGGGCTAGATAAATGTGAGCTACTTTACCAAAACTATGGATTAATTCCACATTGCACCAGTGGTAAATATGCAAACTAGATGAAAAATGACCCTTCAATGTCATTGTCTATAAATGGTTTGATCCTTAATCAGCAAATGACCTTGCCTCTTTAGGTGATGGGAACTGGTAAAAACTCTGCTCCAAAATTCAGTAACTAAGTTGGTTGTGCAAATAACTATCTACCGACCCATACACTCATTACAAATGAGGCCAGAAACTGAGAAGTAACAGGGGAAGGGGGAGCAGGAGGGTGTGTTGAAGAACCTAAAAAAGAAGCCAGAACCATGTTATGGTGTTGCTTTATTTGTAATGGCAACAGAAGGTCATTTGGCATCCTCCTACCTACATTGAGAACCAACAAGCAACAGCTTCATTACTTCTTTATAAATAGGATTCATTAAAAATTACTTCACTAGAGAGAGAGAATTAAGACAGCAAACTAGGGGTCCTATTTAATTTCCCTGCGGGAGGAAAAGAGGTTCAAACTTACCAGGCCCCACAGGCATCATTCCAGGAGGAGGAGGGCCCATCATTGGCATCATAGGGGGCCCTCCCATATGGGGTGCTGGCATCATACCAGGTCGAGGAGGTCCCGCTGAAAGAAAACATCCATCTTGGGGTTAGGGATGTTAACATATAGAAAATGTGTACTTGTGACTTAAAACAGGTTCTCATTAACATGCCAACATTCTTCAACAAAAAGCCTATTATAGTTTTTCTCCACCTTTGGCTTCACAGCAGTATGCTATAAAACTCATGGGGTTATATGGCTAAACACATGAAATAGCCAGTTTGCACACAAGGGCCAACAATCTCCAAGGGAAGTTTATTCAAAGAAAGCAATGGTAGCTTTTACAGAATTCAAGGTAAAGAGCTGAAGAGGGACTAAAGTGAATGATATTCCTAAATTTGGAAACATCATTTTAAGATGTTCTTTGAAAGGCAGTATTTCTTAAATACATTAAAAACTATATGCAGATTTCTACTTTAGGCAGGTTTAGACTCTTAAAATCTTACTATACCACTCACTCAACACAGTCTAACAAATTCTTACATTGTACTTCTTGACAACCTCACCTGCTCATTCTATAGCTTTTATCAATCAATGATATTGAACATGGTCAGACAGATGAAATGGCACATAGACATATGCTCAGACCAACTTGCTATATAACTTCCAGAAATAACATAAAAGTCAGGACCAGCTATATTACATTGCTTGCCCCTACTTTCCTCAATACCTTAAGTTAATGCTGTCTGGGATTACTTCCCATTTATTTTGTGTATAACTTGTTTGTACACAGATCTTTATACACTGTCACCCCCTTTAGAAAGTTAGCTCTTTGTAAGCAAGGAGTTTTGTTTGGGTTGGTTGGGGGTTTTTTAGGGGTTATTTTTGCTTTTTTTTTTTTTTTGTATTTCCAGTGCTCAGCTGAGTGTGTGCACATAATAAGCACTTAATAAATGCTTGTTGATAGACTGACTACCCAAGGGTCCTGTGTTTGCAGCAACTGTATATAGAAAGCCTATCAGAAAATACTCCCAAGGTAACCTAGCAGTTCTAGATTTCAAACTATATTACAAAGTAGTAATCATCAAAACAATCTGGTACTAGCCAAGAAATAAGAGTAGTGGATCAGTGGAATAGGGTACACAATACAACAGCAGTAAATGACCATAGTAACCCAGTGTTTGATATATCCAAAGATTCAAGCTTTTGGGATAAGAACCAACCATTTGACAAAAATTGCTGGGAAAACTGGAAAGCAGTTTGGCAGAAACTAGGCGCACACCAACATCTCACACCATATACCAAGATAAAATGAAAATGGATACATGATTTATATACAAAGGATGATATCATAAATTAATTGGGGGGATGTGAAAAAAATGTATCTTTAAGTTCTATGGATAAGGGAAGAGTTTATGACCAAACAAGAGATAGAGAGGACTGCAGGAAGTAAAATAGATAATTTTGATTATGTGAAATTAAAAAGCTTTTGCATAAACAAATAAATGCAGCCAAAAACTGGGGGAAAAATTTTTACAGCAAGTTTTTCTGATAAAGGTCTCATTTCTCAAATATATAGAGAACTGAGCCAAATTTATAAAAGAGACATTACTTACTTGATAAATGGTCAAAAGATATGAACAGGCAGTTTCCAGAAGAAGAAATCAAAGCTATCAATAATCACATGAAAAAAATGCTTCAAATCACTACTGATTAGAGAAATGCAAATTAAAACAACTCTGAGATACTACTTCCCATCTATCAGATTGGCTAACATGACACAAAAAGAAAATGACAAATGTTGGAGGCAATATAGAAAAACTGGGACACTAATTCACTGTTGATGGAGTTGTAAACTAGTCCAACCATTCTGAAGAATGAACTGGAACTATGCCCAAAGGGCTAAAAAACTGTGCATACCTTTTGACCCAGCTATTACAATAACTACTAGATCTGTGTCCCAAAGAGATGGAAGAAATGAGAAAAGAGCCTATTTGTATGAAAATATTTGTAGCAGCTCTTTTTGCAGTAGCAAAGAATTGGAAATCAAGAGGATGTCCCTCAATTGGGGAATGGCTGAACAAACTGTGGTATGTAATTGTGATGGAATATTATTATACTATAACAAATGACGAGCAGGATGCTTTAGAAAAACCTGAGAAGACTTATATGAACTGATGCAAAGTGAAGTGAGCAGAACCAGAAGGCTAGTGTACACAGTAACAATAATATTGTAAGGATGATCAACTGTGAAAGACTTAGCTACTTTGGTCAAGACAATGATTCAAGACAATTCCAGAGGACTCATGATGAAAGATGTTACCCACCTCCAGAAAGAGAACTGATCAAACTCTGAATGCAGACTGAAGCATACTTTTTTCTACTTCTTTTGTACTATTTTATTTTGTTTGTGTTTTCTTTTGCAACATGGCTAATATGGAAATATGTTTCTCATGATGTCACATGTATAATCAATGTTAAATTGTTTGCCTTCTCACAGACGGAGGAGTGGAAGGAGGGAAAGAGAGAATGTGGAACTCAAAATTTTAAAAAATGAGTGTTAATTTGGTCAGGAAATATTTAACAAAATAAAAATAATTTTAAAAATACTCCCAATTCTGTGTAGATAATAATAGCTAACTTTTATATAGCACATTAGTGTTTTGTGATCACACTATCTCATTTAATCCTCACAATAATTCTATGAGGCAGATGTTAAAAGATTATTATCCTAACAGGATAGCTGGCCTCAGAACCAGGAAGCCCTGGTGGTTCAAGTGCCACCTTACCACATATTGTGATCTTGGGCAAGTCACTTAAACTAGTAATTTTCTAAGATGAGAAGGTGATGATCTATATTAATAGAGGGACTTTGCTTTCCCAAGAGTTCCTTAAACCAATGAAATCAAAGCTCCAGTACCTATCCCTATTCTATCATTTGTTTAGCCATTTGCCAACTGATGGGGTCCTCCTCTGTTTATTGTTCTTTGCTATAATAAAAAGAGTTATTATAAATATTTTTGTACTGATGGGTCCTCTTTCTCATTTTGCTGAGACTTTTTAATTTTATGTAATCAAAATTGGCCATTTTATCTTCTGTGATCCTCTCTATCACAGTATGGTCTGCACAATATAGCTGCAAAAGATGTTTTCTTCCTTGCTCCTTTAATTTGTGTATGATGTGACTGTTTATATCTAGGTCATGTATCCATTTGGAGCTTACTGTGGTATATGACATGAACTGTTAGTTTAAGCCTAATTTCTACTGGAATGCTTTCCAGGTTTTTCAGCTATTTTTTTAAACAACAAATCATTAACCCAGTAGATAAGGTTTTTCAGTTTATCAAATATCAATATTAGAGGTGAAATTTGAACCCAAGTCTTTCCAAATTCCAATTCCCATGTTCTTTCCATTCTGCCACACTGCCTCTCTATATGATTATAACAGCTTTTGTTTTTTACTAACGAGGAAAACAATCTTCAGATATAAGGTAAAGAAAAGGTTAACAGAGGCTTGATAGTAAAGATGAGGTAAGAACATTCAGCTGTTCTCAGTGGGTTCAAGTCAAAAGGCCCAGAGAACTATATCCCATTGCATTTAAAGAACTGGTAAATGTGATTGCTCAATCACTGTCAGTGTTATCTTAAAAAATCTTGGGCAACAGAGAAGACACCCTATGATGATTGATAGTGAAACATTATCCTGATCACTTCCTAAAAGGAGAAAGAGGTTGAATTTTTCAAACTACAGGCCAAAGAGCTGAATTTAAATTTTTGGCAAAATCCTAGAAAGTGCTACTAAAGGTATGGCTTATGCAACTATGATAACTAAAATTTGACATAGGTTGAACAAAAGCAAGTCATACCAAAAATGGGAACAGTCAATGCTGGAGGAGCTGTGGGAAGATGGGCACAGAAATGAGTACAATGCCAGCAGTGCCATGAATGGGTCATGGGATTATAGGGTCTAGGGATGGATGGGCCCTGGGAGCCCCTTGTTGTTGTTCATGTGGTTTTCAGTTGTTTCCAACTCTTTGTGGCTCCATTTGGGGTTTTCTGGGCAAAGAGAGTGGAGTGGTTTGCCATTTCCTCTCCCGTTCATTTTACAGATAAGGAAATGAGGCAAATGGGATTAAGTGACTTGTCCAGAGTCACACAGCTAGTAAGTGTACGAGGCCAAATTTGAACTCAAGAACATAAATCTTCCTGCCTCAAGTCCCAGCACTTTATCCAATGTGTCACCTAGCTGCTCCAATGATCCCTTATGGATATCAATTTATTTATTTATTTTTGGCTAGGCAATGACTTGCCCAGGATCACACAGATAGTGTCAAGTGTCTGACGCTGAATTTGAACTCAGGTCCTCCTGACTCCAAGGCCAGAGCTCTATCCACTGCACCACCTAGCTGCCCTTATGGATACCAATTTAAAATTATTCCAGAAAAGTGACTGAACTACTTTTTGATACAGGGTTCCTCCTATGGGGGTAACCCAAGGAAGTTAAGGTCTGTATATCAAAATATTCAAAGCAAAACTTTTTGTGGCAGCAAAGAACTGGAAACAAAATGGGTGCCTACTCACTGAAGAAAGACTGAAAAAAAATGGTAGAATATTACTGTGTAGTAAAATGATGAATCCAAAGGATTGAGAGAAAAATATAAAGATTTGTATGAACTGGGGCAAAATGAAATAAGTAGAACCAAAGAACAATATATACAATATCCAAAATAACATAAATAAGCACAAAGCTAAGCTCACAGAAACTAAAAGAACAGTGATGGTCCTAGAGATAATGAACATAAACTTTGCCTTTCTCATAAAAGGATATTATAAGATTATAAAATTAAATTAAAGAGTATAATGCTGTAAAAACATTGTTAGTCTTGTTCAGAGAATTGAGTACTTTTGTTTATTTTTCTTTGTTACAAAAGAGTTCAATTTGAAGGAGGTATAATTTTAGAAACGACTACTGCAATAACAGAAAACTTTAATAAAATTTATTTTAAGGAAAGAACAGATTATCTGGAATTACCTTCATCTCATTTTTGACAATGCTACTAGACTGGTGGGTCAGGAATATTGTAGATAGAGTATACCTGGGTCTCAGCTGGCATTTAACAAAGTCTACCCTGATATCCTATTAGATAAGATGGAGAGATGGGGGCTAAATAAAAGTACCATAATTTGAATTAAGAACTAAACGGCCAGATCCAAAGAGTAGTGATTACAGAAGCAAAGTCAACCTTGAGGAATGTCTCTAGAGTGATGCCAAAGATACAGTGATACAATTGTATCAGTGATTTAGATCAAGAAATAGTTGAAACAAAGCTGAGAGCTAATTAATATGCTGGATGTCAAAACACCCTGATGAATTAGAATTATTGGTTCAATCTAACAAGATAAAACTCAACAGGTATAACTGCAAAGCTTACACGAGTTAAAAAACATCAACCATACAAATACAGAATAAGGGAGCCATGGCTGAACAATAGTACCTACAAAAAATATTTGAAGGTTTTTTAGTGTACTGCAAATTCAAAATAAATTAACAGTAGTAAGTGGCAATTTATGACATAACCAGAAAAACTGAATTTAATTTTAGGCTTCGTTAACAGAAGCTCTGTGTCCAAAATGAGGAAGTCTAACATCCCACTGTACTGTGCCCTAGTCAGACTACTTGAGAGGGTCAGAGGCATGGATGGGAAGGCAGGGAAAGCATCCAGATGTAAAATTAGAAACCATGCCCTATGGAAATCTGTTAAAGGAATTGGAAATGTTTAATCTGAAGAAGAGAAGATTCAGCCAAGGCACACAACTTATCTCCAAGTATTTGAAAGGTTATCATGATCAATTGGGGAACAGCTAAACAAGTTGTGACATATGATTGTGATGGAGTACTATTGTGCTATAAGAAATGACAAGGGGGATAGTTTCAGAAAAAAAAACCATAGCAAGACCTATAGAAACTAATGCAAAGTGGAGTGAGAAGATCATTATGCATAGTTCTAATGATGATCAACTGTGAAAGACTTGGCTACTCTGATCAATATAGTGATCCAAGATAATTCCAAAGGATTCATGACAAAAAAATGCTGTCCACCTCCAGAGAGAGAACTGATGAACTCTGAGTGCAAACTGAAGTATAATCTTCTCACTTTTTTGTGATATGGCTAATATGGAAATGTTTTTCATGATTTCACACGTATATTCGATATTCTGCTTGTATTCTCAGTGGGTAGGTGGGGTGGGAGGGAGGGAGAGAATTTGGAACTCAAAATTTAAAAAGAAAAGAATGTTTAAATAAATAAATAAATAACGTGTGTGTACTTTTTTATTTTTTTGGCAATTGGGGTTAAGTGACTTGCCCAGGATCACACAGATAGTAAGTGTCAAGTGTTTGGTCTGAGGCCGCATTTGAAATCAGGTCTTCCTGACTTCAGGGCTGGTGCTCTATCCACTGCACTACCTAGCTGCCCTGTGTGCTTTTTTTTAAAAAAGGCTATTGTGTGGAAGAGGAATTAAACTGGTTCTGATTAGCCTTAGAAGGCAGAAGAGCAAAGGGTGTAAGCTTCAGAGATGGATCTGTTTAAGATCTGTTGACTGGGTCAACAAAAGGAAAAGCTTCCCAACAAATAGTTGCAGAAAAGGCCACTTTAGGAGGTAGTGGATTCCTCATCACTGGAAATTTTCAAGCACAGAACAAGTTTCCCTGTTAAGGTCTGATTCTCAAGATATATAAAGAACTGATTCAAATTTATAACAATAAGAGCCATTTTCCAATTAATAAATGGCATATGAACAGGACATTTTTCAAAGAAAGAAATGCACATTATCAACAACAACATGAAAAAAATGCTTTAAATTTCTAATAATTAGAAGAATAAAATTAAAGTAACTGTGAGGTTCCTGCTTCCACTCATCAGACTGGCAAGATGGATTGAATGCTGGACCTCAAATTAGGAAGACCTGAGTTCAAATCTAGCCTGAGATGTTTACTAGTTATAAAATGTTGGGTGACAGCCTCTCACTGCCTCAGTTTCCTCATCTATAAAATGGGGATAATAACAGCATCCATCTCCTAGGGTTGTTGTGCGGATAAAATGAGATAATATTTATAAAACACTATTTATTTAAGTGCTGGCTGTTAATATAACAAAAAAATTACAAATGTTGGAACGGCTGTGGAAAGAAGGTACATTAAGGAGGTAAGGAAAGAAACAAGTGTTTATTAAGGTGCTTTATAAATATTATCTAATTCAATCCTCACAACTCTGAGAGATAGATGCTGAGGAAGCTGAAACAGACAGAGGTAGTGTTTAAGGGTGCATTTGAACTCAGGTCTTTCGGATTCTGGGCCCAGCACTCTATCCACTCAGCCACTTGGTTACACAGCTGGTGGAGTTGTGAATTAGTCCAAGCAGTCTCGAATGCCTGGCACATAGCAGGCTCTTAATAAATGTTTGCTCACTTGATGAAACTGTTTATGCCCTTTGATTCAAAGATTGCATTACTAGAGCTCTAACCCAAAAAGAAATAAGAAATGGAAATCAGGGGGCAGCTAGGTGGGGCAGTGGATAGAACACTGGCCCTGGATTCAGAGGACCTGAGTTCAAATCCGACCTCAGACACATCACACTTACTAGCTGTGTGACCCTGGGCAAGTCACTTAACCCCACTGCCTAGCAAAAACTAAAAAAAAAAAAAATGGAAATCAATGACCATAAAAAAGGGAAAAGGACCCACATGTACAAAAATATTTATAGCAGGTCTTTTTGTAGTGGCAAAGAACTGGAAATTGAGGGGATGCCCATCAACTGGGGAATAGCTGAACAAATTGTGGTATATCAACGTAATGTTGTTCCACAGGAAGTTGTGAGCAGGTGGATTTCAGAAAAACTTGGAAAGATTTGCATGAACTGATGCTGAGTGAAGTGAGCAGAACCAGGAGAACATATAGTAACAGCAATATTGTTTGATGACTGGCTTTGTTAGACTTAGCTCTTCTCAGCAATGCAATGATCTAAGACAGTTCCAAAAGACTAATGATGCTATTCACATCCAGAGAAAAAACCATGGAGTCTGAACGCAGATCAAAGCATACTATTTCTCTCTCTTTTTTATTTTCTTTCTCATGGTTTTTCTCTTTTGCTCTGATTCTTCTTTTACAACATGACTAATGTGGAAATATGTTTAATATGATTGCACACATATAGTCTACACCAGATTGCATGCTGTCTTGGAGGGGAGGAGAGAAAGGAGAGGGGAACAATTTAGAACTCCAAATCTTATAAAAGTGAATGCTGAAAACTAATAATTAATTAAAAAAAGAAATGGAAATCTAGGGGGTGCTCATCAATTCAGGAATGGCTGAGCAAACTTCTGAGAAGTCTAGATTTGTATGATTGGTTTCAGCATGAAGTAAGCGGAACCAGGAGAACAAAGTATACGATAACAAACACTGTAAAGATGCAACTTTGAAAGAATTAAGAACACTTAATAGCTGCCAAGACCAACCACAATTTCAGAGGATCAGTGACGAAGCATGATACCCATCTCATGATGGAGAGGTGATAAACTCAAGATGTAGAATGAGACATACATTTCTGGACATAGGGAATGTGAGATTTGTTTTTAGTTGACTATGCATATTCGTTATACGGGAAGAGGGTGAGAAAAGTAATGTCTGTTAATTGAGGGAGAAAAGGAAAAGAAAAAATGAAAAAGAAAAAACCAGACAATAAGCACAGGCTAGGTCAGGTGACCTATTGATGATCTGTTTCAGATATGGATTGGATCATATGACCTCTGAAGTCCTTTAACCACTCTGAAATTTTGTATAAACTACTGAGAGTACTGCCTAATCTTGTCATTTCATTATTTGGATTCTTAACCTTTTTTGTGTCATGGGCCCCTTCTCAGATGTTTTTAAATATATACAATAAGACATACTGGATTATAAAGGAAACCAATTACATTGAAAATTATCAAAATATTTTTTAAAAATAAGTTCATAGACCCCAAATTAAGAACTCCTGGTTTAGGTTCTTAAACTTTTCTCCACAGACTATATTGATAAGATCAAAGACCCTGTAAACCATGTACTCTAGCTTATCTGTTGTGTGAGGGTAGGGGGGTGGTGACAAGAGAGAATAAAAATTGTTCTCTGAGAAAGAATATCCTTTGATCTACTCTAGGTGTGGTAGGGAAAGCAGGTCTGATGTCTGCCCAGGTATTCTTAAGCTGCAGTTTGTAAGCTTCTAGCAGTGATGTAATTAAGTATAAACAGTGACAACACATGCTGCCTTTTGTGTTCGAATCAGCCTACAGACATAGAACTCCTGGTGGCACAGGCTATTAGTCCAGTAATCAAAAGCTAACTGTTGAAATGGTCATAAAAAAATCATTACCCTATGAAAGCCATTCTCCATCCGTTCACCAAGCATTTACTAAACACTAATTTTAATTAAGGGTCATTTTGAATAAAATCTAAGATAATAATGCCCCAAATTCCAAACAAAAAAAAAGCAAAATCAAAAATTTCAAACTTACGGAGAGTAGGAGGAGGTGGGATCATAGCCCCTCCTGGTGGAGGAGCAGAGAATGGATTGGGAGGAATTTTTCCTTGCTGAAATGCAGCAGCTTTGGAGGGAAAAAAAAAATAGAAACACAAATAAGAATCTTAGATGATCATAATTTTTCTACTCTGTTTTTTAAAACAAATGCTTTAAAAATTTTTCAGTAACCATCATATATGTCAGTCAACAATCATTTATTAAGTGTTTACAAAGTTCTCAACCCTGCGGATACAAAAAGAAAGGCAAAAAATAGTCCTGTTCTCAAGGAGTGTGCATTCTAACTTGTAAATACTTAGGTATATACAAGATCTATAATGAGCACATAAAGCTAATCTGAAAGAGCTGGCAAGGGCTAATCAGGAAAAGCCTCTTGCAGAAGGTGGAGTTTGAGGGCTGAGCCTTAAAGGAAGCCAGGGAAGAGGTGAGGAGGGAAAGCATTCAAGGTGTGGAAGCCAAAGGAGTGAGATGGTATATTATTTTCAAGAAGCCTGTAAGTTGGTCAGTGAAACTGGATAGCAGAGGCTGGGGAGGGGAGCAGAGTATTAAGCAGGAAAGGTAGGGAGGGGACAGGCTAGAAAGCTTTGAATGCCAAAGACAGGAGTTTATATTTGATGCTGAAGGTAAAAGGGAGCCTCTGGAAATTCTTGAGCAGAGGGGTGACATGGCCAGACTTACTCTTTAAGGAAACCTTACCTTAGCAGCTGAGTAGGGGATGACCTGGAATGGGTAGAGACTTCATGCAGGGAAATCAGTTGGAAGACTAATGCAACAATCTCGTGAAGGGTGATAAACTTGGTGAGGGTGTGAACTAGAGTTGTGGCTGAATGAGAAGAGAGAAGGGGATATATATATAAGATCTATAGATGCTGTGAAGGTAGAAAAGACAACAGGGTCACAGACTGGAGGGATTGGAAGGATGATAGTGCCTTCAACAGTTACAGGGGAGATCTGTTAGGATCTGGATAGGGAGATGTGTTCTGTTTTGAAGATGCTGAACTTGAGATGCCTGTGGCACATTCACTTTGAGATGTCCAAAAGGCAGCTGCAGATGCATGACTGTAGCTCAGCATAGACATGAAGTTTGGATATATAGATCTGGGAATCATCAACAAAGAGATGATAATTGCATCCATGGGAGCTAATGAGAGTACCAAGCAAGAAAGAATAGAGTGAAAAGAAAAGGGAGCCCAGGACAGAGCTATGGGGGACACCCATGGTTAATGAGTGTGACCTGGATGACAAAGCTGACCTGGATGACAAAGCAGCAAAGGAGACTGAGAAGTAACAGTTGGACGGATAGGAAGAAAAATAAGAAAGAACAGTGTCACAAAAACCTAGAGAAGAGAGTGTATCCAGGTGAGCAACTGTGTGAAATGCTGTAGAGAGGTCAAGAAGGATGAGGATTGAGAAAAGATCTGGCAATTAAAAGATCACTGGTAACTTTGGAGAGAGTAGTTTCAATTGAATGAAGAGGTTGGAAGCCAGACTGAAGAGAGTTTAAAAAAGAATGAGAGAGAGAGAGAGAGAGAGAGAAGAGAGAGAGAGAGAGAGAGAGAGAGAGAGTGTGTCTGTGTGTGTTGTGGGGGCAAGATGTAGAGGTACCTATTGTAGATTGATTTCTCAAGGAATTTAGCCACAAAAGGGAGGAGAGATATAGGATGATCAATAGTGTGGAAGGATAGTTGGGTCAAGTAAGAGTTTTTTAAGGGTGGAGGAAACATGACATGTTTGTAGGCAATGCAGGGAAGAAGCCAGTAGATAGGGAGAGACTGAAAATTAGTGACAGTGTAAATGATAAGATGCTAGAGAAGCAAGGATGAAATGAGATCAAGGGCGATGTTAGGGGATTTGCCTTGGCTAGAAGAAGGACCACCTCTTCATCTGAGACTACAGTGAAGGAAGAGATAGTGAAGGAAGGTATCTGAGTGATGTGAGATAAGCCTGAGAAGGTTGGGGGGACTCTCCAGTTTAAACTTGAAGGATACTCATTTAACACACCTAGGCTTTCTAGGATTCAACTGGTTCAATTTTACCAGTAAAACAGAATCAAATGTAAACTCTTCCATTTGGCATTCAAAGCTTTATTTAACCTGGCCCCTCCCTACCTTTCCTACTTAATACCCTGCTCCCCTCCCCATCCTCTGCCATCCAGCTTCACTGTCCAACTCACAAGGTTTTCAAAAACAATATACCATCTCACTCCTTTGGCTGGCCCATACCTTGAGTGCTTTCCCTCCTCACCTCTTCTCTGGCTTCCTTCAAAGCACTGATCAAATTCCACCTTCTACAGGTTTTTCCTGGTTGGTCCTCAACTGATTTGCTAGTTCAATTTTACCAGCAAAAATATTTATCTAGCTTCTTTGCTTTTCACTCATTTGGCACTTCAATAGCTGAATTATATTAAATATTCAATACTCAAATCGATCTGCAATCTCATCAAGTTAGCTATTCCCTTCAACCCATCCAAGTCTGCCTCTGCTGTTCTACTCTTGTCCACGGTCTCCTCTAAGTTCACCATGGCAGGCCCACCCAATGTGCTAAAGGTATCACAGCTCCGGGATACCAGACCCATAAGTATCCATTAACTATAACCCATCATCTCTAAACATATCTGGGATTGTGATTAGCAGTCCAAGTGTAGTGGCTCTATTGTTTTTGGTGGTGAAAACAGTCTGTTATAATCATCATACATTTTTAAATAACTTTGCTGGGTTAGAAGCAGATTAAAGCAAAGAGTTTTTTCAATACTGGAAAGAAGTCATCTTTAAAACACATCCCCAGTTTACAGCAGATTTAGACTTTTAGGCATTTTCAAGAAATAGTATTACATGAAGCATATAAGCCCTTCTATATTTTCCTTAAACACAAATGGCTCCAGGGCAGTCATTTCTAATTACAATTTAGTAGAAAGAAGATGAGACACAAAGCGGATGCAAGAAGAACAGAGATAAATCAGAAAATGTTTCTATTTGTTTTTGTAATACAGTCAGCTATGGTCTTGCTCAGATGCACATTCATCTAACTCAGTCCCTGAATTCAAACTCCAAATCCTAATTCTACTCTGTCAATGCCCAAGACAATCTGACCAGTACAATGGAAAGTGATTGGGGTCATTCCAATTCAGCTAAAATGAGTATTTATCAAGCCAAGTGCCGATGTGCCAAGCATAAGTTATAAGGGTAAAAAAACGACAGGGTCTGTCCTCAAATCCATTAGGGTGAGAGAGTTCTAAGTTCTAAGAGCAGTATGATGTGAACACAAATAAGTATGACACATGGAAGGGTTGATGAGGACAAAGGAGAGTTCCCAAGTGCTCTAAGAAAATCAGGAGTGAGAGATTATTTTTAGCTAAAGGGAACTGAGAAGACTCCATGAAGAAGGTGGTACCTAAGCTAAGTTTTGAAGGAAGAAAAATATTTTAACAGAGAGAGATGTGGAATCTCTGCCAAAATGGAGGTCAATTAGGATAAGATGAGATCAGGTATCAGCTAGTATTCCAGCCCAGCTGCAACAAGAAGTAGTAGAAGAGGAGAAGAGAAATAAGACTGGAAAAATAAAATGAAGACATATTGTGGCTGGCTTTAAATGCCACACATAGGAGTTTGTATTTTTCTCCTACTAGTAGCAGAGAACTATAGAAGGTTCTTGGGCAATAGGCTGCAATGGTCAGATCTATACATGTAGATGGGGCCCAGATGAGCACCTAATCAAGTCAGGCATGAATTCTGATCATATATATTTTATACAAGTACAAGAGCATTTTTCTGTATGGATTTCAACTAAAGGCAAAAATGTGGCACATATTTATTTGGACATATTTATATGAGTATCTACATCCTACATATGTGCATGTATGCATGCATATGCGTATATGCACACATATACAATTCATTCACAATCCATATCTGTACACATATTTACACATTGTGCAAATGAGTATATATACACATGTACATATACACACATACGGATATATACATATTACAAACTTGTATGCCATGCCTATATGGAGCATTGCTTATAAGACCTTCTGGGAATCTCAATAAGGCTTCTCATAAAGCATCTGAATACAACATGCAGACAACTGCATATGTACTTATATGTGCATGTAAGTATATATGCTAGTAAACATTTAACAAGCAGAGAAAAGTATGTGTGTCACATACATACACATATATACATAAATTCACAACCCAGTCTGCACATGTACACATATGCCCAGATGTACATTTACGTACTTGCATGTATATACTTTTGTCTGCTTAATGTTTACTGGCACATATACATTTATATGTACATATATAAACATATGCATATGCCTGCCAATTGCATTCTGATGCTTTATGAGAAGCCTCATTGAGATTCCGGCAAGATCATACAAGCAATGTTCCACATAGGCATATACGTTTATCCATGGGAATCCTTTGCCAAGAATGACACAGGCCTAATAAATGCACCTTAAGCAGGATTTTAGAAAACCAGGAATGAGTGGAATTGGTTGCTATGGGAATGTACCTTTCATGTATTTCAGAAGTAAAGTAAACCAAATGTGTAGACTGCTTCCTTTCCAAGACAAAGGGAACACAGCGTTTTTCCCTGAAGTACAGAATTCAGAGGTAAGAGGAGACTAACAGATCATTCTCCACTAACCATGGCAAAGGTTAAGTACAGTGCCTGCTCACTTTTGTCCACTGTAACCAATACAGTACACAAGAAACAGCCCTGTAAATAATTCAGAAAGGGAATGGCCCATTTATGGATCCAAAATTGACTGTAAATCACTGGGAGATTTTGTCCCAAGGTGAGTAAGCTAGAATAGAAATTCACAAAGAGGTGGACCTACAAAAATGATCCCCAAAGGAGTAGTCTCTTGACTGTGTTCTCTTACAAGGAGGGTTGAGGAAGAGGGAGGGTATACTTTGACACCAAAAGAGCTTCCAAATCAACAACCATTTATGTACAAGGGTGAACCCCTTGAGGACAGGGATCACTCCTCAGCTCATTTTTGTAATTTCAGTTGCTACCACTGTGCCTTGCACACAACAAGCCTCAATCAAAGTTTACTGAAAGGTGGAAGATACTATTAAAAGAAGGCAGAAATAAGGGCTCATGGTCAGAAAGGTTAGTGTCCATTTGAGTGCAAGCATCACCTGGCAGCAGGCAAATGTCCTGTGATTCTCTTTCCCTCCAGAATCACTCTTAACTTTTATTACTTTTGCCTTCAGCTCAGGCTTAATTCATATAAAATGATAAACTTGTAATGCCTAGAGTTTAACTGCAATTTTCAAACAATTCAAAGCGTGAGGAGGTGGGGAACGAGGAGGAGAAAGTTAACATTGAAGTCAGAAAAAAGTTCTCAGCTATGTACAGAGACACTGGCCAATACAAGCCATGGATCCTCCAAGTACTAAGTTACGTTAGAACTTTTAACTCCTTCTGATATG
This sequence comes from Phascolarctos cinereus, assembly GCF_003287225.1. NCBI lineage: Eukaryota > Metazoa > Chordata > Mammalia > Diprotodontia > Phascolarctidae > Phascolarctos > Phascolarctos cinereus. The sequence continues at coordinate 242,570,326 of NW_027555958.1, forward strand.
CACACACATGTTATAGATGTTATAGACACTATACATAAATAATACATACATACAATACACATATATACATCTGTCTATCTATCCATCTATCACTTAGAAAGTTTACCAAGCATTTTTCTCACAAGAAGCTGTGCATTTGTTATTTTCCTCATTTTACCGATGAGAAAACTGAAGCTCAGAAAGATTAAGTGACAATCACAGTTACAAGTTAGTTTTTGTTGGAGCCCAGAGATGCCAAGCTTTGGCACTAGAAATGGCCACTAGTTTCAGATATGATGGCCCTGAAGTCATCAGATGTGTCCAAAATCAACAAAATCACAAAGATAGACCTACAAGCATTCAAAACATAATTTGGACTACTTGATGCTTCTATTACTTCCCTTCTGATCAATTTCTTAAAGCTTTGATAGTGGGACGAGTAAATCCAGATGAAATTTCTCAATCATTCTATTTGGATTAAATTACAAATTTCTTTTCTCTTTTGTGTTTCAGCTATGAAAGCCCTCAGCATGTTTTATCACCAATAATTAACTATCCAATTTATTTACACAGCCTGAGGAATCAGAAAGATACCCTTTTCATCCATTTAATAACTCTTTTCAATTCTACCTCCACATCTTTCCCACCATCCCCTTCTCGCCATGCACATGGTTACACTATTTGTGGCCCTCCAGCCTTAACTCTTGCAATAGCTTCCTAATTGGTGTCCCTGTCTCAAGCATCTCACCCTTCCAATCCATCCTCTACAGATGTGCCAAACATATATTCCTAAAGCAAAGTCTGGCTATGTCACTCTCTTGCTTTAAAAAACTCCCTACTACCACTAGGATCATAGCTTGGCATTTAAAGTCCTCCTAAAGTGGCCTCAAGCTATCTTTGCAAGTTTATTCCACATTATTCCCTTCGCTTATCCTTCAGCTCAGCCACAATGACTGTTTGACTCTTTCTATTCCTATCTCCATTCTCTGCACTGGCTTTCCTCCAAGTCCCCCTCTCCATACCTGGAATGCTCTCCCTCCTCACTGAGATTCCTATTAGAATCCCCAGCTTCCTTCAAAGCTCAAACTCAACTTTGGACATGAGGTCTTCTGGTATACATGTTACTTCCCTCAATAGAAAACAAGCTCCTTGGACTGTTTTTTTATCCCCAGGGCTTAGAATGGTGCCTGGAACATAGTAGGTGCTTAATAAATGCTTACTAATTGAGTCATGATGTAACTACCCCCCATAAAGCAGATGTAGCCAGGTGCAGCTGGCAGAAGGAAGGTACCAGCTGACCAGAGGAAAGCAGGGATGGGTCCTTACTCGTTTTATCGATCAGGCTCTGAGCTTGCTCTTCCATCCATTTTTGATAGTAATCTTTCACATTCTCTTTGTGTTTCCTACCGCTGCAGTGTGTCTTTCGTACAGATGGCTGCAAAATAAAAGAGTTGCCAGGTTGAAATTTGCCACACCCAGATTTTAAGAAAAGCAAAACCAAAAATCATATAAAGTCCGACCATTACAAGACACCTATGCTGGGAGCACCTCTCCAAGGGATCGCTTACATAGCTCATGTAAATTTGGCACAGCGGCCCACCGCCAAAACCTTCTGTGCCCAACATATTCTCTAAGGGACCAAGTCTGTTATCTTAAATATCTGTCAGAAATCCCAATGCATCAATTATACAGGTCACACAGCCTATCAGAATGCACTGCACCAAATATTCCCACGGTCCTTTTGCATCTATGGAAGCAAAGTCAAACTAAATACTACAAGCACTGCTCCCCAATTTGCCTTCCTAGTTCCCACAGCGCTAGCACAACAGACAACAGATAAAGCTGTAACAGAATCTCAAAATACAAAAATGGCCCTGTCTTTTCAGTAATGCTAAGCCATTAAAACCACTGTTCACATAAATACAACAGTTATGCTAGATGCCACAAGGTAATAGAAAAGATTACCCTAAGTAAGAAAAGCAAGCCTATGGAAATGTCCCCAAAGTCAGAAGATAAAAATGTTACAGTTCTGAACTGCTTTAAGGTACTCTAAGCTCACCTGAGGGAGCTGCTCCTCCAATCACCTTAGTAATTGTTCACTATCCCAAATGGATCATTTAAAAATAACAAAATTACAAAAGTCTCCAACCCTTTTCTGGAGAGCTACTTTTTCTTTCCCTGAAAGCTTGGGATCACTGGAAGGTGAGTAGATATATATAACAATAAAGGCCTGATAGGAGAAAATGTAAACTCTATTGCGTTCTCCTACCCTCTGGGAATATAGATTATGAAAGCATGCAAGAAAGAGTATTGTCAGCTGCAGCCTGAAGACCTACCAGATACGGTATAAGATCTATTGGCAGATCTTGTCTTCTCAGTGGGGATCCCTATACAACGATATTCTAAGAATATTTACAACTAGAGTCTCTCCAGGAGCAACCACTGCACAGTATTTCACAATGCCATCAGTAATGAAATATAACATAATACACTTGACCAGAAGCATTTCCAAAACTACAGGATTAGAATACAGCAAGTGAAGAATAATAATACAGAAATGGTTGGGTGTGTTCTGGTGTCTTACTGAAAAAGGTGTTCACTTTACATCACATCTCAGCTGGGAGGAAGGCAGAAGACAAAGATTTCTATGATTCCATTAGAGAGTTTTATAATATACAAACTAGGGCCCCTGGCTTTATTATTTCCAAAACAGATAACTTTCAAGGCAACTGCTAAGGCTCTAAGTTTGTAGAATCAAACAAAAACATGATTGACAGTTTAAAGCAACTGCCATACCATTCACAAAACCACTTCTTAGTTTCTCCCAATTTTTTCCTTGTCACAAAAATCACACTTGCTAGATCCAACTTTTGGTCTCACACAAGAAAATTCCGCCTATTGAAAGGCTATAGACAGACTACTTTAGCTACACAAACAGTGAGTAGATAATGGGAAATAAAATCACTCAAGGAAAATCCAGAATGGCTTTCTCCAAATCAACAATCAGAGTTTACATCTATGTAACACTTTACAGTTTACAAAGCACTTTCCTCACAACAACTCTCTGAGGTAGGTAGTGCAAGTGAATTTAATGGATGAGGACTCTGAGGCCCCAAAGGGGAAAATGCCTTGTCCACAGCTTCACAGCTACTAACTGGCATGAACCAGGACTTAGGAATCTAGGCCTCCTATCTCCCAAGTTCAGTGCAACTTCTTGAGCAATGCTGTAACTCAAAGGCCAGAATAGTGCAGGGACACTAAGTATACAACATGGTGGGGAGGACAGCACACTTTGTGCAGAAAGAATTTACTTTGCATCATCCCATGGTGTACAAACTACAGCACACGAGCAACACTACTTACAGAGTCATGGGTGAGGTACGTATCGCAGTAGTCACAGTAAAATCTGTGGGGGAGAAGGAGAGAGATGGCCACCACCATGTTAACAATAATAAGTTGCTTTAACTCAGCTAAAGGGGTCAGAGCTGGTACAATCACCTGAACGGTAACGCCAGGCAGCTCAGCAATTCAGACTGAAAGCAAAACCTTTGAAACAAACTTGTTTTCTTTTTCCTTTTTCTAGTTCAATTCAAAAAAAAACACTGATTAAGCACCTCCTATACAAAGATGAAACAACAAGACGGTCCCTGCCTATGAGAGTTTATAGTATAGTGGGGGGAGAGGGAGCCCTGTGGAGATGTAATGTTCACTAATAAAGAGTACACAAGGTAGATTGTGATGGGGACAAAGGAGAGATCTAGACAAAGAATCCCAGAAAAAAATTGTAGGGGACAAGCACACTTCCAGCTGAGGGAGATCATGGCAGACGTGGCATTTGACCTGAGCCCTGGAGAAGGAATTTAATTCCCTACCTGAGAAGTAGCACTCTTCTTCTTGCCTGCTGTGAAGTAAAGGGGAAGAGGAAAAAGGACAAGGAGGAGGGGGATGAGGAGAAGAGGAAGGGAGAAGGATGTAGAAGATGAAGAGGGAAAAGGAAGGAAGGAAGGAAAGAAGGAAAGAGAAGGAGGGAAGGAGGAAGAGGCAGGAAGGAAAGGAAACCTTATTTCCTTTTTTGACAAGGTTATTAAACTGACAGATCAGGAAATATTGCAGATAAGCTTGATAAAACATTTGACAAAACCTCTTGTAGTGTTCTTGTGGAAAGTTGGAGATGTGGGTTAGACCAGTGTGCTCCAAAGTGGGAGTTATGGCTTGACCATCAAGGAGAATGTGATCAACTAGAGGGTGGGAAAAGAAGTTGGATCCTACCCTCCCAGCTATAACCAACACAGGCATTTGTCCAACACAGCCACACGTGTCACCTGTAGCAATCCAATACTTCCCTCAGTCCCCCGACTTCCACAGCTGTGCAAGCTCCCAACCTTCCCCATTTCAAGTTCAGCATCAGCTCTTCAGGGAAGTTATAACCTAACTGAAACCTGGGCACCCACAACCGCAGCTGCAGTTGGGGAAGTCCCATCTCTCCCAACACAAATCCACTACCACCTCCACCTCCCCCATATACTTGGAAAATAATTTTACTGATAGGGGTGCACAATCAAAAACTTTGGAGACCATTTGGCTACACAATAGTACAATAGATTCAGAATAATTTAATGGCTATATCCAAAGAACAGTCATTAATGAATGGTTCAATATCAACCTGGAAAGAGGTTTTATTTATTCATAAATTCAACAAACATTTATTAAGTGCCTAATATATGCAAGGTTCTGGGACACAAAGACATAAACAACATAGCCCTTGCCCTTGAGGAGCTTACAGTCTATTGGGGGAAAATAACAGATATATAAAAAATTAAGTACAAAACATATACAAAGTAATTTCCTAGGAAAGTACTAGCAACGGGAAGCATTGGGACAGTCTTCTTGTAGAAGGTGGCATTTGAGCTGAGTTTTGAATCAAAGGAGGGATTCTGAGAGGCAGAGGAGAGGGAGGGGGGCAGTGCTTTCCAGGCATGGGTAACAGTCTGTTTAAAGGCACAGATGTAAGAAAGGGAATGCCATGAACACGAAACAGCAAGCATGCAAGTTTGCCTTGATGTAGGGTGTATAGAAGAATAATGAATAATGTGCAATAAAGCTGGAAAAATGGACAGAAGCCAAACAGAAGAGTCTTTATTTTGTCTTAGAATCAAGTGCACTTAACCTTTTCTGTGTCTTGGATGTCCCTGGCAGTCTGGTGAAACATATGGACCCATTCTCAGAAAGATGTCTACTGCCTAAATTCACAATCAAAGGTAATACTAAATTTCAGTTAGAGGTTAATGAAAATAAAGGTGTAATTTTTTTCCAGTCCAAGTGCATAGACCCCCTGAAATCTAGCCACACTAATTTGGGTCCAAGGACCTTAGGTTAAGAACCCCTGTCTTAGAAGCAAGAAATAATCACTGGAGCTCTTTGAACAAGGAGTAACAACATATTTAGATCTGTCTGTACTTTGCAAACATCAATTTAGCAGTCATATAGAGGATGGATTGAAGAGGAAAGAGACTAGAGGATGGGAGATCAATTAGAAGTACCAGTCTAGATGACATGATATGATCTGAAAGAGGATAATGGCTTTCTAAGTAGAGAAAAGGGGACTGATACATGATATACTGTAGAGACAGAATAAACAATATTTAGCAACTGATTGGACATGACAGGTAAATGGCATGGAACAGATAAGGATGGTACCAGGGTTGCAAATCTGGTTAATATGAAGAATGATGATAGCCTAAGTAGAAAGGAGAAATGTGGGATCTGGGGGAGGGGAAAAAACATTACTCCCTTTTTGGACATGTTGAGTTTGAAAAACTTGTAAGATATCCAGTTAGAGAGGTCAGATAGGCAGTATGTAGTATGGGGACTGGGGTTCAGAAAAGACTGGGGCTGGATATATAAGATTTCACAATCATCTGTATAGAGGTAGTTTAACCCATGACAGCTAAAAGACCACAAAAGAATAATGTAGAAGGAAAAGAAACCAAGATAGAGCCCTCATATACACCTATACATAGCGGGTAGGATGAGGATGATGGTTTGTCAAAGGAGATTAAGAAGGAGTAGTCAAAAAGGATTAAAAACCAGGAGAGAGCAGTGCTATAAAAACCAACAATGCCAAAGGTTAATAGATAAGGGCCAACAAAAGGCCATTGGACATAGAAATTAATAGGTCATTGGTAACCTTGGGAAGAGGAATTTTCACTGGTGTTGAAAAGTGAATACAAGATGAGAAAGTAGAAGCAATGAATGTAAGGCAATTTTTTTTCTAGGAGTTTGGCTGTGAAAAACAAAAGATGTATACAGCTATAATTTGAGGGAATGTTAGAACTCAGTGAAGTTTTTAAGGATAGGGGAATATCTGACCATCTTTGAAGGCAGCAGGAAGGGAGTCAGTGGATAAAGTGAGAAATTACAGAGAGAGGAGGCAGAATGATTAAAGTGGAAACTTCTGAAGGAGAGGTAAGGGTTTGAACAAGAAATGCAGGGATTAGTATATTCAAGGAAGACTTCCTCCAATACTGGAGCAAGGAACAAGGGAGTGAGAGATGATGTTTAAGTGATTTGAAGTATAGAGTTGGGAAGAGGGAGCTATCAATGGTTGGCCTCAATTTTTTTACTTAAGTATTTGATGAAGTCCTCTGCTGAAAGAAGGGAGGGATGTTGTAGATGGCTTAAAGGAAGAAGAGAAAATTTGGAATAGAAGCCAAAGGGAAGCAGGAAAGAAAGTTAAACAAGGAAAAGTAAAAGGACTAGCACAGAGTTTGAGGGCTCAGTTGAGACTATATATTTGTAACAGACCCAGTCAGAACAGCCATGTAATTTCCTCTGTTGAAGTTCAGGACCTCATACAAAGAAGCAAAGACGATGGATGGTGGAGTAACCCAGAGTTGGCATTTGAAAAAGGATGAGCAGAAAAAAGATAAGGGCAGAATATAGTCTAAAGTTGAATTGGTTAACTTAAAGTTAAGATTTTGAAGGAAGCAAAGATTGATGGTGTAGGAATGCAGAGAGGGATGGAGTGAGAGGTGGTTGCAGGGAAAACAAAGATTTAGGAGGAAGCAGAAGGAGAGATGGAATGAGGTTACGGTCAGATGAATAACAGCATTAGGCACAGTTGGCAGGCGAACACTTTGATGATGAAATCAATAACTTTCCCCATGTACTTCATTCAGATCATGCAAACTGAAGTCTCCAGGGGGTATGCCAGTATCCTTGGTCCTGTGCTGCTTAATACTTTTATCAATGACTTGGACAAAAGTATAAATGGAATGCTTGCAAATTTTGCAGTTGATACAAAGGGAGGAGGGATAGCTTAAAGCATGGGATGACTGAATTATAGTCCAAAAATATTTTTGTCTAGAAGGTGAAGCCAAATCAAACAAGATTAAATTTAATAGTGAAAAATGTGGTCTTACATTCCCTACTCACCTCTGCCTCTTAGAATCCCAATATTCCTTCAAACCTAATTCACTTTGTTCCTAGTGCCTTCCCCCCAAAAAACACCTTCTATCTACTTTGTATATACCCATATATATACATATGTCTGCTCAATAGAATGCAAACTCCTTGAAGTTAGGGGACAGCTTCGCTTTTGTCTTTAGCTCCCCAAATGCCTAGCACAGTACCTGGCATGTAGCAGGCACTTAAAATGTTCATTGATGGATTGAAAAATTCAACTTCACAAATACAAGATGGAGAGGCATAATTAGACGAGGAGTTCCTCTGGAAAAAAACTGGTTTGGGGGAGTCTTAGTAGACAGCCAATAAATGAAATCTGTGCCCACATTAAGAGGTAAAGCATCCAGGTCTAGAGTGGTGATCTTTTTTATCCCACTTGTTTAAAACACACATGTATTCGGTCTCTAGCACCACATTTTGGGAAGGCTAAGTTCTTCGGGGTAAAAAAAAGGCAACAAGGATGGTGATAGGTTGAGACCTAAGAGGTTCAGTTCAAGAAACTGGGGAATGACTTAACAAGGGTCGTGACGGCCATCTTCAAGTCCATGAAGGACTGTCAAGAGATAGATTTGTTGTTCTTGGCTCCAGGGGCCAGAAATAGGATGGTGGGGTAGAAGTTTCAAAGAAACGAATTTATCCTCGACTGGGAATAAAATAAAATCAAATCTTCCTAACAATTACAGAGCCGGCCAGAGAAACTGAATGGACCGCCTCTGGAGGTAGTGAGTTCTTTCGCATTTGGTCTTCAAAGCAAGAACGTCCGCAGGTTGTGAGTCCGATGTAATGGGGATTTCTGGTCACGTTTGGGCCGGAGGTTCCCTGCCAATTCTCAAACTGGTCGGAGATAAGCTGGGGGAGGGGGGGCGAGTCCGGTGACAAGGAGGGGGAGGGGAAGAGAGGAATGCGGGAAGATGGAAGGAAGAGGAAAAGAAGGAGAGGGGAGAGGGAATGAAGGAGGGTGGAGGGCCTTTCTCTGGAGCAAGCCCTACCTCTCCCTTTCCCCCACCGTCTCCCGGGCAGTCTCGGGAGCCCCACCCCTGTGCGAGCCGCCCCCCCCCTCCCCAGCCCCCCCGCACGGAGCCCCGGCGCGCCCTCCTCTCAGCCTCCCCCTCACTTGGGCATGGTGCTCCGCGGTCCGTTGGTCGTACCGATCCGCGCTTAGCCACCGGAAGTGACGTCTGGGCTAGCGCCGAAAGTGATGCTCTAAGGCTGCGTCTTCTCCCCACGTCTCCAGCTGCCTCCGCGCCGCCGCCCAATCGCTGGCCGACGCGGCTGGAGCTGCCTTCCCATTGGTTGTTGTCCTTTCGGTCCCTAGATGAGGGAGAGAGAGAATGAGGATGAAAGAGGGAGACTCCGATGACCCCTCTCCATCCAGTCTTGGGCTACGGGTACGTGCAGAGTCCAAAATGGCTTCATTCTAGATCTTCGACCGCCCCTCTTGAAAAAATTTTCATTATTTCATTATTTTTATTTATTTAAATTTATTATTTATTTTATTTAATGTTTAGGCACATTTCTTAGTAAGACATCATAGACTCACTACTGGGACTTGGAGCCTTTCTTTGCACGGGCTGGCCCAGGTGCCTGGAATGCTCTTCCTCCTGTGGTTCTAAGTTCCCTTTCAAGCTCAGCTCAAGTTTCATCTCCTATGAAAAACCTTCCTTGATTTCCCCTAGTGTAAAAAGATTGCTTTTTGTTTCTTTTGTTTCTATTTTGTTTATCCTGTATATGTGCGTGTTGTCTCTTCGGATAGAATGTAAATTCCTAAAAGGCAAAGAATTTAATCTTTATCTCTATCCCTGACACTTAACAGGGCTTGTCACACAGGAGGCCGGCCACTCGAGAAATGCTTGTTTATTGATTCATTGACAGAGGAAATTGGAGGGAATGGGAACCCAACAAAGTTGCAAATAGGGTGGGCGTTGGGAAGAATTTCCCATTTTTTAAGGACTGGAGTAAAGAAGGAGAATTTTGAATGGGCAGTGGTGTCGTGGCTTTGAGACGTTGGGTAGGAAAAAAGATGGAGCTCCCAGGGAATGACTTCTATCTTCTAGTCAAGTATAATGATAAAAGGAGGAAAGAGGGAATTAATGAGGGAATGAGTGAGTTAATGAAGGGATGAATGTCTGAAGGAATGAATGGATGGAAAAAAAGACATTTAAGCGTTTACTAAGTACAAAGCACAGTGCTAAACCTAGGCTGAACATAGAAAAGCAAGAGAATCCTTGCTCTCAAGGAGCTTGTATTCTTTTGGGAGAGACAACATGTACATAGAGAGTAAATATATATAAAATATGGATGGAATGGAACCTGTTTTTCATTGGTGTAGGGAAATGCTGGTGAGGAATTTCCTAAACCTAAATAACACTGTCTCCTCAACTTAGAGGCGCCCCCACAGGTTTTTCTTTTGGTGGGGGGATGTGATTGATGATGAATCCCAGAAGAAACTGAGAAGCAGAAGTCAGAAAGGTAAGAGGAGAACAGAGAGAGAGAGAGAGAGAGAGAGAGAGAGAGAGAGAGCAGTATCATGAAAACAAAGAAAGGAGAGAGTATTGAGCAAGTCAACAGTGTCAAATGCTGCAGAGAGATTAAGAATGAAGATTAAAACAAGGCTATCAGATTTGGCAATTAAGGGATCGTTGGTAATTATGGAGAGAGTAATTTCAGTTGAGTGATGAGATCAGAAGCCAAGTTGCAAAAAGTTGAAAAATGAATTAGAGGAGAGGAAGTGGAAGCAAGGAATGTAGCCAGCTTTTTCTGGGAATTTTCAGGAAAAAAGGAGGAGAAATACAGGATGAAAGTTCAAAGCGGTGAGAACTTCAAAAAATATTTTTCTAGAGTGGTGGATACATAGGCTTTTATAAGCAACACTGAAAGAACCAATAGATTGGGAGAGATTGAAGATTGGAGAGGAGGAGATGATTGTTGGGGCAGTGTGGTAGGAAAGATGAGAATGGATGGGATGATAGGTACATGTAGAGGGGTTGGCTTTGGTGATGAGAAGGATCACCTCTTCATCAGAAAATGGAGTAAAGAAGGAAAGAATAGGGAGTAGTATTAAAGAGTTTTGAGAATTAGAGAAAGGTAAAAGAGGGAGTTTGTGGCAAATAGCCTCTATTTTCTCAATAAATTGACTAAGAGAGTAGAGGGAGGGAGTTTTGTAGAAGGCTTGTGGAGAAAAGAAAAGGATTGTAATAGCCTTTGTGGGGAGTGTGATGGCATCTGTTAGATAAAAGTAAAAGGATTGCCTTGGGCCTTTGAGAGCCCAATTGAAATTAGATAATATAAATAAGGCCAGGACCCAATTGAATTGTTTCTTCCAACTCCATTCAGTAGATTATTCCTAGTGATAACCTCTTCCATCTCCAATTCATCCTCCACACCACTGCCAGAGTGGTTTTTCTAAAGCCTAGATCTGGCTATGCATTCCACTCCATCCCCACTCAATTAACTACAGTGGCTCCCTGGATCAAATACGAAATCCTTTGTTTCACATTCAAAATTCTTTACAACCCATTCCCAACCTACCTTTTCAACCTTATTTTACATTACTCCCCTTTTTACATTCTTTAGGCTGGGAAAACTGGCTTTCTTGTGTTTTGGGGTTTTTTTGGGGGGGCTAGGCAATGAGGTTAAGTGACTTGCCCAGGGTCACACAGCTAGTAAGTGTCAACTGTTTGGTCTGAGGTTGGACTTGAACTTAGGTCCTCCTGACTCCAGGGGCGGTGCTCTATCCACTGTGCCACCTAGCTGCCCCTGAAAACTGGCTTTCTTGCTACTCCTAACACAGTAGCATTCCATCTTCCATCTCTGTGCTTTTGAATCGTCCCCCATTCATGGCATACACTCCCTCCTCATTTTTACCTCTTAGAATCTCTAATTTCTTTCGAATCTCAACTTGAGGTCCATCTTCTATATGATTCCCTATAGCTAGTAGCACCTCTTCTCCTTGATTGCCTGTCAGTAACCCTCCTCCCCATCCCTAGCCTCCACATATATACTTTAAGCATTTTTTTTTTTTGGTGAGACAATTGGGGTTAAGTGACTTGCCCAGAGTCACACAACTAGTGAGTGTTATGTGTCTGAGTCCAGATTTGAACTCAGGTTCTCCTGACTCCAGGGCCGGTGCTCTATCCACTGTGCCGCCTCGCTGCCCCCACATATATATACTTTAAATAACATTGTGTATGTACTTCATTGCTGTTCTTATCCTGTTGAAATGTGTATTAGTGTTTATCCCTCTTTGCTAAAGTAAAATCCATGAGGGCAGGAATGTCTAGCTCATGTTATGCATACTGTAACAATGATGATTAATACTTATAAAGCTATATTAAATATTATAAAGTCATGTTAAGTATTAAGCTTGAGCACATTTAGCTAGTGCTAAATCAGTCTGGTGAGGGAACTCAGATCCATGTCATACATGGATTTGGAAAAGACAGGGGTTTCCTGACAACACTTCAACTATTGGAAAGGCTATCATGGGGAAGGGGGATTATCTGTGTTCTGTGTGGCCCCAGGAGAGAACTAAAAACCAAAAGATGGAAGTTTGGGTACACATTTTTCTTTTTCTTTTTCTTTTATAGCACTTCATGGTTTTAAACAAGGACTTTTTTTTTTTACAGATATGTAAACTAGGAAGTTTGGGCTATTATCACCATTTTACAGTTGAGGAAACTGAGGCATAGGGCAGTTAAGTGACCTGTCCAGAATCACACATCGAGCAAATGAAAGAGCTAGTATTCAAACATAGCCTTGTGACTCTAAAGTCATTGCTTTTTCCACTAGGTCATGTCAAGGGATGGAAACAACCAGAGCCTCCAATGGGTGCTAATCATACATGACTCACTAGAGGTAGCATTTTTGTTTTGTTTTGTATTTTGTATTAGATATCAGCATCTGGCTGGAACACAAAGACAACAGTCAAAATTTGGGAGATTTTATTTTATTTTATTTTTTGAGATTTTATTTAAAAGATCACTTGCAGGTACATACAAAGGTTTCAAATTTAAGAGGTTAAAGAAAGAATGCTACATGCTTCATATGCTATAGAAGTTGCCATGCATTTAATATAAAACAGTGGAAAACTCTCTATGAATATGGCAGTAAAAACCACCAAAGGCAAAAGGTGACACTAAAGCAGAAAGAAATACTCAGCACCCATTCAGACTAATGGCCTTCCATTCAGAGCATTGTCCTAGCAACAGAACTCATTGATTCAAAGAGCTAAACAAAGATGCTCACTGTTACTCAGAAAGCAGGTTACTGCTACTATTGCAACAGCCCCTTTGGAAGTATGAGCAGGTGATAGGATATTATAGATATCATAAAGGAAAGTTGGCCTCACATTGAGGCATTAAAGGATGAATAGTGTAGAGGTTTATTCTCCCACCTGCATCATTTACACCTTATAGCCCTATGCCAAATTCCTAAAGATATCATTCACAGATATCAAAGCAACTTCACATCTCCACTTGCTTGGTCCTCTCCATTCCAACTGCAAATGATGCTGAAGATAGTTCCAGAGTCTCAGGTGATTCAATTTCCATTCGTCTGTATATTGTAAAGCTACCCAACTCTTTATTTGAAAGCAAACTTAGATGCTAAGATGCAGGAAAGTAGTAGGTAGAAAATGCTTCTCTTCTTATGATCTTGAGCTTATTTCAGATTTCACCTTCCACCAACAAAGTATCCCCCATTTCTTCTCATCCAGAGCAGGCATATTGGCATGGTGTAGTCCTTTAGACTCTGAACGCCCCGGGACACTCTAGCAGAAGAAATTTAGAGATGTTGTTCAGTCATGTCCAACTCATGTGACCATACCATTCATGGGGTCTTCTTGGTGAAGATACTGGAGTGCTTTGCCATTTCCTTCTCCAGTGGATTAAGGCAAACAGGTTAAGTGACTTACCCAGAGTCACATAGCTAATAAGTAGCTAAGGCTGGATTTGAACTCAGGTCTTCCTGACTCTAGGCCCAGTGCTCTATACCACCAAGCTGCCTCTTTAGAGCTCTTAGGTCCTTCGATTCTTAGAGACTTAGAGGCTTTCTAGAGACTGCCAATCCAACAAAAATTCTATTCTGGAGAAAAAGAAAATGGATAGAGAGAACTGACAATGGGATTGGCACATAATCCCTCTAGAAATGAAGGCATTTCATTCAAGAGGCCCTTTCATTCTTCAAATGTAACACTATTTCTATATAATAGGGTCATATAGAATGAATGAATTTGGGCTGATTGGTTTATCCAGGCACACCCAGATTGCCCAACAGGGAGGCAGCTTGCTTCTGTGAGAAGACATCCTATATTCCCCTAACACATTGGTGGGTGTACCCTCTTTGATTGGCTGCATAGCTGGAACAGATTGCATCTTTTAAAATTTTGAGCTCTTTTTTCCTTGCTTGGAGTCCAGAGAGGGTAAAAGTTCACCCACAGTTCAGGCACTGTGAACTGAACCAGTGAGGGGAAAGGAAGGGCTACTTCCTCTGCTTCTCTCTCCCCTTTTAGACCCCATGGCCCCAAGAAATGAGCTTGGGGTTTTTGTTTATTCTGATTCATTTTGACCTTCCCCGTTTCGGGTATAGGATGTAGAATCCCCTCTATACACAAAATCATAAAGTTATGACAGCCTCAGAACCAGTATTCCAGATTAGATGTTACAGCTGGCCAACCAACCCATGAGTGAAGCCCTAAGAAACCAGGATGCCTGGGACTGAAAGCCTAAGGGAGACTGGATTGGGAACTTGGGTCTGTGCTATATAGGAACTGAGCTAAATTTAAGCCCAATCCCCTTCTCCTCCCCAGAGTATGAGAGGTAGGGATGGAGAGGGAACCATGAAGCTGAAAGTTAGGGTAGGAAAAATCAATTTAGGTAAGAGGCAAAGTAAGGGGGGGGGCTTTAGTCATTCCACCTAAATACCACTGAATCTGAATTTGAGCTCCATAGGTCTAAAAATGGGAAAGGAAGGGGATTTTTTTTAAATGGCAGGGGAAAGATTTTTATTTTTTAATTTTATTTTTTTATTCTGCATTTAACAAACACCAAAAAAGACAATAGTTCTATATGCAAAGAACAGAACAAAGAACTGTGTGTGTATGTTAAACCATGAATCTCTATTAAATACAGTTAGCATATTTTTAAAAAGTCTATGATAAATTCAGCATATAAGTACCGAAGCTGTCCCACTTATCTACATCCTTCTGTTCTCTTCTGTGCATTTAAAAAGATGCTTCATTGACCTTCTTTTATTTCTTTTTTTGGCAATACTATTGCTAGCTCCCCTTTCTTCCCTCCTAACAAAAAAAAAAGAAAAAAGAAAAATACAGGCTGATAAACTGTCCCACTTACCACAGCACCTTTTCCAAACTCTTTTTTAGTTCTCCTTCAAACTTTCTGTTGCTCTCTCTACCTCGATCCACTCAGCTGAGATCCTGGTTTCATATTTCACTGACAGTATTGAAACTATTTGCCAAGAGCTCCTCATTTTCTCCTCATCTCACTTCACCCAGCTCTCTTCTTTCATGCCAGTCTCACATAAAGAGGTGTCCCTTCTCCTTGCTAAGGCAAGTCCTTTATCACCCTTTATCTCATTTCATCCTTGCTTCTCTTCTCCAGTATTTTATCATCCACATTCTTCAATCTCTCCCTATCTACTAGTTCTTTTCATACTTTGCCCACAAACATGCCCATGTCTTCCCACATCCTTTAAAAAATAACAACAACCTTCACCTGATCCAACCATCCTCACTATCTATCATTCTCCTCTCTTTCATAGCTAAGCTCTTTTTCTAAACTCTCCTCAGTCTGGCTTCTGACCTCATTCAATTGAAACTGCTATCTCCAAAGTTACCAATGATCTTTGTCAGTCCGTCTCTCTGTTTGAGATGTATTTGATGAGGATGATCAAACGTTAGTAATATCAAGGAAATTTTGAGTTCTATAATGAATATACAGACCCATCAAAATAAGTTCTATAATTTGAGAATATAATTAATGATAATCCTAAAAATATGACCTACATGGATTATGAAAAATGGAGCACAAATTCCTAGCCACTCTAGCTAGCACAGGACTTCCATGAAGCCAACAGGAATGTCAGAGTATCTGATTAAGAAATCAGAACATCTAGGTAATGATGAGATGTGCAGAGTGACCATCCCTGTGCAACTAAAGTGGAGCAAAAATGTAGATTAGGGGACTTAACAAGATAAGAGTAATTTGAAGTCTTTTGGCTCTGACTCTCTCTCCTCACTTCTACCTGGGGAGCAAAGAGGCACTCCTTGGCTCATCCATATCGGTGTTTCCCCAAATTCCCTAATCTTTTAAAGACCTGTACCTTTCAGACTCACATACCATTACATTCTAAGGAGGTCATATGTCACCCTCTAATACCAGCTCCTCCACTGTCTTGAGAAGTAGAAACAACATTGTACATTTAGTCCAAGCTAATCCAAGCTAAGTGGACCAGATATGAAGGTCAGTAGACCCTATTTTTTAAAGACATGAGTCAAAATGGAAATTAAGGAAGTCCTACCCTATTAACAACAAAGAGACACCCCCTCAAGTCTTTCTATACAATTCATTGGGGGCTTGTTGATCTGGCTAGATCCAAGTCAAAAAGTAGTAGGTATTTAGACATACAGTAATCAAGGTATATAGCAATAAGTACCTGTTATGTCTGTGATAAATATAAATTCATCTTAGTTATTGATTCTCCCATGTGTGTATACATACTTACATACATGCATATATATGTATATGCATGGGTACATACACATTTTAGTATAACAATGGATTGCGGGGGGGGCGGGAGGGCAGCTGGGTGGCACAGTAGATAGAATGCTGTGCCTGGAGTCAGGAAGATTCATCCTCCTGAGTTCAAATCTGCTTTCACATGCTTAACTAGCTGTGTGACTCTCAGCCAATCGTTTCACTCTGTTTGCCTTAGTTTTCTCATCTATAAAATGAGCTGGAGAAGGAAATGGAAAGCATCCCAGTATCTTTGCCAAGAAACCTCCAAATGGGGTCACAAAGAGTTGGACACGACTGAACAAAGGGCTGGGTTCAGAGAATGAATGAAAAAAGCGTTGGTCTATGCGCTGGTCTTCCTGACCAGAGCTCCATGGATTTGTTGCACCATGATGGCTGCACTAGGTGTCTACAGATGTCCTCAAAACTCTGGAAAGATTCCACTCAGGCCTGTCAGTGATCAGCCCATGCTCCCAGACTGCTACGGTCTTGGCAGGTCAGAGTGGAGACCTCTCATCCCTGAACTAACTTGTCTTCCCGTGAATATCTCTTAATTGCCAAATCTAAAGATCTTTTTGCAGTCTTCTTCTTTCTTAACCTTTCTGTAGCTTTTGACACTGCTGGTCATTCTATTCTCCTTGCTCCTCTCTTCTCTCTAGTTTTTCTGACGTTGCTTTCTCCTGGTTCTTCTACCTCCTCCTCAGACTCCTTTGCTGGATCCAGCTCATACTAGGTAACTATGAATGTTCCAAGGAAGCTCATTTGGGTCCTTTTCTCTTCTCTCTCTATACTATCTCTCTTGATCTTATCAGCTCCCATAGATTTTATTATCATCTCTGTGCAGAAATTCTCAGAGCTATATATCTAGCCCTAGTCTCTCTCCTGGCTGCCATTCTCATATCTTCAGCTGCCTATTGGATATCTCAAAATGGCTGTCCTGTAGACACCTTTTTAAAAAATTAATATTTTGTTTATTTTAGTCAGCCACAATCCCCCTTCTCACCCTCCCACTCACCCCCACCCCCAACTGAGAACACAAGAAAAATGAAATCCATTACAAACATATATAATCTATCAAAATAAAATGTCTACATTGGCTATGTCCCAAAAAGCCCCTTGTCTCATTCTGCATTCTGAGTACTTCATCTCTCTATCAGGAGCTGGGTAGCCTGTTTCATCATGAGTATTCTAGAATCTTGATTGGTTATTGCTCTGATAAGAATTCAGCATAATAATATTCTATCATATTTACATACCATAGCTTCATCAATCCTCCAGTTTCTGGGCACCCAGTCAGATTCCCGTTCTTTGCCACCTCAAAAAGAGCTACAAGTATTTTTGTCCATCGTTAGAGTTCATTTTGCTTATGACTAATCCCTCCCTTAATCTATATTTCCTCTCATTCCTCTTTTCCCTCTTCTCCCCTTCCCCTTCTATTTCCTAGTTGAATGAAATGTATTTCTGTACCCAACTATGTGTGTTTGTTCGTATTTTCCTTCTTTTTACTATTTCAAATGAGAATGAGGTTGAAATGTTAGCCACTCCCTCCCACTCCCTCCTCTTTGCTTGTGTAGATATCTACCTGTGTGCCCTGATCATGTGAGATTATTTTCTCTAATTTTCCTTTCCCTTCCTACCCCTTCTCTGCCACCCTCCCCCACAGTGTATTCCTCTCCCCCTTTCTTTCCATTCTTTTCTTAAGATCCTCAAGACATAACAGAACCACTCCCAGCCCTTGTCTAATTGAACTCCCTCTATGAACCCTGATGATGACAGAGTTCAGAATAGACATGTATATTATTGCTCCATATTTGAATATAAGCAGTTTATTCTAGTTTAGTCCTTCATCATTGTTCATTTGTGTTTCCCTTTTTATGTTTCTCTTCACTCCTGTGTTTAATTTCAAAGTTTCTCCACAGCTCTGGTCTTTTCATCAGAAAGCTTGAAAGTCCTGTATTTCATTAAAAGTTTGTTTTTCCCCCTGCCGTTTTGCTGAGTAGGCTATTCTTGACTGTAAACCCACGTCCTTTGTCTTCAGGACTATCACATTCCAGGTTCTCCACTTATTTATTATGCTGGCTGCTAATGCATGTGTAAGCCTGACTGTGCCTCTTTGGTATTTGAATTCTTTTTTTCCAGGTGCTTGCAACATATATATTAATTTAACTTGGAAGCTCTGAATTTTGGCCATGATGTAACCAGAAGTTTCCATTTTGGGATTTCTTTAGGGTAGTGACAAGTAAAATTTTTTTTTAGTTTCACTTTGCCTTCTGGTTCTTTAAGAAATTTGGGCAGTTTACTTTTAAGACTTACTAAAATAGGATGTCTAGACTCTTTTTTTGGTCATGGCATTCAGATAGTCTAATGATCCTTAAATTTTTTTCTCCTTGATCAGTTTTCTAGGGTCAGTTGTTTTTGCTTTGAGATATATTAAATCCCCCTCCTATTTTTTAGTCTTTTGACTTTGTTTTAATGTTTCTTTTTGCCTCATGAAGTTATTGGCTTCTCCTTGGTCTAGTCTAATTTTCAGGGAGTTTATTGCTTGGACAAGGTTTTTTTGTACCTCTTGTGCCAAGCTGTTAATTCACTTTCAAATTCTTTCTTCTGTAGCTCTCATTTCTCTTCCAATTTTTTCAAGTTATTTCATTCCATTTACTAAAAATATTTTTAAACTCTCTCTCTCTTTTTTTAGGCAGTTGGGGTTAAGTGACTTGCCCAGGGTCACACAGCTAGTAAGTGTCAAATGTTTGGTCTGAGGCCAAATTTGAACTCAGGTCTTCTTGACTTCAGGACTGGTACACTATTCACTGCGCCACCTAGCTGCCTCAAGATGGTTAAACTCTAAAAAACAATTATTCCATCTCTTCCAGGAATTCCAGTTGAGTTTGTGTCTAAGCTGTGTTTTTCTCTGAGGCATTGCTTGTAGATGTTTTGGAGTCATTCTCTTCTTCTGTGTTTGTGTCTTAAGCATCTCTGCCACTATAATAGCTCCTTATGTTAGGATTCTTTTTTGTTTTCCCATTCTTCGAGTTTACTTCCTGACTTTGGACTTGATATTAGGGCTGGGTTCTGTGGCACTTCTGGAGGAAAAGTCTGGGCTACTCCTGTTACTGCTTTCTTGGGGTATTGACTGTTGTGCTATTCCAGGATCTCAGGGACAGGTTGCAAGGATATGAAAGCTTTCAGTTTTCCCAAAGTGGTCTGATCTAGGGCAAAGTCTGTTTGCTGTCCCCATGGTTTGATTTCTGCAAGGCTTGGGTCTGTGCAAGATGAGACTGCTTCTGGACTCTACACCTGTCAGCCAGCTGGAAAGCTCTGTTGGTTCAGAGTGGCAGGGTTGTAGGCTCCCCATGGGTCTGAGATTCCTGCCTTGCTTATTATTCTGCAGACTGGGATAAATACTAGCAGTGAGATACGCTGAGCTTGAGGTCTGAGCCACCTTGCTGCCACTGCTGGTTTCTGAACTTCTTCCTTTCTCAGTATGCTTTGCAAGGCTTCTCTGCTGGGAAATGCCACGCCCCACCCATTAGGCAGGTCCCCTTCTCACCCCATTTTGGATTTGTGACCCTTGAACTAGGTAGTGGACAACAAAGTTACCAGTTCACACCTGACTCAGTAGGAGAGACCCAGTTTGGGGTTGAAGATCTTATCTTGCTCCTACACAGCCTCTCCCTGGGAGCTGAGTACTTCTCCTCTAGGGGCGCTTCTACCCCAACCCAGTCCCTACCGTCCGTAGAACTCCCTGTTTGTCCCCTTTATATGGAGCTGGGCTGGACAAATGGCTCACTGTGATTTTTTTTCTGGATTTCCCTATCAGTATTTGATCTGATCCAATATCTAGATCTGTTTGAAGGATCTTGGCTCCATCTCCATCCTGCAGACATTTTATACTCAGTACATCCAAAGCTGAACTTACTATCTTTCCTCCAAAGCTCTTCCCTCTTCTCAACTTTCCTACTTCTTTCTTTTTTTTTCCAAAGTGTATTGATATATTTTGTTTTTACATTGCCTGAGTTTCTCCTACTATGTCTCCCCCTACCCATCCTATATAATAAACAATACACTTTAAAGAAAAAGAAAAAAAAAGGAAGATAAGAAAAAAACCCAGCAAAGTAAATACATTGAAAAAAACTGGAAATATATGCAGTGGATCTCTTACTTCATAGCTCTTCTTTAGGGCCATGCTTATAATTCTGCAACATTAACTTTCAGTTATCTCGTAGTGGTTCTTTCCATTTACATTGCTGTAGTCATTGTGTATATTTTTTCTTCACTCTGCTTACTCACTCTGCATTAGTTCATATGGTTCCATGCTTTTCTCTATCATCATATTAATTGTTTCTTTCAGCACAGTAATATTCCCTTACACGCATGTACTTCAATTTGTTTAGCCTTTCTTTAATTGATAGGTATCTACTTTGATTTTTTTAGTTCCATGATGCCACAAAAAGTGCTGTTATGAGTATTTCGGGTGCAGATGGGGACTTTCTTTTTATCAATGACCTCCTTGGGGTAGATGATTAGTTGTGGAATTTCTGGGTCACAAAGTATAAATATTTTAGTCACTTTCTTTGCATAATTCTGAATTGCTTTTCAAAATGGTTGTACATCAGTACACAGTTTCACCAAAAATACACTAGTGTGCCTGTTTTTCCACAAACTCTCCAGCATTCACTATTCTCATCTTTTGTCATCCTCGCAAATTTACTGCATGTGAAATGACACTTTTTCTTATTATTAATGATGCTTTTAACTCTTTCATGTGCATTATTTCATATGGTTATAATAATTTGTAATTCTTTTGAGAACTGCTCATATCCTTTGGCCACTTCTCTACTGGGGAATGGGTTTTGCTTTTATATATTTCAGTGTGTTGTTGTTCAGTCTTTTTTCAGTTGTGTCCAATTTTTTGTAATCACATTTGGGGTTTTCTTGGCAAAGATACTGGAGTGGTTTGCCATTTCTTTCTCTAGCTCATTTTACAGATGAGGAAACTGAGGCAAACAGGCTTAAGTGACTTGCACAGGGTCACATGGCTACTAAATGTCTGAGGCCAGATTTTGAATGCAGGATGATTTCTCCATGACTTCAGGCCAGTACTCATCCTCTGTGTCCCCTAGCTGCCCCTGGCACTTAGTAAGCACTTAATAAATGTTTGTTGACTGACAAATAAGCATAGTTAAGCAAAATAAATCCACATATATGTCCTATCTAAAAACATATTTCTCATTCTGTACCTTTGGTCTGTTACCCCTCTGTCAGAAAGGTAGAATGGTATACAGCTAAAATAATTTTTATGATTGATATTTTGTGATGGTTTCAAAAATATTTGTTGTTGGCCAAGATGACAAAGCAAGAAAATGATAAATGTTGGAGAAGATGTGGGAAAATTGGAATACTAATGCATTGTTGGTGGGGTTGTGAAATGATCCAACCATTTTGGAGAACAATTTGGAACTATGTCCAAAGGGCTACAAAAATGTGCATACCTTTTGACCCAGCAATAGCACTTCTAGGGCTATATCCCAAAGAGATCATACAAATGGGAAAAGGGCCCACATGTACAAAAATATTCATAGCAGCTCTTTTTGTGGTGGCAAAGAATTGGAAATTGAGAGGATGCCCATCAGTTGGGGAATGGCTGAGCAAATTGTGGTATATGAATGTAATGGAATACTGTTGTGCTATAAGAAATGATGAACAGGCTGACTTCAGAAAAACCTGGAAAGACTTGTATGGTCTGATGCTGAGTGAAATGAGCAGAACCAAGAGAACATTGTACACAATCACAGCCATGTTGTGCGATGACTAATATTGATAAATTTAACCCTTCCCAGCAATACAAGGATCTAAGACATCTCCAGAGGTCTCGTGATGGAAAATGCTATTCACATCCAAAGAAAGAACTATGGAATTTGAATGCAGATTGAAGCATACTATTTTCTATTTTTGTCTCTTCTGTTGAATTTTGTTTCCTCTTTCTGATGGTTCCTCCTATGGGTTCTAATTCTTACTTACAACATCACTAATGTGAAAATATATTTGGTAGGAATGTGTATGTATAGCCTATATCAGATTGTGCACCATCTTGGGGAGGGTGGTTGGGAGGAAAGGGGAGAAAAATTTTAAACTCAAAAGCATATGGAAGTGATTGTTGATAAATCAAACTAAATTAGGAATTAGCCCCCAAAAATAAATAAAAATGTTTGTTGGTTATAAGCAAAAATAATCTAGTAATTCTTTCTCCCCAAAATTAATCCCAGGGGTAGAAATCTTGACAAGTTTGTCCTATTTCAACAGTGTACATATTTTTGTCAGTGCCCCTTCTTTGGGAAGTTAGTTTGAAAATAAGTAAATCGGGAATTAGCTTTGAAGTTTTTCAGAGACTGTTTTAAGCTAGTCTAAAAATATCTGTTGTATTACAGTTGTAAAATTGAGACCCTTTTAGCCCTGTTTTTTAGATTTAGGGTGTCAAATTCTGTTAGGATGTTCAAGAAGTTAAAAACAGAAATCTTCTGCCTGAGAAATACATCTTTCTATAAAACTTCTCCCTAGCCTTCAAGAGCTACAGTTTATCAAGAGATTCATTAATATTTCTAGCATTTATTTTTCCTTAGGTAAACAATGTAGAATATTTTCAAAATATTTTTGAATTCATTATCTGTAGTAAATAACTGGAGGTAAAGAATTGATACCCTTGTTCCTGTCACAACAAAACTTTGATCCAGAAAGATTCATTTTTTTTTACTGAGTTTGAACTTTTCTTCCAAGAATATAAAATGGGAGGGAAATAGTTTGGCGTTTTAGAAACACCCTCAACAACTAAATTTACTGTGCCTTGTTTTGTGCTGTGGATTTCTATTGAGTGCTATTTTTTTTTCAGCTTAAATCCTATGGTATAGCTATCACAATGCAAAGTTGTACCAGAAATCTCTATTTTGACAGAAAGTGTGTAGCATTTTTTTTTTCTGGCATTGACATGAGCATTTTTTAAATAACAAGATTCTAAATCTCAGAGGGGTTCCTATCCCTTCATATTCCCCCAACCTACATAAAAAATGCACTTCTAGACATAGAAAGAAGAATCTCTCTACTCCCCAATTTTTCAAGGTTGCCGGGCTTATGTCTGGTTTTCCCCAGATAATCATTTAGTCACAGCCATACTCCCAGAAGCCAAGAAAAGCTCTTTCCATGCACTGAAAATCAGCACTTTAGAAAGGCCAGCTCTTGAGTATTGTAGAGGAGCCAGAGACAGCCATGACAAAATTGTTCTATTGTCCTTGGTACTAACACACCCTACCCTCTTTATGTACCCTGGGCCTAACACTCAAACTTTTTTATGAGGCCCGTGTTTCTGTGTGGTCAAAAGCCTATACGCAGAACTACTCAACTAGACAGATGGGGGAAAAATCCATTCTTTCTCCCCCATCCTTCCCCCAAAACCTACAAAAGGATTTCCTTCATGACTTTCCCATAGCCAATTCCTTGCTAACATTCACAGCATAGAGTCAAACTTGACTTTATTCAAATGGATTTATGCCTATATGACCCTAATCTTTAAACCTGTATTATCTGTGTTAATTTATATTGCTTTATTACAAAATAATACTTTGTATTTACAAATACTTTGTATTTAAATATCTATTAGAAATGGAAAAGTTAAAAAGTTGGAGTTTTTGGTAAATTTTTGTTTTAAATGTTAAATGTTAAACTGTGTCCAAAAAAAAAGGGAAAATAAAAAGAAAGCATACAAGAGTCATTCATAGAATTCTGGAATTCTAGAGCTAAAACAGACCTTAGAATCATCCAATCTCATCCTTTCATTTTAAGTATGAGAAAAACTGAGAATGGAACTCAAAGAATAAAAATCAGTCCTCTGAGAAGATAGAATCAGCTGCTAACATTTTATATCTCCAAAATATAATGTCTCATTGTAGTGTGGAAATCATCCCAGGGGTGCTGCCAGTGGAGTGCAAGCTCTGTCTGATCCTAGTAAGCTTAAAGATAAGAGATTGTCTTCCCAGGCTAGCTAAATGTGGAGAGACTCATCACCTAAAGGTCAAATGTAGTCAACAAAAATTTATTAAGGGCGTATTATATGCCAGGCACTGTGCTATTAAGCCCTGGAGATAAAAAAAAAAGTATAAAAAAACCAAGCTGCTCCTCTCAAGTAGCTCAGTCTAATGAGAGAGACAACATGCAAACAACTAGGTACAAATACAATATATAGAGAGGATAAAATGGAGGTGATTTTAGAGGAAAGCATTAAAGGGGATCCTTGCAGATGGTGATGTTTCAGATGAGCTTCACTTACATATCATGTGCTTTTGAGACAGCCTGTCATTTGCTGCTTGGTTGGGAGTAAGGGAGAGAAATCTCCTTCATCAACCTATTTGCTGCAAGGTACAAGGTACAAGAAAAATGTCAAAGACCTGACAGCCCCAGAGTGCAGCCAGCTTGCTTTTATAGGCCATAAGGAGACAGCTACTCTTCCATCCACCAGTGGGGAGAAATTCCCTGTATCCTATCACTTTGCTTGGGAACTTTGCTGATCCCTTTCTCTGATATTCTTAACAAGTCAAACAAGGGTGCTTTGGGTCACATTGGTCCGTATTCTCAATTCTGGAAAACTTTCTTGTGACTTGGGAAGGATAGAGTAGTCCACTAGGCACAGTTCTTAATTGCTTCTCCCACGGTCATACACAGAGTCTCCACAATGTCTTTGATGCACAGTTCTCAGACACTCCCAAATTTAAGTTTGTTCATTGGTTTTTTTTGTTGTTTTTTTTTGTGTGTGTGAAGGACCAGACTTCCAATAGCAGGGAATGCCTAGAGGTTTTTGGTCACTCCCAAACATTATAATTATAAATATCCAACACAAAGTTTTATGGAGTTCCCACACCTTGTCTTGGTGCTTATAAAGACCTAACCCAACCCAGTTAGGTTGTACAGTGGATAGAGTTCCAGACCTGGAGTCAAGAGGACTAGCCTCAGACACTTCCTAGCTGTGTGACCCTGGGCAAGTCTTTTAATCCCATTTGCCTCAGTTTCCTCATCTGTAAAATGAGCTGGAGAAGGAAATGGCAAACCACTCCAGTATCTGTGCCAAGAAAACCCCATATGGGGTCACAAGGAATCAAACACAACTGAAAAACAACTGAACAACAACCCAAAGTCACAGTTGCCTGCTAAGTGATAAATTATTTTTTGGCTATAACAGCTCATGAAAGCGTCTAAGGCGTGGATAGATTGCAAGCTACTTATACTACATTAGTGACAGGAGTAATGCAGTATGATGAATACTGCCTTTGGAGTCAGAGACCTTGGTTTCAAATTCTACCTCTCCCATTTGATATTTTCGTGACTTTGGATAAGTCATTTGAGAAGTATCTTAGAATAATGAAAAGATTGCAGGATTTAGAGTCAGAGGACCTGAAGTCAAATTCTTGAGCAAGTCACTGAACCTCTGTGGGCTTCAGTTTCCTCAATTTTAAAGTTAAGAAAATTTTTAAAAATTAATTTAATTAATTTAAAAAATATAGTTAGACTAGATGCCTTTGAGGTCCTAAATCACAGCTCTAAATCTGTGATTCTGTGATTACTTATAGTAAAGAAACCACAGATTTTTCTGGTATGACAAGCCTTTCTAACGCCAGCTTCAGCTTTTTTCTTTCAAGACTGGACAAGATCCTCTATAAGTGACTAAGAAAAGGGTAATATCTCTTGAATAGGTTTTCATGTTGGATCTATTCTTGTGATACTAATGGAATCCCAATAAAGCTGTCCCCAGACCAATATTTTAACTTCCTTATGGGCCTCACTGAACAGCAGGCATGTCCTGATTTCACTACACAATCTGGCTTTAACCACACAACCCAGACTCAATCATAGGTTTCAATAAACAGCAAGCCCACTGCCCCTACCTAGCCACTGCCCCCCCCCCACATTCAATATCCTAACTTGGTCATATATGCCTCACTAGAACAGTGGGAGAGTCCATGTGATGGAATCCCAGCCACTGCTTCTAGCTAGCCACTACCCCCATATATGTCTCACAGAAACAGCAGGTGTGTCCATGCACTCAACCATAACCACATTCATCTAATCTCACATAGGACCACAATAGCCAGCCAATCAGAAAGCAGCACCACCAGGAAGCCCAAGCAGGATGTGGACCCCAACACAATAAAAGGGACTTTCCCTAAATAAGCACCTTCGTAGTAATAGCAAAAGCTGTCCTTTAGGTGAACTTATGACATAGGTTTATTATAATATCATTATCATATATACATGCCCTCCTCCCCCAAAAAAAGTTTTTTCTGAATGCATTGTGTGTAATCACACGCACAGTTCCACCCAGGCTGGGATTCCTCCTCTATTACCTGATCCTATGACAACTCTCTCCTGCCTTTTTAATAGTCATAATAATTTCTGTTGTGTAATCAGCATCATTACACTATAAAATTGCCAGCCTTGTCTTACCGAACTTGCTGATTCCTCTAAGGAGTCCAGCCCTCAGAGGGCGTAACCCTTAATAAATGCCTTTGCTTGGGTTAGAGATGGTCTGAGTCTGTGAATTCTTTGGAGATGACTCCCACAACACACCATGAAACTGCAACAATACAAATCAAGCAGTTCTTGGACTTCAAATATCAAGAGAACAAATTCTGCTGCCCAAACTTTTAAACATGGCAAGATGTGGGACATCTGCCGTGTTTGAAGAAACAAAACATAACAAAAACCCCTACAAATTCTAGGAGAGGATGCAAAATCCTGCTGATATAGGGTGTGGAAAGAGGGATTAGAGAAATTTGGTACAATAGGAAAAACAGACTAACTGGGAGAGGAAGGAAAGGAAAGTCCAGACTGAACCAATGCAAACACATCAAGTAATATAAAAAAATTTGTCTCCCAATTCAAAAGAAAATCCCAGAGAAGGATCATAAAGAGTAGCAACTAGAGTGAGGGCCCAAGGCAGAGGAAAAAGGATCCCAAAATTCCAGCTTAGTTCTCACCGCGGTACTAGAAGTTCCCCAGTTCAGCCTGAGTTGTAGAGCCAAGAGCTGGAGATCTTGGGAAGGGGAGGGATCATTGTCATTGCAGGCCATGCTGTGAGTGGGTGACAGCAATTGCTGCATGAACCACAGCAGATGAACCGCTTTGGGAGTTCTTACCCTTTTTTGTATCACAGACCTAGGGGTAATGCTGCTAAATGTTTAAAAACCAGGCTTTCGGGGGGAAATGTATACATACACTTTTAAGTTTAATCTGCATTATGAACATATTCTTAAATCTAGACAATCTGCAAAACAATAAATCAAGCCCTGATTCGCCATAATTGCCAATTTCTGAGGTGTAAATGCTCACACTGAAAATTCAACAGTTGACTCTGCCAGTTAGAGCTAGACCCAGCACACACCTGAATGTACCCCTTTGACAGTCTGGGTGAAGCCTATGAATCCCATCTCAGAATACTCTTTTTAAATAATTGAAGGAAATGCTAATTACTTCTATTAAAAATTACTGAAAATCAAGATTTAATTCTTTTCCCCATTCAGATGTATGTACTCCCTGAAATCTTTCCACAGATCACTGGTCTGAGGACCCTATGGTAGAATCCCAGGGATAAAGGAAGCCCCTGGTGGGAGGGAGATCCAGCCTTCGAGAGCGTATATGGGCAAGGTCTGGGACCTCTCTCCAGGCTGCCTTCAGCTCTGAGGAGCCTGGGACTAGCAGAGAAGACCCAGCCAGGAGGTCCTGCCCTGCTCCTGCCATGGGGTGCATATCTTACATCTTGTGTCACTTGCCCCAGAAAGTTTCTTCTTTTTCACAAAGGCATCAGGCATGCCTTTTTTTTGGGGGGGGGTATTTATTTGATCATTTTTTTCTCCATTGCTACTCTCAGCATAACCAATCAGAGAGATACCCATTTCCCCTTCCTGTCTCTGATAGGACTGGGAAAGGAAGACAGGAGTAGAATCTCTGCTTTCTAGGCCCTCTGGGTTTTATCTCTCTGTCAGATGAGAAATGGGGATGGGGGTGGGGAGGAGGTGTGTACGGTCTAATGCCAACATGGTAACTGAAGCTAGGGCATTCAATTCACTTCAGTTCATCTGCTGGGAATACAAAGACATAAATGAATCAGTCCCTGGCCTCAAAGAGCTTATTTATTCCAGGGTGTGGGGGAGTGGAAGAAGAGGCAAATAACAGGTACCTGAAGAAGTAAATACAAGCTATAAGTTCCAGATACCCCCTAAGACTTTTGGGACACCCTGTATCAAGTATGGAAAGCATTAACAACTGGAGAAAACAGGAAAGGGCTTGTGAGGTGGATGGCATTAGAGCAGAGACTTTAAGGGAGCTATGGGTTCCAAGAGGCAGCAATGCAAAATCAATGCATTCCAGTTATGCAAAGGTACAGAGGTGGAACTGGATTATTCCTTCCAGGTGAAGAACAAGTAGGTCAGTTGGGCTGAAAAATAAAGTACATAAGGGGAAATAATGTGCAGACTGGAAAAGAGAAGTTGGACAGTCTCTGTGATAAGGGCCTCATTTCTTTTTGTTGTTGTTGTTATTTTAGGCAATGGGGTTAAGTTACTTGCCCAGGGTCACACAGCTAGTACGTGTTATGTGTCTGAGGCCATATTGGAACTCAGGTCCTCCTGAATCCAGGGCTGGTGCTCTGTCCACTGTGCCAGCTAGCTGCCCTGTCATTTCTAAAATATATAGAGAATTAAGTCAAATTTCTAAGAATATGAGTCATTCCCCAATTGATAAATGGCCAAAGGATATGAACAGGCAGTTCTCAGATGAAGAAATTAAAGCCATCTACAGTCATATGAAAAAATGCTCTAAATCATTATTGATTAGAGAAATGCAAATCAAAATAACTCTGAGGTACCACATCACACCTACCAGATTGGCCAACATGACAAAACAGGAAAATGATAAATGTTGGAGAAGATGTGGGAAAATTGGAACACTAATGCATTGTTGGTGGAGTTGTGAAATGATCCAACCATTTGGAGAACAATTTGGAACTATACCCAAAGGGCTATAAAAATGTGCATACCCTTTGACCCAGCAATAGCACTTCTAGGGCTATATCCCAAAGGGATCATACAAATGGGAAAAGGACCCACATGTACAAAAATATTCATAGCAGCTCTTTTTGTGGTGGCAAAGAATTGGAAATTGAGAGGATGCCCATCAATTGGGGAATGGCTGAGCAAGTTGTGGTATATGAATGTAATGGAATACTATTGTGCTATAAGAAATGATGAACAGGCTGACTTCAGAAAAACCTGGAAGGACTTATATGGTCTGATGCTGAGTGAAATGAGCAGAGAACCAAGAGGACATTGTACACAATCACAGCCACATTGTGCGATGACTAATATTGATTAACTTAATCCTTCCCAGCAATACAAGGATCTAAGACATCTCCAGAGGCCTCGTGATGGAAAATGATCGTGATGGAAAAGAACTATGAAAGTTGAATTGCTATTTTTGTCTCTTCTGTTGAATTTTGTTTCCTCTTTCTGATGGTTCCTCCTATTGGTTTTAATTTTTACTTACAACACCACTAATGTGAAAATATGTTTAATAAGAATGTAAATGTATAGCCTATGTCAGATTGCACGCTGTCTTGGGGAGGGTAGTGGGGTGGAAGGGGGAGAAAAATTTTAAACTCAAAAGCATATGGAAGTGATTATTGATAAATCAAAATAAATTAATAAAAATTTTTTTAAAAAGAAAAAAAAGAAAAGAGTAGTTGGAATCATATTATGAAGGACTTTTAAATGGATCCTTTTTTTTTTCCTATTGTGGCACCCTTCATAATATACTCTTCTAAAAGTCAGTCAGGGGCAGCTAGATGGTGAAGTGGCTAGAGCACTGGCCCTGGAGGGGCCAAATTCAGGAGGACCCAAATTCAAATTTGACCTCTGACACTTACTAGTTATGTGACCCTGAGCAAGTCACTTAACCCAGATTGCCTTCCCCCCCCAAAAAAAATCAGTCAATAAGTGTTTATTAGGTGCCTACCACATGCCAGGCACTGTGCTAAATGCCAGGGATACAAAGACAGAAAACAGTTCTTGTTCTTAAGGAGCTCACAGTTTAAAGGGAGAGACAACTGTAACCAACTATGTACAAATAAGATATTTACAGGATATATTGATGGCAATCCCAGAGGAAAGGCACTAGAATTAAAAGTTGCTATCATGTGTATACACAATTTATAGTTGATTTACTATAGTGTTTTTCTTTTTAAAAATAAACTTTGATATTTTTTATTTTTACATCACCTGTATTTCCCAGTGTATTGTTGCCTCCTCCCACAGAACCATGCCTTATAACAAAGAATAAAAAAGAGGGAGAAAAGTTAAGCAAAACTAATCAACACATAGAAAAATATCACATTATAAGCAGTGTTCCAGTGTTGGAAGATAAGGCTAGGTGTGGGTGTGGTGAAGATGACCCCCATGTTTGGCTAATGCTATAGGAGGAAGAATATCACCCATTTTCTTATCCTCTGACTGGTTGATCAAATACCCCGGGGGGTAATGTCTTATGACCCCTAGGAATCAATTCATGGTCCTCTCTGGAGTCTCAGAACATACTCTGGAGACCATTGCTCAAGTCTCTTACCTCTCTGAAAATTGGGAATTGTGAGAATTATGCTTCATCTACAATCTTCTGAAATCATGATTGGTCAGTTCTAAGGTCTTTAAGAGTTGTTTCCCTTCACATTGTGATTGTGGTTATTAAGTAAATTCTCTTTCAGCTTCTTCTTACTTCATTCTATGTCACTTCATACAAGTCTTGCCAGGTTTCTCTGAATCTGTCGTATTATGAATTTCTTATGGTACAGTAAAGTTTTATTTTTCTCACTTTATCTATTCCTCAATTGGTGGTTATTCATTTTGTTTCCTGTTCTTTGCTACAACAGAAAGTGCTGCTATAAATATGCTTCTACGCATGGATCCTTTTCTTCTGTCCTTGACCTCATTTGGGTACATACCTAATAATAGCATTGCTGGGCCACTGAGTATATATAGCTTGGTGATGTTTATAGCTCCCAATTGTTTTCCAGAATGGTTGTACCAATTTACAGCTCCACTTCCACATGCCATCCAACAGTAATTATGTTCCTCTTTTACTTCCTTTGCCAATCTGATTGGAGCGAGGTAAAACCTCAGAATTATTTTAGTTTACATTTCTTTTAGTAGCAGTGATTTGGAACATTTTCTCATATAGTTATTGATAACTTTTTCAATTGAACTCAATAAACATTGGTTAAGTACCAGGCACTATACTAAGTGCTAGGGATACAAATAAGAAAAAAGAAAGGCAGACCCTGCTCTCAAGAAGCTTACAGTTTAATAGAGGAAGACAACAATGAGGCAGGAGGCAGGGATGGAGGGGGGATTTTAGGGCGTACCTGGCCAAGGGGCTTCTAGTTTCATGGAGGTGAAACCAGACAACCGCTATAGATATGAAGTAGAGTGAGCAGAAGTCCAATTTCTGCCCTCTATAAAGGAAAGCTTTGGGAGGAGTTTATTTTTCCACCCTCCCAGCCTTCTGATCAGAGGGGAAGAGGAGCCTGAGTGTGGTGGAATAATTAATAATAACTGAGGAAACAATCTGAGCTATATAATCTATTAACAAAACAGGTATAATAAATGGGTCAATGGACTCCCCAGTCAGTCCAAACACCCTGAATACAGAATGAGACAGATTTTTATGTATTAAAAAAAAATTAATCAAATAAGACAGATTAATTAACCAGGATACAAAATTAGGTAATATGATTTCTAATTGGAAGAAAGATTAGGGACTTTCCAAGTTGGGAAGAGCAGAGTGAACAGGTACAATTCCCTGAAATAAGAAAGAGAGGTGTCTCTTCCCACCCTCCTCTCCCCCCTCCCCCCCAACCTTGGCCCCAACCAAGTGTCTGCATTCCATCAAAGGAATATGGAAACAATTCCTGATTGACCAGTACAGGGTCAGTTTTTGGATAAGACATATGGGTTGCTTGAGATGTATAATTGTGGGAAAACTCCTTGCATCGATCTTTAGATTTAACTGGGTTTCTGATCAGTATAATCCAAGTCTTTAGTTAAGGGTCTCTAAGCAGCAGGTAGAGGTAGTCTAGCTTTCCATACATGCAGGGGTAGGTTCCAACAATGAAATAAGGTCTTCCTACAATTAAATAAAGCTTTCTTACAAGACAGAAATTGGACTAGACCTATAATTGAATAGAAGGGGAACTGGGCTAAATTCAGAATTGAATCACAAGATGGAGTCAGTGTGATTCACTCAATTCCCACAATTCCCCTTTTTGATTCATGGAGAAGGGACCAGCCTACTCACCCCATGAATTACTTATCTATAAGCTAAATCTATAATGTTTTTCATATATTCATAATCAGAATTAGGAAGTCAGGCTACAGATCAAACTACTTAGAGGATTCACAATGGACTAATTTTAGGAAGGTAGATTTACATGTTACCAAAGTAACCAAGAAAACTCAACATAAACATCATGAAATAAAAGGCCAAAGCCATACAATGATGGTGATCAATATTAAATAACACCAAGTCTCCTTGTATCCCAGTAGAGCACTTCCAATGTCCATTTAATCATTTACATCTTGTCTTCTTGAGTCCCAGATGTCCTATGTAGTCATTTGGTCCCTGAAAATATCTTCCCTTGGACATTCTGGAATAAGCCTCCTTCCCAGGGCAGCTCTGAAGGGGACTCTGCTTCTCTGATTCCAAATCACTTGTTTACTGAAATCCTACCTGAGGGAAGTGATATTCAAGGCCTAGGTTTTTGTCATTGTTTTGGTTTGGTTTTGTCACCTCTTTATTTTTAAAAATATATTTTAAATTATTTCATTATTTCCCAAATTACATGTAAAAAAAATTAACAATCACATAAAAAAATTTGAGTTCTAAGTCCTGTTCCTTATCCTTTGACCACTTTTCTACTGGGAAATGGATCGTATGTACAAATAACTAAGATATATACATATGGGGTCCCAATTGGGAAAAAGCCACAAAATACAGTAATGAGTGAAAAGGTGGAAGTCCAAACATGGTGACCTGGTTATGATCATGACTTAGATACTGAATTATATTTTAGACGCTAAGTCATAACTATGACCTATGAAAGCCATAACAAGAATATCATGACCCATATGTGGCTGGTACATGATCTATACACAAACTTATGTTTTGGCATAACACTGGCTTAATTTCCAAGCTCATCACTAAGCAGAAAATAAAAAATATCCACCAATGAGTAGCGATGCACTCTGTAACTCCTCTTGCTTTTTGTCTGTTTTCTATAATTACTACAGGGATTTTTGGGGTTTTGTGTAGGGATCCACCAAACTTTTTGACAGCCACTTGAGATTGCCTTTGTTTGTAAATATTCATAATGATTGACTAAACTACTGCCTATAATCAATCTAGAGATACTCGGCCTCTTCCTTTGGTATCAAAAGAACACTCCACAATTATGAGGGAGAGAAAGGGTTCCCCAGCCAGGTGAATTCCAGACCTTACTACACACACACACACACCCCATGTAGATATAAGCATTCTTTATGTATCTCCACTTATCATCTGCTGCTCTGCCTGCTTTCAAGTCCATGGAACAAGATGCATCCCCCAGTTACGCTTATTGTCCCCCCAACTTTCCTTCCTCCTTTTATGTGTTATTTCCCCTATTAGATCGTATGCTCCTTGAGAGCAGGAATTGTCTTTTTATTACTTGTATCCCTAGCACTTAGCATAATGCCTAGCTCTTAATAAATGTTTATTGAATTGGATTGGATTGGATACATCATGGATAGCAACCTTTATTAGAGGAATTTTCTGTGAAGATTTCTTTTTCGCATCAATTGTTCCCCTTCTAATTCTGACTGCATTTACTTTGTGCAGCTTTTCAATTTTGCATAAGTGAAATTGTTAATTTTATCTTAAGTCCCAGACTTCATGATGTGAACCTCTTCTTCATTACCTCCTCCTTATCCCTGGGTGTTTCCTTCTGTGACCTGTGACTGGGTGGCTAATGTCAACTGATGAGAAGGGGAGAGATGGAGGAACCAAAGGAGTGAACAGAAGAGCCCAGAGCTTAAATCCCAGAGGAGATGCCTCTCCAAGCCTGTCCAAAACAAGGTTAAAGGAGAGATGTTCGGGTGTGGGGTCAATGGAGTGGAGAGATGCTGGTTAGGCTTGGCTGAGGGAATGTCATTATGGACCTGAAGGAGACTGGGTGATATCTCTATTAAGATGAGGAAACTTGATACTAACGATGGAGTTTCTGACAAGGATAAGAAGAAAAATGTGTCTATAGAGTAACGTTTAAGGAGAATAGATGAAAAAAAGGAATTAGATGACTCAGATGAGGCAATGCTTGAGGTGGCCTCATTCTAACTGATTTGACTGAAGAAGAAATAACTACATTATGGTATTTTCAACCATTGTGGTACAATAGATAAAGTCCTGGGCCTGGTGTCAGGAAGACTCATCTTTCTGAGTTCATGTCTGGCTTCAGACACTCACTAGCTGTGTGACCCTGGGCAAGTCACTTAACCCTGTTTGCCTCAGTTTCCTCCTCTATAAAATGATCTGGAGAAGAAAATGGCAAACCACTCCAGTATCTTTGCCAAGAAAACCCCAAATGGTGTCAAGAAGAGTTGGACATGTTCAGTAAAATAGAGGACTTTCAAGCATTCTTGATGAAAAGACCAGAGCTGAATAGAAAATTTGACTTTCAAATACAGGACTTAAGTGGAACATGAAGAGGTAAACAGGAAAGAGAAATCATAAGAGACTTATTGAGGTTGAACTGTTTACATTCCTGCATGGAAAGATGATATTTGTAACTCATGAGACCTTTGTCAGTATCAGGGTAGTTGGAGGAAAAAAATTATATGTATGTATATGTAGATAGATAGATAGAGGGCACAGGGTGAGCTGAAGATTAAGGGGTCATATCTGGAGAATAAAATTAAGGGATGAGAGAGGATTATACTCGGAGAAGAAGAAAGGGAGAGGTAGAATGGGATAAATTGTCTCATATAAAAAAACGAAAAGAAAAGTCTCTTACAGTGGAAGGGGAAACAGGGGAAGGTGAGAGGGAATGAGTGAATCTTATTCTCATAGGATTTGGCTTAAGGAGGGAATAACATACACATTCAATTGGGTATGGAAATCTGTCTTACCCTACAGGAAAATAGAGGGAGAAGGGGACAAGAAAGCAGGGGGATGATAGAGAGGAGGGCAGATTGGGAAAGGGGGTAATCAGAAGGAAATACTTCTGAGGAAAGACAGGGTCAAAAGAAAGAATAGAATAAATGGGAGGGCAGGATAGGATTAAGGGAAATAGAATTAGTTTTCACAACATGTCTACTATGGAAGTGTGTTGCATAACTGCACATGTACAACCTATATTGAGTTGCTTGCCTTTTCAATGAGGGTGGGTGGGGAGGGAGGAAGACAGAAAATTTGAAACCTAAAGTTTCAAAAACATATGTTTTAACAAAAAATGTTTTCACATGCTACTAGGAAATAAGAAATATAGGAAATGGGGTACAGAAGTCTGTCCTGCCCTACAGGAAAATAGAAGGGGAAGGGGATAAGAGAAGGGGAGAGAGACAGAAGAGAGGACAGACTAGGGGAAGGGATATTCAGAATGCATGACATCTTGGGGTGGGGGGAGGGGGAGATGGGGTGAAAATTTGGAACTCAAAAACTTGTGGAAGTGAATGTTGAAAACTAAAAATAAACAAATTTATATTAAAAAAAAAAAAAAGAGTTGGACGTGCCTGAAAAACAACTAAACAACAACAACAACAACAAAAACCTGTCAGCATTACTGGTAAATATTCTGGTCATATAGATTTATACTCTCTCCTATTCTGGCCTGTGCAATAATATTTGCTATGCAGTTTCAAAGAAATGTTAATAAGTCTTATTTAAAGAAGAATACTTAATACCTTAATGTAAGCTACAAAAAAGAAATGAATGCTAGTGGTAATTTTACTTAAGTGTATCTGGATGAGGAAAAAAGAATCAGCATATTAATTCAGCTCCTGTTATTACACAAGACATCAGAGTTGGAAAAGACCTCCAACTTCTTCTAGCTCAAACACTAAATACACAGGTGTCCCTTGTACAATATACCCCCTAAACGGTCATACAGTCTGTGCTAGAAGATATCCAGTGAGGGGGGAGCCCGTTGTTCTCGGGGTTGGCCCATTCCATTTTGGGATAGCTCTAATTGTTAGGAAGTCTTTCCTTGCCTGAGTTTGCTTCTTTGCAACCTCCATCCCAATTGTTCCTGGTTCTGGTTCTATCTTTATTAGCAGCAGGAAACCACTCCCTTTTATGTTGATAGTTTTTAATAGACTCCTGAAATGTTATGCCCTTCCCTTTATTAAATTTTTGGGGTGGTGCAAAACTTGTTTCCCTAACATGTTTATATATAATTCGATTATGTGTGTGTGTGTGTGTATATACACACACACACTTCAATTGTATTGCTAATAGCTATGCTTTACTAAAGTCATCACAAACCCTCCCCTCTCATTATTACACCATCCTTCTTTTATTAGGAAGTAGGACAAAGTGTGTTGTATAGAATGAAAATATTCATCACAGATACAGTGTTGCCTTCACAACCAAAAAAGGTTGGAAAAATAAATAAGCAACTATACTAGTGTCTTGTTACGTTACTCACCCTCTTGCTAAATCAATCTGTCTTTTAAGTGGAACATAAGTGAAATCAGATTGCCTTCTCTTGGTGGTGTATGATTTTCTGATATCCCATTATGAAATATGATCAATCCTCTTATAGCAAAAGCATTATTTTTTCCTTTTTTTATATTTATTTTGATTTATCAGCAATTACTTCCATAAGCTTTTGAGTTTTAAATTTTTCTCCCCTTCCCTCCCCAAAATGGCACGCAATCTGATGTAGGCTATACATATACATTCCTATTAAACATATTTTCACATTAGCTATGTTGTGAGTAAGAATTAGAAACAATAGGAGGAACCACCAGAAAGAGGAAACAAAACACAACAGAAGAAGAAAATAGCAAATAGTATGCTTCAATCTGCATTCAAACTCCATAGTTCTTTCTTTGGATCTGGACAGCATTTTCCATCATGAGGCCTTTGGAGATGTCTTAGATCTTTGTATTACTGAGAAGGGTTAAGTCTGTTTAGTCATCGCATAACGTAGCTGTTACTGTGTACAATGTTCTCTTGGTTCTGCTCACTTCACTCAGTATCAGACCATACAAGTCTTTCCAGGTTTTTCTGAAGTCTGCCTGCTCATCATTTCTTTCTTTTTTTTTTTTACCCAAGTAAACCCAGATTTGTATTTTTTTTAAAATTTTATTAATTTATTTTGATTTATCAACAATCACTTCCATATGCTTTTGGGTTTAAAATTTTTCTCCCCCTTCCTCCCCACCACCCTCCCCAAGACGGCGCACAATCTGATATAGGCTATACATTTACATTCCTATTAAACATATTTTCACGTTAGTGGTGTTGTAAGTAAAAATTAAAACCAATAGGAGGAACCATCAGAAAGAGGAAACAAAACTCAACAGAAGAGAAAAAAAAATGATAGCGATTCAACTTCCATAGTTCGTTCTTTGGATGTGGATAGCATTTTCCATCATGAGGCCTCTGGAGATGTCTTAGATCTTTGTAATGCTGAGAAGGGTTGAGTTTATCAATA
Organism: Phascolarctos cinereus; assembly: GCF_003287225.1. Classification (NCBI taxonomy): domain Eukaryota; kingdom Metazoa; phylum Chordata; class Mammalia; order Diprotodontia; family Phascolarctidae; genus Phascolarctos; species Phascolarctos cinereus. The sequence continues at coordinate 242,608,291 of NW_027555958.1, forward strand.
TTAGTCATCACACAATGTGGCTGTTATTGTGTACAAATTTCTCTGGGTTCTGTTCATTTCACTCAGCATCAGACCTTACAAGCCTGTTCATCATTTCTTATAGCACAATAGTATTCCAATTCTTTGCCACCACAAAAAGAGCTGCTATGAATATTTTTGTATATGTGGGTCCTTTTCCCATTTGTATGATCTCTTTGGGATACAGCCCTAGAAGTGGTATTGCTGGGTCAAAAGGTATGCACATTTTTATAGCCCTTTGGGCATAGTTCCAAATTAGCAAAAGCATTATTAAGATGAAGGAAAATATCTGTACATATATTCTTCTTTCCAAGGGATGGGATAAATTGACAGTATGCTTTTTTTTAAGAATTAAGAGAAACACAATCATTTGCTAAAAATATAGGGTTGTTCACAGAGTTGCTACTTACAATATACTTTCAAATTTTGTGTCATATGTTCATAACAAAAGTGTATTGTACAGGGAAAGACAGGTTAATATTTTTTTTTGTTAACTGTTAAAACAATTATTCAGTGCTTAAAATATGTACATCCATTATGAAAGCTAAAAATAAAACTTATTTTTATATTGGCCAAAAAAAAAAGCCACCAGGATTAAAGGTAGAAGAGACCCCCAAGAGTCATTGCTTGAAAATGTCGGGGCAAAGGTGAAGTCTCAAGAATCCTGTTCATTCTGTGGGGTTTATCTTTGGATAATATACCAGAGACCTTGCTTTATCTGAAGTCCCGGTAATTTTTACAATAACAATAATTAAAAAGACAATCAAATTTGAAAGACTTAAAAACTCTGATCATTGCAATAACCAGCCCACAATTCCAGAGGACTTACGGCGAAACCCACCTCCTGATAGAGAAGGGCAGATTGAGGTTTTTTTTTTGGACATGGCGAATGCAGAAATTAGTTTTGCTTGACTATGCATATTTATTGCAAATATTTTGTTTTTTCTTGCTTTCTCAATTGGAATTAGAGGAGAGGTATAAGGGAGAGAAGGTGGATCTTTGTGAAAATAAAATAAAAATTAATTTAAAAATAGTAACAATTGGGAAGACAGTAGGGTTTGGGGGGAAATAATGAGTTTCCTTTTGAACATGTGGGGTTTGAGGTGCCTATAGGGGATATGCAATTGGAGATGTCTGAGAGACAGTTTGAAATGGTTGACTGTAGCTCAGAAGTGAGTAAGGGCTAGATACATAGATCAGGAATCTATCTGCATAGAGATGAACACGTGGGAGCTGATGACATCACCAAGTGAGCTGTGTAGAACAGAGAAGGGGACCTAGAAGGAGTCTCAGAAGACACTCATCATTAAAGGAAGCAACATGGAAATAGATGAAGCAAAGGAGCAGTTGGATACAAAGGAAGAGAATCAGGAGAGAACAGTGTTACCAAAACCTAGAGAGAGTGGTTCAGTCGTGTCCAACTCTTCATGGGTTGACCCCATTTGGGTCAAAGATAATGGAGTGGTTTACCATTTCTTTTTCCAGCTCATTTTACAGATGAGGAAACTGAGGCAAATAGGATTAAATGATTTGTCCAGGATCACGCATCTAGTAAGTGTCTTAGGCCAAATTTGAACTCAGGTCTTCCTGACTCCAGATCTGGCACTCTATCCACCTGCCCTGAAGGAGAGAGTACCCAGAAGAAAAGGATGATCCGCAGTGTCAAATGCTGGAGAATGATCAAGGAGGATAAGGGTTGAAAAAAGACCATTATATTTGGCAATTAGGAAATCATTGGTGACTTTGGAGAGAAAAGCTTCAGGTGAATAATGAAGTCAGAAGACAGATTGCAGAAGGTTTTGAAGAGAGTGAGAAGAGAGAAAGCAGATGTACTGATTTGTAGGTGGCTTTGTCAAGTTTAGCCAGAAAGGGAAGGAAAGGGGGGGCTTACTGTTGAACTGTTCCTCATACACAACATTCCGCCTCCCACCTTCGGTCTTCACACAAGTGGTGCCTCCTGTCTGTCTTGCACTCCATCTTTATCAATGTTTTGTAGAATACCTTGTTTTCTTCAAAACATAGTTAAGGTGCTGTCTTTTTTTTTTCTTTAGTTGTTGTTTTTAGGCAATTGGGGTTAAGTGACTTGCCCAGGGTCACACATCCTCCTGACTTCAGGGACGTAGGTGCTATCTTCTATGAGAGGCCTTTCCTGTTCCCCCTAATTTTTAGAACTCTCTCCTTCTTGAAATGACTTTGTTTAATTGTTTGCCTATCTCCAATTTATCCTGTATATATTCTGATTATACACAGTTGCTTGTGTGTTGTCTCCCATTAGACTGCAGGCCCCTTGAGGACAGGGATTGTCTTTTGCCTTTGTATCCCCAGCACTTAGCATAGTGTGGCACATAGTAGGTGCTTACTAAAAGTTTATGGACTGGCTCACTACATGTTGCAAATCCCACCTCCCTCACTACCTCCTTTCCCTAGGAGGTTGCAAACTCCTTGAAGGTAGGGGCTGGTATGGGCTGCTTTAGTTTTTATTCTTATTTTCCTAGCTTATTTGTTGAATGGGACTGACTCAAATGTGGAAATAGAATTAGATTTATTCTGCTGGGCCCTATTCTCTGAGGTACATTCCATCCTGAGAGTCTATGACTCCAATCTTTTTCTCTTAACAACTCTTTAAATATGTGGAGAAAATTTACCTTATGTCCCTCACATCTTCCCTTCTCTGAAACATACTCATTGCTATTTTCAGTCTTCTTACCACCCTGGTCATCCTTCATACTTAGAGTTTGTTAATATTCTTCCCAAAATGTAGTGCTCACAACTAAACATGGTATTCCAGATGTCATCTGACAAGAGCAAAATACAATGGAATCTTTCTGGTCCTGGACCCCATATTTAATGGTGCCTAATTTAACATGGTCTTTTTAAAAATTTCTGCTTCTCACTGTTGATTCATATATGCATATTTAGTCCACTAAAACCCCTATGTCTTTTTCAATCAAATTACTGTCTAGCTATGCTTCTATCATGTCCTTGTATAGTTGACTTTTGAACTTAAATGTAGAATCTTACATTTATGCTGTCATCTTTTCTTCTCACCCCACTTCCCTGAAAATCCAACACACACACACACACACACACACACACACACACACACACACACACACACATCTTGGACTCTGCCCCCTAGAACCACCTTGGGCTCTGATAGGGTAAGTTTTCACCTTAGGAATTAGGCCTCCACATAATTTCTTTTTTAAAAAAAATGTTTTTATCCCATTAAATATTTCCCATTACATGTAAAAAAATTTAACATCATTTAAAAAAAATTTCAAGTTCCAAATTCTTTACCTCTCTCAAATTTTCTCCTTCCTTCCCTCCCCTCCCCTCTCCTTGAGAAGGCAAGTAATTTGATATAGATTATACACGTGAAGTCATGTAAAACATATTTCCATATTGTTTTTGTTTGTCCTTCATTTTTGAAGAGGAGCAGTGACATCACAGGGGAATGTCTTGACTTCTGCGTGAGTTAGATTTGAGTGAGACAGAGTTGCACAAAGTCATCAGACTCATCTTCTCTTTCAGAGTCATCAAAGTACAGTACAATGTCTGATGACTTTGCACAGCTCTGCTTCACTCAAATCCAATTCATGCGTAAGTCAAAACATCACGCTTGTGATGTCATTGATCTTCAAGAAGGACAAACAACAATCCTTACAATATTACTTTTACTGTATACAATGTTCTCTTGATTTTGCTCACTTCACTCTGCATCAGTTCATATAAATCTTCTAGTTTTTTCTGAACCATCCTGCTTGTCACTTCTTATAGCATAATAGTATTTGATTATAATCATAAAGAACTTGTTCAGCCATCCTCCAATTGATAGGCATCCCCTCAATTTCCAATTCTTTGCTACCACAAAAAGAGCTGCTATAAATATTTTTGTACAAATAAGTACTTTTCCCTTTTCTTTCATCTCTTCAGGATACAGACCTAGTAGTAGTATTGTTGGGTTGAAGAGCATGCACAGTTTTATAGCCCTTTGGGTGTAGTTCCAAATTGTTCTCCAGAATGGTTGGACTGGTTCATAACTCTATCAACAATGCATTAGTGTCCCAATTTTTTTTACATCCTGTCCTCCACATCACTTCTTAACCAACATTTCCAAACCATGATGTCATTAGTGTGCTGTTCCCCCCCATTTCAGTCTCTCTTTGTATATTATCTTTCCCCATTAGAATATAAGCTTCTTGAGGGCAGGATCTGTCTTACTTGCTTGTATTTGTAAACTCAGCACTTCACACAGTTATTGGCATATAGTAAGCATTAAAAACTGTGTCTATCTATCTATCTATCCATTTAGTTCCATTTCATAAGTTTCAGCCCATTGTTATAATCTGTTGGAATCTTTTTGGATCTAGACTTGGTCATCCTACACATTAGTTATCTCTACCAGGTTTGAGTCCTCTATAAACGTTATAAACTTCCTATGACCATTCCTGTTGCAGGCTCAGCACCAGAAGCAGATACTTCTGGTATGTGTATTTCCCCCTCGGGCTGGGGAAAATAGTGTTGGGGTGGGGGATGGAGGTAGTGGAACCAAAATCACAGAAAGGTAGCCAATTAGGGAATGACCATTACTCATGGGGCCTATGAAGCTCAGGTAGGAACCTTGGGAGTTATACTCTCCTCCCAGGCATCTTACACTTATTAACATCTGCAGGGGGACAGAGGAAAAGATTGTGGGGAGCTAATATACCAGCAGCATAGCCTATGGAGAAGATGGGTTGGATATTCCCTATTGTCTCTTTCCCATAGTATCCAGGTTCAGGGGGACCTCAGCTCTCCATCCACATCCATGAAGAACACCAAGCTTGATTCTCCCTTGTGAGCCTGAAAAACCTCTGGAACTTCCCTGGTTCAGTCCAGCCCAGTCCTGAGGTAGAAAGATATAACAATTTCTACCACAAGGACTCATGTAAGAGTTCCATTAAAGTCAGGGAAATACAATATATGTGGAAGAGTATGTGTCTAGAATGATGGGACATTAATGGATGGATGTAGCATGAAGTATATTTATGAGGTATTGTATCTGGGTGCAAGGAAGGGTTAAGAGTTTTAGGTCCTTTAAAGAAAGGGGCTTAGAGCTGCTGTTGCTTCTCTAAAGGAGGAACCCAGGGCAACTAGGTGGCACAGGGGATAGAATGTTGGGCCTGGAATCAGCAAGACCTGAATTCAAATATAGTCTCTGACCTTGCTAGCTGTATGATCCTGGGCAAGTCACTTAATCCTCAGTTTTGTTTGCCTCAGTTTCCTTATCTGTAAAATGAGATGGAGAAGGAAATAGCAAACCATTCTAGTATCTTTGCCAAGAAAATCCCAAATGGGGTTATCACGAAGAATTGGCCACAATTGAAAAATGACTAAACAAAAAAATAGATGAGCCCATGGTCTGTATTTTCGTATCTTTTTCTCCTCTTCCTATCTTCTCTGACTTTGTCAGAGGCTTTTTATTTTTTATTTTTTCTTGTGCTCACCTAAGACAGCACATTTAAGACCATAGATTTAGGTCACAGCTTTAGAGCTGGAAGGGACCTTGGAAGTAACATAGTCCAGAAGCATCAAATTAGCTACCAGACAGGTCACAATACTCTTGAGTGCAGCCAGAACCAGATTAAAATGTAATTGGGAAATATTTAACAAAATAAATAAAAATACAGTAAAACATAGATATTATTACATTGTAAAACTAAGTCAGTATGTGGCTGGCAGGGATCCTTATGTATGGATTGTACATAGCCCCTGCTCTTTCTGTTGAGTTTGACACCACTGATCTAGTCCTTTCTAAAAATGATGGACATTCTTCTTTTTCTATTCTGTGTATCTGGAAATGCTCATTTTTTTCTTTTGGTGTTTAAGTTTAGAATTTTTAAAATATTTCTAAATAAAATGAGGGAGTAAGATGAAATGGCCTCTGAGATTGCTTCCATATATCTATTTATTTGGCAGTCACTAATAGTCTCTCCTCCCAACACCCATGGATTGAATGACTCTAAGGTCCTATAATAGTATAGTTATCCCTTCCACATAGAGGGGGTTAGGGGCACAGTGCCTCCATGAACTGGAAAATCTGTGTAAAATTTTTTGGCCTCCTTTCATACTAGAGAAGAAGTCTGATTTTTTTTCTCTTTCTTTTGTAGGGTGTTTACAGTACATTTTTGTAAAATTTGGGTTAATATATATCAGATTACTTACTGTCTTGGGGAGAGGGGAAGGAATGGAGGGAGGAAGAAAAATTTACAACTCAAGATCTTACAAAAATGAATGTTGAAAACTATTTTTACATGTAATTGAAAAAATACTATTAAGTAAAATTTGGGTGAAGTATTCGGTCATTGTTTGCTGGCCTTTGCACGTTGCCTGCAGCTTCCACAAAATTCCCCCAAAATTCCCATTTAATTTCCCATTTAATCCTGTTCTGTGTAGAAATTAATTTAATTTATGCCAATCCATGATATATCGAAATCTTGATGGGGAAAGTCACGATGTGGAAGGGATAACTGTATTTAAAAACTTAGCTAGCTGAGTCCGAGACCATTGAGTTAGGACAAAGTGGCATACATGATGTCCTATTTCTCAAATAACTCAGAAATAGGGAAGTGAAGAACTGAGAGATTAGAAGGGCAGCTGAAGCAGTAGCTTAGCAGTTACTTGTGTTCTCTGTGGCACCATCCTGTGCCAGGGGCTAAAGAAGTTACTTACAGAGGAGAAAGCAGACCACATCTCTTAAATCCCCAGTGCTTATATTGTTCAATACTGAATGGCCTTGATATGCATTACCAATACAAATGCGTGGTCTCATCTCATACGTTCTAGTTAAAGCTCTCATTCTTGGACTTAAAACCAGATACTTATAAACATCAGTCAATGGCAATATATCAGACCTGTACCTCATATTCAGGTGTTAGGAAGAAAATTTCTTAATAGACACACTTCTTATTTATTGCATTTGATACCTGAGAGATTAAGTTCAGGAAAAAATTTTCCTACTAAAGAAAAACTTGGATCCACATTATCATATGCCATTTTTTTTTCTTGGTCTGGGTTATTGCATGGAGGGGTCATTTTTTTTTTTCAGGAACTCTTTTATCAATTTCTATTATTGACATTTTGCCCAGGTCATGGTATGCTACATGGCCTCTAGGTGGCTCAGTAAATAGAGTGCTGGTCTTGGAATTGTTGTGGTATGAGAGGTTGAGAGGTTGTGGCCTCTTGAAGACTGAAGTACATGATGGGTTGTCTGGAATGAATTCACAGACTCAAGCATTCTTTAATTCAAGGTGGCAAAGATTTATTGTTACGCTTTTCAGCAGGCAAGGATTCTTAAGGATCCTGCAAGAGACTAAGGATGGAGCTAGGGTTTATATGGAAATGAGCATGGGAAAGGAATGCCAGGGTCATTGATGAGGTAATCCAAAGGTGCAGGTGTCTTTGGGAGCTATGGATGAGAAAGTACAGGGAGTATACCGGACAGGGAGGGAGATGACAGAGGTATGGATCTTTGGAGTCTGGCAGGAGGAAGAGTCCTTGGGCTGGCCAAGGACAAAACTCCTTGGGCTGGGCAAGGCACCCCTCTCCCTCTGTCTTGATGAGAGAATGCTCTGCAACAAGGGAAAGCTTTCTCACAAGGAACTTACTAAGGAATTGGGAAGCTTCCAGAGACATGATCTGAGAGCTGGGGCCTGAGCAGCCCAGCTCTGTGTAGCTGTACCAGGGAGAGAGATAAGGATAGTGCTGAGGCCCATGCATGAATAACTGCTAGGCACAGTGTCCTTGGGCTGGGGAGAAACTGTCAGGGATAGTGTTTCTGAGACTAGGGAGAAATTGGGGTCCAAGTACAAGCACAAGCACCCAAACTCAAGCACCAAAGCACCCCATCAGAATCAGGAAGACTGAGTTCAAGCCTGGCTTCTGACCCTGTGCAAATCACTTCACCCTGTTTGCCTCAGTTTCCTCATCTGTAAAATGAGCTGGAGAAGGAAATGGCAAACCATTCCAGTATCCTTGCCAAGAAAATCCCAAATGGGGTCACAAAGAATCAACATGACTAAAAAATTACTGAATAATAAAAATGGTACGCTATTGGATAAGCAATCAAAAAACCACACGCATATCTTAGACAGATACTACAAATGGTCAATCAGTTGTGCCCAGGGCAGAATAGGACAACAGGAGGCTGAATTGTCTTTTGGGAAATGGCATAATTCTTTGAAGTTGCACCAATGGCACTGATATTTTTCTGGAACTATTGTATGATTGTGAGTCACTAAATATTACAATATGCAAAGAACTGGATTTCAACATTCCTCAAAGGGCATTGGAGAGGTATGTGGTAGACATGAGTAGGTGATAACACCTTACAAATTCGCACTTGAAGAGGAAAGATGGCAAAAGGGATGTTATCAGAGAAAAACACGACTGGTCACAAAGCAAAAGCTGTGTATATCTTGGTAAGCAGCTGGGTGGCACAGTGGATAAAGTGCTGAGCCTGGAGTCAGACCTGAGTTCCAGTCTAGCCTCAGACACTTACCAGCTGTGTGACCCTGGGCAAGACACTTCACCCTCTTTGCCTCAGTTTCCTCATCTCTAAAATGAGATGAAGAAAGAAATGGCAAACCACTCTGATATTTTTGCCAAGAAAATCCTAGAAGGGGTCATGAAGACTCAGACATGACTGAAAAACTGATGAGGCTGACTTCCGCCCAGCAACAACAAGAGCCTTATCTAAATCTAAATCTGCCCAGTAACAGTGGGCTCTATCTGTTGACAAGAAAACCTTATTTTCTTTGTACATGACTCACCCCTCTGCTTTGTGCCCATATCCTTGAATGTTGCAAGTTAAATTCCCACTTCTTTTGTGACTACATCCCTTAACTATTTTGTAAAGTACCCAACGTACCTGCTTCCCATTTCCTGACATCCTTCCCTGTGATGAACTGCCCATGTAGGAGCATCCCCCCACCTCTAGCTGAGTGTGCCAAACTTAGGTATAAAAGTAAACCTCTGTCTTTTGTCAAACTGCTAGTGCTCCTAAGGTCTAGCCTGCTTTTGTTGTGTCAATAAAGCCCTCTTGCCTCGGAGAAACTCAGCCCCCTCAATTCTTTCCAGACAACCTGACTCCGAACTTCGTTTACCTCCTCAAAACTACTAAACAAAACAATCAACATTCATATGAAAAATGCTCCAAATCACTAATTAGAGAAATATGAATTGAAATAACTCTGAGATTCCATCTCACATGAAGAAGAAATGACAGAAAATGGAAAATGACAATTGTTAGAGAGGTTAGGAAAAACAGGCACATGAAAACACTTTGTAGAGCTGTGAAATGGTCCGGTCATTCTGGAAAGTAATGTGGAACTATACCCAGAAAGGTACCAAACTAAATTGCTATCCATATGTCCATATCCTCCTTGGCTGTGAGTATCAATAAACCGTTTAAATTCATTCTAGAATTCCTGAATCTCATCGTAGAGCAAATGGATAAAACCTAGGGGGAAAAACATTGTCTCAGAAACAATAGATCAAATAATCAATAGATCAAAGAAATCAAGCTACAGGATTGTGTAAATAGAGACTCTCAGGCTGGTAAGGACAGGATGAGCCTTACTGATTTCTGTCTTGAAAGAAGACTCCAGGGTTTTAGAGATTTCCTGGCCCATCAAGATATTCTGATATGCTCAACTACAAAAAGAAATTATACCCACTGGTATAAACCTGATCTTTGCAACTCTGGAGATCCCAAGGCTAACAATTCTAACCCCAAAGTTAACACATTTTCCCCTAAGTCACCTAACATCCTGTCACTATTACTCAACCTCCCAAATAGGAAAGTGAAAAGCTTCACTGGTTAGGTAACACCCTACATATGCATGTGTAACTAGGCTTTTGAGTGCTCTCAGTTTGTCCAGCAGAGAGCTTGCTTCATCCTCTGCCACATACATGGAGATATCCTCTTTGATTGACTGCCTATGCCTTTAAAACTAGTGAGGCAGAACTGGTCTCTTTTTTCCTGTAATTTTTTAGCTTCATTCTCTCCAGGGACTCCTATCTGCTGTATTCCCTGGCTTGGGGTGGGGGGGGTGGAGGTGGGATTTGGGCTTGAAACTAGGACTGTGCTTCATGGGGACTGAGCTAAACTATGCATCTAATCCTTTTTGTCTCCCCAAGACTGAGGTGCAAGGAGGAAGAGCATTAAGAATTAAAGGGGAGAATATTTGTTTGTCTGTGATTATATCTTTCTGAAGTAAATATATTCCTTTGAAGCTCCACTGTATTACGCATCAATCTCCTTTTGTTGTGGGCTTAGCTAGCCACCTGACAACTGCCCATCAGCTGATGCTAATTAAACTTATCTTTTAGCCTTCCCTCTAGATTTATTGGCCTCCAGTCAAAGGGACCAATGCTTGTTTTGTATCTGAAGGCAAACCGAGTTTTTTTTAAATATAAATTTATGTATTTTTTAGTTTTCAACATTTACTTCCACAAGATTTTGAATTCCAAATTTTCACCCCATCTTGTCCCTCCCCTCACCCCAAGATGGCATGCATTCTGAATACCCCTTCCCCTAGTCTGCCCTCCCTTCTATCTCTCCCCCCAAGGCAAACAGAGTTAAGTGACTTGCCCAGGGTCACACAGCTAAGTCAGATTTGAACTCAGGAAGATAAGTCTTCCACATGGCTTCAAAGGTGATATCCCTATATCATGTCAGTCAGTCAACAATCATTAAGCACCAGACCTTGGGGATACAAAAAAAGGCAAAGTTACCTTGGCCTCAAGCAGTATACATTCTATTGAGGGAGAAAGTATGTCAATAACCAGGAACATATAAGATATATACAGAGCTGATACTAGGTAATTTGGGAGGGGAAGGCTTCCTGCAGAAATTGGTATTTGAGTTGAGTCTTGAAAGAAGCCAGGGAAACTAAGAAGCAGAGGTGAAGGGTCAGAGAACTGTAGGTTTGGGGGACCACTGTGTCACTCCCTGGTTCAGTAATCTCTAGTGACTTCCTATTGCCTTTCAGATCAAATGTAGATTCCTCTTCTGTTTGACATTTAAAGTCCTTTATAACTGGGATCCAACCTACACTCTCAAGTTCATGATACATTATTCCTCTTCACACACTCTATAATCCAGCTAGAATGCATTGCCTTTCTGTTCCTCCTTCACCACATTCCTTCCATCTCCCATCTCCCACCTCCACGTCTTTGCTCTAGTTGTCTCCCAGGAATGCATTTCATCCTTACCTCCATCTCTTAGAATTCCTCATTTCCTTATATGTTTTACACACATTTGTACATGTACATGTTTTCTACCTTATAGACTGTAATCTCCTTGTGGGAAGGGCCTGTTTCATTTTGTTCTTGAATTCCTAGCACCTAGCAAAGTGCCTGGCACAAAGGAAGTACTTAATAAATGATTATTGATTGACTGGGGTGAGTATATCCAGGAGGAGGGTATCTTTTAAAAAAATATTATTTAATATTTCCCCCCAATTATATGTAAAAACAATTTTAACATTCATTTTAAAAAATTTTGAGTTTCGAATTCTCTCCCTCCCTCCCTCCTCTCCCACCTTATTGAGACGGCAAAAAATTTGATATAGGTTATATATGTGCAGTCATGCAAAACATATTTCTATATGAGTAATGTTATGAAAGAAAACAAGGCTCCCCCTCAAAAAAACCCAAGAAAAACAAAGTTAAAAAAGTATGCTTCTATCTACATTCAGACTCCATCAGTTTTTTTTATGGAAATGGATAGCATTTTTCATCATAAGTCCTTCAGAATTGTCTTTGATCATTGTATTGCTGAGAATAACTAAGTCACTTACAGTTGATCATCATATAATATTGCTGTTGCTCTGTACAATGTTCTGGCTCTGCTCACTTCACTTTGCATTATTAGTTCATGTAAGTCTTTTCAGGTTTTTCTGAGAGCATTTCTTATAGTAGGTGAGAATGCCAATCATATACCACATCTTGTTCAACTATTCCCCAGTTGATGGGCATCCTCTCAATTTCTAGTTCTTTGCCACCACTAAAAAAGCTGTTGTAAGGAGGAGGGTATCTTAAAAAAAAGTGTCAAAACTGTAAAAATGTGGGGAAAGATGAGGACTGAGAAAAAAATCATAGCAATTAATAATTAACAAGCTCTAGTCATCTCAGAAGGAACAATTTCAGTCTAGAAATGGAAACAGAAGCCCTAGATGGCAAGAAGTCAAGCAGTGAGTAGAAGGTGAGGACCATCACAGGCAATGACTGTCAAAGGCTTTTCTTGGCGTTTGAAGGAGAAAAACAGGATGATTTCTCATACTTGACCATACCTAGGCTTGACTTCAGGGCCAGTGCTCTATCCACTGCGCCACCTAGCTGCCCCAGAAATTTAGAGATTTTTTTTTTTTAAAGAAAAGAGAGAGCTCTTTAAGGATGGCCTCTGTTTTTTCTGTACATCAGTCAAAAGTCAATTCATTTTTATTAAGCACCTACTATATATCAGGTACCATTTTAGGGGTTGGTGATACAAAGACCATAGCAGCTCCTGACCTGGGGAAGCTTACATTGCACTGGAGTAAAAAGTCGAAGGCCAGATGTTCTGCTGACAGGAAAGGTAGAGGGTGTTTGCTTCAAGTTATGAAGCTCCAATAACAAGCTGTTTTGAAAATAAACAACTCTTCTTCAATAGGAATGAGACTTTGCCAAATTTCTAAAATATAGTGTTTTTCCACATATTTTTGTCCCAATAGAACCATTATTCCCAGAGAGTCAGTCTTCTGTAATTGGTTTGCCCAGGGTTAAAAAAAAAAATAAAAATCAGTTGCCTCATGACAAAAGCAATGGAAACCAAATGTTTCTCTTCTAAATATAGAGAAGTAGATTAGTCACTAAGACGCAGGAAATAACTTACTATGTCAAACTGACAAGTACACAAAGTTAAGCTGCAACTACCCTATTGGTTACTCTCTTTGCCTGGAGGTAGCATATTAAAGTGGAAAAGAGAAATGGATTCGGAATCAGGGGACCTGGGTTCAAATTCTACCTCTGCTACTTACCACCTATGAAACCCTAGGCAAGACACTCAAACTTGCTGGGCCTCAGTATCCTTCTCTATAAAATGAGGGGATTTGGTTGAGGAGATTTTTTTAAGGTCTCTTCCAACTCAAAATTTACAATTCTATGAGACTATCCATTGCTGAGTTTGTATTCAGCTAAAATACAATGATGATGCTATGTAGCATTTATATAATGCTTACTATGTACCACTTTATATTTGTTATCTCATTTGATTCTCATAACAACCCTGGGAGGCAGGTGCTATTATTATTATTATCCCCATTATTATTATCACCATTTTACAAATGAGGAAACTGAGGCAAACAGAGGTCAAATGACTTGCCCAAGGTCACACAAGTAGTGTCAGAATCAAGATTCGAACTCAGATCTTCTTGACTCCATACTCAGCGCTCTATCCACTGTGCCACTCAGTTAACACGTTTACTCCAGCAGACTAATGTTAAAACACACTTCTTTCCTCTAGTAAGAAATGGTAAGCTGCAAGGATGGAAGAGTGTGACATGAGCTGTTAGTCATAATCACCATAACAGATGATCTTCCTTAACTGTTTCTTGTTATTATTATTGTTGTTGTTGTTTTTAAGGGAATGTACAATGAAAGTAGAGGTGGGGGTGCTACTGGGAAGTGATCATTGTGTGAAAACAAAACTCATCAATAAAACTTTTTTTTAAAAGATTATTTAAAAGACTATTGAAGGGGCAGCTAGTTGGCACAGTGGATAGAGCACCAGACCTGGATTCAGGAGGACCTGAGTTCAAATCCAGCCTCAGACACATAACACTCACTAGCTGTGTGACTCAGGGCAAGTCACTTAACCTCAATTGCCTAAAAAAAAAAAAAGACTATTGAGTTATTCTTATTTCTTATTTCTGAGAACATCAACATAACAAGTTCAGAAACTGTTCACAACCACATGAAAGAATGCTCCAAACCCTGAATAATAAAAGAAATATGAAGCAAAACAACTCCAATATTACACAACCTGCAAATTTGACAAAGATGACGAAAGATGGGATTAATCAATGTGGGAAGATAGTCATTGTTGGTGGATCTGTAAGTCAGTATAGCCATTTTGGAAAGCCATTTGTAATTATGGAATTCCAATGGATTTTACATTCCAATTTGAAATTTGGGAAGTAACGAAAATGTCCTTGCTCTTTGACTCAGAGATTCCATTACTAGGCTTATACCCCAAGGAGGCCATTGATAAGAAGAAACTCCCCATAGAGACTATAATATTTATAGCAGCATTTTTTATAGTAATAAAGAATTGGGGGAAAGTAGATGGTCATTGATTGGGGAATGGCTAGACAAACTGTGGTACATGTATGTACTGGAATATTACTACACTGTAAGAAATGATGAATGTACTGAATACAGAGCAGCGTAGAAAGATCTGAACTGACGCAGTGTGAAGTAAGCAAAGACAAGGAAACAACATACAAAATGATTACAACAATATAAAAGGAACAAGCTACCAAAAAAAAAAAGAATTTTGCAAAATTTCAAAGAACAAGCATGGCTTCAAAGAAGAGACACAAGAAGCAGCTCTGAAACCCTCTGCCAACCCCCTTGTAGAGCTGTGATACATTGCATAGCTTTTTAGACTTTTTTATGTATGATCAATTATGCTGATTTCTCTCTCAATTTTTTCTTTCTTTTTTTTTTGTCTTTTTTGAAGAAGTCAGTTATGAGACATTGATAGAGTCACATGTACCGTTCTCTTCCTTCCCCTTCACATTCTTCAGCTGTAAAATGCTGAAAAAGCATACTTAGAGGAAATTCTGCAAAATCATCCTATCTGTGAATTACTGATGACCCACTGACAGGGCAAACTGTTAATGGACTGCTTTGAAAAAAAAAATAGACTGCTTTTCAGAAGGTGCCAGTAATGATATTTCCCCAAATTGTCTCCTTCTCTATCCAGCGGGGGAAATGCACAACCAAGCCACATGTTAAATCAATGCTTTAAGTCTGTTAGGCCTCCCGTAAAGTAAGACTCTTACTGTCATATATACGAACAGGGGATGCCCATCAAGTGGGGAATGGCTGAACAAGTTGTGGTATGTGAATGTAATGGATTGTGTAATGGAAATGATTGTTGATAAATCAAAATAAATTAATTAAAAAAACACTAAGAAAAAATACGAACAGGATCCAGAAAGCGATTCTACTGTTTAGCTTGTAGTTTAGTAGGAATGGTGAGTGGGAATCATGGTAAGAACCTATTAATAACTATTCACAGTTCATCACCACACAGGAGACAGTGACATAATCAGTGACAAAATCAGCAGAAATTAGTCTTCTAAAGTCATTTGGCAAATATAACCAGTAGTTTTCAGAATCCTGCCTGAGGCACTGATTGTGTGACTCTGGGCAAGCCACTTAACTTCTCTCAGCCTCAGTTTCCTCATCTGTAAAATGGAGATAATAGCATCTGCCTCACAGAGTAGTTGTGAGGATGAGATGAGATAATGTGTGTAAAGCACTTTTCAATCTTAGAGCACTATATAAATGCTAGTTATTATTATTGCTCAAGATTCATGGGAATCACTGGTGCCACTTCCATCAAAATCCTCTTTTTCCACTATCGGCCAATCCTGAATAAAGGCTAAAAGAATAGCACAGCGAGTCTTGATTTCTTCAGGATTGTACTGGATAAGCCTCAGAAATCCTGTTTCCTTGACTGGTTTTCTCCATCCCTAACTCCCAACCCCGTTCTCTTTCTACTGACACAGAAACTTAAAAAGTTTCTGCCTCTCTCTCCCTAGTGCTTCCCTCAAAGCCATCAATTTCTCAGGTTTTTCACTATAACGGAATGTGTTGTGGTACTTTTACCCAGACTTTGTTGCCTCTGTGTGGTTCTCTGGGGATAACATGAAGCCTATATTCTTAGAAACGGATTGTCAGGATTGGGAAAGTGGAAGGACATACTCTAGGGTTGGGAGCAGGGAGCTGGGGCTTAACCTCTAGTCAGCCAGCTCTTGTGGGCTGGTTCTTCTAGGACCTCCACCTACTTCCTTTTTTTCCCCCTGAGAACTTTTTCATCTTTTGTGTCTGTGGACTATGAGGAAACCACACTGCTCCACTCAGCGGTCCTTTCTTCACTCTGATCCCCCAGCACCATTTGCAGCAGAACCTGAGGACAGGGCACTGAGAAACCAGGGCCTGGATCTGCCACTCCCCTCTCTTGTACCCTGTGCTTGAACATGACCTCTGTTGCCTGAATTCCTCCAGCATTCACTCTGCGGCTGACACTTGTTCCATTTTCTTACCTAAACTTCCCATAGGGTTCTACTGCTCCTGGGGCAAGAAAGGAAATGAAAGGAAATATATTCTTCTAAAAGTAAGGCAAGTGAAACTAACAGCTTCTCATCAAATTTCATGCTCCTCTCATTACAGGACTGGTATTTAGTAGGAAGGGAGTCAAGCCTCAGACATAAAACTTGGGATCCTCCTTCCCCTATTAGTGATCAAAAGTTAGCTTGAACCTGAAAATCACATCCCCTAGGCTAACAATATCTAAAGGAAGAGATCGATATAATTCTAGCCTGGTACCCAGCATATTAATGCCAATATTTTGCAACAAAAGTCCCATTAAGATTTGTCTTCACTTTTGACTCCATAGCATGCTACCAAGTCTCCAGCCACATGGCCAAAATACAGTACCAAATTAACTCCCTTCAGATCAAGTCTCAAGAAAATCTCAGTTTTATTCAAAGAAACCAATTAATGGTTTCTATAGGACTCTTAGAAAAGAGCTGAGAGTGGAGTAGGCAGTTGGCTCTAAGTACCCGTTGGTAAGAAGAATATAGTCCCAGGTCCCACTGTGAAGTATCCAAGCTGCACCATTAGGAAGAAAGACAGAAGAAGCTGACTGAATATTCAAATTATTGTTTCTTTGCTTTCCATGGATCTTGATTCATTATGGATAAGCTATCCCCCACATGTAGCATGGGAGTGTCATTGTGTGACTTGAAGGAAAGCTGCTAAAGAATTGTCATCTCTAAACTCTTTTCCAAGAGAGACTTTAATTCCTGCCAGGAGTGGAAGCAGGAGTTGGAGCCAGATATGACCACTCTGCCCTTCATAGAGAGATAGGTGGGCTACCAGGCTAGAATTATATCTATCTGCTCCTTTAAATATTGTTAGTATAGGCAGAGCTTCTTAAAGTTTTTCCACTTGCATTCAGGACCCCTTCAGTACTTCTTAAACTGTGGGTCACATGTGACCCACAGGTTAAGAAGTGCTGGCTAGTAGATGTGATTTTAAGGTTCAAGCTAACTTTTGAAGACTATTCTGTGCTTTATATTCCAAGACTTGACCCCTTTCCCACCAAATACTAGCTCCACCATGGGTAGCTAAGAAATTCATTTATTCAAGGCAGTAGCAAAACAGAAATCAGAGAAAGCATGTGGAGAAGAATATATTCCAGACGATATAGAATGAAGGAGTCAGGTAACAATTCAACGGAAAGAGTCCTAGTTCACACCCAAGTGGAAGTTCTCTAGTGCAGCAAGCTAGGGATAGGGACATGATGGATACTCCCAGGTCCTTCATGTCAGCTTCTTCCCAGAGTCTTTTTCCTCAGGAACCTGAAGTGGGGTTGGCATCATCCATCTTCTCTCTCTTGAAGCTGGAAACCAGAAGTACCCAAAGCAACTACAAGAGACTGAAGAGATCAAGAGATTCAAGAAGTGTAGACATCTCCTCTCTCCTGCTCTCACCAACTCTACCCCACACAACATGCAGGTTCAGGGCAATGAGGAGAGAGTCCCACACCCAATGGGCTTTGGGACTAGGGTTATGCTATAAGAAGAAGAAAATCAGTGAAGGGCTTACTAGGTGATTGATGAGTCCATGGGAAAGACAAGAACAATCCAGGGTTTAGCCCTTAAGTCTCAGGATACAGGTATCAAAATCATCAAAAACCATCAGAGGGTATAGGGATCAAAACCATGCTGGTTGAATAAGGGGGGAAAGCTAAACCACATGGTAGGAAGCACAGACTAAGTTAACAAAGACATGAGTGAAGCAAAGACCACCTGTACCTTTACAGAGCTTAAGTGATGTGGTTTGTTGTTGTTATAGAGTCATTTTTCAGTCATGTCCAACTCTTCATGACCCCATTGGGGTTTTCATGGCAAAGATACTGGAGTGGTTTGCCATTTCCCTCTCCAGCTCATTTTATAGGTGAGGAAACAGAGGCAAATAGGGTTAGTGACTTGTCCAGAGTCACACAGCTAGGAAGTGTCTGAGGCCAGAATTGAACTCAGGAAGGTGAGTCTTGCTGACTCCAGGCCTGGCCCTCTAGTCACTGTGCCACTTAGCTGCCCAAACAGAAGTTAGGTAATGGCATAATGGATAGCAGTGAGCTGCCCTCAAAGTTAGAATGACCCAAGTTTAAGTCCTGACTCTGACACCTGTAGGCTGTGTGACCCTAGGCAAACCACTTAATCTCTCAGTGTCCCAGGCACCTCACTAAAACTATAAATTGCAAGGAAACCAGCAATTTTCACTAATAGAGGAATTGCCTCACCACTGTGAGCTCTCTGCACCAATGAAATCATAGGTCATATTAAAAAAACAACTGATAAATCATGGGGAAGTCAACACACGTTTATGTGCCAGATGTGCGCGGGGGAACAGGAGAGAGGACCTAAGACTAGACACAGAAAAATATTATCCCAGTTTCCAAGGGGGAAGAGGGTAGAGTCTTGAAATTATAAGCCAGTGAGCTTGATGGGAATTCTTGGGAAAAATTTTAGAAGGTATTAAAAAAGGTAATATTTATGAGCATTTACAATGGGAAACAGTGACAATTAGGAGTCTGCATGGGGTCACCAAGAAAATCTTGCCCAACTAACCTCATTTCATTTTTTGACGGTATATAACTATAATATATATAAACATAATGGTTTATGTGTTGTCTCTCCCATTAGACTATGAGCTCCTTGAGAGCATTCCAGTGCTTAGCACAGTTTCCTGTTACATAGTAAATGCTTAATAAATGTTAATTGACTAACTGAAAGTGTTAGTAGACTGGTAGATCTGGGGAATGCTCTAGAATAGTATACCTAAATTTCATGACTGTCGCCCACGACTAAGTGTTGCATCAGATGGAGGAGTGTGAAATAAAGAGAGTGGGCCAGGCGGGTCAGTGAAAGACTGAGCCAATTTATTATTCTGAGGGTCTGGATTACATAGTGAAAGTTAACAATCATCCCCCAGGCGTTCTCACCATTCTTACCTGACTAATCCCAGCCCTTATGCGCATCCTTAAAGAGTATTCTAACCTCTTAGGCACAAAGTTGGTGAGCCAAATGGTCTGAATAATTAAGCCCTTATGGGTAGGAAAAGGAAAGAGTCAAACTCTAACCTAAATTCCTTATCCCATATTTAGACTTTCCAGTTCTGGCCCTCAACAGCTCCCCTTTTCTTTTTTTTATAATTGACTTAAAGTGATGAACATCTGTACCCAAAGACTTGAACCGTGATTTTGCTGTAGATAATATAACAAGCAACAGTGAGATATAACAAACAATGTTGCCCATGAAAACAGATGACACAGTAAAGCAAACACTTTTTAACTATATTGGTTATGCTCAATTTTCCAGAATTTCTCGGGCTAGGTTCTGGGGTTGAGTCCCTGGGAAATGACTATTAGCGAAAGACAAATCAGAATCAAAGATCTTCAATAAATTCAACACTGCCAACGATACATTCCAAGCCAATGCTTCGTACTTCTTAAAGCTGTTAAGTATACGAAGGATACAATATCCCAGATAACACAATGATCACAAGTCCCCTCTATCCTAAAACACATTGGGAGCATACTGGCTTTCCCTCTGCCATTGTATAATCCCCCTGCAAGGTAGTAAGCAATGCAAACATAACTCTCCTTGTATGATGTTAGTCACTTTAGTAGTGTGTCCTGGGGTTGACTCTTCCCTTGAGGAATCACATACCACGGTGGAGGAGAGGAAGACTTAATTCTAACCGGCTTGCCCTTGTAAAATGAAAGAGTACATTGTACAGGCACTGAAGAAAAACACCTCGAGGCTGCAGGGGAAAAATGAGAGTCAATGCTTTTATCAGACTTCAAGGTCTTGCTCCGTTGTCTTGAGCGTTCCTTCCTTGTTCTTTTGCCTCTGCGCTTGTTCTGCAGTCTGAGTGTCTGAAGTTTCTGGGTCACTTCAAGCACAGATCCAGATGTTCCGTTCAGGAACCCACATTGGTCTTTCTGCACCATCTGGAAAGACAGAAGCAGACCCTCACTCCCAAGTCAACAACCTATCTGGCCCAAACCAATGATTGGTTTTTGGGTCCTTCCACATGACTCTTTTTTGAGTCTTTTGTTCTTCATTATTATCTTTCCCATAAACCTTAAAGAGTTTTTCAGCTGGGGTATAGCCTTCTCTGTTAGGTGTAAGAAAATTTAGAGTATATACCGCTTGTGCCAGTTATCTTTGTGGCCTTCCCCTTACTTCTCCCCCTTTTTGCTTTTGAAGAAGCATTTTCAGGGATCTGTTTTTTCGTTCCACAATTGCTTGTCCCATAGGGTTATATGGGATTCCAGTGATGGGTTTTATTTGGAAAAGCATGAAAAACATTCCATTATTATTTTTTTCCCTTTATTCAAAGGACAGTCAATGTCACTAGACTGGTTAGAATTAGTGAAAACAGATGCAGTGTTCTATAGCAGAATGACTGATTTTAAGATCACATTTCATGTATAAATTAAGCAAGCATGGGCTGCTGGTGCACCTTATATTCAGTAATCTGGCATGCATGCTGGCAATATTTCTTCCTACACTTTGGAGGCACCACAGGCCTTTTCATCCAGTTACTGGTTATACATGCAGAATGTTCATGCAGTGTTGCAATGGTAAAAAATGTGCAAAGTGCCACCAATTGATAGAACTGACAACAGGTCAAATATGCCTGACAAAATCTTGTGTTATATACAACATGTTAGGTTTTTGACTATTATGGACTTCCGTGGAATAGTCTTTAGATATTTCAAGCCTTTGTTTTACTTACACAATGGTGGTCTATTCTGGGGTTCAAATGTAATTAGTTTTTTCTAAAAGCTTTTGTTTTGCAGTCACTGTATAATAGTCAAATTTCCACTCTATTTCTTCTCATCTTAGAATATTTGTTTTACACACTCTGTGCTGACTTGGACCAGGTAAGTCAGTAAATATTACAAAAGATGAATCGATTCCACATTGCCTTTGGAGTGTGTCTGTAACCAAATAAAGTCTTAACAGTTCCAATTTAAGCTAATGAAAATCAGGGACTTGTCATTCTCCAATAGTGCTCCTGCATCAATGACTTCCCTGTGAAACGGTCACTTACTATGAACTTCTGTTTATAACCTTTTCCAACGGATTTGATTTTTGTATTTGTACAGTGGTTCAGTGAAACAAGTTGCCATGAGTTGATATCCTAACCAATAAACGGGTGCTTTTTAACCAGAAAAAAAAAATCTAACCTGAAAAATTTTCCAAATATCCTAAAAACTCAGTGTAATGAAATTCAATTTCTCTAAGTTCACAGTAGGATATCATTGTATTATCTGAATGCCTTGAAGTATGTGCAAAGAATTCTTTGTTGGCCATTTGTCTACTACCTACTCTTGATATGTTTGGAGAGCGTACTTTGGTTGTGCTGATAAGAACACCCATTCCAAATTAACAATTAACAAATGGTTAAGAAGAACTACTCAGAACTGCCATCATCTACAAGAATAGGTTCTAACAACAACACCCAAGTTCCCTGAGCAGATGCGTATTCAGGATAATTCTTTATTGCTCTTTGCCTTTCTTCTTGATCTCGGTGGAGCCTGAGTCAGTGGTGTTACTTTCCTATTAACAACCCGGTGGTAATTTAAGTACAATTTCATTATCTACTTTATCCTCATTCATTTCAGCTGCTTGAGCTTTCCACCTCTCTAGAGATGTTGGTGAACAAATGGGTGTGGGGCCCTGGCTGTTTACAGAATAGCATCTGAAACATTCATTTTTTCCTCTTGGGTAAACCAATTGTAATTGTTCTTGCAGCTCTGTATATGTTCTGAAAAAACATTTAGGGATTACATAATTAACTCTCCTATAAGGCTTTCTTCCTTTTGAAAAACTTAGATGCTTCTGAAAGGTCAAAACTCAAATAGATTCAGGAGTAGGAGAAAGCATAAGGTTTCCCATACAGCTTTCCCAACACCCCTCAATCTTAAGTTGTGCCACTCATATTACTCTGATGTAGAGCATCTTAATTAGCTGAGACGGGCAATCACATGTGATCTTGCTTTCTTGGAGGGGTGAAATAAATCTATAAGAGTGGACAGATAACTCAAACTGTTTTTTCTACCTCATGACAAGGTACATACTATAAAAGCGATAACCAGATCCTAATTTTTGTGCTTATACCTCCACCATTTGTTAGTAATAAAGTTCTGAAAACTGTTTTTCCCTTCTACTTGTGAAACATACAGTGATGATATGAAGCATGTAAAGACTAGGAATAGGAGAATTTTATTTTAACTATGAATGAGTTCTTGTAAAACTTACCAAAGAAACCTTTCAAAATCTGTTGTTATTAAAGTCTTTTTCTACCGTTTTCCCTCTCCTCATTAAAAAGAAGGAAAAATATCCTATGTACAAGTGAATTGCCTTTTGAAAATCATGTTTTTAAGCAAAAAAATCTAAGTTGCCTGTACCTCTTGTTTTGTTGTTAAAAGTTTTTAATCTCTGTTCCTGTCAAGTGTTCCATAGCAATAGGAATCCCTATTCTGGACTTTATTGTATCTTCTAGTACTATATTATTTCGCTGACATCTAAGTTCAATCTTTGAGTATTTAAAAGTCCCTGTATGTGGTATCCAATAACAATTCTCCTTTTCCAGCTGTTTTTAGTTGATCTACTTTAATCCATTCTTTACAAAGATGCACTTTCTGGCTGCTTAAACCACTTATCTCTAACTGGTCAATACTTTTCTAAGTTCCAAAGGTTCCTTAACATGTTCTTCCATGCCATGATTTGTCTATTTGAGATCTTCAACATCCTTCACTTTCCTGACTCCTTTTTAATGGCAAATATTGGAGAGTTTCATGGACTTGTGGATGGTTCTATGTATCCTGCAGCTAATTGTTCCTCTACTATCTGTTGAAGAGCCCTGATTTTTTTCTAGATTAAGCAGTCACTGGTCCACCCATATGGGAAGTCCTTCTTTCCAAGTTATTTTTGGAACTTGT
Organism: Phascolarctos cinereus; assembly: GCF_003287225.1. Lineage (NCBI taxonomy): Eukaryota > Metazoa > Chordata > Mammalia > Diprotodontia > Phascolarctidae > Phascolarctos > Phascolarctos cinereus. The sequence continues at coordinate 242,631,650 of NW_027555958.1, forward strand.
ACTGTTCTTTTATCTTTGGCTGTGACCCCTGTGAAAAATTCTTGCTACTTATGGTGACGTTCATATGTTTCAGTAAATCTCTTCCCTGTACTTTTATCTTTAATGTAGGTCTGACATCTGTGATAGCTCTATGCCAAAACATCCCTGTGCTCCCAAAGCTTTCTGTTCCTCTTACTCTTTTAGCTGTTTTTCCTAACTTTTTATATTCCATGATAATCATTTGAGCTACCCTTTCCCCTTTTTTGATAGAAATGTGGCAATGAGGGAAAGCATACAACATAACATCAATTTCCCCAACATAATCAGAATCTGTTACTCCAGGGGTAACCATGAGACCACAGAGTGACTGTGAACTCCTATCTAATATAAGTCCCACAGTCCCAGGAGGGAGTGGACCATATACACTGGTGGGAATGCAAACTACATCATCACTAATTTCTGTAGAAATAGGAGAACTTAAATCCAAACCCGAGCTACCAGAGGTAGCATGTATAAGATCAAGCATGGTGGTTATTGCAGAGTCGGAGCTGGCTTGGGGTGCATAAGAGACAGCACGGCTCCTATTGTTTGCTGGGGCCGGAGCGTGCCCATGGGGGTTTAAAGGTTGCCCATCAATATCAGTAGAAGATGCACATTGAGAAGCCCAATGCTCACCACAGCGACATTTGGGACAGGGCATACTAGCAGAATTTTGAGACATTTTTCTGGGTATTCCACACTTCCTGATTTCCCACAATTAAAACATTTTAGTGTTCATTGAGGCTTTTGGACATTATTAAAGGCAGCTGCTATGACTTGTGCTCGAAAATGTGTGGTTCCTTTATCCTGACTTCTCTGGATCATTTCTCCTACAGTCATATTAAGTTTACCTCCTTGTAAAACTTTCTGGAATTACCTTGTCTCAGAAGTTCTCTCTAACAGTCCCAAAATGAACAATTTCCCAATTTCTTAATGATTTATCTCAAAACCTCAGAATCTGTTTAAGATGTTTTTACCTGTATAAAACTTTTTCGCTGTAAGTCCAGGCTGGCCAGACCTACACCCACAAGGAAAGGAGTTTTACAATTTGTTGTTTTCCTAGCTGCAGCTCCCAAAAGTCTCTGGCTGCATTTAAAATCCTATAAAGTACAGTTACATACAGAGACACACACCAACATACAAACTGACAGGACAAATACAACACATAATGACATAGTGCGCACTTAACGACACAGAGCTTTTTAGAAAATCCTTAACACGAATTGGCTATTATTATTGTTATTCTGAGGAATTTGAAGGGGAAATTGCAATTGTTCCTATAATTCTGTGTATCTCCCTGTTAACCCCTGTTCTGATGTTGTATTTTACTTGTTCTTGACATTGTTCAAAATATTCTGACTTCCAAATAAAATAATCTCCAGGATCAAGATGTATCTTTACTGTAGAATACTAGTCATATGGGGCTAATGCTGTAATGGATCCATAATTAACTGAAGCCTGTTTTAATTCCTTTAATAATTTAAATTCAAACTGTCTATGAACTCTAATGTTTGTACCTGGGTTATTTACATCTTCTTCCTCCTACACTGGAAATAACATGATTTTTGCACAGTTAATTTTAATTCCATAGGTACTTCCTGTACTTTTATGATTGCTTCTTCTAATGTCCCTTTACAATGTATTTTATGACTTTTTTGATCTTTATTTATCTCCTCACTATCTTCTCTGTATGAGCTTGATCTATATGAAGGTGGGGGATGTGGTGGTGGTAAAGGTATGATAGATTTTGCATAGCTAACATCTTCTTCTACAATTCTAAGTTTTTCCTTAAATACCCTATTCATCTCTTCTTCTTCCTCAGTTCCTGCCCCCGCATCTGCCTTAAGTACTTTTGTTGTTAATAGCACTTTCTCTGGAGGAGTAAGACATATTTTTAGCACGTTCCAAATTGAGAATGTAGCTATGGAGAATGCACCTGGACCTACTTCCTTGTAATTGACCATCTATAATAAATAAACCTCTTTCTTTCACTATTTCCTTGAAAAGTTTTAGATAATATTCTCTGTCTTTGTTTCTGCTTTGTGTCTGACCCATACTTTCAATCCCAGGCATGCCTCCCAGAACTGAAAGTAAGTGTGTGTGGCCACTTCAAAGCGACACTACTCTTATGCTCAAGCCCTTTTTTTCTTTTGTTTTCCCTATATTCCCACTTAGCCTAGTGTTCTTTCAGCCCTAAACTGCTAAAAGATAGGGTGTTGTGACTATTGCTCTCTTTACCTTGATTCTGCAGCGTAGAGCCTCCAAGGACCTTGTTTCCACAGCATAGAGCTGTCAAGGGTTTTTTCTCCAGAGTTTCCAAGAGAGCCACTCCTCTCGAACCTCTTTGGGTCCCTGTTTGGGCGCCACCTGTCGCCCGCAACTAAGTGTTGCATTAAACGGAGGAGTGTGAAATAAAGAGACGTGGGCCAGCCGGGTCAGTGAAAGACTGAGCCAATTTATTATTCTGAGGGTCTGGATTATATAGTGAAAGCTAACAATCACCCCCCAGACATTCTCACCATTCTTACATGACTAATCCCAGCCCTTATGCACATCCTTAATTGTTCACACCTGCTTACTATCAAGGTCTAAGAGTCAGAGTATTCTAACCTCTTAGGCACAAAGTTGGTGAGCCAAATGGTCTGAACAATTAAGTCCTTATGGGTAGGAAAAGGGGAGAGTCAAGCTCTAACCTAAATTCCTTATCCCATGTTTAGACTTTCCAGTTCTGGCCCTCAACACATGACAGAAATCTAATATCTGTTATCTTATTAGACAAGACAGTGAAGTGAACCAAATGAAAGTAGAGTAAGGTAGATTAGGAGTTGTTTAATGTCCAGGTACAAAGAGTATTGATTTACCCTTTGACTCAGCAATAGCACTTCTAGGGCTATATCCCAGAGAGATCATACAAAAGGACCCACATCTTCAAAAATATTTATAGTAGCTCTTTTTGTGGTGGCAAAGAATTGGAAATTGAGAGGATGCCCATCAATTGGGGAATGGCTGAACAAGTTGTGGTATATGAATGTAATGGAATACTATTATTGTGCTATAAGAAATGATGAACAGACTGACTTCAGAAAAACCTGGAAAGACTTGTATTGTCTGATGCTAAGTGAAGTGAGCATTGTACACAATAACAGCCATGTTGTGCGATGACTAATATTGATAGTTTTAACCCTTCTCAGAAATACAAGGATCTAAGACATCTCCAAAGGCCTCATGATGGAAAATGTTATCCACATCTAAAGAAAGAACTATGGAATCTGAACGCAGATTGAAGCATACTATTTGCTTTTTTTTTTCTTTTCTGTTGAGTTTTGTTTCCTCTTTCTGGTGGTTCCTCCTATTGGTCTTAATTCTTACTTACAACATCACTAATGTGAAAATATGTTTAATAGGAATGTATATGTATAGCCTGTATCAGATTGCACGATGTCTAGGGGAGGGATTGAGGGAGGGAAGGAGAGAAAAATTTTAAACTCAAAAGCTTATGGAAGTGATTGTTGATAATTCAAAATAAACGAATAAAAATAAATAAATAAAAACAAGGGAAGAGATGGCAAGAGCTTTTAACTGACCTTAATAAGTTTAAGAAATTAGGCCTGAATGAACTACGCTCCAGGGTACTAAACAAATTGTCCAACATCATTGCAGAGCAAGACAGTGATTCCTGATGGGGAGGAAATATAGAAAATAGAAGTGCCACAGGACTATGGAAAGGCAAATGTTATGCTGATTTTCAATAAAAGAAAGAACATGTTAAAAGAGGAAAAAAACCCAAAGAGTATTGATTATGGGTCAAAGTCAAACTGGAGGAAAGACTCTAGCAGGGCACCACAGGGATTCATTCTCGGCCACATTCAACATGTTTACCAGCTTCTGGAATCAAGGCATAGATGCAATGAAACCACGAGGGAAATGTAACATGTTGAATCCAAAAATATCTTTAAAAGGCTGAACTGACCCAACAAGATGGAGAGCTAGATATTTTCTCCGATTTTCATGACTTCTCAAACCTCTCAAAAATAAAAACTATGCTCTAGAGATACATTTATTTCAGCTGTCACCATAGTCTAGAACACCTCGAACCCTCCAGTGGTAACTCTTTGATGAGTAAATAGCAGGGAAGGCTAATCCCTAACCACTAAATTACTTACTCTTCCCCCACTGCCCACCAAGACCCACAGGTTTGCAAAAGAACTCAACTCAACCTCTCCTTCCTCCTAATGCTATAGAAAGCCAAAAGGTAGGAACTTGATTAAGCTGGGACAGCAGTGTGGTAGTACACTCTACTATTAGAGTACTGAGGAACAGATATGACATGTATGTTTCACTGTTTGGTGTGGCACTAAAGTTGAGAGAAAGAGTCCAGCATCTATCTCGGGCCAGCCTTTGAGTTCTGGTCACCAGGAAAACCTCCATCAAAGAGGAAGGAGTCAGAACATGAACAGCAAGGGAAAATAAGAGGAAAATACTGAAAATACCAGATATCTCAGGAAGAAGTAAAATTCGTTAGAAACCTTGAGAATAAACAGATAAACTCACAGGAAAGATTAATAACAGAAGGGAACATAACCTTCAGACTCAGATCAGAATCCGGGCATCTATGAACAAATATTGCAAAAAAAAGGTAAATTAATCAACACTTGATGAGGCAGACAAACATGTGGATTCCCAAGAAAGTATGGAAGCACAGAAGGATGTTCCTGACTGGTTCAAAAAAGAAACAAGATTTATAAAAGCAAAATTTAGATCTGCACAGCAGAAATAAATAGATAGAAAAGTTTCACCAAAGAAGCAAAAGATTCCCAAATGATTGGACATGTAAATGCATAGAAGTGAAGGACAATCTGGAAGAAAAGCAAAAAGCAAAAGCATTAAAAGAAAACATAGGGGCAGCTAGGTGGTGTAGTGGATAGAGCACTGGCCCTGAAGTCAGGAGGACCTGAGTTCAAATCTGGCCTCAGACCAAACACTTGACACTTACTAGCTGTGTGACCCTGGGCAAGTCACTTAACCCCAGTTGCTTAAAAACAAACAAACAAAAAACCCGACATAATCTTCATGTGGGCAAATAGATCTTGAATACAGAATGCATAGAGGCAACTAAAGGATTATAGGTTTCCCAGAAGAACACAAATCAAAAAACCTGAACAGCATGATGAAATAAATTACACAGGAAAACTGCCCAGAACATCTAAATATAAAAAAACAAAGTGCCAAAAAAACCCCAACAAAAAAACGCACAGATTGTCTCCAGAAAACAAACAAATCTATGTTGGAAACTCAAAGACACAGTTAATTTCAACAATTTTACTGACAAACAAGTTCTTGTAAGAGAACAGGAAAAAGACTTTCAAATACAAAGGAAGAGAAATTTGAATAACTCAGGACTATTCTTCACCCACCGGAAGACACAGGAAGCAATGGAATAGTGTGTTCCCGAGCAAGAGAGCTCAAGATGCAACCCAAAGATGATGGGATATCTTTAAAAGAATAAATTAAGGGGTAAGAAAGAGGAATGCACTGGAAGAAGGGGAAAGGGAGAGGTAGAATGGGGTAAATTATCTCACAAAAAAGCGGCAAGAATGAGCTTTTACAGCAGAGGGGAAGATGGGAAAGTGGTGGAAAATGCTTGAACCTTACTCTCATTGAATGGATTCAAAGAGGGAATAACATACACACTCAATTGGGTATAGAAATCTATCTTACCCTATAGGAAAGTAGGAGGAGAAGGGAATAAGAGAAGGTGGGGTGCTGATAGAAGGAAGGGAGGATTGGGGGAGGTGGTAGTCAGAAGCAAAACACTTTTGAGGAGGGACGGGGTGAAAGGAGAAAGAGAATAAAATAAAGAAGGAGGAAATAGGATGGAGGGAAATAGCAATCATAATGGTGAAAAAAATTTTGAAGCAAGTTTCTCTGATAAAAGTTTTATTTCTCAAATACATAGAGAACTGAGTCAAATTTATAAAAATAAGATCCATTTCCCAATTGATAAATGATCAAAAGATATGAACAGTTTTAAGATAAAGTAATCAGAGCTATCTATAGCCATATGAAAAAAAATGCTCTAAATCACTATTGATTGGAGAAATGCAAATTAAAACAATTCTGAGGTACTACCTCACACCTATTAGATTGGCTAATAGGACAGAAAAGGAAAATGATAAATGTTGAAAGGGATATGGGAAAACTTAAGACACTAATGCATTGTTGGTGGAATTGTAAACTGATTCAATCATTAGTAGAGCAATTTGAAACTATAGTAATACCACTACTAGGACTGTATCCCAAAAGAGATAAAAACAATAAGGAAAAGGACTTATATGTGCAAAAATATTTATAGCAGCTCTTTTCTGGTGGCTAAGAATTGGAAATTGAGGGGATGTCCATCAACTGGGGAATGACTAAACAAGCTGTGTTATATGATTGTAATGGAATACTATTATGCTGTAAGAAATGATGAACAGGATGGTTTCAGAAAAACCTGGAAAGATTTACATGAACTCAAATTAGTAGCCTTCTCAATGGGGGGGGGAGGGAGAGAATTTGAAACTCAAAATTTTTATTTTTATGTTTTTTAATAGTTATTTTATTTTATTTTTAATATAAATTTGTTTATTTTTAGTTTTCAACATTCACTTCCACAAGTTTTTGAGTTCCAAATTTTCACCCCATCTCCCCCCCCACCCCAAGATGTCATGCATTCTGAATATCCCTTCCCCTAGTCTGTCCTCTCTTCTATCTCTTTCCCCTTCTCTCATCCCCTTCCCCTTCTATTTTCCTGTAGGGCAGGACAGACTTCTGTATCCCATTTCCTATATGTGTTATTTCCCAGCTCCATGTGAAAACATTTTTTTAAAACATGTTTTTAAAACTTTGGTTCCAAATTTTCTCCCTTCCTCCCTCCCACCCACCCTCATTGAAAAGGCAAGCAACTCAATATAGGTTGTACATGTGCAGTTATGCAAAACACTTCCATAGTAGACATGTTGTGAAAAACTAACTCTATTTCCCTTAATCCTATCCTGCCCTCCCATTTATTCTATTCTTTCTTTTGACCCTGTCCTCCTCAGAAGTATTTACTTCTGATTACCCCTTTCCCAATCTGCCCTCCTCTCTATCATCCCCCTTCTCTTGTCCCCTTCTCCCCCTATTTTCCTGTAGGGTAAGACAGATTTCCATACCCAATTGAATGTGTATGTTATTCCTCCTTAAGCCAAATCCTATGAGAATAAGATTCACTCATTCCCTCTCACCTTCCCTGTTTCCCCTCCACTGTAAGAGACTTTTCTGTTTTTTTTTGTGAGATAATTTACCCCATTCTACCTCTCCCTTTCTTCTTCTCCGAGTATAATCCTCTCTCATCCCTTAATTTTATTCTCCAGATATGACCCCTTAATCTTCAACTCACCCTGTGCCCTCTATCTATCTACATATACATACATATAATTTTTTTCCTCCAACTACCCTAATACTGACAAAGGTCTCATGAGTTACAAATATCATCTTTCCATGCAGGAATGTAAACAGTTCAATCTTAATAAGTCTCTTATGATTTCTCTTTCCTGTTTACCTCTTCATGTTCCACTTGAGTCCTGTATTTGAAAGTCAAATTTTCTATTCAGCTCTGGTCTTTTCATCAAGAATCCTTGAAAGTCCTCTATTTCACTGAATGACCATTTTTTCCCCTGAAGGATTATACTCAGTTTTGCTGGTAGGTGATTCTTGGTTGTAATCCTATCTCCTTTGCCCTCCGGAATATTATATTCCATGCCCTGGGTCCTTTAATGTAGAAGCTGCTAAATCTTGTGTTATCCTGATTGTGTTTCCACAGTACTTGAATTGTTTCCTTCTGGCAGCTTGTAATATTTTCTCCTTGACCTGGGAACTCTGGAATTTGGCTATAATATTCCTAGGAGTTTTCCTTTGGGGATCTCTTTCAGGAGGAGATCTGCAGATTCTTTCAGTTTCTATTTTGCCCTCTGGTTCTACTATATCAGGGCAGTTTTCCTTGATAATTTCTTGAAAGATGATGTCTAGGCTCTTTTTTGATCATGGCTTTCAGATAGTCCAATAATTTTTAAATTCTCTCTCCTGGATCTATTTTCCAGGTCAGTTGTTTTTCCAATGAGATATTTCACATTGTTTTCTAATTTTTCATTCTTTTGGATTTGTTCTAATGTGTCGTGATTTCTCATAAAGTCACTATCTTCCAATTGCTCTATTCTAATTTTTAAGGAAGTATTTTCTTCAGTAATCTTTTGGACTTCCTTTTCCATTTGGCCAGTTTTTCTTTTTGGGCATTTTTCTCCTCATTGGCTTTTTGGACCTCTTTTGCCATTTGGGTTAGGCTGTTTTTTAAGGTGTTATTTTCTTCATTATTTTTTTGGGTCTCCTTTAGCAAGCTGTTGACCTGTTTTTCATGATTTTCTTGCATCACTCTCATTTCTCTTCCCAGTTTTTCCTCTACTTCTCTTACTTGCTTCTCAAAATCCCTTTTGAGCTCTTCCAAGGCCTGGAACTGATTCATATTTTTCTTGGAGGCTTTGGATGTAGGAGCTTTGACTTTGTTGTCTTCTTCTGGTTGTATATTTTGATCTTCTTTTTCACCAAAGTAAGATAATATAGTCTGACTCTTTTGCGCGGCTGCTTGCTCATGATCCAGCTAATTACTTGAGTTTTAAACTCTTTGTTAAGGTATGAATCTGCTTCCAATGTGGAGAATGTACTGTCCCAAGTTTCAGGGGTTTGTATAGCTGTTCTCAGAGATACTTGTAAGGCCCTGTAAATTTTCAGTTCTTCCAAGGTGGTATGATAAGGGGCGAGGTGTTTACTCCTTTCCTGGCCTGAGACTACAAGTACTCCTTTCTGTCCTGTAACTGTGAGGAGGGGCTCATCTCTACAATCACTACAAGCTCCACCAAGCCAGCGCTCCTCTTCACCCCAGCACTGACGCCCAGAACCGTGGCCCAGATCCAAACACGGTCAAAGCAAGAGATTCCTGCCTCAGCACTGGCAAAGAGATCCCTGCAATTCCTCTCTGATCAGCCACTGGATTCCCCCTCAGTCTGTGGGCTGGAAGCTCGGGAAGCAGCTGCCCCCCCAGCGCCACGCTCTTGGGGAACGGAGCTGAAATCCCGTCTTCCTTTCTCAGCACCAACAGAAACAGACTTTTCCCAATGACCTTCTAAGCTGTCTTTGGCATTTGTGGATTGAGGAGTCTGGAAACCTCCACAGCTGCCCAAGATTCAGTCCTCTTGAGGCCTGCTCCAGGTTTGCTGCGGGCACTGCGCTGCGCTCCCAGCCCGGTGCGATACACCTTTCTGATCAATGATCCAGGTTGTCTTGGGCTGGAAATTTGTTTCACTCTGGTCTTTTTGTGGGTTCTGCTGCTTCAGAATTTGTTTAAAGCCATGTTTTATGAGTATTTGCAGGGGTTTGGAGGAGAGCTCAAGCAAGTCACTGCTTTTACTCCACCATCTTTGAAACTCAAAATTTTTAAAAGAAGGTTAAAAATTATTTCTACATGTGAGTGGAAAAAATAAAATATTTTTAAAAATTAAAACACAAGAACAACAGTATATGAGTGTGCCTATCTTCCCAAAGTCCCTAGGGCTTACCATTGTAGCTTCCCACTGGGGGGAAAATTTACTTTTTAGAGTGGCATCTTTTGACTCATTCCATTCACAGCCAATTACACTATAGGATATTGGTGTTAAGTGAGGTAGAGGTATAGATTTTATCAGCGACATAATCCAGTATAAAGAGTTGAAGCACATGCTGTCCTTTGTTTTTGAATTAACTTAAAGACCTTGAATCCTTGGTAGGATATTCTTTTAATACAGGAAACAAAGGTCCAGGCCCCTAGCCCCACTCTAGTAATCAGGAGCTAACTGTTGACATTCACAGAAATTGTTGCCCTTTTGAAATCATTTTAGATTATCGTCTATTCATCCATTCAATGAGCATTTACTAAAAACTACTTTTAAATTAGAGGTAGTTTTTATAACTTTGATTCTAGAGGACTAATGATTAAGCATGCTACCCATCTCCTGACAGACGGGGGGGGGGGGGATGGAATTAGTGTGGGGATTGAGATATATATTTTTGGGTCATGGCCAAAGCAGAAATTCCTTTTGTTTGACTATTTGCTACAAGGATACCCCCCCCCCTCCTTTCTCAGTGGTGGGTGGGGAGAAAAAAATGATTTTTGTTAATTTAAACTAAAACTAAATTAAATTAATCAACTAGGGCAGGTTCCCCACCCTGAACTAGGGTGTATTTTTAAATAAAATAAAAAGTAAGTGCGTTAAAATAAAGTAAAAATTTTAAACTGAGACCAGAAAAAGGTGTAATCATAGCACCTCCTGGTGGAAGAGCGGCACATAGCATAAGAAGAATTGTTCACTGTTGAAAACAACCATTCCTGTTTGTTTGTTTTTTAAAAGCTTAGGAAGAATTTTAGATAATCACAATTTTTCTAACCTATTTTTAAAAATAGTTACTTCTTTTATATAGGTTGTTGCAAAAGTGTTAGTACAGTTTTAAGCATTAATTACTTAAAACTTCTAAAAATTACTGTAAAAAAAAGCACTAAGACTTTTGGGATGCTCTGTATTTCCGTAACTGTTATATGTTTCCAGCATTCTCTAACTCAAACCTGATACTTTGCAGACTACTCACTTAACAAACTTTAGCCTTTCTAGTGTGTAGATGAACTTTGCAATAGTAATCAATTAAAGATATGGCAGGCTTACCCACACGCCTTTTCTGTTTGATTAGGCTTATCCATAGTTGAACTATGGTTGAAATAACTATGGGAATTTGGAAGCAAATTAAAAGAAAAAGAATTACTCTCAACAGAAAAGTTTATGTGAATACTCAGTGTATAGCAGATTTATATTTTTAAATGCTTTTTTTTGGGGGGGGATAGTTAAGTGGCACAGTGGATAGAGCAAAGGGCATGGAGTCAGGAAGTCCTGAGTTCAAATCTGACCTCAAACACTTTCTAGCTATATGACCCTAGGCAAGTCATTTAACCTCTGTATGCCTCAGTTTCCTCATCTATAAAATGGGGATGATAATAGCACCTACTTCCCAGGGTTGTTTTGAGAATCAAATGAGACAATAATTACTAAGTACCTGCCACATAGTAAGTGCTATATAAATGTTGGCTATTATTACTTTTTAATAGTTTTTTTGAGAGGGGCAGAAAGGGATTCCACGTGTTGTGACTTCATTGGTAGAAGAAACTCCTGGAAAGGAAATTCTCTCTATCAAGGCAGATTAGTAAACTTTTTTTTCCTTTCAATTTATAGAGTGTCCAATTTGCCTAGAACAGTGATAGGTTGAGTCATTGGACCATGGTCACATAAGCAGTCTATGTCAGAGGTTGGAACTAGAATTAGGTCATCCTGATTCTCTTAGACAACTTTCTCTCCCCCATGCCATGCTCCCTCTTTTTATAGCCTTCAATTAAATAAATAATCCTGACACATATGAACAAAGGCCAGACTTTCTACACCTTCCTCAAACTTACCAGTTAAGAATAACTCCAGAGCAAACCAGCTTCTCAATACTAGTTTATGGACCATAGACCATGAAGTCCAAAGGGCAAGAAGACATATAAAAAAGAAGTTCAGGGCAATTGCTTTAAATAATAATAATGAAAATAATAATAATAATAATAATAATAACTAACATTTATATAGCATCTGCTATGTGCCAGACATTGTGTTAAGTGCTTTACAGATATTATGTCATTTAATGATGATACTTTACCACAAAGGAGATAAAGCAAGAACAAAAGAATGAATAAAAAAAAATAATCCAAAATGCACTTATATTTGGGGCAGCTAGGTGGCACACTGGCCTTGGAGTCAGGAAGACTCATCTTTCTGAGTTCAAATCTAGCCTCAGACACTTATAAACTGTGGCACCATGGGCAAGTCACTTAACCCTATTTGCCTCAGTTTCCTCATCTGGAAAATGAACTGGAGAAGGAAATGACAAACTGCTCCACTATCTTTGCTAAGACAATCCCAAATGGGGTTACAAAGAGTCATCCACAACTGAACACTTACATTTTGGTATAGAATGCAGTTGGAGATGTAGATAGATATAGTTTTGTATATGTGTATATACACATATACATACGTATATGTCTATGTCTATACATATATATATATATATGTGCATATATATATATATATATATATATATATATATATATTTACTTAAATCCATATTCATCTCTACCAGTGTTGAAACCCCTTCCATTTCAACCTTCTTAATTGCCTGGAACCACCTGGCCCGTGCAAAGGTTTGTCCTAAGATCATTCCTATTCAGTTAAAACAAACTTCTACCCAGTCAGGCACTGTAGATACAAAGATGGAAAGTGACAGTCCCTGCTTTCCAAAAGCCTAATTTGGAGATGGAATGTGATGTGCACACAAATAAGTATGACACAAGGAAGGATGTGCCAAGGTAAAAGTGAGCTCCAAAGTCCTATAAGGAAATCTGAGGAGGGAGAGATCACTTTCAGCAGGGGACTATAGAGAAGGCTCCCAGAAGGAGGCAATGCCCAAGCTGGGTCCTGAAGAAAACTATTTCAATAGGCAGAGATGTGGTCTGTGCCCCAAGCATGGAGACAGGTGAAGTCAGGATAAGGTCAGGGAGGGGTTAGTAATCCAGTCTGACTGGAATATAGAGGGCTTGGAGGTTGTAGAATGAAATAAGGCTAGAAAGGTAGGTTAAAGTCATTTTGTGGAAGGCCTCAAAAGATAGGCTAAGGAGTTTGTATTTTATCCCATATACTTATGTATATGGAGCTGCTACTGAAGGTTCTTAGACCTGGGGTGGGGAACCTGTGGCCTCGAGGCCACGTGGCCCTCTAGGTCCTCAGGTGTAGCCCTTTGACTGAATCCAAACTTCACAGAACAAATCCCTTTCATAAAAGGACTTGTTCTGTAAAACTTGGACTCAGTCAAAAGGTCGCACCCAAGGACTTAGAAGGCCACATGTGGCCTCGAGGCTGCCGGTTCCCTACCTTTACTCTTAGATGGTAGAATACCATGGTCAGACCTGTGCAAGGTCTGATGAGTGACCGTAAAGTCAGCCATGTTACAGGATCTTAAGACAAGTAAAGATTGTATTACAACATACATAGGTGTTGAACTGTTGCTTGCTTCTTAAAGGTTTAATAACACACATGTCTGCATCTCTACATACCTGACCACTGCAGAACTGAATTTTGTGAGAAATCTCTGTGAGATAATAGCTATTTGCAAGGTCATGTAGAGGAATGTGGGTGTCAGGTGTGATAAGCTTTTGAGGACAGCCACTGGCTAAATCTGTAGCTAACATTTATATGGTATTTGCAAAGAGCTTTACATGTGTTATCTCATTAAAACGTTACAACAACCCTGAAAGGTAGGTGCTATTATTACTCTCATTTTGCAGATGAAGAAACTAAGGCTGATAGAGGTAAAGTGAATTGCCCAGATTCACATAGCTAAGAGGTTTCTTGGAGCAGAATTTGAACCTGGGTCTTTCTGACTCCAAGTCTAGCACTCTACTAAGCACATTTTATCAAGTCTTTTCACTCTTTAAACCAATTATGATGCTGGCAAACTACAAAGAAAAGATTTTTAAGAAGTCAGTCACACATATATAACCTATATCAAATTGCCTACCATTTTTGTAAGAGGGGAGGGGAGGCAGGGAGAGAGAAAAATTTCGAACTCAAAATCTTATAAAAATGAGTGCTAAAAATTGTCTTGACATGTAATTGGGAAAAAACTATTAAAAATAAAGAAGTCAGTCAGTTAATAAACATTTATTAGGCACCTACTGTGTTCCTGACACTCTGCTAAGTGGTAGGGATACAAAGAAAGGCAAAAGAGGAGTGCCTATCCTGGAGGAGCTTACAATCTCATGGTGGAGACAACATGTGAATAACTAAGTATAAACAAGCTATATGTAGAATAAATGGGAGATAATCAACAGAGGGAAGGCACTAGAATTAGGAATGGTTAAGGGGCAGGTAGGTGGTACAGTGGACGGAGCACCGGCCCTGGAGTCAGGAGGACCTGAGTTCAAATCCAGACTCAGAGATATAATATTCACTAGCTGTGTGACTCTGGGAAAGTCACTTAACCCCAATTGCCTTATCAGAAAAAAAAATAATAATCAGGAATGCTTTCTACAGAAGGTGGGGTTTTATCTGGGACTTGAAGAAGCATTGGAATCCAGAAGGCAGAGATGAGGAGGGAGGGTATTCAGTGCATGGGGGACAGTCAATGAAAATGTAGAGGTCGTTTTATAAGTTGAAAGATGCGATTTTAAAAACCAATGTTGAAAATTGTTTTTACATGTAATTGGGAAAAAAATAAAATACTAAATTTAAAAAAATAAGTCAAGAGATGAAGTGTCTTATTCCAGGAACAGCAAGGCCAGTGTCACTGAACTGAAGGGTACAAGGAGGTGAGTAATATGTAAGAAGACTGGGTGAGGTCAGCTTATGAAGAGCTTTGAATGCCAAACACAAGATTTTATATTTTACCCTGGATGATGGAGAACCACTGGATTTTTCTGAGTGGTTGTTTGGGGCTTGGGGGAAGGTGTGACATGGGCAGTCTTGTGAGCAAAGACTTGTGAGAGGGAGATGAACCAGCTGGTTATTGCAATAATCCAAGCATAAGGTGATGGGGACATGCAGTAGGGAGGTGACGGTATCAGAGAAAGTGTGCATTTGAAAGAGTTTTTATGAAGGTAAAATCAATAGGCCTTAGGAACAGATTAGATATGGTAGGGGTGGGGGAGAGAGAGAGAGAGAGAGAGAGAAGAGAGAGAGAGAGAGAGAGAGAGAGAGAGAATGAGAAGTTGAGGATGATATACGTAGGTTGTAAGCCTTGGTAACTGGGAGGTTGGTGGTGCCCTCAACAATAATAGGGAAGTTAGGAAGAAGAGAGGGTTTTGAGGGAAGATAATAAATTCAGTATGGTACACATCGAGTTTAGGATGTCTATAAGACGTCCAGATTAAGATATCCAAAATACAGTTGGAGATTTGAGACTGGAGGTCAGGGGAGGTGGTGCAGTGGCCCTGGCTTCAGGAGGACCTGAGTTAAAATCCAGTCTTAGAGACTTATGTGTGAGAGAGAAACAGAGACAGAGACAGAGAGACAGAGAGAGATAGAGACAGAGAGAGAGAGGAGAGAGAGAGAGAGAGAGAAAGAGAGAGAGAGAGAGAGAGAGAGAGAGAGAGAGAGAGAGAGAGAGAAGAGAGAGAGAGAGAGAGAGAGAGAGAGAGAGAGGGAGGGAGGGAGATACTGGAGGTCACGAGGATCAAATGAGATAATAATTATAAAGTACTTAGCATAATGCTGGGCACATGGTAAACTCTTATATTAAGCACTTATTAGAAAAGCTTATTGATTGATTGATGTTCCAGGTACTGTGCTAAGCACTGAAGACAGAAATACAAAAATGAAAGTCCCTGCACTCAAGGAACTTATATTCTATGACGAGAGACAGCATTTATATATATATATGTATGTGTATATATATATATATATATATATATATATATATATATATGTATACACATTTATATATATGTATACATATATATATATGTGTATATATATATATGTATACACATTTATATATATGTATACATATATATATGCATATTTCATATATGCATTAAATTCAAGTAAAATATAATCAAAACAAGATAAGAGGGGTGCAATGTGAGGATGGTAGGAGGAGGAGAGGAGGAGAGGATAGAGCACTTTCCAAGTGTGGGAAAACAGCCTGGACAAAGGCAAATGGAATGTCATGAGGAAAAGCAAGGTCAGTTGGGTTTTGGATTGTAGAGTAGGTAAAGGGGAATAATGTATAATAAGCCTGGAAAGCTGAAGTGTGAAGGGCTTTAAATGTTACCCAGAGCCAGCATTTGATCCTAGAGCAATAGAGAGCTTTTGAGGATGAGAGTGACACAGTTAGGTCACAGCTTTATGAATGTCACTTCACAGCTTTGTGGAGGATGAACTAGACAGGAAATGTCTTAGGGTGACTAATTAGGAGGCTATTACAATAACCTATGAAAGAGGTGATGAGGCCCTGAAAGAGTGGTGGCCTTAGTTAAGAGAAACACAATGAGAAAATGTGGAGGCCAAATTAATAAGATGTGGTAAAGGAGCAGCCAAAGTAGGGAAGGAAAGAGGGTAAGAGGGTAGAGGGAAGGGAGAGAGAAAAAGAAAAGGGGGGAAAGAGGGGGAAGAGGCCTTTCCTTTTACCCAGAGAAGTATAAACTGACCCCTTCCCTCAGAGGTGAGCCTGCTGTCCCCTCTCAGACAGTCATAAAAGAGCCTTTCAGCCTATAAACATTTATTAAGCACCTTGTATATGCCAGGCACTGTGCTAAGTGTTGGGGATGCAAAGGAAGGGCAAAAAACAAAATAAAAAAATCCCTGCTCTTACAGAACTCACAGTCTGAATGGGGTAGACACCATGTAAGCAACTACATACAAGCAAGCTATATATAGGAAAAATTGTAAATAATTCACAGAGGGACACACTAGCATTAAGAGGAATTGGGAAAGGCTTCCTGTAAAAGGTGGGATTTTTGCCAGGACTTGAAGGAAGTCAGGGAAGCTAGGAAGTAGAGGTGAGGAAGGAGAGCATTTCATGACAGTCAGTGAAAATGCTTGGAGTTAGGAGAAGGAGTGTCCTGCTGAAGAAATAGTAAGGAGACCAGTGTCACTGAATTGAAGAGTATGTGTATAGGAAAGGGAATGGGGTGTAAGGTGCAAAGGTGGAAACAGGGCAGGAAAGACAGAGAGTTTTATATTTGATGTGATAGGGAACCACTAGAGTTTATTGGGGGGGGCGTGGAGGTGACATGGTCAAGTCTATGCTTTAGAAAGATCACTTTGACAGCTGAATGAAGGACACACTGGAGTGGAGACAGGCTTGTGACAAGGAAACCTTCTAGTAGGCTGTTACAATAGTCTAGGCATAAGGCGATAAGGGCCCGTACCAGAGTGGTAGGAGAATCAGAGAAGAGAAGGGGGTGCATTCGAGAGAGAGGTTATGAAGGTAAAATCAACAGATCTTGGCAACAGATTAGATGGGGGGGACTCTGAGAGAGTAAAGAGTTAAGGACAACACCTTGGCTGTGAACCTGGGTGACTGGGAGAATGCTGATGCCCTTAACAGCAATAGGGAACTTAGGATGAAGAGAAGGTTTTGGGGAAAAGATAATGAGTTCAGTTTTGGACATGTTGAGTTTAAGATGTCTACCTAGCTTGAGAGGTCTGAAAGGCAGCTAGAGATGCCTTTGACTGTAGGTCAACCAAAAGGTTAGAGTTAGATAGGTAGATTTGAGAATCATCAGCATAGAGATGATAATTGAATCCATGGGAGCTGATGAGATCACCAAGTGAAATGATACAGAGGGAGAAAAGAAGAGAGCCCAGGACAGAGCCCTGTGGGATACCCATAGTTAGTGGGCAGGACCTGGATGAAGATCCAGCAAAGGAGACTGAGGAGTGGTGGGATAGATAGAAAAGACAGGAGAGAGCAGTGTTGTGAAAATCTAGAGAGAAGAGAGTATCAAGGAAAAAAGTGTGATTGAGTGTCAAAGGCTGCAGAGAGGTCAAGAAGGATTGAGAAAAGACCATTAGATTTAGCAATTAAGGGATCGTTAGTAGTTTTGGTTAAATGATGAGGTTGGAAACCTGACTGTATACAGCATTAAGTATTTGTTAAGAATACTTAACTTAAGAATGCCAGCCACTGTGCTAAGCTTTGGGGGATACAAAAAAAGACAAAAACATAGTCCCTGCCCTCAAGGAACTCACACTGTAAGGGAGGAGGTAGCATGCAAAAAGCCATGTATGAACAAAATACACACACACACAGACATATACATATATATATATATATATATATATATATATATATATATGTACACACACACACATAAATGATGAGCAGAATGGTTTCAGAAAACCTGGGACACACACACACACACACACATATGTAGAGAGAGAGAGAGAGAGAGAGAGAGAGTAGATAGGAGGTACTGTCAGATGGAAGGGACTATGGAAGGAAGCAGACTACACTTTTCTAGTCTCTTGCAGAAGGTAAGATTTGAGTTGAAACTCAGAGAAAACCAGTTAGGTAGAGATGAGGAGGAAGAGCATTCCAGGCAAGGGAGACAAAGCAAAAAGTCAGTCATGAGATGGAGTATCATGTTTGAGAATTATCAAGTAGGTCAGCACAGCTGAATCACAGAGTACATGAAAGGGAATAAGGCATAAGAAGAATGGAAAGGTATTAAAAGGACAGGTTGTGAAAGGCATTAAGTGCTGAATAGGGTTTATGTTTGATCCCCGGAGTCAATAGAAAGCCACTGCAATTTATTAAGTAAGGAGTAATATGGTCAGACCTATATTTTAGGAAAATCACTTTAGCAACTGAATAGAGAAGAGACTTGAGCCGGGGTGACCAACCAGCAGGCTGTTGAAATCATCTGGGCATCATCACTGGGGGAATGGTTGTAGTATATGATTATGATGGAACATTGTGTTATAAGAAATGATGAACAGGATGGTTTCAGAAAAATCTGGGAAGACCTACATGAACTCATGCAAAGTGAAGTGAGCAGAACCAGAAGAACATTGTACACTGTAATAGCAGTATTGTAACAATGACCAACTGCGATAGACTTGGATATTCTCAGCAATACAATGATCCAAGACAACTCTGAAGGACTTGTGATGAAAAATGCTATCTATCCCCAGAGGAAGAACTGATGGAGTCTGAACACATATCAAAGCATACTTTTTAACTTTATTTTTCTTGGGGCTTCATTTTGGTCTATGTTTTCTTTAACCATATGACTAATATTAAAATTTTTAAAAAGACAGTTAACTTTGATCAAGACAATGATCCAAGACAATTCCAAAGGACACATGGTGAAAAATACTGTCCACTTCCAGAGAGAACTGACAAACTCTGATTGCAGATTGAAGCATACTTTTTTCACTTTCTTTATTTTTCATGGCTTGTGTGTGTATGTATGTGTTTTCTTTTGCAACAGGGCTAATATGAAAATATATTTCATGTAATTTCACATGTATCATTTTTCTTATTGCTTATCAATATCATTGCTTGCCTTCTCAAGAGGTGGGGAAGGGGAAGGCAGGAAGAAAAGAATTTGTAAGTCAAAATTTAAAATTTTTTAAAAGTAATTTAGATTTTTCCCCTTGTGTTCTGTTTTTTCTTTCACAACATGACTTATATGGAAATATGTTTTACATGATTGCTCATGTGTAACCTATATCAAATTGCTCACTGTCTTAGAGAGGGGAAAGGGAAGGAAGGGAGGGAGAAAATTTGCAACTCAAAATTTCATATAAAAATGTATGTTAAAAATTGTCTTTCTATGCAATTGGAAAAATACTATTTAAAAGAAAAAAGTATTTGAGACTATTTAATGAAATAAATAAAAATATATTTTAAAAATAATCTAAGCATAAGGAAATGAACTAGGGTGATGGCATAGTAAGCTAGAGAGAAGGGGAGATATATGAAAGATGTTGTGAAGGTAGAAATGACAAGATTAGATATATGTGGTCAGTGCAGGTGAAAAATCAAATATAATACTGAGATTGTGATCTTGAGTGATTAGGAGAATGGCGGTACCATCAACAGTAATAGAAAAATTTGGAAGATGGGAGGGGTTAGAAGGAAAAAGTGAGTTTGGTTCAACACATGTTGAACTTGAGATGCCTTCAGGACATCTTGTTTGAAATGTCCAAAAAATGGTCATCTAAAACTGGAGTTCAGGAAAGTGATATATAGATCTGGGAATCATTTGCATAGAGATTATAATTGGACCCATGGCAGTTGACAGGATCACCAAACAAGACAGTATAGAAGGAGAGGAGAAAATGATCCAGTACAAATCCTTCAGGGCTTCCATGGTTACTGAGTGTGATCTGGATGAAGATCCAGCACAGGAGACTGAGAAGGAGGTCAGACCAGGAGAAAGTAGAGAGGAGAGCATACAGGAGGCAAAGATATTTGGCAGTTTCAAACCAGCTATTAAGAGGTCAGGAAGGAACAGGATTGAGAAAAGACCATTAGATTTGGCAATTAAGAGATCACTGGTAACTTTGGAGAGAGTAGTTTCAGTTGAATGAAGAAGTTAGAAGTTGGATTGCAAAGAGTTTAAAAGAGAGTAAGAGGATATATCTACTATTGCAGAGGGCCGGCTTTGGGGAGTTGGAGGGCTTAGGCCAGCCCGGGTCTTACCTGCAGCTTGTACTAAGCCTGACAGCTGTGAAACTCAGGATGTCGGCTCACCACCCCCCCTGTTCTGTCTCTTGAGAACAGGATGCAGGAAGGGAGGAAATGGATGGGGTACAGGACAGGATGCAGGAAAGAATGTAACAGACAAGGTACAAGGAAGTAAGGAAATCACCTAATTAGATTTGTACTTTTCATGAATAATAATGTTACTATTGCTTGATCCAGTACTATATAAGCCTGAGCCCTCAGATCAATAAACAGAGTTTGTTCTTCACTGCTCTCACCTGCCCCGTGATTCTTTCTCTCTTCACACTCTGCCAGCATCAGACCATAGCCGGGGGACGCAGGCGCTCCCGGCATACTATAGATGGCTATCTCAAGGAATTTAGCCAAAAAGAAGAGTAGAGGATGATATAGGATGATAGTTAGTGGAATGGTGGGATCAAGTGAGTGTTTTTAAAGGATGAGGGAGATATGAACATGTTTTTAGGTGGCAGAGACGAAGCCATTATATAGAGATGGAAGATTAGAGAGAGAATGGGAATGATAAAGGGTATAACCGAATGAAGATGGTGGGATAGAAAGAGAACAAAGACAGATGTAGAAGGGTTTGTCAAAAAAACCCCCATCTCTTTATGTGAGATAAGAGGGAATGGGGAGACAGTAGCGGTAGATATCTGAGTCATGTGAGATGAAAAGGAGGTGAGAAGAGGGGGCTCTTGGCAAATAACCTAAATTTTTTTTGGTGAAGTCTTGGGCAAGGCCCTCACCTGAGAGAGTGGAGAGAGGTGTTTATTGTAGGGGACTTGAGGAGAGATGAGAATGTTTGGGATAGACACTGTGGTGAGTAGGATAGCGAACTGATTAAAGAGATGTAAAAGGGTTGTCTTGCTGCAGTGAGGGCCCAGTTGAGATTATGCAACATAAATTTGTAGGGGACCCAGTCAGTACAGTTTTGTGATTTTCTCCATTCAGCATAGAATAGAAGAGGCCTCCTTTTCACTTGGACAAAATGCTTAGTAATCCTTTGGTTCTACCTCTCTGGCAACTAGCCAGAGTTAGTAACATAGAATGGTAGAGCTGAAAGTGATGTTCTGAGGCTGTATCCTCAATCTCTCCAGCAGCCCCTGAACCAGAGCAGCCCTGCAGAGGGTAGAGATGGCTTCCCATAGGTAGAGATAGGGACACCCTGGCTCTTCTCCTTCTCCCTTTCTGTACGGGTCCAGGGAGGCAGTCTATAGGGTCCGTATCTTTCTTGTTATAACCTTTATCTGCATTGTTCCTGGAACTTCAGGGCTGGAAGTTTAATGTGTCTATTTTACAGAGGTAAATGTATGGAATAAGATTATCTCTATTGTAAGAGCTTTCATTTTGGTGTATTCATTGGAAGACAGCCTTTGAGGCCAAATTTTGCTCCACTGAATCAAACGCTTTTTTAAAAAAATCAACAAATAATACTTACAATAGGTTCTTATATTTTTGACTGACATCTTTCAGTCAACTGTGATGCTAAAGATGTGATCTCATGGAATTTCGCTTGTGAAAGCTTGCGCATGCCCTCCTAATACCCTCCTAGAAGTTTCTCTTGATGCTTATACAGCTCATTCTCACCAAAAAAAAAAAAATTTAAATGCAAAAGTAACTATAGAGGGCAGTAGTTGCTAATACTCTTTCATTTGGCCTTTCTTCAATATTAATGTTTCCTCTCACACCTTTGGCATCTTTTTCCTCCTTCAGATACCTTTTGAATTGATTTCCCAATACCCTCACCAATGTGTAGCCACCAGCATGGCTCTGCCCTTTGTACACTTGGTCTAATCCAGATGTTTTTCCTGTCTTTGTTCTCTGTAGTGTCATTTCCGCCTCCTCTATAAACACATCCGGTATTGTGTCATTAGAATCCAAATATTGAGGCTCTCCTTTCCTTAATGGTGAAAAAAAAAAGTTCTTTATAAAAATCTGCATGTATTTTCCATCTTTCTTAGAACTTTGAGGACCTTCTAATCATAAATATCAGGGTATAAAACAGGGAAATGTGCCTTCCTGAGGTGTTCACCAATATCAAGAAGGAGATCCAGCATCAAATTCAAACTGAAGAGGGATATCCTATCAATGGTGAGGTCTTTCAGATGCTCTTGTTTATGAATAACATTGACCTAGTTGTATCTAGTCCTGGTGTACCAAAGAACCTTCTGGAAAAGTCCTGTAACCACTGAAAGGAGCTTTGACCTGACCATTTACATAGGAAAAACCAAGTGGATGAAGAACATCCGTTTACCAGATTATAAGGTGCAGTGAGATGGGCAACTGGGCAACTTACAGGGCTTGTTCATATATGCGTGTTGTTGCTGCTGTTCCATTGTTTCAGTCACGTCTGACTCTTCAAGACCTCATTTGGTGTTTTCTTGGCTGGCTTTCCATTCCCTTTTCAAGTTCATTTTACAGATTAGGAAATGAGGTAAACAAGATTAAGTGACCCATGGTCACACAGCTAGTAAGTGTCTTACGCCAGATTTGAACTTAGGAAGATGAGTTTTCCTGACTCGAGGCCTTGCACTCTATCCACTGTGCCACCTAGCTGACCTTCATATATGCATATATACATATATACATATACATACACATTTATAAAGATATAGAAAAAAAAACATGACCAGATTCTATATGTATACACAGCACACATACATGCACATCCCACATACATATATATGGAATTAATCAATCAATAAATATTTATTGATCACTTACTGTATGACAGGAGCTGTGCTAAGTACTAGAGATACAGAAGTTATCTGTATCCCTAGGATGCAGTCGTAGGGCAGTCCCAGCCCTTAGAGAGCTTAAAGTCTAATGGGGAGACAACATGCAAATAAAGATATTTGAAGCAAGCTATATACAGGATACACAATCAAAACAATTAACTAGAATTAAGAGGAGTTGGGAAAGGCTTCCTGTAAGGTGAAACTTAAAGAAAGTCAGGGACGTCAGCAGGTGGAGTTGAGGAGAGAGTGTGTTCTACGCGTTAGGGACAGCCAGGGAAAATGCCTGGAGTTGAGAGATGTAGTGTGTTGTTGGTGGAACAGTTAGGAAGTTAGTGTCACTGGATTGAAGAAGACATTTCAGGAACAAATAATATAAATGGATGATGAATTGTCCTCAGAATTAAACAGGAGGGGAGCAATAATAATAGATAACATTTATATAGTGCCTATCATGTGCCAGGCATGCTTTCAATTCAGCTAGCCTGCCTCCATAGGCACTGAATGTTGAATGAATGAATAAATGAATGTTCACTGTCCAGTTTAGAGTTGAAATAGAATCCTAGATCCCAGTTCTATATACAGGCATATCTTGGAGGTATTGCGGGTTTGTTTCCAGACCACTGCAATAAAGGGAATATCACAATAAAGCAAGTCACACAACTTTTTGATTTCCCTGTGCATATGAAAATTATGTTTATACTATTAAGTGTGCAATAGTAGTATGTCTGAAAAAAACAACACATATACCTTAATTTAAAAATCGGTCATTTCAGTCCTGTCTGACTCTTTGTAACTCCATTTGGGGTTTTCTTGGCAAAGATATTGGAGTGATTTACAATTTTCTTCTCCAGCTCATTTGACAGATGAGGAACTAGGCAAACAGGTTAAGTGACTTGCCCAGGGTCACATAGCTATGAAGTGTCTGAGGCCAGATTTGAATTCATGAAGATGAGTCTTCCTGATGCCAAGCCCAGTGTGCTAGCCACGGCACCACCTAGCTGCCCTAATTAAAAAATACTTTATTGCTAAAAAAAAAATTGCTAACCATCATGATACTTTCAGCAAGTGGTAATTATTTTGTCTGGTGGACAGTCTTGCCTCAATGTTAATGGGGGATGACTGATCAGGATGGTAGGTGTGGAAGTTTGGGGTATCTGTGGCAATTTCTTAAAATAAGACAACAATGAAGTTTGCCTTCATGGATAGACTCTTCCTTTCACTTGAACACTTACAGGTCATTATAGGGTTATTAATTGGCTGAATTTCAATATTGTTGTATCTTGGGAAATAGGGAGGCCCAAGGGGAGGGAGGGAGATGGGGAATGGCTAGTAGATGGTAGAGCAATCAGAACACACATAACATTTGTCAGTTAAGTTGGCTGTCTTACATAGGCATGATAAATAATTACAATAGTAACATCAAAGATCACTGATCACAGATCACCATAACACAACATATAATAACAATGAAAAGTTTGAAATATTGGGAGAATTACTAAAATGTGACACAGAGACATGATGTGTGGGAATAGTGGAATGTGTGGTGGACTTAAAGAGAAGCCTCAGTTTGAGTCCTGCATCTAGAGTCAGAAAGACCTGAGTTCAAATCCAGCCTCAGACACTTACTAGCTATGTGAACCTGGGCAAGTCATTTAACTTCTGTTTACTTCAGTTTCCTCATCTATAAAATGGGGATAATAAATAACGGTACCTGTCTCTCACAGCTGTTGTGAGGATCAAATGAGATAATAATTTTAAAGCATTTAGCACAGTGCCAGACACATAGTAAGAGCTATATGAATTTTAGTAATAACAATAATAACCTCTAAAGCAGGAGTTTTTAACCTTTTTGGGATCATGTACCCTCTGGCCATCAGATAAAACCTAGGGACCTCTTCTCAGTAAAAATTTTTTAAATGCATAAAATTAAATACAAGAGATTACAAAAGAAATCAATTATATTGAAATACAAAATTTGAAAATACTGAAATTCAAAGTTATCAAAAAATATTTTTAAAAATAAATTCATGGATCTCAGGTTAAGAACACCTATGGGTCTAAAAGTTACTTGCTATGGAACAATTACCAAGTCACTTAACTTGTCATCATTATCCATAAAATGGGGACATAATACCAACTGTGAGAACTTCCTCCCAGGATTGTTGTGGGGATCAAATAAAATAATGTAGATAAAAGTGGTTTGCAAAACTCTCAGGTGCTTTATCTAATGCCTGCTGCTACTATTAGCCAAGTTGCCTCCACCCAAGAGAGAGGGTGGGCAGCCCCTGGGACTACTTAAGAGAATTACACTTTTTTTGTTCTGTAGATACTAATGACAGGTTTCACTCAATTTTTGGCCTTCATTGGCCTCAGACTTTGCATACAGGGTTCCAGCTATTTGGTTATGCACTGAATCTGTGATTCTAAGTCTCATTCCACAGCCCAAAGTCACCATCCTATGCTACCTGGAAAGAAGCCAGGTAAATAAATACTGGTGGATGATAACTGCTCTCTGCACTCCCAGCTGGACCTTCAAGTCAGCTGGAGGGGTCCTAACCTGAAGCTATTTGGTTGGATTGAGATTTTACTGTTCTGAAATATATTCAGAGGGCTCAGAATAGGCCCCAGTCTTTTGGAGCACCATGGGACCATGGAGCACAGATTGTGCAAATTCACAGTAGCTTCTCCAGGAGGCTGGAGTTATAATTGTGTCTGGCTGGTGAGAGACAGAGACAGATTTTGGCTGAAGTCACCAAACCCTCCCACTGCTCTTCTCTGCAGTGGAACCAGCTTAAAGCAACAGAGCTCTGAGATTTCAGGTCAGAGTGGGCAGGACCTCTCCAGCTAGGTAAGGAGGGAATAGTGAATTGAGAGCTGTGCAACCTTCTTAGGCAAAAAGGTTGGCGTCGTCTATCTTCAGACCTAGAAGAAAGTGGCGACAGAAACTCTATCCTTCTTTGCCTGGCTATGTTTAGAAGGAAATTACCATTCATTAGTCCCCCTGTGATTCAATGGTCTTCCTTGGAGTAAACAAAGTGCTCACCAATGAGGATAGAAAAAACTTTCCAAGTCCCAGGGACCCAAGAGCTCATCTCTTCTTGTGTCATTTCAATAAGCGGAGGTGGATTCTCACCACCAGCTAGTTCTGCCTGTCAGATAGAGTCACAAGTGAGTCCAGACGCTAACCAACCCAGGCAGAAAAACTGGTTTGGGGGTGAGTGGGGGTTGGGGTGGAAAGCAACTCCTAGGGACATGGGCGTAGGCTTTGTGGGCACTTAATATCCCATGTGACACTTTTGGGTACTCGAGGAGTGTAAGCAGCCCATGGCAGCTCGTGACTTACAGGAAGGCAGGGTATCATTTTATTAATTAACAAGCAAGGGAGTGTAATATATAATTTGCCCATCAGGTGGCTTTATACTCAAGCCACTAGCCCAGTGATTTCATCAAGGTCTCTCTGACACACAGATCATTGAGTCTCCACTTTCCTTTCTCCCCCCACCCAAGCTGGGTTTCATGGCTGATAAGTTTAAGGAGAAAAACCCTACAATGTCAGATTCAAAACGGATAGAGGGTATGAAATGCATATGGCCATAAAATTACTTAAAATAAGGGGGCAGCTAGATGGTACAGTGGACAGAGCTCTACCCTTGAAGTCAGGAGGACCTGAGTTCAAATTCGGCCTCAGAGACTCTGTGACCCTGGGCAAATCACTTAACCCCTACTGCCTCACCAAAAAGCAAACAAATAAATAAAACATAAAATTACTTAAAATCTCTGACTTACTACTTTCTCACCCCTTACACGAGAAAGTCCTTGCTCTCTTTTTGATCAACCACCACATTCAGCAGACAAAGGTACTGAATTTACAGTAGTTTAGTTTATTTAATATACCCAGCTCTGCCTCTTCTTTTTATGTTATTTACCCCAGGAAAATGGCTAAGCACTCCTCCATGGAACATTCTACCCAATCAGCTCTCAAAGATTTGCCCTTCCAGATTTCCTTTTGGAGTGCTCCAGGGTAAGTTTCAAAGAACTTGGCCTTTCTTCTTCCACCCTTCACCCCCTCAAGTGGTAGGTAGTGAGGAAGATCTTGGGAAGTTGGTTGGCCATGGGTTTGGCTCTGCGGGCAAGGGAGGAGCAGCAGTTTAGGGAGGTGACTCAGTTTCCCTGCCTTCTCGCCAGCCCGGCTACAGGTCTGATCTTGTCTCTATGATCCCCATCATCTGCTTTCTGGAGCTAGCTTTCTCTGACACTGGTCCTTGTCTTCTGGTCCAGGGCATCATAGATAGAGGGAGTACTGATTAGCTCATGGGGTAATAGATTTAGAGGTGGAAGGGACCATCTTCTAGTCCAGTCCCACCATTTTACAGATGAGAAAACTGAAGCCAAGAGAAGGAAAGTGATTCGCCAAAGTTCTCACTGATAATGTTTTAGAGACAGGATTTGAACCTGGTTCTGACCACTGAAGTTTCAGAATGTCATAGTCAGGCAAATCAACTGCTACTTATCCCTGTGCTGGGCGAGGAGTTTCAGCAGACTTGTAGTGATTTTCTGTTCTCCATATACCACATACAGCAGTGTGCTGATAAATATTTAACTTCCAGCTATCTGTGTGCAGGACACACTTTTAAATGGTGACTTTGTGTAACTCTGCCTCACTTAAATCCAGTTCACTGACAAATCAAGACATCACCTGTTATGTCATTGGTCTTCTTCGAAAACAAAGGATGAATGAATAGCAGTAACATTTCCCCTACCATTTTTTTAAAAGTCCAAACAATCAACAAACAGTAAATTGACCCCTGATTTATAGCTTGCCAATTTCCAAGGTGTAAATGCACACCCTGAACATTTAACAATTGGCTCTTGCAACTTAGTTCAGGCTGGCTCTCGCTCTCTGCCCCAGCCCCCCCGAGGAATGGAAGTCTTTCTCCTAGGCAGAGAAAGGAAGGGGAGATCTCATTCCCCTCCTCCAATCTCTTGGCTGTCTGTTCCAGAGCATGTATATCTTGTGTCTACAATGTCTACACTGTCTCCCTGTAAGCTTGCACTTCCTTAAAACTCAGTGAATTAGAAGGGCATGTGGTGGGAAGTGGGGGGGGGCAGAAGTGCTCTCTGTTCCCCAAATTACCATCGATCACCCTGAGCCCTGGGGTAAGTAAAAACATAAAGAAAAGAGGCAGAGCCTGGGCATAGGTTATGTCTTGATTAGGGAGGACACCTTTTCCTTCCTGTAAAGTCTTATCTTAGATGCATACATTATTTGGACTGGGCTGGTTTTCATGGGTTTGAGGATGGCTCTCATATCAGGAAGTAAAAGGTAAGATCATGCCAAGAGCAGCTGATTCACCGTCAGACAATCTCAGTATCCCAGCTCTGCCACTTTTTGTCTGGGTCACCTCATGCAAATCACTTTAAGACCTCAGTTCCTCATCGATAAAATGAGGGGATTAGACTAAATGAACTCTAAGGTCTCTCAGCCTAAAGTCTGTGATCCTTCTAATGAATTAGTCATGTTTAGCTAAACCATGGGGACCCCAGGACCATGTTTCTTAGCAGAGACATTTCCTGCTGCTATTCATCATCTTGTCTTTACACTGTTTTCATTCATTTAAAATATTTTTTTTTTGCATATGAAAACCTAATTCTATAACCTGTCATTTAATTAGGTGTTCTAATGCTTCTTGTATTCTAAAGAGTACATTTAATCCCATTTTGCATATACATGAACTGAATCAACCACCCTTTGGGCTGTATCTGTGGCATTCCCCATAGGCAATGGCAATGACCACAATCAATTATTAAATTTCTTCTGTGTGCAGAACAACATGTTAAAAACTGAGGAAACACGAAGTCATAAAGGTTCACCTCTGAATTCAAGGGAGAGTCACACAGATCACACAAACACACATGTATATTTACCTAGTTTTCTGCATTTTAGCAAAGGAAATAGAGAGTCAGCCTGGATTCATCTCATTTCTGACACATACCAGCTGTATGACCACAGGCAAGTCACGTCACCCCTTAGCGTCCCAGGTAAGTTTCTAATACTATATATAAGTTGCAAAAAGAGTTGCCTATCTTCATTGGTAGAGGGATTTCCTGCCTAGGAATTCCTTATGCCAATGAAATCATAGATCCGGTGAAAAAAATTTTGATACAGTAGCATTTTTTATTGCTATAGAACATTTGCTAGCTTGTGATTTGGATACCCTGGGTCCTTTTTGTCTTGATTCTAGGTCATTTGACAGTATAAGTGATGTCCAGCTCCGCCCACACTGCACCTTGGTTTTGAGTGGTCCATTTTCCTGGGGTATTACTTTGTACTACAGGATTAAACAAATTTCTCAGGTGCCCCTTTATATGTATACTACTATAGGAGGAGAAAACTTTATGCATCTATAGCAGCCAATGCAAAGCAAGGCAGATGAGGCACACCAGGATTGACTGAATTTCTTTGGGTATACCTATGGATTCATCACCATTATCATTGTTCCTTTCTATGGAAAGAACCTTCATTTGGAAGGAAGGACCTTCTAAAAGAGGTACTATTGTCTTCCCCTTCTCCCCACAGCCCGTTAGGAAAGAGACCAAGTCTAACCAAACTATTCCAACAGTTTAAATAAAACTATGTCCTCAAAGAGTTTATAGCCTTGTAGGAAGATATAAACAGATTACTACCGTGCACACCAACACAGTGATATCATTCTGGTTCTTTTCGAGTATGAAGGACCACAACTAACCAACCAGCTTTTTTGTGGCCATATCATGCTTCCTTGATATAATAAAATGTACAGACTTTCACAATTTTTAAAATGCTCTCACACGCATGAGTAATTGAGCTAGGTCCTGTTACTCCAAGGTGTAAGATGAGGGTTAAAAAACAACAACAAATGAAACAAAACATTACATGGGTTTAATGAGCAGATACATGGGCAAATCTCAAGTTTGCTCAGATGATGTCTCTCCTAGGGAACTAGGAGAACTAACTGCTTCCAGAGCATTGTGATAATGTACAAGGGAAATACCTTGGAGACACTAGGAAATATGCATGGCTATTCTGTTACTGGTTCTCTTTGGCTAACCATGTGGTTAAGAGGAGATCTTTTCTATTGGCCCTCATAGCCAGAATGACGAATCATCAGCTGGCCTGGGTACTTCCTTAAAATGGAAGTTCTTGGAGCAATTCACCAATGAGAAGAAAAGGTTACAGGGGCAGAGGCATCTTCCGGAGGGAGAAGGCTTCTGGGGAATGGTGAAGAAGTCTAGATAATCAGAAGTGGATAAAGTTTGTTTATTTTATTAAATAAAAGAATGTTTAAAATTATTTTATTTTATATTTATCTCATAATGTATATATCATTACAGTAGTATATGTGCATAATTTAGAAATATATGCATCTATTGGCAATGTATATTCAAAAAAATTTTATTGATAGGGGTGCATGATCAAAACCAGTTGAAGATGACTGGTTTAAGAAGGCCCATATCATACTTTGACTATCTGACTTTTGAGACCATTTTGTTCTGCTCTGTAGCCACTGATGGTCCATCAGCTATCTGACACAAGAATGTTGTCACTAACAAAAGGTAAAAGATGAAGGAAAACTACTCCTTAAAAATTTATTCAATGTATTATAGTTCTTCCTCTCTCCAGTTCATCCTCAGTAGCAACAGAAGATTAAGCTAATTAAAGCATAAAAGCATGCATCTGCTTATCTCTACTGCCCAAAAATCTTCAGTGGTTCCCCAGTACTTACCATACCAAGTCATTCACTGCACAAAATCTGGCTTTAACCTCTTCTTCAAAATTTCTCACACTCAGGATTCCATTTCCAGGAGCTAAGATAGTGGAGTAAGAAGTAAGTTGCTCTTACCATCCCTTATTAACCTCTGAAAGTCCAGAAAATATCACCCCAGGAAAAACCCTGGAACAAGTGAACCAGAGGAAAGACAGGGTACAGCAGTCAAGTAGCCCAAGTACCTTGAGGGATTAACGGGAAAGGCCTTTCTTGCCCTGGGAGATGGGGAGCAGTACAGAACTGGAGGCATCCCAGCAAGCTAGCAGAAAGCCCCACCTCACCATACCAGGAGGAGATCCTGAAACCCGGGTGGTGGAGTAGGCAAACACCAACACCAAGATCCCCAAGTGCCTCAGTAAGGGCAGGGGAACCAGTGGAAAAGAGCTTATGAAACCATCACATGCTTCAGCATTCTATGGCAACCAAGTCTCCCAGTGCCTGAGCAACACTCTGAGAAGTGCTCCAAGGGGCCCCAGGCAGAGAAACATCCTATAACATCCATCTGAAAGCAGCTGAAGAAAGCAAAAGGAAGGAAAGGCCAGGGTGAGGAAGCAACCTCCAGGGGGCCACACTACCCAATCCTACCCCTGGAGTTCCAGTGTTGCTGATTCCAGCCCAACACCAGGTAAACTGCCAGAACCTTAAAGCCTCCAACTGCCAGCATTGGAGGCCCCAGCATACAAAGCCAGTGACCAGGCCCTAGGCTCCCAACACAAGAAGCTTGAGTCAGTGCCTCCTGCTCCCCAGCAGGAGAGCTCAATCTCTTTAAAGGCCAGGAAATAAGCAAACACCATGAGCAAAAAGAAACATATGATAGATTCTTATTATGGGAAGAGAGAAGATCAAGGCAGAAATTGTCAACAAACCCACATCTGGAACCTCAAAAGGGAATATAAACTGCTCTGAAGCCCAAAAAGCCTTCTTGGAAGAGCTCAAGAAGGATTTCAAAAGTCAAATGAGAGAGGTAGAAGAAAAAATGGGAAAAAAAATGAGAGGTATGCAAGAGAGAGTCAATAGTTTGGAAAAAGAAGGACAAAATTTAAATGTAGTCCTTAAAAGTCCTTAAAAAATACAATTGGCCAACTGGGAAAAAAAAAAGTACACTGAAGAAAACAAGCCCCCCCAAAATACAATTGGCCAAATGGAGAAGGACATACAAAATCTAATAGAAGAAAACAATTTCTTAAAAATTAGAATTGGGCAAATGGAAGCTAATGACTCTATGAGAGAGCAAGAATCAGTCAAACAGAAACAAAAGAATGAAAAAATAAATGAAAACATAAAATACCTCATTGGTAAAACAACTGACCTGTAAAATAGATCCAGAGGAGACAATTTAAAAATTATTGGTCTACTTGAAAATCACAGTGAAAAAAAGAGACTGGACAGCATCTTTCAGGAAATCATCAAGGAAAACTGCCCTGAAGTCCTAGAACCAGAGGGTAAAATAGCCATAGAAAGAATTTCACCAATCACCTCCTGAAAGATATCCCAAATTGAAAACTCCAAGGAATATAGTAGCCAAATTCCAAAATTACCAGGTCAAAGAGAAAATACTACAAGCAGCTAGAAAGAAACAATTTAAATATTGTGGAACCACAGTCAGTATTACTCAGGACCTTGTAGCTTCTACATTAAAAGATCATAGGGTGTGGAATGTGATATTCCGTAAGGCAAAGGAGATTGGATTACAACCAAGGATCAACTACCCAGCAAAAATGAGCATGATCTTTCAGGGGAGGAGCTGGATATTCAGTGAAATAGGGGACTTCCAAACTTTCCTGATAAAAAGACCAGAGCTCAACAGAAAATTTGGTCTTCAAATACAAGACTCAAGAGAGACATAAAAAGTTAAACAGGACAGAAAAAAACAACAACATGTTATTAATAAGGGCAAACTGTTTACATCCCTACAAGGGAAGATGACACTTGTAACCCCTGAGATCTGTATTGTTATTACGCCATGTTAAAGAGGTATACACAGACGGGTGGGTATAAGTTGACTTTGATGCAGTGATAAAAAAAAATCTAATCAAGTGGGTTAAATGGATCCAAGTAAGTGGATTAATCTGATCTAATTAAGAAAATGTTCTGAGAGAAAAGGGAAGGAGGAAGCAGACAAGGGTAAATTACATTACAGAAAAAGGCACAAAAACCTATTACAGTAGAGGGAAAGAAAGGAAGGAGAAGAACATTGTTTAAACTTTACTTTCATCAGATGTGGCTCAAGAAGGGAATAACATAATCAGTTCGGTATAGAAATCTAACTTGCCGTATAGGCAGTAGGAGGGAAAAGGGGAAAGAAAAGGGAGGGGGCTAATAGAAGGGAGGTAGAACTAAGGAAGGCAGTGGTCAAAAGCAAAACACTAGTGAGGAGGGAAAAGGAGAAAGGAGAAACACATAAACAGGGGTGAAATAGGATGGACAAAAAGACACAGATAGTAATCGTAACTGTGAATGTGAATGGGATGAACTCTACCATAAAACAGAAGTGGATAGCAGAATGGATTAAAAACCATAATCCTACAATATGTTGTTTACAGGAAACACATTTGAAAAAGAGTGACACATACAGGGTAAAGGTAAAAGGCTGGAGCAGAATATATTATGCTTCAGCTGAAGTAAAAAAAGCAGGGGTAGCAATCCTGATCTCAGACAAAGCAAAAGCAAAAATAGATCTAATCAAAAGAGATAAGGAAGGAAACTACATCCTGCTAAAAGGCACCATAGACAATGAAGTAATATCATTACTAAACATATATGCACCAAATGGTATAGCATCCAAATTCTTAGAGGAGAAGTTCAGGGAGTTACAGGAAGAAATAGACAGCAAAACTATACTAGTGGGGGACCTCAACCTCCCCTCTCTGAACTAGATAAATCTAACCACAAGAAAAGAAGTTAAGGAGGTGAATAGAACATTAGAAAAGTTAGGTATGATAGACCTCTGGAGAAAACTGAATGGAGATAGAAAGGAATATACTTTTTTCTCGCAGTACATGGCACATACACAAAAATTGACCATGTACTAGGGCATAAAAACCTCACAATCCAATGCAGAAAGGCAGAAATATTAAATGCATCCTTTTCAGATCATGATGCAATAAAAATTATATGTAATAAAGGGCCATGGAAAGATAGACTAAAAAATAATTGGAAACTAAATAATCTAATCCTAAAAAATGATTGGGTCAAACAACAAATCATAGAAACAATCAATAATTTCATTCAAGAGAATGACAATAATGAGACAACATACCAAAACTTATGGGATGCAGTGAAAGCAGTTCTTAGGGGAAGTTTTATATCTCTAAATGCTTACATAAATAAAATAGAAAAAGAGGAGATTAATGAATTGGGCATACAACTAAAAAAACTAGAAAAAGAACAAATTAAAAATCCTCAACTAAACCCCAAATTAGAAATATTGAAAACCAAAGGAAAAATTAATAAAATTGAAATTAAGAAAACTATTGAACTAATAAATAAAACTAAGAGCTGGTTTTATAAAAAAACCAATAAAATAGATAAACCTTTGGTTAATTTAATTTAAAAAAAAAGAAGAAAACCAAATTACTAGTATCAAGAATGAAAAGGGTGAAGCACCACCAAGGAAGAGGAAATTAAAACAATAATTAGGAATTATTTTGCCCAACTATATGCCAACAAATTTGACAATCTTAGTGAAATGGATACATATTTACAAAAATATAAATTGCCCAGATTAACAGAAGAGGAAGTAAAATACTTAAATAACCCCATCTCAGAAAAAGAAATTGAACAAGCCATTGATGAACTCCCTAGGAAAAAATCTCCAGGGCCAGATGGATTTACATGAATTCTATCAAACATTTAAAGAACAATTAATTCCAATACTATATAGACTATTTGGGAAAATAGAAGAAGGAGTCTTACCAAATTCTTTTTATGATACAAATATGGTGCTGATACCTAAACCAGGAAGAGTCAAAAGAGAAAGAAAATTATAGACCAATTTCTCTAATGAATATAGATGCAAAAATTTTAAAAAAATATTAGCAAATAGATTACAGCAACTTATCACAAGAATAATACACTATGACCAGGTAGGATTTATACCAGGAATGCAGGGTTGGTTCAATATTAGGAAAACTATCAGCAATTGATCATATCAAAAAAACACAGAAACCACATGATCATCTCAATAGATGCAGAAAAAGCTTTTGACAACACCCATTCCTATTAAAAACACTAGAAAGCATAGGTATAAATGGAGTCTTCCTTAAAATAATAAATAGCATCTATCTAAAACCTTCAGCAAGCATATGTAATGGGGACAGCTAGAAGCATTTCCAATAAGATCGGGGGTGAAACAAGGATGTCCATTATCACCACTGTTATTCAATATTGTACTGGAAACTTAGCTTTAGCAATAAGAGAAGAAAAAGAAATTGAAGGTATTAGAATAGGCAAAGAAGAAACAAAGCTATCACTCTTTGCAGATGACATGATGATATACTTAGAGAATCCTAGAGAATCAAGTAAAAAACTACTTGAAATAATAAACAACTTTAGCAAAGTTGCAGGCTATAAAATAAACCCACATAAATCATCAGCATTTCTATATATTACCAACAAAGCCCAACAGCAAGAGATAGAAAGAGAAATCCATTTAAACTTACTGTAGACATTATAAAATATTTAGGAGTCTACCTCCTGAAACAAACCCAGGAACTCTATGAACACAATTACAAAACACTTTTCACACAAATAAAATCAGATCTAAATAATTGGAAAAACATCAGTTGCTCATGGGTAGGCCGAGCTAATATAATAAAAATGACAATCCTACCTAAGCTAATTTACTTATTCAGTGCCATACCAATCAAACTACCAAAAATTATTTTATAGAGTTAGAAAAAATAATAAGATTCATTTGGAAAACAAAAGGTCCAGAATATCAAAGGAACTAATGAAAAGAAATGCAGGGGAAGGTGGCCTAGCAATTCCAGATCTTAAATTGTATTATAAAGCAGCAATCATGAAAACTGCTTGGTACTGGCTAAGAAATAGGGAGGTGGATCAGTGGAATAGGTTAAATATGCAAGACACAGTAGTCAATGACTATAGTAATCTATTATTTGATAAACCCAAAGACCCCAGCTTCTGGGATAAGAACCCACTCTTTGAAAAAAACTGCTGGGAAAACTGGAAAAGAGTATGGCAGAAACTAGGCATAGACCCAAATCTCACACCATATACCAAAATAAAGTCAAAATGGGTTCATGACTTAGATATAAAGGCTGATACCATAAGTAAACTGGGAGAACAAGGAATAGTTTACCTATCAGATCTATGGAGAACAGAAGAATTCATGACCAAACAGGAGATAGAGAACATTATGAAAAGCAAAATGGATAATTTTGATTACATTAAATTGAAAAGTTTTTGCACAAACAAAGCCAATGCAACTAAGATTAGAAGGAAGGTAGAAAATTGGGAAAGAATTTTTACAACCAGTCTCTCTGATAAAGGCCTCATTTCTAAAATATATAGAGAATTAAGACAAATTTATAAGAACACAAGCCATTCCCCAATTGATAAATGGTCAAAGGATATGAACAGACAGTTCTCAGATGAAGAAATTAAAGCCATCTATAGTCATATGAAAAAATGCTCTAAATCGTTATTGATTAGAGAAATGCAAATCAAAACAACTCTGAGGTACCACATCACACCTATCAGATTGGCCAACATGACAAAACAGGAAAATGATAAATGTTGGAGAAGATGTGGGAAAATTGGAACACTAACGCATTGTTGGTGGAGTTGTGAAATGATCCAACCATTTTGGAGAACAATTTGGAACTATGCCCAAAGGGCTACAAAAATGTGCATACCCTTTGATCCAGCAATAGCACTTCTAGGGCTATATCCCAAAGAGATCATACAAATGGGAAAAGGACCCACATGTACAAAAATATTCATAGCAGCTCTTTTTGTGGTGGCAAAGAATTGGAAATTGAGAGGATGCCCATCAATTGGGGAATGGCTGAGCAAGTTGTGGTATATGAATGTAATGGAATACTATTGTGCTATAAGAAATGATGAACAGGCTGACTTCAGAAAAACCTGGAAAGACTTATATGATCTGATGCTGAATGAAGTGAGCAGAACCAAGAGGACTTTGTACACAATAACAGCCACATTATGCGATGACTAAGATTGTTAAACTGAACCCTTCTCAGCATTACAAGGATCTAAGACATCTCCAGAGGCCTCGGGATGGAAAACACTGTCTACATCCAAAGGAAGAACTATGGAAGTAGAATCACTATCACTTATTTTTACCTTCTGTTGAGTTTTGTTTCATCTTTCTGATGGTTCCTCCTATTGGTTTTAATTTTTACTTACAACTTCACTAATGTGAAAATATGTTTAATAGGAACGTAAATGTAAAGCCTATATCAGATTGTGTGCCATCTTGGGGAGGGTGGTGGGGAGGAAGGGGGAGAAAAATTTTCAACTCAAAAGCATATGGAAGTGATTGTTGATAAATCAAAATAAATTAATACATTTAAAAAAAACTGCTTGGTACTGACTAAGAAATAGAGTGGTGGATCAGTGGAATAGGTTAAGTATGCAAGACACAGCAGTCAATGACTATAGTAATATACTATTTGATAAACCCAAAGACCCCAGCTTCTGGGATAAGAACTCACTATTTGACAAAAACTGCTGGGAAAACTGGAAAAGAGTATGGCAAAAATGAGGCATAGACCAAAATCTCACATCATATACCAAAATAAAGTCAAAACGGGTTCATGGTTTAGATATAAAAACTGATACTGTAACCAAACTAGGAGAGCAAGGAATAGATTACCTATCAGATTTATGGAGAACAGAAGAATTCATGACCAAACAGGAGACAGAGAACATTACATAATTCAAAATGGATAACTTTGATCACATTAAACTGAAAAGTTTTTGCACAAACAAAGCCAATGCAACCAAGATTAGAAGGAAAGTAGAAAATTGGGAAAGAATTTTTGCAACCAGTCTCTCTGATGAAGGCCTCATTTCTAAAATATGTAGAGAATTAAGTCAAATTTATAAGATTACAAGTCATTCCCTAATTGATATATGGTCAAGGATATGAACAGGCAGCTCTCAGATGAAGAACTTAAAGCCATCTATGGTCATATGAAAAACTGCTCAAAATCACTATTGATTAGATAAATGCAAATCAAAACAACTCTGAGATACCACATCACACCTATCAGATTGGCCAACATGACAAAATAGGAAAATGATAAATGTTGAAGAAGATGTGGGAAAATTGGAACACTAATACATTGCTGATGGAGTTGTGAAATGATCCAACCAATTTGGAGAGCAATTTGGAACCATGCCCAAAGGGCTATAAAAATGTGCATACCCTTTCACCCAGCAACACCACTTCTAGGGCTGTATCCCAAAGAGATCATACAAATGGGAAAAGGATCTACATGTACAAAAATATTTATAGCAGCTCTTTTTGTGGCAAAGAATTGGAAACTATGGGGATACCCATCAATTGGGGAATGGCTGAACAAGTTGTGGTATATGAATGTAATGGAATACTATTGTGCTATAAGAAATGATGAGCAGGCAGACTTCAGAAAAACCTGGAAAGACTTCTATGGACTGATGCTGAATGAAGTGAGCAGAACCAAGAGAACATTGTACGCAATCACAACCACATTGTGCAATGACTAATATTGATTAACTTAACCCTTCCAAGCAATACAAGGATCTAAGACGTCTCCAGAGGCCTCGTGATGGAAAATGCTATTCACATCCAAAGAAAGAACTATGAAAGTTGAATTGCTATTTTTTTTTCTCTTCTGTTGAACTTTGTTTCCTCTTTCTGATGGTTCCTCCTATTGGTTTTAATTTTTACTTACAACACCACTAATGTGAAAATATGTTTAATGGGAATGTACATGTATAGCCTATATCAGATTGCATGCTGTCAAGAGGAAGGAGGTGGGGAGGGAGGGGGAGAAAAATTTAAAACTCAAAAGCTTATGGAAGTGGTTGTTGATAAATCAAAATAAATTAATAAAAAAATAATAAATTCTCACACTATTCCCTCCTAGTCTGTAGCTTCTAACAAACTAGCCTCCTCCCAATTCCCAAATTTCTCAGTTGTCCACCACATCACTACTTTTGCTCACATTGTTTCCTGCGTGTGGAACGGTCCTGCTCCATTTCTGTTTGTTGAAATTCTACCCATCCTTCAAGATCTATCTCAAGATCTATCTCTGCTTCCATGAAGTCTTATTTAATTGCTTTTAATGTCTTTTGGGTCCTGAACCTCTTTAGCAGTCTGGCAAAACCTATAGAATTCCTTCTCAGAATAATGTTTTTAAACGCACATAATAGAGAAGATTATAAAGGAAACCAATTAT
Source organism: Phascolarctos cinereus (assembly GCF_003287225.1). NCBI lineage: Eukaryota > Metazoa > Chordata > Mammalia > Diprotodontia > Phascolarctidae > Phascolarctos > Phascolarctos cinereus. The sequence continues at coordinate 242,671,004 of NW_027555958.1, forward strand.
ATTGAAATATAATTTAAAATATTTTTTGAAATCAAGTTCTAGGTTAAGAAGTCCTGCCCTAGTCAGAAGTGATATCTCCCTCCTCAGGAAAAAGTCTCTCAGGGGCACTTTCCAATTCTTTTAGGTCCTGCTCAGCTTCTATTTTGTACACAGGGTTTTACTCTTCAAACAATGTTATATCTAGAAATTTGTTTGCTCCTCTAATGGCCCTGCAAAGTTGGAAGATCAGAAATCACTACCTCATTTTGACATACGAGAAAAACTGAGGCACAGGAAAGTTTGGTAGGGACCTAAGATCACATATTCAGTTAATGACCAGAAGTCGGGTGTCCTGACCCTCAGGCCTGGGATAGGTAACTTCTCAAGTTCCCCTAGAAGCCCCATGTATCTTATTTCCTTGGCTGATGTTGGTGGGAGCTCTTGCCAGCTCTGCCCACGTGGGGAACCCTTGTCACATTGCTTTCAGTTCACAAAGTTCCATAGACTTGCATCAAGATTCAGGATGATGAGGGTCTTGGAGTGCAGCCTCCCATAGCAGCATATATTACAGGTATTTGGAGATTGCATCATGTGATTGGTAGGATATGCCTCAATGGAAATGCCTGAGGCGAAAGACAGCTGGTGACTCTTCCTCTTGGCAAGCCAAGATTTATTCACTCTCTTGACAGCAGGGGAGAGAGAAGGGAGGCAGCAGCTCCCTTCCCTGGTGGTGGTGGGGAGATGGTGCCTGCTCAGAGGTAATAGCTTCCTGTTTCCCCCTTTCTCACACTGGGAGTCACTATGCTGAGCAGCAGCCTGAGTGGCCCAATCAGCAACTACGCGGTTGAGGGACCCCTGAGGGTAATATTACCATGGGACTTTGAGCTGGTGGCTGGACTGGCTTTCCCCTCAAAGTTAGCCATGACATGGGCACCCTTCTCTCTATGACTGCCAGAAATTTCCTGGAAATTAGGAGCTATTATGAGGATTTGGTATTTGCAGGCTCCATAGTTCTTACTCCTCTGCCACACCCAAATCAAGACTGGAGTTACCAAGTGTCTGCCAAAATAAAGCTGTCCAGCCTTCTGATTTCTAGATAAATTTGAGAAGTTTAGCAGATTTGAAAATCAGAATTTGATTCTCCAGCGTGACCAAATTAATGTCTCTTTTAGAACAGTAAAGGAGTGAACATTTAAACTATACAAACTAGCAAAGTTTGAAATGTAGGATAGTTAAAACAAAAACAAAAAACCCTCCAGGAATCTGACTACCGAAACCTTCAAAAACAAACACGAGAATCTCACTGCAATCCTATGTTAATTTGTAATAGAGTGCCATGTCACAAAGATTCACGTAGCCTGCATATAACGAATTTTCAGATTAATGTGGAATTTTAGATTAATTTGGAATGCCCCCCCACCTACATTCAAAAACAAACACAAGAATCTTACTGCAATCCTATGTTAATTTGTGATAGAGTGTGATATCACAAAGATTCAGGTAGCCTACATATAATGGATTTTTAGATTAATTTGGAATTTTAGATTAATGTGGAATGCCCGCCCCCTACATTTTAGGGAGATTGGAGCTTCATCTTGGACAGAAGATAATCCTTGTAGGAGATAATCCTTGACGGGGCGATCACTCCACTTTCCTATGTCAAAAGAGCTGCTGGGCTAGAATTATATTTATCTATTATGTATAGATATTTTCAGTCTAAGGATATTATTATTTTGGGGGACTCAGGACAAAAGCCATTTTCCCTTGGTACAAAAGGAGAAGTAGTTCCATACAAACCTGGAAGTTAACAGTTAAATTAAGCTTAGATTTCCTCCTATCAAATGCTAAGTACACAAAAAATAGTCTCAGATAGCTAGCAAACATGTATGTATCAAAGTGAGCAGCAAAAACAGTAATCAGGTAAGTCATGCAGATTAGGGTGGTAATACTGGTAACACAAGAGGCAGGGGAATCTGTGAACCAGGTGCAAGATGAAATCTCAGCTGAACCAGGAAGAGGTCCATCTCATTGGAGTAGTCCACTTTAAAAGGAGCCGGAGTTTCAGTTGATGTTAATCAAGGCACGCCCTGGGGCACCAGCTTCTTCCCACAGGCCTACAGCTTGGGGAGCATCCCCTCTCTTCTCCCCCTGTCTCTTTCTCCTCTGTAATTTCTCAGCTAATCAGGAGTCACTTTCCTTATGCAAATAAAACTTCCTAGGGCTGTCCTTAGAGGACAACCAAACCTATGGGAGCAGGGAATACAGGCTGAAACATTTTGCATTCTTTTGCAAAAATTAGCTGGGGTGAGTTTGAAATCTGTAATTCTACAGGAAATGCACACCAGCACTTTAAACAGTAATGGGTTTTTTTTCCCTGCCATCTTTCATTGAAAAAAGAAAAGAAAAGAAGTGGACATTAGCTTTATACACTATGTATAGCATTGTACAAAGATGACCAGACACAGTACTTTGGTGATAATGTGCCTAAGATACATGCAGAACATAGTACTGGATACTGTACTGCTTATGCAGGTATAATTCTAGTACATACACATCTGTATTCTAACTACCAATAGTGATGATAAGCAACAAAGCAAAGCCAGCTAACTGTATCAGTATATGAAAATATCATGACTATAAACATCAGCACATACGAAAATAAACAATAAACAAAACAATTAAAAGCATAACCATAACACAGACAAAAGTCAAATGAACATGCAAAATAATAAACAACCATATTCAAATAGGAAACAATAGGACACATACAGTTACGCTCAAGACACGCTTCACACGGGCAGTCTTTCATATTGTCACCTGAACATATGTCTGTAACTATTTCTTCAGGTACACCTACGGCGTCATAAGTGGGTCTACAGTGGTCCCTTGTCTCTCACTGGCTGATCTCTCTCTGCCTACACCTGAGCCAGTAGACGGTATGGGCTGACCACTGGGATTGCTGTAGATTCGTTTGTCTGCACTTGGGTTGACAGGAGAGACAGGTTGGCTGGCGGGATGTTTGTGCTGTATGGGGTGTCTCTGCACCCTAAGAGCCTCTATAGTAGCAATTCTAGGCAAGAAATAAAAACTGCTGCTGGGTCTAGTCCTCTTGCCTTGTGTTAGTAATCTGGCCTCCACTGAAAATATCACTTTCAGTGCCCATATAATAATCATAGCTAGCATTTATATGGGGCTTTAAGGTTTCCAAAGTGCTTTACAAACATGATCTTATTGGATCCTTACCAACCTTGGGAGGTAGGTAATTTTATTATCCCCATTTTACATTTGAGGAAACTGAGGCACCCAGGGTCATACAGCTCAGAAGTGTATGAGGGGGCTATTTGAACTCATATCTTCCTGATTCCAAGGCCAGAACTCTATCCACTGTACCACCTCACTACAAAGCTAAGTAATACAGTCTCTGTACTACTGGTGGACAGTCTTTGCTCAGCATTCAACAAGGAGACTGACCATCATTTCTCTCTGCACGTTTGTCAGAAATTCAAACTAATTTGCCTCCAGGTGAGAGGCAATTGTGGCAAATAGCTTTGATAGCCCTCCTCTACTTTCTGAGGGAAATTCTGCAAACAGGCAAATTGCCCAGTATATCAACAATTTAGAGGCAGCTAATTGATGCAGTGGGTGAAGTGCTGGCCCTGGAGTCAGGAAGATCTAAGTTCAAAAACCCACCTCAGACACTGGCTGTGTGACCCTGGGCAAGTCATTTAATCTGTCTTCCTCAGATTCCTCATCTGTAAAATGGGGGCAATTATAGGATCTCCTCCCAAGGGTGTTTTGAGTAAATGAGATAATACATATAATTTTAATATATTTAATATTTTCTATTAAATGAGATGTTATGTAACATCTCATTTAATCACATACACATGTGTATGTATGTATCATTAAAGTACTCTGTAAATGATAGCTCTTAGTTATTTTCTATTGCTCAGCTAAATTGTGAATCCCTTGAATGCTAAGGTTTCTCATTAGGACTCTGCCATCTTGTTGGAAGGTCTTGACAATATACTCTAGCACTCTGTCATCTTTTATTTCTGTCATGTAAGCTATGCTTTGTTAATTAGCTCTTCTTTGCTTACAATTATTGCTGTTAGTTGGAATATGACTATGCATGTACTGGCACTATGCATGTAGAGGGTGTCCCAAAAGTCTTAGTACACCTTTAAGGCTAAAACTTGAAATGGCACTAAGACTTTTGGGACACCCTGTTCTGAACTGAAACTATGGCTCATTGGTAGCTTCTCTCTCAGCTGAGCATTGTATGGAGTGTGGGTATTTGCACTTCCTCTTATATCTGCATCTCCAAAAATAACTCATAGGTGTGACTCTCACTTCAACATGAACAAGTATGGTGTAAAGCCTATGGCATCATTCCTGATGGAATTCTATGTGTGTACTAGAAAGAACATGTTGACTACACTGAGTTTTTTGTTCTGGCCTCAGAACTTCCAACATGTTCGACAGTTTGTGGTTGAAATGCTCAAGCTGTGGTTCTCCTTGTGGATGGTACAGTATATTTTTAGACTTTTTGATACCTGCCAAAGCCAAGATTTTGTTGAGCAGTTTTTTTCTAGAGTCTACCTTGGGTAGAAAGGATCCTGGCAGAGAACCCATAAACTGAGAAACACTTTTCCCATACCACTTTAATAATCATGGATGCTTTCTGGCTCCTGGTTGAGTATGCTTATATATATCTGGTGAAACAATCAATCATCACTAAAATGTGGCTTATATTTTTACTATCTTTTTTCCAGAGACAAAAGTCCTTATAAATAAGTTCCAAAAGTTACTCATACTTATATTCTCCAAATATATAGCATGAGTTGACAGTGCTTTATTGTGTACACATCGAGCACAAATTTCTCACTTCTTGGTGATATCTGCAGCCATCTTGGGCCACTAAAAATCTGTTCCTTACAAGTTATAGGGTCATTTTTTGACTCATTTATCCAAAGTCATCAAGGAGGGCTTTTATGGCCATGCAATATGCTCTGGTCAGCACCAACTGCTTCTTGGTTCCATATAAGGGATCACAGTCAAAATCCAAAGCAGTTATCCATTGGATAGTCCCAACTTCTTCCATTGTCTCAACAGCAGATGAGACTCAGGACTGGAACTTGGGGGTTTTAGCATGACCTCCTTACTTTTTGGCTTGTATCACTTCTCTTAGTACCTCAGCCATCTCGTCTCGTTTCCTGTTAGCCACAGACACCTGAGGCAAGTAATACTGGTTCAGGGAAATAAGATTTACACATGTGTTTTGGCATATTGTTTTGTAGAAGTCCTAAGCACTCAGCTACACTTCCACTTGTTTACAGTCCAACTCCCTGGGTATCACAAATAACTCTCACATTTCGTTCTGGTATCACTACAGCTCCATTGTCATGTGGCATTCTAGATAAAGCATCTGTCTCCACATTAATCTTCCCAGGCCTGGAGTGTAAACTGAAATCATAGTTGACCACTGCTACTACTCAACACTGGCAAGCGGCATCCAACTTGTCAGTCAAAATATGTCAATGGATTCTTGTCAGTTCATAAAGCCTTCGTCCTCAACAATGGTACATTTCACCATCCAAGAACTCAAGCCTGCGGCCAGCGTAAGGAGTCAAGCCTCTTCTGGTAAATAGAAATGGTTCTTGATGACCATCACTCTCTTGGTCCATCTTCCAAACCTTCTACACTGGCACCTGTGTGAAAAACAAAAGGTTTGGCTGCGTTGGCATACACCAAAGCTGATGCATGGGCAAGACAGTTGATTAAGTCTATGAAAGTATCTTTTTCTTTTACATTTGTTTAACCCTGTTGTCTCCAAAAAACTTTGTGGGTTTTAAGACAATTTTGCCTTTCATGCCTTTCTAACTGAGTCTCTTTCATCAAATGTTCACAAGTTCCTTCATTGGGAGGAGGTGCCCAGGTCAGCCACACTTTCTCCTTTATTCCTCTTCAGGATCCACTCCTGACTCTCTGGACTTCACCATGCCTGCACATATACCTTCTCTTCCTCCCTGCCACCTACTACCTACCACTTCGAGATTTACAAAGTGCTTTACATATGTTAACTCATTTGGTATCCTTGTGAGATAGCTGCAATTATTATTCCTACCTTTCAGATGAGGAAACTGAAGCACAGAGAGGTTATAGGACTTGCCCTGGGTCACATAGCTAATAATCATCTGAGGCAGGATTTGAACTCAGGTCTTTTGACTACATGCCCTACACTCTATCCACTAAGCAAGAACTAGTAGTACTTTAAAATTATCTAGTGGAAGAGGGATTAGATTTACTGTGGTTGGCCTCAGAGGCCAAAACTAAAACCAATTAGTGAAAGTTACAGGGAGGCAGATTTTAGCCTGAAGGTAAAGGAAACCCTTCCAACAGAGTTGTGGAAGAGTGAAATGGGATGCTCCAGGGAATGAGTGAATTCTTCCCCCCCCCCCCATTTATAGTCTTAGGCAGAGACTAGATGGTCATGTGAGGGGAATGTTGCAGGGGGGGTTGATGATTCAGAAAGGAAAAGAAACAACCATTTGTGGGGTTCATACCATAAGTCAGGCACTGTGCTAAGTACTTTACAAATATTTTTGATCCTCACAACAACTCTGGGAGGTAAGTGCTATTATTATGCTCTATTTTACAGTTGAGGAAACAGAGGCAGACAGAGGTTAAGGGATCTGTCCAGGGTCATGGAAGGAGGCAGCAAGCTCAGGCCTTCCTGATGTTAGGCCCAGGGCTCTCTCCGGGGTCAGATGATCTCTGAGGTCCCTTCTAACTTTCTGTATATTATTCTATGACCTCTTTCACCCCACTTGGTCCCAGAGCTCATCCTGTTCTACCCTGATCACCTCTGGCCTGGATTTTTGCAGCAGCTTCCTAATTGGATTTTCAGCTTCCAGTCTCATTTCTCTCCAATCCTGCCAAAATAATCTTCCCAAAGCCAAAGTCTGAATGCCTTTTTCCCCTGCTCAGGATGCTCAGATGACTCCTTAGGACAGTATCCAAGGGAGAAAAGAGAAATCCCTCTGTTTGGCATGTGAAGCCCTTCACAAGTTGACTCCAGCCCACCTTCCTCCACCCCTTGTGTTCTCCTCCTCAGCCATTGTGTTCTTTGAATTCAATGTTCCATTTCTGGGCCTTTGCACAGGCTGTCCCTACACTTAGGAAGTGTGGCCTCCCACTTCTGCCTCAGAATCCCAAGTTTCCTTCAAGATTCAGACCACATGCTTCCTCTAGGTAGCCTTTCTTTTTTTATCCTGCTTCTTGTGACTTTTTACTTTACATATATATATTTTTAACGTTGTCAAAATTTCTCCCAGTATGCCTCCTCTTTTATGGAAAGCAGTCCCATATAATAAATAATATTGTTTAAAGAAAAAAAGCTAAAGTCAGGAAGACCTGAGTTCCAATCTGGTCTCAGACACTTACTAGCTGTGTGACCCTGGGCAAGTCACTTAACCCCAATTGCCTAAAAAAAAAAAAAACCTATTACTTTCTCCTTCATCAAATCATCAGGAACATTCTTACCTATTGCATATTGTAAACACTAAGAGAAAGTGACATCCTTGAGGGCAGGGACTATTTGTAACCTTCACATCTAACCCAGTGCCTCCACATAGTACATTTAATAAATGTTTATTGGATTAGATAACTGATTTCCACGCACTTGATTCCTTACCTGAATTTACCCATGGCATCTGCCAGACATTGCCTGCTTAGCTGGACACTATGGGGCCTGGCATCTTCTGGGTTCGGTTCTAGCCAGTTGCCCTAGTGAGAAAATATGTGTGGGGAAAACTAGTTACACAGGACTGAGCAGCAGTAGCTGATTCCATGCACTTTAATTAGGAGCATCAGAAAAGAATGGCCAAGGAAAGAATAGTGGTGTGTTTTAAAAATAATTTAATATTTTATTTTCCCCCAATTATACGCAAAATAATTTTAACATTTTTTTAAAAAATTTTTGAGTTCCAAGGGGTAGCTAGGTGGCACAGTGGATAGAGCACTGGCCCTGGATTCAGGAGGACCTGAATTCAAATCTGACCTCAGACACATAACACTTATTAGCTGTGTGACCCTGAGCAAGTCACTTAACCCCACTGCGTAGCCAAAAAAAAAATTTGAGTTCCAAATTCTCTCCCTCCTTTCTTCCCCCCACCCCCATTGAGAAGGCAAGCAATTTGATATAGGTTATACATGTGGTAGTGTGTTTTAAGAGCAAATAATAATAATAACAACTAGCATTTTTGTAGCACCTACTATGTGGATATTGTGCTAAGCACTTTATAAACATGTCATTTGATCCTCACAACAACCCTTGGGGGGGAGGTTCTGTTATCTCCATTTTATAGACAGAGGTGAAATGACTTATCCAGGGTCATACAGCTGCCAGGCTAGATTTGAACTCAGGTCTTCCTGACTCCAGGCCTGGTACTTTATCCAATGTGCTACCAACTGACACTCTCACCAGACCCTGTAGCACAGCATGACAGAGAGGAAAGTGCAATGGATTTGGAACAGGAGGACCTGGATTTGAATCCTTATGCTGCTAATTTACTGCCTGCTGACTTGGTCTAAGTCACTCAGTTTCTAAAAGAAGTCCTTCTGAATTCTGAATCTTGTAGAAAGACAGACTCCACCAGAAGTCAGAGGTCCATATGAGGAAGATCTCTAGGGAAAGGGAGTGAAAAGGTTTTCTTACTTACCACCTGAGAGACATTTGGCAAGTTACTTAATGTCTTCTGGTCTCAGTTTCCTCATCTGTAAAATGAAAGAGACAGGAGTAGGTTCCTCTAAGATCTCTTCCCATTCTGGAATTCTGACAGCATCACTTTCAAAATGCGAATGCTCATGGAAGACAGCCACTCAAGATCTTACTTAAGCTCACATCCTCTCCCATGATTTCTCGGTGGAGCCAGAAAGTATGTCTCTGTGACCTCGATCACAGACTGATGGCATTTGTTTGCCTTCCCATGAAGCTCCTCGGCTGACAAACACCGATGGCTAACCGACCTTGTCAACTAACCCATCGCTTAGGAAGGATCAGCTCTTGATAATGGGGACTTTTTGAAAAGATGAAATATACTTTTTGATATCAGTAAACGTGCTCAATAAAAACCCCTGGGCTACCTGGAAATTCTATTAGGATTTCAAAATATACCAGCAATTATTTTTAAAAATCAACTTTTTTTTTAAGCTAACATAAACCTCAACTCTATGTCCAGAGAAACCTTAAAGAATGTAGAGGAATCATGGTGACAATTGAAAGAGCTCTGGGGAAAAAGTAAAAACAGTCTTGGACAGATAGTAGGGAGACCCACTGTCATTGCTGTGATTTGGTTTGCCCATTCTGGACAACAGTTTGGAATTATTTGAGAAAAGTCATTACATTGTTTGTAGCATTTGACCCACAAAACCTACCACTGGCATACAACTTAGTGAGGTCAATGACAAAAAAAAGTCCCATCTTAGGCAGCTAGGTGGCAGAGTTGTGAAAGAGTACTGGGCCTGGAGTTGGGAAGACATAAATTCAAATCCAGCCACTTTTTAGCTATGCGCCCCCAGACAAGTCATTTAGCCTCTGTCTGATTCATGGGGATACTAGCACTTATCTCCCAGAGTTTTTGTGAAGATCAAATGAGATATTATTTGTAAAGCATTTAATACAGTGCCTGGCACATATTATTTACTTAATAAATGCTTGGGTTTTTTTTCCTTCCTTCCATTTATAATAACATTCACAGCAGTATTCTGTGTGACAAAAGGCTAGGAAAACAGCGGGCATACTTTGATTAACAAATGACTGAAAACGCTGTGGTATGAATGGAATGGAATATTGCCCGGTAAGATGATGAATGTGAGGAATTCCAAGCCATTTAGGACCATAGATTTAGCACTGGAAGGAACCTCAATCAGGCCCCCTCATTTTGCAGAGGAATCTGTGCCCAACATGACACAGGCAGAGTCAGTATTGGATGGAATCCAAGTCCTCTAGACTACAGTTCCAGAATCTTTTCTACCACATCACTCTGGACTAGTTTGAATTGATACGAAATAAAGCAAGCAGGAACAAATTATACAAAGAGCAATGCAAAGGAAAATGACAATAAATAAAAGACACCAGAACTCAGATAGAAGCAATGAACACTTATGACTCCAGAGAACTTGAAGAAACATGTCTTCTTCCTCCTCTTAGTAGAAGGGTGGTGTATCACAGGTGTGGAAAGAAGCATATGCTATAGGAAGCTGGTTTGTTTTGCTTGATTATCCTTTATTACAAGAGAGGGTTCTATTGGTGAGAGTGCGAAGTGGAACTGGAAACTGACATTAGACAAAAGTATCAATAAAACCATTTTAAAAAAAAGAGCCCTAGACTTGGATTTGAATTCAGAGAATCTGGGCTTGAATCCTGGCCTTCCTACTTATTACCTGAGAGATATTTGGCAAGTCACTTAATGTCTTCAGGTCTCAGTTTCATCATCTGTAAAATGAAAGGATGCGAATAAATTATCTTTAAGATCTCTTCCCATTCTGGAATTCTGACAGTATCACTTTTAAAATGCAAATGCTCCTAGGAGAGATCACATCTTATATGTGATCACACCTTAATGGTCAATTAGGTGGCACAGTGGATAAACTGGAGTCAGGAAGGTTCATTTTCCTGAGTTCAAATCTGACCTCAGACACTTACTAGCTGTGTGACCCTGGGCAAGTTACTTAACCCTGTTTGCCTCAGTTCCTCATTTGTCAAATGAGCTGGAGAAGGAAACGGCAAACCACCCCAGAATCTTTGCCAAGAAAATCCCAAAGGAGGTCACAAAGAGTCAGACGTGACTGAAAAAAGACTGAATAGCAAACTATTTCAGCTGGCATTGGCTTTTTAACAACTCCATCAAAAATGGGATCTAGGGTGTGGGAAGTAAACAGTATACTATACTATTAAGTCTTATTTTATGGCTGTCATTATCCTTTGCTCTTTACTGTTCTATGCCATTTTGGGTGCTGGAACCACCAAGTCCTGCATAAGGCAAATACACATTAATAATGTGCCCTCACCATTCTGCACATGTGCATGCGCATGCACGCGCGCAAACACACACACACACACACACACACACACACACACACACACACACACACACACACACACACACATCTACCATGCTGACAACAGTGGAAAATACCTTGGCTCAGCAACTTCTGTGGACCCTCCATCTATTCTATTTTCTCCAGGCTGGTACAAACTCAATCTACACAGATCAAGGTCCCACAATCACTGACTTGTCCTACTATTCTCTAGTATTCTTCTTACCAAGGCTGGTATTCATCTCTACCACTTTTCATCATATACAAGGAAACTGCAAACTTCTTGACATCTCCAAATAAACCTACGGAACTGAAATCAATTTTCTCTCCCTCTTTTCCCCCAAAAGCCCTGCAATTAAAGTTTTTCTTTCAATTTTTTTTTCTAATGAAGCCCTAACTTTCTTTTTCTCCCACTTCCTTCCCTCTCTCCTATTGAGAAAACAAGAAAAACAAAATCTCCTGTTACAAACATATATAATAAAGTGACACAAATTTCCATATTGGCCATGTCCCTCTGAAACATGTTTCAATCTATCCTGAGTACTTCACCTCTTTCAGGAAGTGGCCAGCATGTTTCTTCTTGTGTCCTCTGGAATTGGAGTTGGTCATTGGTACACTGATCAGAATTCTTAAGGCTTTCAAAGTTGTATGTCTTTACAATATTTTTGTTATTGTACAAGTTGTTCTGATTCTGCTCTCTTCATTCTGTATGAGTTCACAAAAGTCTTCCCAGGTTTTTCTGAAACCATCCCTTTCATCACCTTACAGCACAACAGTATTCCATTACAATCACATACTATAACTTGTTCAGCCAATCCCCAATTGATGAGCATCCCCTCAGTTCTCAAATCTTTGCCACCACAAAAAAACTGCTCTCTCTCTCTCTCTCCCTCTGTGTATATATATATATACATATATATATGTATATATGTATATATATATGTATATATGTATATATATACATGTATATATATATATATAAAATATATATATACATACACATATATATATATATATATATATATATATATATATATATATATATATATGGATTTTTCCCCTCTTTCTTTGATCTCTTTGGGATATAGACCTAGTAGTGGTATTTCTGGGTCAAAAGGTAGCATAAACAGTTTTTTGGGTATGATTCCAAATTGCTTTCCAGAATGGCTGGACCAGTTCACAGATCTACCAATAACAGTGCATTCATCAATGTACCTGTTGTTCCACAGTTCCTCCAGCATTTGTTGTTTCCTTTTTTTTTTGTCAACTTTGACAGTCTGAAGAGTATAAGGAAGGAGGAAGATTTTCAAGGGAATTTGAACCTCTTTTTCCCTTCTAACCTTGAAGCATCCCAATGTCTTAATAAATTGTGATAGTGCAGGATAGCTAGATTCCCCCCCCCCTTAATAAAGTGTGCTTTTGCACAAAAAGTCTAGAAAAATCTTTGTTAAATTAAAAAAAAAATGCTCTGTTTTCTGAATGCTCTCTTTTTTATGCTTCTTCATTACTTTTTCTTTTTTAAATCATGATTTGGGTAGGGTAGGAGGTAGTCCTGGGGAATAAAACTGGAAATGGCTATATCAAAGGATTATAGATTTAACCAGCCAGAATTTCAATAGGTTTTTTTTTTAGGCAATTGGGGTTAAGTGACTTGCCCAGGGTCACACAGCTAGTGTCTGAGGCTAGATTTGAATTTAGGCCATCTTTAGTTGGAAAGGACTTTAGAACTCAATCCAACTGCCTGATTTTTTACAGATGAGAAAACTGAGGCCCAGGGAGGTAAGTAGCAGGGCTGGTATTCAAGTCTAGGTTCTCTGCCTCTGAATCTGTTCTTTCCACTGTACTTTGCTGTTTCCCCCTTCTGAGATGCCTCTGCCTCAAGGGACCTTTGACAGGAGAAGCTGCCAATTTCTTATCTTGATAATTGACAACAGCTGTTTATTTTTCCCATGATGTACTTCGGTTGGCAAACACTGCTGAGTGTTAGTTTATTTCATGTTTAAAGTCCTAAAGCCCAGGGTTAGAGTTTGAGCTCTGCATGAATACTATTTTTTTTTCTGCATCAGCCAATCGTTTTTTTTTAAAGGGTAGACTGATGCCATTTGTTTCCACATTTCTGGAAATAACTCTCTCTGCCCATCTCAAAAGTGAATTTTCCCTGGTAACAAAGAAAAACAGTTAATCAAAAATGTCCCAAATGACCCTAGCTGATATGATATTCTGCCCTAGCAATCTTCTACTTCTCTGTCGTGAAGACAGATATATTTCATTATACGTTCAGATGTTATCAAAGAGAAAGAGAGATTTCTCCTTAATGGCCTTCAGAGCTTCCTCTATGTAAATCTTATCCTCTCAGACCACTGGTCCTGATTTGATCTCAGTCCTTACAGCCATCATCCAAGGAAGCAATTCCTGTGGAGAACTGGCCAGCTATCCCCAACTGCCAACCAACTGCCTTACACACCCCGGGCCCCCCCCCTCCCCCGGCAGGTAATCCAGCCTAGCTGAAGCAGCAAGCCTCCCTGGGGCAGAGACAGGAGGTAGCACATGCCAGCAGCACCACCACTTTGTCCACTGAGATGGGCTCGAACCCTGATGGACAAAGTCTAGGACCCTGAGACAATGAGCCTTGGGAATAACAGTATCCTTCCCCACCCGACCCTACCCCCCAAAAAACCCACCTCATTAGGTCTGTTTCCATCCTGATCCCTAGAGCTTCAATGATGGCAGAAGAGCCCTGCCTTGTTCACCACCACCAGCAGCTACAGTTGCCCAACTGCCACCAGCAGGCATCTTGCCTGCAGATAGATCTCTGGGAGTGACAGCACCCCCTCCCTCAACCACTGGTTCTACTTCTATCTCACCTCTCATGACCATCATCTAGGGAGGCAACTTCTGTTGAGAAGGGGCCAGTCAAGATTCCTACCAACTGTCAACCAACTGCTACACACACAAGACAGGCAAACCAGACTACCAGAAGCAGCACGACATTCTGAGGGCGAGACAGGAGGCAGCATGTGCCAGGCAAGAATGAGGCCAGGAGCTGTACTGTCTCTGCTGTCATCAACTTTGACCACTCTCTCCCCTCAGACCCTGATGGTCTCAGCCCAGGACCCTAAACCCAAGAGCCTTGGGAATGGCCATGCTTCCAGCCCCGTGCCCTCAGCCATTACACTGTAAGCTCCATGAGAGCAGGAGCTATTTTATGCCCTTCTTTGCCTTCCCAGCATTTTTCATAATGTCTGGCACATTAATTAGTTGACTGATTTAGCTCTCATCCTGAGAAGCAACCCTTGTGGAGATATAATATGTGTTCCAGATACATCTACTAAAGATTCAGAAAAGAAAGTTGTTGCCATCAGTCAAATGATCCAGCATTAAAAAATATGATGGTATCAATGAAAATGACATGAAAGAAGACATATTACTATTTGCTTGGCTGTAGCCCCCCCCAAGGACTACAGAACCTTTCCATCTGACTTGCAGCTGAAACTTGTTTTGTCTCTCTCATTAGAATGTGAGCTCCCTGAGGGCAGGGACTGTTGGTTTTCTATTTTTGTCTCCAGCTCTTAACATAGTGCTTTATACATAGTAAGCACTTAACAAATGCTTCATTCATTCATTCACTGAATTTATTCAGTAGGACAATTACAGAGTTTTCAGTCATTCAGAATTCAATTTCCTTTTAGTGCTCTTTTCATTTACATTGATTATATTGTTCTTTTGGTTCTTACTTTACATCAGTTCATACAAATCTTCCCATTTGTCTCTGGATTCCTTGCAATAGTGATTTCTTACTGCTTAATAACATTCCATTACTGTTTGTTTAACTACAGTTTGTTCATTCATTCCCCAATCATTGGATACCCACCTTCCTTCCAATTCTTTATTATCATAAAAATTGTTGCTATGAATATTTTGGTAGGTATTGGACTTTTGTTTCTGTCCTTAACCTCTTTAGAAATATATCCTGTAGTGTGATTAATGGTTAAAAGGCATCAACAGTTTAGGCATCTTCCATATTTCCAAACTGATATCTAGAATGGTTGGACCAATCTACTACCATGTAACAGTGTATTAATATGTCTGTCTTTTCAGCATTAGAATGTTTCCTTTTTTGTTGTTATCTTCTCTGTCAATTTGCAGCAGGTGATGGGACACTTTGAAATTGTTTTCATTTGCATTTCTCTAACTATTAAAGATTTGGAGCATGTTTTTTGTATGGTTATTTATAGTTTGCAATTCTTCCCTTGTAACTGTTCATATCTGACTAAAGCATCTATACCTTTTGACTCAGACATTCCATTACTAGACATACGCTCATTGATAAGGAGAAAGTCCCCACATATACTAACATATTCATAGCCGCACTTTTTGTGATAGCAAAAAATTGGAAACAAATGTACATGTCCATTGTTTGGGGAATGGTTAAAAACAAATTGTGGTACATGAATGTAATAGAATACTATTGTGCTATAAGGAACAACAAATAAGGGGTGCAGCTAGATGGCACAGTGGATAGTGTACTGGCCCTGAAGTCAGGAGGACCTGAGTTCAAATCAGGCCTCAGACCAAACACTTGACACTTACTAGCTGTGTGACGCTGGGCAAGTCACTTAACCCAAATTGCCTTAAAAAAACCAACACATTTTTATAAGGTTAGAGCAAAGAACAGAACAGGGTAGATGACAACATGATTGGTTACACAGCTGAGGTGAGAGGTACATATAAAAAGTTCGAAAGACATAGTTTCTCGGTAATTAATCATTTTATTAATCATACTAGCACATAATTAATAAAAGGGTCCGTGGCATTCTTGAATTTCAAAGACCCCTCATGGAACCCATTAAGAGCTTTTATGCCCTTGGAAGAGTGAGTATTCCTGAGGGTGGCAATCAACTCTGATCAGTTAACAATTAATAAGAAGAATAAATATTATAATAAGAGGTGGGCTTATTCTAATGAGGGTCTGGGGGAGCCTGACTGCAATCACTCAGTCTTGGTCAACAGACTTATCTATACCCATATCACCTTGTCTAAGGTAATTTAGACAAAAGGGCGAATCCACTTTTACCCAGACCTGTCTGAGTAAAACACAATGGGCTGGAATCCATCAATTCACCTAAACTAAAATTTCTTTACCTTTTGATCAGATCTGAGTTTTCCAACTAGGTCAGTTTCGCCCAAGATTTCATCTCATTTTGAGCTCTGCACTTCAAAGGCTGACTGAATAGCCTACAGGGGCTGATTTCTAAATGAGGAGGTAGAAAAGGGGAAAAACCTTAGTCCCAATTCAATAATTGATCATTAATATAAGAGAGAAATGATCATTTCTCTCAGGGGAACAATATAATTGGTTGGAAGTTGGAGAAGAGGGTCTAACACAGAAGTAGGGAACCTGTGGCCTTGAGGCCACATATGGCCCATGTGCTTCCCTTTAACTGAATCCAAACTTCACAGAACAAATCTCCTTATTAAAAGGATTTGTCCTGTAAAAAGGATTTGTCCTTAATAAAAGGATTTGTCCCTTGGACTCAGTCAAAAGACTGCACCCAAGGACCTAGAAGGCTGCATGTGGCCTCAGGTTTCCCACCCCCTGGTTAGCAATAATCCCCTCCTTCCCACCTGTGACCGAGAAAAGTTTATTGTTTCAGTCCACCTGCAAGGTCAAAAGATATTAGTCCAGGGGCAGCTAGGTGGCACAGTGGATAGAGCACCAGCCCTGACGTCAGGAGGACCTGAGTTCAAATCTGGCCTCAGACCAAACACTTGACACTAACTGTATGATCCTGGGCAAGTCACTTAACCCCAACTGCCTAACTCCCCCCCCTCAAAAAAAAGATATTAGTCCAGACTTCTTTGGAAAGCAAACTAGACATCCTGGAAGGATAGCTTGATGGTGTAAAGACACAAGATCAGACTCCCTGATATCTATTTGAATCCCCTAAGGACAGCAGAATTCCTTGAGGCAAGAATAGAACAGTGATTAGCCAGAGAATTGTACTTAACTCATTTCAGGCCTGCTGGATTTCTGAACTAAGCTCAGAGACAAAGAACTATAACTTAAGCAGTAACAGGACAGAATCAATTAATTTCAACTAGGATAAATAAAAAATGATACAGAATCAATGTAATCTTCTCAGTATTGTAAAGAAGTGACAGTGTAATGAAAGAGAAAAAAACCCAAACCTGAGTACAGCAATCCTAAGTTTTTGTCCCAGGTGCTATTTCCTCTCCTTGGGCCTCAGTTTTTTTTATGTGTCCAGTGAATTAGGAGCTTCCAAAGGTACATTCCAGGGCAGGTAGGTGGCAAAGTGGATAGAGTGCTGGGCCTAGAGTCAGAAAGATTCATCTTCCTAAGTTTAAATTTGGCCTCAGACACTAGCTGTGTGACCCTGGGCAAGTCACTTAACCCTGTTTGCCTCGGTTCCTCATCTGTAAAATGAGCTGGAGAAGGAAATGGCAAACCATTTCAGTATCTTTGTCAAGAAAACCCCAAACGGGATCACAAAGAGTCAGACACGATTGGAAACAACTGAACAGCAAGAAGGTACATTCCAGAAAAAAATATTCTATGATTCAAACCCACAACAAACGCTGTTGCATTTTTTTCTTTTTTTGCTTCTGTGGATTTTTTTTTAACTGACTTGGTATGTTGTGTTACTACAGAGTAGGCAACTATAAATAACCAGAACCCTTGGGGGCTTGGAGTGGCAAAGGTAATCTCATCTCCCTAGGGCAGAATGAAGTATAGGGAATTTACTACATTACTGCACTGCTCAAGTTGAAATCAGCTGTGGTTGGTTATGTGATCTCATGGGATTTCCCAGGATGGAATCTGGTGGAATTCAACTTCTCTTATTTAAAAAAAAAATTCCTTTCATTGTAATAAACTTAACAAATATTGAAAAACACAAACATTTCTATATACAAAGAGGAACAGAAAAAGAGGATTATATGTGGAAGCATGAAATCTTCATTACACTCTGCTTTTTTAAAAGCATATATTAAAAAGTATGTATTAAAAATTAACATGGTATTATCAACACAGCCTTGCTCATCTGTGTCCCCATCTGAACTTCCTTCTGTTTTCTTCTGCATAGTTTTAAAATGTTTTTTAGAGGCTCTTTTCTTTTTTTTCTTTTCATATTACTATCGCTACTCCAACTCCATTAACTTCTCTTCCCCCCAAAGCTTTCACTTATAACAAATAAGCATGATCAAGCAGAAAAGACCTACATGTTGTCTGTGTCTGAAAATGTATGCCTCATTCTGCACCCCACCTCTCCCAAGAGGTGGGGAGCATAAGCTTCATCATCTGCTTGGTCACTGCATTGATCAGAGTTCAACTTCTTTCTGCAAACATTCAGTCATTTTCAGTCGTTTTCAGGCATGTCCAACTCTTTGTGAACTCATTTTGGGACTTCCTGGGCAAAAATTCTGGAATAGTTTGCCATCTCCTTCTCCAGCTCATTTTATAGATGAAGAAACTAAGGCAAACGGGGCTAAGTGACTTGCCTAGGGTCACACAGCTAGTCAGTGTCTGAGGCCAAATTTGAACTCAGGTGCTCCTGACTACACAGCTGGTGTTCTATCCACTCTATCACCTAGCTGTCCTATGGGGAATTTTCAATGTGGAAACTCTACTGATCTAGCCATCTCAATAAATAAAAAAAGAACTTACTAACACCCTGAACAAGTCACTTAACACTGCTTCAGTTTCCTCACTATAGAATGGAGATAATAACAGAACCTACTTCCAAAGGTTGTGAGGATAAAATGAGACAGATATACACATACATACACCTTTCTCTTCACCCTACTGCCTTAGAAAGTTGCTTGGGACACTGTCAGGTTAAGGGACTTCCTGGATTCATAAAGTCAGTATTATGTAAAAGGCAGGACTTGAACCCAGGTCCTTCTAACCGCAATATGTTGCCTCTGATTATTATCAGGCTACAGTTTATATAGACCATATAATATTATAATGACCTATAATATTGTCATGGTCTAGTCTGTGGTCTACAGGTCCATTGTGTATTGGATGATATGTGGTATGTATTATTTAATACATGATCTATATTATTTAGCTTCTGAGGAGTCCTAGTTTTGTTTTCATACCCTATCTCTGATAACCAATAAATCATACACCATACAATTTTTGATATGGTATATTTTTGTATGTACACATATATTTATATGCCTTACAAAATGCTTTCACATACATTCTCTTTTTTGAGTTTTATAACAACCCTATGAGACAAGTAAGGCAGGTTTTAAAACTCATTTCAGAGAAGGAAAATGAGGCTCCAGGGGGTTGTCTTTCCCGATCAAGGGCATACATCTAGTAAGGAGAAGATATAGGATCTGAACCCAGGTGGATTAACCTGGAAATTCACTCAAATTGACCTGCCCAAATTCATAGCATCACTTAGGGTCCTTCAAAGTGGTCAAGAGTCTTAGCTCAGACTCTAAATTCTGTCTCCATTTCCTTTCCCAACTCCCAAGTAACAAAATTTTTTCATAGTATTTCAAAGCCGCATAGAAAACTCCCCAAAGCTTCAGTACATCAACATAACATAACAGTATGCCACTACTTTGTCTACTCTTCTTAGCACAACTTAAAGATAACATAATAATGACTCACATTTATTTGTATAAGGCTTTAAGATTTACAACATACTTTCCTCGTAATAACTCTTTAAGATAACTACTATGCATTATCCTCCCAATTTTTGTTTTGTTTTGACTGGACCTGTGTTTTCACAGGTATTGAGGATTCCTGAAAACGAAATCCCTCTATAAAATGCAGGTCTGCACCTGCTTTGCAACTTTAGTCATAGAGTTCCCTGGGGCACTGAGAGGTTAGATTACTTGTCCATTTTACAGGTGAGCAAAATAGGTGCAGGAGAGGTTAAGTCCAAACTCCTAACAATTAATGTAGGAACCTAGGCTTGAATTCAAGTCTTCTACTCCCTAGTTCTCTTCTCATTTAAATTTGTGTTAGTGATAACAGTGATTCAAAGCATGTTAACACTTTAGTTAATTGTGAAGACTTCTAAAAATTCTCAAGAGTCAGGGCAGCTAGGGGCACAGAAGATACAGATCTGGCCTTGGAGTCCGGAGGACCTGAGTTCAAATCCAGCCTCAGACAATTGACACTAGATGTGTGACCTTGGAGAAGTCACTTAACCCCGATTGCCTAAAAAAAAAAATTCTCAAGAGTTGAGGGGCAACTAGGTGGTGCGGATAGAGCACCGGCCCAAGAGTCAGGAGGACCTGAGTTCAAATCCAGCCTCAGACATTTCACACTTACTAGCTGTGTGCCTGGGCAAGTCACTTAATCCTGATTGCCTTGCCCCCCCCCCAAAAAAATACACATAGGAATTATGAAATGGAATACTCTTGTACTATAAGAAATGATGAGCAGACAGACTTCAGAAAAACCTGGAAAGACACTTATATGAACTGATGCTGAGTGAAGTGAGCAGAACCAGGAGAATACTGCACACAGTGACAGCCACACTGTGTGATAACTGACTTTGATAGACTTGGCTCTTCTCAGCAATGGAGGGAACTAAGACATCTTCAAAAGACTCATGATGGAAAATGCTGCCCACATCCAAAGAAAGAACTATGGAGTCTGAAGGCAGATGGAAGCAGACTATTTGCTCTCTTGGTTTGGTCGGTGTTTTGTTTTGTTTCTTCTTTCTCATGGTTCCTCCCACTGGTTCTAATTCTTCTTTACATCATGACTAATGGAAAAATATGCTTAATATGAATGTATAAGTGGAACACATATCAGATTGCATGCTGTCTTGGGATGGGGGGAGAAGAGGGAAGGGGAGGAAATTTAAAACTCAAAATCTTATGGAAGTGAATGTTGAAAACAAAAAATAAATAATTTTTTTAAATAAAGAATTGATCAAAGTTCTTGGTCATTTGTTGTTGGTAAGCATAGGAATGATACCCGTTTTCTGAAAGCGCACTGAGAGTAGTGATTTTTTTCATTCTTTGTACTTGTGTCTATAGGACTTGGTATAAGATCTGGCAAACAGTAGGCAGTAAAATGGTTGCTGATTGACTTATTAATGGTCTGGTCTGGTTTACCTTTCAGGGCATTGGGAGGGCCATTCTTAGGATCATCCTTCACTTGGTTTCCTTGCCACTTGAGGTCTAAAAGGCCCAGTCTATGTGGAGTTAGTGCCAGAGGTTTTTGTGGAATTCTCATTGCCCTACAGCAGTGGTTCTCAAACTTTCCATCTCAGGACTTCTTTCCTTTTTTTTTTTTTTTTGCTTTTTTTTTGCTCAGGACTTCTTTATGTTCTTAAAAATTATTGACACCTGCTCCCTCCCCCACGGTGGAACTTCTGGGCTTCTGAAAGCCCAGGAAATATTGTCCCAGGAAAAACCCTGGAACATCTGAACCAGAAGAAAGGTGGGGGTACAGTAGTCCAGTAGCCCAGGTAGTTTGAAGGATTAACGGGAAAGGCCCCTCTTGCACTGGGCGGAGGGAAGCAGTACAGAACAGGAAGCGTCCCAGCAGCAAGCTAGCAGAAAGCCCCACCTCACCACACCAGGGGGAGATCCTGAAATCCAGGTAGTGGAACAGGCAAACACCAACACCTGAACCCCTGAGTGCCTCAGTAAGGGCGAGGGAACCAGTGGAAACCAGCTTGGAAAACCACCAGGAGCCTCAGCATTCTACAACAACTAAGTCTCCCAGTGCCTCAGCAAAACTAAGGGAAGCAGCACTCTAAGAGGCCCCAGGCAGATAAACATGCTGCAACATCTATCTGAAAGGGGCTGAAGAAAGCAAAAGGAAGGAAAGGCCAGGGTGAGCAGGAAATCTACAGGAGCCACACTAACCAATCCTACCCCTAGAGTTCCACTGTTGCTGATTCCAGCCCAATACCAGGTAAGCTGCCAGCCTCCAACTGCCAGCACTGCAGGCCCCAGCACACAAAGCCAGTGACCAGGCCCTAGGCTCCCAACACAAGAAGCTTGGGTCAGTGCCCTCTGCTTCCCAGCACAAGAGTTCAGTCTCTTTAAAGGCCAGGAAATAAGCAAACACCGTGAGTAAAAAAAAACGTACGATAGATTCTTATTATGGGAAGAGAGAAGATCAAAGCAGAAATTCTGTCAACAAACCCACATCTGGAACCTCAAAAGGGAATATGAACTGGTCTGAAGCCCAAAAAGCCTTCTTAGAAGAGCTCAAGAAGGATTTTAAAAGTCAAATGAGAGAGGTAGAAGAAAAAAATGGGAAAAGAAATGAGAGGTATACAAGACAGAGTCAATAGCTTGGAAAAGGAAGGACAGAAATTAAATGTAGAAAACAAGTCCTTAAAAAATACAATTGGCCAACTGGGAAAAAAAGTACACTGAAGAAAACAAGTCCCTAAAAAATACAATTGACCAGGGGGCAGCTAGGTGGTGTAGTGGATAAAGCACCAGCCCTGAAGTCAGGAGGACCTGAGTTCAAATTCGGCCTCAGACCAAACACTTGACACTTGCTAGCTATGTCACTTAACCCCAATTGCCTAAAAAAAAAAATACAATTGACCAACTGGAAAAAAAGTATGCTGAAGAAAACAAGTCTCTAAAAAATACAACTGGCCAAATGGAGAAGGAGGTACAAAATCTAACAGAAGAAAACAATTTGTTAAAAATTAGAATTGGGCAAATGGAAGCTAATAACTTTATGAGACAGCAAGAATCAGTCAAACAGAAACAAAAGAATGAAAAAATAGATGAAAATGTAAAATACCTCATTGGTAAAACAACTGACCTGGAAAATAGATCCAGAGGAGACAATTTAAAAATTATTGGTCTACCTGAAACTCATGATGAAAAAAAGAGCCTGAACAGTATCTTTCAGGAAATCATAAAGGAAAACTGCCCTGAGGTCCTAGAACCAGAAGGTAAAATAGCCATAAAAAGAATCCATTGATCACCTCCTGAAAGAGATCCCAAATGGAAAACACCAAGGAATATAGTAGCCAAATTCCAAAATTACCAGGTCAAAGAGAAAATACTTCAAGCAGCCAGAAAGAAACAACTTAAATATCATGGAACCACAGTCAGGATTACTCAGGACCTTGCAGCTTCTACATTAAAAGATCATGGGGTGTGGAATATGATATTTCATAAGGCAAAGGAGCTTGGATTACAAGCAAGGATCAACTACCCAGCAAAAATGAGCATGATCTTTCAGGGGAGGAGATGGATAAAAATGACAAAAGCCAAGATGTCAGATATTCTTGAGAGAGAAAATGTGATTACAACCAAGGATCAACCACCTAGCGAAAATAAGCATGATGTTTCAGGGGAGATGGATATTCACTGAAATAGGGGACTTCCAAACCTTCCTGATAAAAAGACCAGAGCTCAACAGAAAATTTGGTCTTCAAATACAAGACTCAAGAGAGACATAAAAAGTTAAAGAGGACAGAAAAACATAACAACATGTTATTAATAAGGGCAAACTGTTTACATTCCTACAAAGGAAGATGACACTTGTAACCCTTAAGATCTGTATTGTTATTACAATTGTTAAAGGGGTATACATAGAGGGGGTGGGTATAAGTTGACTTTGATGTAGTGATAAAAAAAATCTAATCAAGTGGATTAAATGGATCCAAGTAAGTGGATTAATCTGATCTAATTAAGAAAATGTACTGAGAGAAAAGAACGGAGGAGGCAAACAAGGGTAGATTACATTACAGGAAAAGACATAAAAATCTGTTACAGTACAGGGAAAAAAGGGAGGGAGATGAGCATTGTTTGAACCTTACTCTTATCAGACTTGGCTCAAAAAGGGAATAACATAATCAGGTACTAATATTGACAGACTTAACCCTTCTCAGCAATACAAGGATCCAAGACATCTCCAAAGCCCTCATGATGGAAAATGCTATCCACATCCCAAGAAAGAACTATGGAGTTTGAATGCAGATCAAAGCATACTATTTGCTATTTTTTTCCTTCTGTTGTGTTTTGTTTCCTTTTTCTGGTGGTTCTTCTTATTGGTTTTAATTCTTACAACATCACTATGTGAAAATATGTCTAATAGGAATTATATGTAGAGCCTATATCACATTGCGTGTCTTAAGGAGGAAGATGAGGAGGAAGGGAGAGAAAAATTTAAAACTCAAAAGCTTATGTAAGTGATTATTGATAAATCAAAATAAATTAATTTAAAAACAGAGAGACCAAAAAACCCCTAAAAAAAAGAAAAGAAAACTTACATAAGAAGAATGTGTTCATCTTCGTAGGTAAGATAACATATAACTTTCCCATTTAATTTTCTTCACCTTTAAAATGGAGACATAAACATACATCACTTCCTAAGAACTTTGTGTAGATAATTGTTTATAGTAAGCTGCTTTGGGCTCTGGGAAGAAGAGACTGTTTTTGGTCTCTGCGAAATGCTTTAGGATCAATTATAGGTTGTATTATTGAGTGTTCAGTGTGCTTATGATAATCCACTAGGGACTCTGAATAATTTTAAAGAGTGTAGAGAACATGAATAGCTGTATTGAATTGCTTGCCTTCTCAACAGGAGGGCGTGAGTGGGGGTAGGGGGGAGTGAGGGGGTTGAGGAAAGGGAGAGGGAGGAAAGGAGAGAATTTGGAGAGATTGGATTTGGAACAAATTGGATAAATTTGGAATTTGGAGAGAAAGTTTTAAAGACAAATGTTTAAAATTGTTTTTACATGTAACTGGGGAAAAATAAAATAATAAAAATAAATAAATAAATAAATGAAATAATTCTGAAAAAAAAAAAAAAGAAATGACAAGGCAGGAGTGGTTTCAGAAAAACATGACAAGACCTATATGAACTGATGCCAAGTGAAGTGAGAAGAACCAAGTGATCATTGTGCAGAGTGACAACAATGTTGTAACGATGATCATCTGTGAAATACTTGGCTACTCTGATCAATATAATGTTCCAACACAATTTCAAAGGACTCATAATTAAAAAATGCTATCAACCTCCAGAGAGAAAACTGATGAACTCTGAGTACAAATTGAAGTATAATTTTCTTACTTTATTTATCTTGCTTTTTTATATATGGCTAATATGAAAAAGGTTTTCTTGATTTCACATGTAAAAAAAAAGTGTAGAATAGCCATATCGATTGCTGTCTATGACAGTTAAAGTAGCTGGAAAAACTAAAAATAAGGTCGTGTATATCTCATAGAATCATATATAAAATAATAGATCTGGAAGCTTCTCAAGATCCCTATCCAACCCCCAAACATTTTACAGTTATGGTAATGGAGTTCCAGAGAGAGACCCAGTGATTTGTCCAAGGTTTCACGGCATCATTTCAATGATTTGTTGAATCTGTGATCTCACTGAAGTGAGTACTCTATCTAACAGTGCAGTCTATGGTCTAACCAATCCAGCCCATCCTCTGTGATTCTTATTCATCATTCATTTAGTTTGTTCAGTAAGCATTTATAAGCACTGTCTATGGGCAAAGCACACTTCTAGGTAAAAAAAAAAGAAGAAAGAAACAATACCTACTCTCAAGGTGCAATTCCAAGTGTAGCCAGAAAAGTAAATATACAAGATAAATATAATTTTTTTTTCATGGTGGGGAGGTTGGTTGAGAGAGATCAGGAAAGACCTACCATAGCTGGTGGCACCTGGGCTGAGCCTTGGAGATAAAGATTTCCAAGAGGTGGAGGTGAGGCGAAAGAGCTTTTCAAACTTGGGGTGTAGCCAAGTGAAAATGCATAGAGGTAGGAGGCAAGCTTAATGTAAGGGAAGTAGAGTATGGGATGAGAAGCAATGTGAAAAAACCAAGCAGGCTGGAGCCAGGCTGGGAGAAGCTTGTTTTTTTTTTTTTAAGCAATCTGGATTAAATGACTTGCCCAGAGTCCCACTGCTAGTAAGTGTCTAGGGCCAGATTTGAACTCAGGTCCTCCAGACTCCATGGTTGATGCTCTATCCATTGTACCACCCAGCTACCCCCTGTGAGGGTCTTTTAATGGCCCCCCTCCAAAAAAAGAATTTCTGTTTTATCCTAGAGGCAATAGCAAGCCATTAAGACGCCCTGAACAGAACAATGTTGTCGGACGTATGTTTTTGGAATATCAATCTGATGTCCGGGTGGAGGATCAACTGGAGAGATGACAGCCTTGAAGGCAAAGAGCCCAGTTAGGAGATTATTGCAATAGTACAGATGATGAGGGTCTGAATTACATTGTGTGAATGGAGAAGGCTTCTGTATTACATCTAGGATCAAACAACATTCTCTGTCATTCAAAACTCTTCACAATGGGGCCCCTCCGTCTCTTTCTAGACTTCTTGCCCCCCACTCCAGGCACTCTATGGTCCAGTCATACTGGCCTACTTGCTAGCAGATCCCTACACATTCCATTCCATCTCTTTTCTTCATGACTTTGTACTAGCTGCCCCCATGCCTCTCCTCACCTCTTCATCTTAGAATCCAGAGTTTCTCTCAAGATTCAGTTTAAGCACCATCTTCTGCAGGAGGCAGTTCCTGGTCCCCTCAGGTAGTAGTGCCTCCCCCCTAAGATTAATCTGTACATCTACTTTGTAGATATATTGCGTCTAACTATATATGGACACTCTGTCCTTCCTTTTAGGATGTGAGCTCCCTGTGAGGAGGGACTGTCTTGTTTTTGTCTTTGAGTCTTTATTCTAGCATAGTTCCAGGTACATAGTAGTTGCTTAGTAAATACTTTTTGATTTATTGATCAACATGAGACGTTGGGGAGTTAGAATTGACAAGAAAGAAATTGATTTGCTATGGGGAATGAGGGAGAGGGGAGAGTCAAAGATGATTTTAAGGCTGCAAACCTGGATTGCTGGAAATATGATGGTGCCTTGGATAGAAATAAGAAATTTTGGAAGAGTATAATGTCTTGCAACAAATACATAAACAAGAGTTGCAAGACTTCATGCCAACTGAAGTCTGCAACAAGGAAAAACAATAGGAAATCTATGAAATGTTTTTTGTGTATACTTCAACTCTAAAAGTTAAAAGCTTATTTTTTTGGTTTGTTTTTCAATGAGGCAATCAGGGGTTAAATGACTTGCCCAGGGTCACACAGCTAGTAAGTATTTGAGGCTGGATTTGAACTCAGGTCCTCTTGACTCCAAGGCAGGAGCTCTATCCACTACACTACCCAGCTGCCCCCTGAAAGCTTATTTTTACAAATACATCATATCAGAGCCATAAGTACTGTAGATCAACTGGCCTTTTATTACTTTATATTTTGACTTTTGACTATAAATGAATTTTGTTGATTTTTTGTCTGTGACATCTATTTTCCAATTAATAAAAAAGCTGATTTAAAAAAAACCTCATCTGATAATACCTGCCATATTAAAATTCTGTCATAGACCCTAGCTGTGTGACCCTAGGTTTGTCATCTGACCTCTCTCTGCCTCAATTTCCTCATCTGTAAAAATGAGAATAATAACAGTGCCTACCTCAACAGGGTTGTTCTGAGGATCAAATGAGATACTATGTTGTCAGGCACCTTGCAAACCTTAAAATATTAGATAAATCTTAGTTATTATCAGTATTCTTTTCTAGTAGGCCCCCACCTGTCTCCTGTGAGGGAAGAGAGATATTTATCTCATTTCTAGGACTATCCCAGGTTTTTTGGTTGCTTAAAATCCAGCTTCCTTTTAGTGTTCATTTCATTTACATTGTTGTAATCATTGTACTTCTTGGTTCTGCTAATTTTGATCAGTATCACTTTATACATATCTTTCAGGACATGCAATTAAGAGGATATGGAAAGCAGCATCTTAAGGCATTTCCTTCCCCACCATGCTCCACTAATCTTTCAGCAGCACAGACAGCTCATGGCATCCCAGGGGTGGTTATTTCCATTGATGCATAAGAGGAGGCTGGTAGAGGGAAGATAGTCTCTTTTCTCCTTTCCCATTCTAGGTAGAGCTATCATACGCCTAAGGAAGGAGCCACCTTTATCAGGAGTCATGGAATTCTACCCTGAGTGTGGGACCAAAGCCATTGAGTGTGTGTAGCATCATTCTTGGCTCTGGTCTCTCTCAGGGCTCAACTTGTTCATAGGACCACAGATCTAGAACCTAAAGAGACCTTTTCGGTCATCTGGTCCAATGTACTCATTTATAGATGTGGAAACTGAGGCCCAGGCAAAATTATGAGATTTGCCTAAATTCACGTGATTTAGTAAGAAGCAGCCATATTTGAACTCAGGTCCTCTAAAATCCAACACTTCATTATGCCACAAGGGAGGAAGTTTCTCAGACAGCACAATGGAAAGGAAGTGTAGAGGAGGACATTGGCTGGAGGAGGGCCAAAGCTGAGTTTACTATAGTGGGTAGTAAGGGAAGCAGGGAGCCACCTCACATTTCCTATTCCCCCTAAGTGACCCTAGACTGATACTGAGATTCTGTATGGCACTAGTGGCCAGCCAGATCAGACAGTTTGTCTGGGGTCAGCAGCACTTTCTTTTAAGTTGAGTGGATATGTGTAACTTAGAACTACACTAGCCATATCTTAATCATCCAAATGTTGACCAGTACTCAATCAGAATCAATGTAATTTTTCAAAAAATAAATTTTTATTGATGCTTTTAAAAAAATGTTGTCACTTCCCAATGACTCCTCTTGACCCATAGAACTGTCTTTATAGCAGTTACATCTTGTAATTTTTTACCTTTACATCTGTTATCTACATGTTCTCTTCACTCACACAGCCACCACTCTACTACAGGCTCTCCTCACCTCTCACAGGGACTATTGCAATAGCATTTCATTTGGTTTCCAATCCAAGTCAAGAAAACAAACACTTGTTAAGTATCTATTATGTGCCAGGCACTGTGTGATAAGTCCTGGGGATACAAAGTGTTAAGTGTAAGAAGGATGGTAAGAAGAGGCTTTAAAAGTAACACAATGAACCACTGGAATTTACTGAATAGAGGATGATATCTCCTCTCCTCTCTCCTCTCCCCTCCCCTCCCCTCTCCTCCCTTTCTGTCCCCTCCCCTCTCCTTCTTCTCTCTCTCTCTCTCTCTCTCTCTCTCTCTCCTCTCTCTCTCTCCTCTCTCTCTTCTCTCGATTTAGACTCCCTATATTTCAGGTTTCCGTTTTTTAAAGACATAAAATATATCATAAAACATATATTTTGCTTCTTCTGAATCTTTTAAAGTCCAATATATTATTATTAATCTGAATCTTTTAAGTCTAATATATTATTTTTCCCCAATTACATGTAAAACTAGTTTTTAACATTTGTTTTTAAGTTTTGAGTTCCAAATTCTATCCATCCCTCCCCTCCCTCCAACCTCCTTGAGATAGTAAGCAATCTGATAGAGGTTATACACAAGCAATCATATAATACATTTCCATATTAGTCGTTTTATGCAAGAAAACTCAAACAACAATAAAAAAGAAAGTGAAAAATACTTTAGTCTGTATTCAGCTGACATCAATTCTTTCTTTGGAGGCAGATAGCATTTTTCATCATGAGTCCTTTGGTATTATCTTGGATCACTGTATTGCTAAGGATGGCTAAGTCATTCACAGTTGTTCACTGTACAATATTGTTGTTATTGGATATGGGGAGTAGAGAGTGAGGAACAGAGACTGACACCTAGGTTCTGAGCCTGGAGTACTGTGAGGATGGTGCTACCCCTTGATAGCAAAAGGGAAGTTAGGAAGAGGGGTTTTGGGATGGAGGGAAGATAATGAATTCCATTTGGGATGTATCAAGTTCAAGATGTCTAGAGAATATCCAGAGGACCATTTAAAGTTCTTCCCAACCTTGCTCCTTCCTGTCTTTCCAGGTTTCTCATACTTTAGCTCCTTCATGAACTCCACCCAGTAACACCAGACCATTTGCAGTTCTTCACATAGAACACTCCATCTCCTAACACCATACATTTGCACTGACTTTCCCCACATTCCTGGAATACTCTCCCTTTTCAATCTGATTCCTAGCTTCTCTGGCTTATTTCAAGACTTAACTCAGATCCTACCTTCTGTGAAATGTCTTCCTAGTGCCTCCTCTTGCCCTCCCCACCCCAGTCCCTTCCCTCTTCCAATGACACTGCATGTACATAGTTAGATAGTTTGCATGTTATCTCCCCCGTTAGAATGCAAGGTGGTTGAGAGCAGGAACCTGATTTTTGTCTTTCTTTCTATCTTTAGTGCTTTACACAGTGCCTGTCACATGATAAATGCTTAATAAATGCTTGTTAACTGACTAAATAGTTAAGCAAGAGACATCACCTTGAGGACAAAGGTCCATACTGTTCTTCCACTAGCAGTGTGTGGCTGTGAGAGTTGGACTATAAGCTGAGCACCACAGAGTTGATGCTTTCAAATTGTGGTGCTAGAGAAGAAGACTTTTGAAACTCTCTTGAAAAGCAAGATCAAATCAGTCAATACTTAAAGAAATTAATTCACTCACTGGAAGGTCAAATACTGGAGTTTAAACACTTCAGCTTCTGTATTTGACCTTCCAGTGAATTAATTGAATTAATTTAAGTATTGACTGATTTGATGAGAAGAGAGGACTCATTGGAAAAGACCCTGATATTGGGAATGATTGAAGGCAAAAGAAAGAGGGGAAGTTAAAAGGTGAGATGGATAGATAGAATCTTGAAACAACAGCTTTGAGAGATAGTGGAGGATAAAAGGGCCTGGTACGCTGTGGTCCATGGGGTCTTGAAGAGCTGGACACGACTGAATGACTGAACAACCAAAAAACCAACCACATAGGGCATCTCTGACAATGTATGCCTTATTCCATACCTACCTTCCATGTACCACCTTTCTGCCAGAGGGGGAAGGGATGCTTTTCATCCATCTAGCACAGCCAGTTAGCACCCAGGACAAGAGTGTTTGTTTTTCATACCCCATCAAGGATATGGGATCAGAATCTCAATTTTTGTGCTAAAGCGGGATGTTCATACCCTGTCCACAAACTTTTAAATACTAAGTAAATGTTAGTTTTGAAAAGCAGTGTGGCCAAGTGAATTGTACGCTGAACTTGGAGTCAGAGTGGATTTGAATTCTGCCTCAGATATGATGGCTGTGTGACCCTGGCCAAGTCACCTAACCCTGGTGAACCTTAGTTTCCTCACCTGCAAGATCAGTTGAAATCAAGTATATGCCTTGAAAACCTGAAGCACTTTATGAGTCAGCTGTTATTTATTATTTTTAGCAATAGTAATAATAAAAATAAACATCATCTCATATTGCCATTAAGCAGGAAACCAAATATTATCTCTGAGCCCCCTTTCAAGAAGATCTCAAATGGCAGATCCAGGACATTTGAAAAGAATCCTGTAATTGTTGTGTGTGGGTCCTACACCTTATCTGAGAAAAAACAAGCTGCAAAGCCAACCAGACTTTATATTTATATTTAGCATGGGTTTGGCAGCCTGAGAGGGCAGAGTGCCTTGCTTAGAGCTTCTGAGACACTTTCCAGAAGGCTTTGCCATGCAATGTGCCCCTTGTCTCCACTGGTCCTCAAATCCTAAAGAATCAACCCTTCTGAGTTCAGCTCAAGTCTTGAGTTCTGCATGGCATTTTCTTTTTTATGACTAGGCCAATCCACAGGGATTTCTCTCTTCTAAATCCCCTCTGAGTTCATGGTCTGTTTATGTCTAGATGAACAGTCCCTCTTCTTAATTCCAGTGTCTTTCCTCTGTTAATTATTTCCACTTTATCCTGTGTAGTTTGCTTTGTACATATTTGTTTTCAAGTTGCCTCCCTGATAGATTAGACTGTAAACTCCTTGAGGGCAGGAACTGTCTTTTGTCTCTGTTTTCCCAAAACTTAGTACCGTGCCTGGCACATAGTAGGCACTTAATAAATTGACTGACTTCTGTAGCTACCACCACCTTTATTTTATTTTTTTTTAAAGTTTCACTCTTGCTTTTTTTCTTTTTATTTATCATCCTTACTTCCTAATGACTCTTTCTTCTCCCGCCAGCTCCTGTTTGGCCTTCTCTTGTAACCTTGTAATGTAAGTATTGTCAAGCAAAACACACTACGGTTATGTTGAAAATGTCATTCTTTACCTATAGTCCACCACCTCTGTTTCACCAATGTCCTCTGAAGTCATAATTGGACACTTCATTGATTGAGTTCTAAAGTCTTTCAATGTTGTTTTCTTTGACATATTGTGGTCGTCATGCTACACCTTTCTAAATCCCAGGATTCACTCACTCTAACATGACATCTTTTTTTTTATCTCTCTGCCCAGCATATGATTCAGTGTTTGTGGACTTAAGAGGCTTCTATCTCATCAAGAAGTGTTACCCCTATTTATAGTGTGGGTGTTTTTGAGTGCCTCAATGGGTAAGTTAAACAACTTTAACTTATTTCCTAGAATTAGGAACAAAGGGAAGAAGAGAAGGAAGGATTATATAATCAGTAATTATTAAATCTCTGTTTATCCTTTGGGTAGCAATGCAGAGTTACCACCTCAAGATACTCTCCTTCTGGGATGCTTGGGGCAGGTGACCTTTAGCCAATATACATTCTTATAGGTGATGTAGGTTAGCATACTTTGAAGAAAAAGGAAGGAAGGAAAAACAAGCCAAATCTCCTTATTTTACAAGTGAAGTAAATGAGGCCTGGGGAGAGAAAGAGACTTGGCCAAGGTCACACAGTTAAGTAAATGGTGGAGTCAGGACTAGGACCCATGCCTCCTAATTACCAGTCTTTCTATACTAGCTCTATAAACCATACCATACAGAACACAACAACGGTTCAAATCAGCCGACGCATCAAATCTGTTGGGTATGTGATGCATGCAAAGCTCAGACTACAAGTTATCTAACCTGTTTTAAATCCTGTGCCTGCCTCAGAGGCAACTATGAAGTGATGGAATGTTTGGCTATGTTGTTGTCATCTCAATATTAAGTTCTAGAACATTTCAGAAGCCCAGGAACTTTGTAAAATGATGTACGTCTTCTTTTATAAGTGCAATGCTTCTGGTACTATTGTATGTTGTTTGTTGTAGTGGGGCCTTTTTCTCTGTTCCCTTTGAAAGAGTCATTCCTGGAAGAAGTCTGGGACAAAGGAAGAATCCAGTGACAATAGTCAGTCCTTCAGCCTTCTTGACTACACTGTTAACCATCCCCTACCTCTTCTTGACACAATCTCCTCTTGGCTTTGGCTCCTGTGACATTCTGCTAGATATCCTCCAGCCTGACTATTCCTTTTAAAGTCTTCAATCACTATTTCTCCTATTCTTCCAAGGCCTTTCTGTTTTATACCCTATTCTTTTCTCTATCTTTGCTCTTCCTTGGCAATTTTACTTATGTTTTCATGGCATTCATTTGTTACTTTTATGCATTGACTCCCAAATCCATATATTTAGCCTGGTAACTGGGCACCAGAGATAGCCCTTCTCTGATGTGGTAGCCTATTCTGTAGCTATATACAATATTTCCCCTCTCCCTGGACATCACCACCTGCCTGTTGGACATCAGGGGAAAGACCTGCTCAAAGATCTCCAACCAGTGGCAGAAATTGATTGTGACCAAGGAGACGGGATGGCAGACTGGATCAGAGCAGCTTTGTATTGTTCCTGATGGGAACCCCTCCTGGGATACACTAGAATAAATGATCCTACCTTTAGGCATATTTTTCTGTGCCTTTGTTTTTAAAGATAGACTATAAAGGACTTAATTAGATGTAGGAGGAGAGAGAAGTGTTAGTGATGACGATGAGGTTTTAATCTTGGATAACTAGGAGCATATTAAGGATATAACAAAATTAGGGAATTTAGCCCAGTTTTTAGTAGGAAGATGACGAATAACATTTGGACATGTTGAGTTTGAGGTTTTAGTACACCATTCGAGAAGAGATGTTTGACAGGTAAGTTTAAAAGAGAGGACTGTATCAGTTTTAGAAGTGACTCCTTCAGTGTTTCACTCTGCTCCCTTGAGTGAGACACTGGCCAGGTGGTGAGGTCTGACACTTAAAAGTCCTGAGAAATCTAAGGAGAAGGAACACAGGACCTTGGCTCTAATCTTCTTAACATTCCCGTCTAACTGGTCATCATGTCTTGTTAAAAAATCTTCAGTATATGCTTATTGATTTGATTGGCTTCGTCACTGTCTCCTTGATAAAACGGAAACAAACTCAGCCTGGCACTTCAAATCCTCCAAAGTCAGCCCACTTTTCCCAACCAAACTGGACTAATTGTTTTTCAGATTACTCGTGCACTTCTTTCTCCAGGTATTTTGTACAGCCTTATACAACATCATCCACATTTCTGCCTTGAAAACATGCTAACATACCATCAGTTATTGCATATAGACCAAGCTGGCCTGACCCCTTTCCATTCTCCTATTTCTTGGATAACATTGTTTAGATCTTTTCTATGCCTTTATTATCAGAAAGGAGCTAGGTGGTTTAGTGAATAGAGCACCAAGCCTGGAGTCAGGATAGACATGAATTCAAATCTGGCCTCAGACACTTACTTAACTGTGTGATTGCCTTAATCCACTGGAGAAGAAAATGACAAACTACTCCAGTATCTTTGCCAAGAAAACCACATGGACAGTGGTCCACAGGACCACGAAGATCCCATAGGACTGAAGAACACCAACAATGCCTTTATCTCATTCTACCTAGAGGCAGGGTGGCATGGTAAACACAAATTATGTAGTTTCAGGAAGACCTAGATTTCCTGGCTCCCACACAAGAGGGTGCCGGAGCTAGCTCTTACTGGCTCTCATGAGCTGATTGTTAAATTTTCAGTGTTAAATTTACACCTCAGAATCAGAACAAATCAGAACTTGATTTAGTATTTTGTGAATACTCTAGACTGGAAGTGATGGGGAAAATATTTCCAATGCAGATTAAATTAAAAGCATGTTGTGGGTTTTTGGAGAGCCGGTTATTAAAAGTTCACCAGTACAACTCTGCTCCCATAACTCTTAGCTCTGAGATCATGGGCAAGTAAGTTCCTTAATTTCCCTCAGCCTCATTTTCTTTTGTAAAATGGGGTGATAATAGGCAGACAATTACATCACAGTGTTGTGAGCCAAACAGCTGAAGAACTACATAAAGTGCCGTATAAATGTCGCTATTATGGTTATTTTGCATCATACATATTTCTCTATCCCTCTCTATCGAGTTAAAGGGAGGCAACGTGGTATAATGGAAAATATATTGGCCTTGCAGTCCGGATAAACCTGGGTTCAAATCCTATCTGTGACGATCATTACCTGTGTTACTTTGGGCAAGTGTTCTCTGTAATGCTGGGATACTTGTAGTAACTTTTTAGAGTTGTTGTGGGGTTCAGATGAAATAATGCATGCGAAAGTGCAGTATAAACATCAGTGATCATGTGACTGCAATTTCCTTGAAGTCAGAGGTTGTTTTCTCCCCCACCTTTATACTGCCAGTACCTACTAGCATAATGTCTGGTACAGAGTCCATAAAAGGTGAATTGAATATTTTCTATTTCAGCCTTGGAGAAAGGAAAGGAAACAAAGTTGGGGATAAATAATGGCACCTGAATGAGTAATAACTCCCAGGGGACACACAACAGTAACTGCTTCTTCTAAAGGTCAACCTTGACCTTCAGGGGAGAGGAGAGAGTCAGAATGTGCCTCCTCCTGACTGTCGTAGTGCCACAGACACTGTAGAACTGGGAATTACCTCTGGCAGGCTTGAGACCAGAGCAGCTGAAAAAGGTAGCGGGTAAAAATATAGAAATGAAGACTCCTGGTTCTACCACTTAACCCTCCAGGGCCTTTCCTTCACCTCTTCTGCCAATTACTAGATGATGTGGAAGGCTCCATTCAGTTTTAATATTCACTGATTCCATGAGCACATAATGGGGGCCTGACCAGGGAGGTACGTCACAGACTTGAGGTTGCATTTGTCATGTTGCTGAAGTGTGTGTTACAATGTTTGTTACTGTAGGATATGGATAATAAGTTCCTGGGACTTAGCCTGTTTTTGGTGAGGGGTTGACAAACCTTTGATTGCACTGTGTAGTTTATGAGGATGTTTGGTTGTATTATATGCATTGTGTTTAGTTAGCCCTGGGCTTGGGTATAATGTTACAGGGATGCTCACCAGGTTTTTGGAAGAAAGATGCAATCATTTATGTAATAATAAGAGAAACACATGTATATATGTAAATATATTATTACTATTGTATGTATATGCAAATATGTATACATACTGTAATAATAATATTGTATTTAGGGCTATTTATGAAAAATACTGATATTGAATTAAGGTCAATGATTATCATTAAGAGCGTACGTAAGGTTGCTTATAAGTGTATATAAGAGTACATATAAGGTTGTTTTACTCCAAGAATCTCATTTTGGAAAACTTTAAAGTACACTCCTTGGCACAGAGTTAATACTCCTTAATAATGCTTAATAGTGCTTGTTGACTATTATTAGAAAGAAAACTGGTCTGGGAAAACCAATAAGCTTGTGCTTTATTTTCCCGGCTTTCTTTTGTGACCTTGGGCAAGTCATTCCCTCTGGTCTATAGAGACTAATCTGTACAATAAAGGGATTGGCCTGGAAGAACTATTCTCTTGGGGCTCTAGAACACCACAATTTGGTGCCTCTCAGATCCCTTTCAACTGAAATTCTAGGATCAATGATTCTTCACTTCCACCCGCTTTTACTCCCTCCTGCTTCCTAGCAGATCAATTTCAAAGGTCATTTATTTCACTGTCCTGGAGCAAGTCACAATCTGCCTCAGTTCCTTCATCTGTAGAATAACAATACCAGCTATGTAGCTCTTTAAGCTAAAAGCCCCACACTGCTTTTTTTCCTTTCGATGTCAACTCGAATTTATTACGCGCCTACAAAGTGCTAACTGGATGACCTTCTAGCCACTACGCCACTGTTTTCCTCCGTACAGGACATCATTCCCATTTTATAGCTCAGCAAACTGAGGCAAGAAGCTCCGTCAAAAGTCACGGAGGCACTGATTGCCACTTAAAAGTCACACCTTGAACCCAGCTCCTCCAAGCAGGCCGGGGTTATCCCCCTGGACCCCTTTACTAGGGCGAGCGCGCCGCCTCCCCCACTGCCCCGCCGGCCAGACCACGACCCTCTCGGGGCTGTCTCTCCTCCACATCCTTCACTCTATCATGGAGCGAGCGCTTAGGCTCTTCTCTCCAACCCCCCACTCCTCCTCCGCTTCCCCCCCACCCCGGGCCTTCCCTCCCGCTCGTTCCACCGAGCTGAGGTCACGCGGGGGACGTCACGGGGTTGTGACGTCACTAAGGGGCGGGGGGACTCCGGAGAGGAAGGGGCAGGGAGGGGGTGGCCCCTCCACCCCCCCGCCGGGCCGCGGCGCCTGCGCAGTGGGTGCGGCGCGGAAGGAGGAGGGAAAGGAGAAGGTGGAGGCGGAGGTCTGGAGAAAAGGGGGGGAGGTGGAGGAGGAGGAGGAGGAGGAGGAGGCGGCGGCCGCGGCGGCGCTGGGGGGGGGGGTGGGGGCGGGGGCGAGCGCGGAGCGTGAGAGCGAGAACGAGAGCTAGCGAGACTTTGCCCCCATGAAGCGGTGAGAGGCCCGGGGCCTACCTACCTACCTACCTCAGCCGGGCAGAGCGGGCTCGGGCTCGGGCTCGGGCTCGGCTCCGGGGGGCGGGGGGGGTGGAGCCGGGGGAGCAGCGCCCGGCGGCGGCGGCGGCGGGAGGCACGGTTGTAGCGGCGGCGGCGGCGGCGGTCTGGGCGGCAGGGGTGTCTGGCCCCCGCCATGGAGGGCATGGACGTAGACCTGGACCCGGAGCTGATGCAGAAGTTCAGCTGCCTGGGCACCACCGACAAGGACGTGCTCATCTCCGAGTTCCAGCGGCTGCTCGGCTTCCAGCTCAACCCGGCCGGCTGCGCCTTCTTCCTGGACATGACCAACTGGTGAGCCCGGCAGCGCGCCGCGGGACGGCCGGCCAGGGGCCCCGGAGGGACGGCGGAGCCGGCTTCCCGGCCCGGGCCGGGGCAGAGCTCCGGGGCCGGGAGGCCGAGGGGCCGGGGAGAGAGCAGAGGGGCCGGGGCAGAGTTGGGGGCCGGAGCAGGCAGGGCTTCGGGAAGGAGATAAAGGGTGAGGGGCAGAGTTAGTGAGGGGCCTGTCCTGGGAGGAGCTAGGACTTAAGCAGGGGGCAAAGATGGGCTTGGGGGAGTTGTTCTGGGTTCGCTGGAAGGGGTTGAGCCATGGGAGGAGAGGTGAGGGATTCAGGAAGGTTTAGGGGAGGGGGGCAGCCGGGAAAAGGGAGGAATGTTTTGGGAATTGAGTGATTTTGTGAGGCTAGGACCCCGGGGAAGTGGAAGAAAGCAGTAGGTAAAAGTTGGGATAACACTGGAGGAGGAACAGTGGAGTAACTAGGGAGAGTTCAGAGGCAGGGGTTGAAGAAACTTTTTCCTAAAATAATAATACCTTGGAAGAAAGCGGAATGCTTTGGGAGGAGAGTTTGTGAGGAAATCAGGGCTATCTGAAGAAGACGTAGAGAAGGGAAAAGGCAGGGGAGAGGGAAGCTCAGAGGGACGAAGTCTTTAGATTAGGGTGCTTGTCTGTTCTCTGAGCACCTTAAGGTTCCAGTAAGGGGCATAGTACTCTGGGATATAGTTAAAAGGAAGGGGGGGGGGAGAAGGTGCTTTTCTTTTTCCTGAAATGGGTTTTTTTTAAATGGAAGGTAGAGAAATGGAAAACTCTTAAAGTGCTTAAGAGTAAGCCAGTTTTTAGCAAGCTCATTTCTCTTTGGTCAAGATGCAGTGGAGGAGATGCACTTTACCCTTTGTGTTGGGCACCCAGTCTCCTGACGTATGGCACCTTGTTTTCCTTGGCTTTAATCCCACAGCCTACCATCCTCTTATCCTGTTCTCACTGAATTCTGCATAAATACATTTAAAGGACCACAACGAGAAAAGTGACTGTTAACCACAAGCCCTGTTCAATTTTCTACCTATCTTTGAGGTCACATGTGTTTATTGAATTGATACAAGCACCAGTGAGTCCACTGCCAGTGTCTTATGTATCAGTCAGACCAGGCGTAATATTTGCTTTTTCCTGCTTCCTGCATCCTCAGAAATGTCTCTCTGCTCTTTCATGGTAGTTTTTTTTTTGAAGACTAGTAGTAGTAGTAAAATGGAATTGAACCACTTACTTGACCTCTAAAGTCCCAGTTAAGGCCTGGTGCCTAAAAAACTTTGTCATAAGTAGCAGACTGTATTTATATTCTCTTCCTATGTACAATATACATCAAATTTTGAGACATTGCTTTTGTGTCCTGCTTTGTGTATTATCATTTGATAATGCATGTGTAGTGCATTAAGATTGGCAGAGTACTTTTTTTAAAACAGTTCTCTGAGGTAGGTAGCACAACGATTTTCATCTCTGTTTTATAGATAAGCAAACTGAGGCTCAGAGACACTAGGAGTCACTTGACTGGTAGGATCACAGCTCTGTCACCTGTCAGAATTGGGATGAAAATCTAACTTTCCTGAATACTGTCTATATAGCTCTTTCTCCATGGGTGCTGCAGCTTATAGTAATTCCCTCCCTTCCTCCCTCTGAATGCCTATGGCCCTCATTGTCTGTACAGCTATTCAGCATTTATCATATATACTATTCATCATCATTTATCTAGTGTTTAAGTAACCTCCTTGAGGACAGGAACTCTTTGGAACTTCTTTGGAACTTAGCATAGTGCCTTTTACATAATAAGTATTCAATGAATAGTCAATGAAAAAATTGAGAAGAAAATCTATTGAAGAAGTGTCTTTTGGACATTTCTCTCCCAACTTCTAGCTTGTTTATAGTAGCACAGAATATAATTAATCCAGTGATCTCATTTGGGATGGATCATTACTTTCTTCAATTTGCCAGTGTGTCAGTGGTGCCCTTTAAATCCTGCTATTGTTAAGTTTAGTGGTTTCATGATAGTTTTTATTTTTAGTAATAGGATAGAGTTAGGAGCTAAGCTTGTGATTTCATTGCAGTAGGGAATGCCCAAGTAAGGAAACACCTTCTACCAGTGTAGTTCACTTTTCTGTAATTTATAATCTTAGTTTAGAACAATTGTAATTGTTAAGTTCAATGACTTAACTACGGTCACAAAGCCAGTATGTACCAGAGGCCTGGCAGGTCCTTCTGACTATCTGCTAAATATGGTGGTTGGAAAACCTTGCTGTCTAATGTAATGAATATTATGAGCCTGGAGAGAGTCTTATGTGTTTATTTATTTGGCATCTGAAATGTTTATTTTTAGGTATTATGACAGGTGAAGAATAGATGATAGTGTAAATAAGAATTTAAGTGACTTGAATACTTTTTTTTAATGACAAGCATTTTAAAGGGTCTGCACTTTCGTAGATGATCATGCAATAGGTACAATACGTAAATCACTTATATGTAACTGTAACACTAGATATATAACAGTTTTCAGGGTGAAGGTGAACCATTCAGAAAAGTTTCTGAGCACTTTCAAAAAGTATGATCTTTAAAATCATATAAGCTTTTGGGGTTTATCAGAGTCTACTGAAGGGGTAATCCAGTTTTTAGTAGCAAATTTTGTAGGTATGGAAGTAATGTTTTCTTCGCATTAATTCTAAAATAAAGGAATCATTAAGGAAATAATAGTAAGAAAGCTTGTTCTCATTTTATGAGTAAGTTATATAAACTGATAATGATATTTTAAAATGTTTCTGTTGACCTGGGTGAAATAGTTCACTTAGTTTTTATTTTAATCAAAATCATTTCTAGGTAAAATTACTAAAAATTTAGAATATTTTGTTAAAATAAACATTTAAGTTTTAGAATACACAGGCTTACTCTCTTAGTTAAAAATAATTTGCATGTCTGTTGCTTTTGGAGATAATTGTCTGATGGTTCTTCAGTAGTCAGTCACTAGTGATGTTTTCCATTGGATGATTGCACTTCTCAGTGACTGCACAAGCAATATGTTTTAGTTAGTAAATAAAATAATCAGTCAGCTCTCTGATGTATTTGCATAAATAATCTTAAAATCCAGTTAAATGTTTTGCCATGTATACCATTTACTTTGTAAAAATGAAACCAGTGTTATTCTGAATTATAAAGATTATACAATCTTAAGATTGTATTCAATAAGAATGAACATTTTGTAGACAAAATGTAGTAAATTGATTGTTTATGATTAGTGATTTAAATTAATGTGATCTGTAAAATCTGTCTTGGGTAGTAACTTTTAAAGAACTATATAGAAAGTAGTTTGGGATATTTTTGTGTAATTTAAAATCCTAGTGCCACAAGCTATAAGTTACAGAACAGTTTTAAATATGCATTGATAGATGGAGTTTCGACACTAGGAATTCCTATCCTGATGAATTTGTGGATGTGGTACCCCCAAAATTGTAACCAAATGCCCATTTTAGTTTTGTGTATTTTTGCAGTATTCACACCAGATGAGGAGTTGGGGTTAGGGGAAGGGAATAAGCATTTATTAAGTGCCAACTCTGTGCCAGGCACTTTACATCATTTGATCCTCACAACAACCTTGCTAGGTAGTTGCTTTATTATCTCCTTTTCAGTTGAGGAAACTGAGCTAAACAGAAGTTGTTGCCCTGGATCACACAGTGAGTAAGTGTCTGAATTGTTCAGGGTTATTGGGAATAAGTGTATGAAGCTGGATTTGAGCTTGGGTTTTCCTGACTCTAGGCCCAGCACTCTTATTTCACCACCTAGCTAGCTGCCTCTTGTCTCCTGCTGAAGATCAGTAAGTCTGAAGTTCCCAAATGATAATGGTTATAAAATAAAATTCAAATGATGAAAAATAAACCGTGGAACTTAAAGTACTTTTAGTAGTAGTCATGACGTGAAATGGCTTTTCTTACTGAGATGAATTTTTCACAGAATATGATGTGTGATGGGGGCCTTAGTGGCCAGCTAGCCCATCACATACTCAAAAGGCATCCTCACTACAACTTACCATAGTGGTCATCCAGTGTTTGAAGACCTCCAATATCACCACCTCTCTTGGCAGTCTGTTCTAATTTTGAGCCACTCTGATTTTTAATAGGAGAGTTTTCTGACATCAAGCCTGAATTTACCTATAGGCAACTTCTACCCAATGTCCTGCCCTTTGGGGCTGAATAGAACAAGTCTAATTCTTTTTCCATGTGTTGAGTTGGTACTTGAAATAACTTGTTACAGCTATCCTGTCCTCCCAGAGTCGTCTTTAGGCTAAATAAATGCCCCTACTTCCTTTAGCTAATCCTCATTTAATGTGGTCTCAAGGCCCTTCACCATTATCTGGCTTACTAATTTCCTTCTTAAACTGTAATGCCCAGAACTAAATAAAGTACTTTGAATGTAGTCTAGCTTTGGGCAGAGAACAGAGCTGTTGGACACCTTATTCCTGGAAACCATGCCTCTCTTAATGTAGCCCAAGATTGCATTAACTTTTTTGGCTGCCACTTCATAGTGCTGACTCATTGAGTTTGCAATCCACTAAAACCTCCAGATCTTTTTTAGACAAACTGCTAACTATGTTTTCCTCATTCTCTACTTGTGAAGTTGATTTTTTTTGAGCCTAATTATAAGACTTTACATTTATCCCTATTGAATTTCATCTTCAGTTCAGTCTAGTGCCCAGCATGTCAAGATCTTTTTGTATCTTAATCCTGGCATCTTGTGTGTTAACTATCTTTTGAAGCCATGTGCACATTTGATGAACACACCATCTAAAACCTTATCTATAGTTCATGGCCAAGTGCAGATCCTTAATGGACTGTACTGGAGACATCCTGCCACATTGATATTGAATCATTAACAACTACTCTTGGAGTCTGGCTGGTCATTCAGTTCTGAATCTGTCTCATTAATTGTATTGTTTGGTTTACATTTTCCCATCTTCACAGAATGATATGATGTACTTTATTAAATGCTTTCATTGAATCTAGGTATACTGTAGCTACAGGATTCCCCTGATCTACCAGTTGAGTGACCCTATCAAAAAAGGAAATAAGGTTAGTCTGGCATGACCTGTTCTTGAAGAAGCCATGCTGACTCTTTGTAATCACCACTTCCCTTAATGGATCTTTACTAGCTATCTCTTTAATGATTTGTCAAACAATTTTCTTAGGAGTCAAAGTCAAGCTCCTTAGCCTGTAGTTTGCAGAATACTCTTTCCTTACTTTGAATATGGAACATTCACCCTTCTCCAGTCTTGTGGTACTACTTCTGCTTTCCATGATCTTTCAGATAAATGTGTTACTGACAGTGGCTTAGCAATCATATCTACTAGTTATCTTAGTACTTAAGTATGTAGTTTGTTGGAGCTCAGTGATTTGAATCAATCAAGGGCGAATAAATGCTCTTACTATCCCCTTCATTAATCTCAGATATCAACTCCCTGTTAGCCATTTTAATTGTCATTTCCATTACAAAGGTCATTTACTTTGGCACAGAAAATAAGCAAAATAAGAATTGAGCTCTGCTGTGTTCTCTCTTGGTCCTTGGCTATTATCATGACTGCTTGAAGTTTCAAGGACAGATGATCTATCCATTCTTTTTATCCTCCTTTTTCTCTAGTATAGCTCAAAACCCCCCACTCCTGTTCAATTTCTTTAGCTTTCTTCACCAGCCTCACATGCTTAATTTGAGTACTTCTGGCTTTTCTGTGGGGTTGTACTGTGTTGTTTTTTAAACATCTTAAGTTTGTGAGTGAATTGCCTGTCTGTCCACGTCAGCCTCTTTAGAAAAGACCCGTTTTTCTTCATTGGCATTGTTCTCTTTTATGTCTAAAGCATTTCATTCTTGAGCATTTCTCATTTCTCCTAGCTTCCTCTGTAAAATTTAATCCATAAGATCCTACCTTTCCTGTCTCTGACTAGTTGAAATTCTCCTCTCCCTTTCTGCCCCAAATTTTGAGGAGACTTAACAGACTATAATTAGATTTCCTCTCTTTATCACAGAGTCTAGGAGAGAATGGTCGCTTCTCCACAGGGTGTCCCGTCATTTTCACTCCAGCAATCAGTTCTTCTGTGATAGTGAGAAT
Organism: Phascolarctos cinereus; assembly: GCF_003287225.1. Lineage (NCBI taxonomy): Eukaryota > Metazoa > Chordata > Mammalia > Diprotodontia > Phascolarctidae > Phascolarctos > Phascolarctos cinereus. Next base: position 242,715,100 of record NW_027555958.1, read on the forward strand.
CAGATTCAGAATAGAATTTCCATTATTGGTTCCTCCACCTTTTAAAGTCTGAAATTATCATTAAGACAAGTAAAAAGGTTAGTAGTTGCTTTGCTCTGGGTAGAGAGAGTACTTTAGTAGCCATCAAGACAATTGAAGTCCCTGGCTCTGTGCCAGGCTTGTGATCTGTTTCCTAAATTTAATCATTTATTTCTTCTTTCTGTTTAGGTGGTCTGTGGTATAGTCTAATAACAAAATTGCTTCTGTTTTTCCTTCCACTGATCTGCGCCCAAATGTTTTCCACAGTGCTTCCCCTGCTTTGCTTCCTGGATTTCCTCATGTGAGTTATCCTGTTTCTTTGGAATAAAGTATATCCATCCAGAGTTATGTTCCGGTTATGAGTTTCAGTGTTACCAAGTCTCAGTTATAACTGAGGGCAAATTTGCTCCCTCTTGTTATGACCTCTGATTCTTGTTACCTTAGTCATTTGAAGTATGGAATAAAATTATGACTATGGTAGTAAATGTTAGACCTAGAAGAGAACTCAAGATCTAGTACATTTTAGTTTTTCCTAAAAGATATGTCTAATCTTTCCAGAGTGTTGTCCTTTTATTCTTGGTCCTTAAGGACAGATTTACATGTTAGTCCTACATAGTATTTTAAATACAATTCAACAAGTATTATTTAATCATTTTGCTAGTTGTATATGGAATTCTATGCTTAGGCACTGGAAGTCCAAGAAGTTGACAGTCTAGTGGGATAATGTGACAAATTCAAATATAACTAATATAAAATAAATGGTAAGCATATTAGAGAGGTGCAGCCTTGTTAGGTTGAAGGTGGAAAAGACTAGGGAAGGCTTCGTGAAGGAGGTGGCAACATTTGGTTTGGCTTTAAAGAATGGGTATGAATTTTACTTAGGAGAAAAGGCATTGAGGAGATGTATATGAAATTATATGATATGATTATGTGAGAGGGAGCTGACACAATGAATGACAGCCAAGATTAAAAAAAGATTTTTATAGGAGCACTCAATGGGTCATATCTAATAAAATGAAATTAATAGGGATAAATGTAAAGTTTAAAATCTGGCTTCACAAGTATAGGATGTGGAAGGTGTGGTTAGGTCACAGTTGCTGTGAAAAAGATCTGGAAGTGTTAATGGAATGAAAGCTCGAAATGAGTAAAAAGTATGACGTGGCAACGAAAAAATTGAATTCAGTCTTACACTACATTTAGAGAGTCATAGTGTCTTGATTAAAGAAGGTGATGGATACTCTGATTGGAACACATCTGAGATAGTATGTTCAGTTCTTGGTCTCACACTCCTTTCTTGCTCCATACAGTGTTTTGCACACATTAGATGTCTAATACATGATAAACATTCTTGTGTGCTAATAAATTGGCAGAAAAACAGATTAATGGAAAGAAGAGAGTCCTGTTCCATGCATATTTGTCTGTACTGTTTTAGGTAGGAAAGCCAGCAGGTAACAGTGGCACAGTAAGAATCACAGAGTTTGAAAGTTGGGAGGTACCTCAGTGGCCATCAGGTACAACCTGTACACAAAGGAATTCCCAATTAATACAATGCACATGACAAGTGGCCATCTAGTCTCTGCTTCAAGACCTCTAAGGAGGTAGAATTCACTACCACTTGAAGTGCCCTTTTCCATTTTGGACGGCTCTAAGAGGTAGTTTTTCCTGATGTTAAACCTAAATTGGACTTTTTGCAGCTTCTGCCTGTTGGTTCTAGTCCTGCCCTCTAGGGGCAGAGCAATCTTCCTCTTAAATATGATAGCCCTTCAAAAACTTGACCATAGTCGTCATGTCCTCCTGAATCTTTTCTCTTGGCTAAACACGTCCAGTTCCTTCAACAGATCCTCATATGTCATGAATTCAAGGCCTCTTACCATCCTTGTTACCCTCCTTTGGACAATCTCCAGTTTTTCAATATCTTTCTTAAAAATGTGGTGTCCAGAACTGAAAGAGAAAAGAGTGCTGCTGAAAAAGAAACTTTTTTGCCATAAACTGCCCTCCAAACTGCAAGTAAATGGGTATGAGTATTGCTCTATGTAATTGTTCATTTAATACTGAACATACAAACCATGCTATGCCCTAGTAGACTCCACAGTTGTAAGCTCCATGAATCAAGAAGCATGTCTTAATTATCTTTTTATCTTCCCCTGTCTCCTGAGTTCATAACCTCAGGTTTTATCCTTTGACTCCTTACTTTTCTTCACCCTCCATATCCAGTCAATTGCCAGGTCTCATCATTTCTACCTCTACAATATCTCCCATCTTGATCCTTTTCTCTCATAGCTAACATCTTAATTCAGGTCTTTATCACTGCTTTTCCGGACTATTACAGTAGCCTCCTAATTGGTCTCCAAGCCTCTAATCCAAAGGTAGAGAAGCTGTCACCTTGAGGCCATATGTGGCCCTCTAGATCCTCAAGTGTGGCCCTCTGACTGAATCCACAGAAGTTTGTATTCAGTCAGATGGCTGCACTTGAGGACGTAAAGGGTCACAGGTTCCCCATCCCTGCTCTAGTCTTTGTCTTCTCCAGTGGAGCCTCCTCACAACTGCCAAATTACTACCTCCTCCCCATTTATTTGTTTTTTTTAAACTTTTTTTTCCTTTTACATTTTGAGTTCCAAATTCTCTCCCTACCTCTAGCCCCTTCCCCACCCATCAAGAAGGCAATCAATATGATATCAATTATACATGTGGAGTCATGCAAAACATTTTCTTATTAGCCATGTTGCCAAAAAAAAAAAGGCAAGAAAAATATAGTGAAAAAATTATGTTTAAATCTACACTCAGTTCATGAGTTCTCTTTCTGGAGGTGGATCCTATTTTTAATCATGGGTACTTTGAAATTGTTTTGGATCATTGTATTGAGTACCTAATTAGGTACCTTAGAGTACCTAAGTCTTTCACAGTTGATCATCATACAATATTGCTGTTACTGTGTACGATGTTCTCCTGACTTCACTTTCCATCACTTCCAAATTGATATTCCTGTAGCATTAGTCCATCACTCCCCTACTCAAGCACTTTCAGTGGGTCCTGTTGCCTTTAAGACAAAATGTAAACGTCCTTTTGGTTTTTTAAAGCTTGTCATGGTTCATATCAGCCTACTTTTACAGGCTTATTTCTCTTCATTCACTCTGTGTTCCAGCCAAACTGGCCTTCTTGCTTGGCTGTTCTCCAAACTCAGTATTTCTTGTCCTGCCTTATTCCATTGCTCAGGCTCTAGACAAGGCATCTCTCCTTGCCTCCACCTCTTAGAATTCCTAGTTTCCTTCAAGACTTGGCTCCTGTGCCCCCCACCTGTGTGAAACCTTTTGTAGAAATTTGTTAGTGCTCTTTCTCTTAAAAATTGTGTACATCCTTAAGCTGCTTATATGTTTTGCCCTCATCTCCACAGTAGAATGTAGATTATTGAGAGCATGGGCTAGTTTTACCTTTGCATCTGTGTCCTCAGTGACTAGCATAGTTTTTTTTTTACCTAATAGGTGCTTATTAGTAAATGCTTATTGTATTTAAGAAATTTAGCTTCAAGATACTTTTAGAAATAGAGTTGAATCATTCCACAGTGATTTGACTTAGCATAGAATTATCTTTGTGATAAAATATTAGAATTTGAGAGGCATATAGCCAATAATTTCATCTTTTCCAGAAGTCACATGATTTAAGTAATTCCTGAAGACAGAAAATTTATTAAATTCTAATTACTATCTTTTTATGTAACCTTCATTTCTGGATATGTCCCTCACCACCCCTCCTACCTAGTGAGTTAGTCCTATGAATGAAGAAGAAAAAGAGAAGGAAAAAAGAAATTCATCCAAATTAAATCTCATACCCCCTACTTAATACATTCTATGAAGTGTCCTTGACCTCTGCAAAGAAGGAGGGAGATATATTTTCTCACTTCTTGGACCATTCTTGGCCATTTTATTCACAGCATTCTTCTTTGTGGGTTTCTCTTTTAGTGTCCTTTGAGGTCCTATGTATATTTCTTGTTTTGCTTACTCATTCTGCTTCAGTTAATTTAAGTCTTCCCAGGTATCTCTTGAATTTTTCATAAACATTGTTTTTCACTGCATATTCTGTAATTTGTTTAGCCATTCCCTAATTGATGTGCATCTGTTTTATATCCTGTTCTTCATTACCACAAAAAATACTGCCATGAATATTTTGGAATATGTGGGACCTTTCTGTCTTTGACCTTTTAGTTATAACATGTGTAGCTGGCAGTGGGATCTCTGGGTCAGAGTATAAGGATAATTCCAAATTATTGTTTAGAATGCTTTTCTTCTACTTAAACACCTGTGTACAACAAAAATGACATTTTATCTTCTTGTTTTACATTGTTGATAACATACTGATAAAAATATTTTTCATTTTATCCCAACCCATTAAAATTTTTTTATATTTTCTTTTCTCCGTGTTTTGACTGGAACTGAAATTAACTTGGTTCTTCCTCCATATTTTCTGTCTTGGTAGCCATTTGTTATACACCTTAACATGTTTTTGGTGGGGTTTGTGGATCATTTTGATTATGGCTAGCAGTGGCTTCTTACTGCTACTTGTATTAATTTAAACTTAAATTCATCAGGAGTTTTAAGACCCTCCTCCATGTGGTGTTTTTTTTTTTTTGGCTAGGCAATGGGGTTAAGTGACTTGCCCAGGGTCACACAGCTAGTAAGTGTTATGTGTCTGAGGTCAGATTTGAACTCCGGTCCTCCTGAAGCCAGGGACTGGTGCTCTAGCTACTGTGCCACCTAGCTGCCCCCACCATATGGTTTTGCCATATGCATCCTGGCTTGTATTTTCTATTCTAGCTTTGCAAACCCTGTGCAGGGGAAATCCAAATACTGCCCCTCCCTGTCTAGATGGAGCCAGTTATCCAACTCTTCAGGCTGCATTTCCTAATCTGTAAAATATCAGCCTGAAAGCTGCATTAGCGTCCATGGCATATTTAAAAAACACCTAGAGGCGCACTTAAAGTAAGGACATTGGGCAGCTCTCCTGAATTTTTTTTTTTTAGGCAGTTGGGGTTAAGTGACTTGCCCAGGGTAACACAGCTAGTGAGTGTCAAGTGTTTGGTCTGAGGCTGGATTTGAACTCAGGTCCTCCTGACTTGAGGGCCAGTGCTCTATCCACTGCACCATCTAGCTGCCCCTGCTCTCCTGGATTGTTTATGGACAGACATGGACTAGAATCACACAGCATGTGAAGGCATGGAGGGATGTGTTTTGTTCTGTACTGATACAGAGAGATAACCATATCAATTTAGATTCATAGAATTACTGAAGCAATACTACCTCCTTCACAAGATAATTGTGAGGAAAGTGTTTGGAAAGCTGCAAAACAGTGTGTGTATACATAAATTTTTATGTATATACACAAAAAAACCGCTATCTGCATATGTTAATGAGTTACTAGTATTAGTATTGCCTTATGAAGGCTTATCAGTTTTTAACAGGTTACCTGTTTTTCTCATGGAACCATCACTCAATTCCCCTGGGAAAATTCTTATTTTTCTCTGCCTCTCTATGTCCTTTTTCCTTCAGAACTGTTGAAGATTTACTTCCTCCTTGCAAATTTTCCTAACCTTATCTGGCTGTAACACATCTGGCCTTGCACATAATAAATATTTGATTGAATGACTTCTCCAGCCTCTACTTTTTGTCTTCTCAGTTAATTAACATGTATTTTTTGATCTTTTATACAATTATAGTTAAACTATAGTATCATATAGTGTTAGTGCTGGAGGGGGTTTTAAAATGTAAAAGTTCAATCTGATTTTATAGATGAAGAAATTGAAGCCCAGAAGGGTCATGTGACTTGGTCTCATGGTTAGCTTGTTAGTTATATATATGTTCTTATGAGTATGTTTTTACATGTTGAGTATATATATATACATATATATACATATATGTATATATATATATACACACACATATATATATACATATATATAAATATATATATATATATATATATATAAAAAATTGGATCTTTCTTCCTCAATAGATTGGGAAACTTTAATGTTTGCCATATATTTCCCCTGGATGTTATATGTTGAATTTTCCCTTAAGTTTTGGGGTTTTTGTCACAAAAACCTGAAAGTCTTTGAGTTCATTAAATTTCCATTTTTAAATTTCAGGATTTTACTTAACTTTGCTGGGTAAATTACCCTTGGTTGTAGCCCTAGCTCTTTTGCTTTGTGGTCCTTCAACGTAGTAGCTGCTAGGTCTTATATAATCCTTATTGTAGCTTCATGATATTTAAATTGTTTTTTTCGTGTTGCTTCCAGTATTTTCTCCTTAACCTGGGAGCTTTGAAATTTGTCTCTGGCATTCCTGTAAGTTTTCCTTTTGGGATCTCTTTCAGGTGGTGATCGGTGGCTTTTTTCTCTTTCTACTTTGCCTTCTTGTTCTAGAACTTCAAGGCAGTTCTCCTTGAAAATTTCTTGTAATGTATCAAGATTATTTTTTTTCAGGTAGTCCAACTATTATTATTTCCAGATCGGTTGTTTTTCTGATGAGATGTTTCATTTTCTCTTCTATTTTTCCATTCTTTCGATTTTGTCTTGTAATTTCTTAGTGTCTTCAAATGTTATTAGTTTTTCCTTGTCCAATTCTAGTTTTTGAGGAATGATTTTCTTAAGTTTTTGATTCTCTATTTCCAGTGGTTGGCTTTCATTTCATAATTTTCTTGGATTGCCCTTTTTTTCCTAATTTTTTTCCCTAATTTTTCCTTGATCTCTCTAATTTGATTTTTAAAGTCCTTTTTAAGTTTTTCCAAGAACTCTTTTTGTGCTTGGGGACCATTTTACCTTTTTTTTATTGAAAAAGGAGTGGCATTTTAGCTCCATTATCTTCCTCTGAATATGAACTCATATCTTCTCTATCTCCCATAGTAACTATCTATGGTTGGTTTCTTTCTCCTTTGCTTATTCATCTTTATTTTGTTTTATTTTGCTTTTAGCAGCTATTAGTGTAATCAAGTTATAGTCTTGGGGCATGGGGAATGATGTGCCAACCCTTAGGTCCTTATTACTGTTATTTTCTGAGATCTCTCTCACGGTCTAACTTTGGGCTCCCCTCTTTACTCCTAAGCCACAGCTAGGGCCCCCAGCCACACAGTACCACAAATGATTTTGCTTCCTTTGGTCCCTCCAGTGGCTGCAAACTATAGCTGTCCTCTATGCCTCAGAACTGAAACCAGGGACTCTGCTCTCCTGCAAGTGTCCACAGCCAACGTGTCCCTGCCCCTTGCTACTTGCACTCAACAGGTTTGGGCTAGCTCCTTCTCCCTGCAGCCATAGCCTAGGACACATATGGTCAGCACAGCTGTGTTTGGTGTCCCTTAACAGTGGAAGGGCCTTCAGTCTTCTCCTACTCAGCTGTCAGACCCCAACACTGTGAGATTAAAGTTTCTAAGGGTGAGGCTGCCTCTCAACCCAGTTGCTCCCAGGGCTTGTTGTAAATTGATTCTACAGAGTTGGCCTGGAGGTGTCAGGCTACAACTTCGATTCTTGGAAGCTCAGTCTTTCCTGGGGTCTTCTCATATTGTCTTAGGAGGACAACTGCTTTATGCTTTGTTTATATCTGCTGCTCTGAGGCGATGTCTTTTTTTGTGGAGGAAATTTGGAGAGCCTAAAGTTTTCTGACATACTCTGCCATCTTCCCAGAATCCTCACCAGTATATCCACATTTTATAGTTGGGAGAACTTAGGAAACTTTGTTAAGTGACTTGCCCAGAGTATTAAGTATCTGTGATTGGATTTGAATTCAGGTTATCCAGTGTGTCACTTAGTTGCCTTGAGAGGCATCCTTGAGGAGGATATTAGTTAGGAGTAATCAGACTTTTACAAGTGATATTCCACAGTAAACCATATTTTTACCATTACATGATTTACCAGAAGATGTGTAGAATACAGGATCTCATTGTGCTCATTTGTTAATTATGAAAAAGCATTTGATTTGGTAGAAAAATGGTACTTAAATTACTTGCTTCCAAAAAGGTGTCTCCCACTTACATACCAAAATCATTCAAGATTCTTTGAAAGTTTTAACAGATGTGAACTTTTTCTTTTTCTATCTTTCTTTATTTTTTGGTGAGGCAATTGGGGTTAAGTGACTTGCCCAGGGTCACACAGCTAGTAAATGTCATGTGTCTGAGGCTGGATTTGAACTCATGTCCTCCTGACTCCAAGACCAGAGCTTGATCCACCTGGGCTACCTGGCTGCCACTTGATGTGAACTTTTTCATTGACTGATCATGAAAATCAGATGAGGAATAGAGTTCATCACTGTGATGGAGGAGATCCAGCCAAGAGTCCAGGTTGAAGAGGAGTTTTCTATTGCTTGTGAGGTCTTCCAGATGCTCTTGTTTGTGTGTGACATGGTGGTTGCATCAAGCCCTGGAACATTGCAGAGCCTTTTAAGAGGGAGCTGTACTTAAGAATTTGACCTGATTAGCTGCACGGGAAAGACCAAGTAAATAAAGAATGATATCCATGCTGCACCTCCTGTCCACTGCAGGTTATGATGTGTGTGTGGATGGACAACCTATAGAAATTGTTCATTAGTGTGTACCTTCTGAGGCAGAAGGTACAGAAAGACAAGTTGGGCCCAAAATTGCACAGGAGAAGGAATGGGCAAGATTTCAAATTTCAGTGATTCTTTAAAATACCTAAACTTTGCCAGAAACAAATCTAACTTTTTTTATTTTTAAAGAAATTTTTATTGATAGCTTTTGTTTTTCTATTACCTACATTTTCTAATATTTTCTTCCACCCCCTCAACTTTCTTAAAGTATAGAAAAGAGGGAAAATAAACCAATTTTTAAAAACTTCTCAATTTATCAAAAAAATCTGATACAATATAGTATTCCATATACATAGTCTCCCACCTCTTCAAAGAATCAGGGGAAGTAAGACTTACCACTTTAACTCTTATGGTATTGTTTGGCTTTAAGAGAGAGAGAGAGAACACAAGTCTCTTGAGTTGAAAGTGCATATCATTTAGAGGGCAGTAGAGAGGGAAATTAAGTGTGAGCAGGCTCTGTGGTACATAACCATTGAGGATCTTGAAAGAATAGAAATGCAAGATGTCATGAGGGAAATAGAAGATTAAAAAAAGATAGACTGGTCAGCTGGCAAGAGACAACAGGTAAACAGATTGAGTGCATCATAGGTGTCCTTGTGATTTCAGTAAAAAGTGAGGAAGGCCTCCAGCCTGTTGGATACATTCCCTTTGGAAAATTTAGAAGCCGACATGGACAATAATTGCACAGAATGAACAGGCATGTATTAGATTGTGATCTTTGTCATTAGAGGGGAATATCCACATCAGTGAAGTGGCAGATTCATTTGAGTATATGTGTATACTTTGACACTTTGTGACTTCATTGCAAAAATAAGCGTAAGTCAGAATGGCAAAAACTGTGTTGAAAAATATTATTGCTCTAGAATAGGGAGTGGGAGAGACCAAAGAAATGTAGGCTGCACAGTAGCTTCATGTCTTCAGATTGTCAGTACATTTTTTGAGAGCCAACCAACACACACGAAGTACTGTGCACCCTGCAGATGTTGCAGATGCAAAGACAAAAAAGAAATTGTCCTTGTCCTCAAAGAGCTTACATTCTATATAGGGAGACAACATGTGCAAGTGTAAGTATTTATAAAGTAACACAAGGTAATTTGAGAACAAAAGGTAGCAGCAGCAAGGAAGGATGAGGAAAGATTGTTTGGGAGAGGTGGCGTTTGAGCTGAGTTTTAAAGGAAACTAGACATTCTTGGAGGTAGAGGTGAGGGGAGAGGGCCAGAGATGGAGACACCACCAGTAACACAGATTTTAAAATATATTTTTAGGAAGATTGATGCTAGGATAGCCCTGTCGAATGGGGCACTTACACGTTGTATCACCTCTCATAATCAGTTACAACCAACTTTGATTCCGTGTGTACAGTATCCCTTACATCCATCCCCTCCATTTCCAATCCAGTAAAGGCCCTTAGTACTATCTGCCTAGACTATTTGGAACAGCTTTCTTCTAGTTATGGATTTAGAGCTGGTAGAAGAAGGCTTATTGAAGTCCATCCTTCTTCATTTTTTACCAGTGATGAGACCAAGGCATAGAAAATTTAAATGACTTATTCCGAATTTGTAGCTACAAAGTATGTGATTTGAAATTTGAACTTAGATCTGCCTGATTCCAGCCATGTTGCCTTTCCTAACTGGTCTTCCTGCTCTTAATTTATCTTGTACACTGCTGCCAGAATTATCTTTTTTTTTTTTTTTGCCAAGCAGTGGGGTTAAGTGACTTGCCTAGGGTCGCAGAGGTACTAAGTATCAAGTGTCTGAGACTGGATTTGAACTGAGGTCCTCCTGACTCCTGGGCTGGTGCTCTATTCACTGTGCCACCTAGCTGCCCCTAGAATTATGTTTCTTTATCAATGGATCGAGTCCCATCAGTGCATTGCTTAAAAATCTTCAGTGGTTCCCCATTAATTTAAACTGCTTTCATATCCAAGAGCCTCTGTAATGTCTCCTCCCTCTTTCAGTCATTTCTCATACTATTCCATGTCACTAGGTCTTACTTTAAATCGTCTAATCTATTCACCTTAACTTTGTTCAAAAGAAAGAATCTGAAACAGTTGAATGAAAGTACCAAATTATATCATACATTTAAAAAAGAAAGAAATCAGTTTACTGGCTGTTCCTCTGCAAATTCATCCAAGTACTTTTCTTTTTAAATATGTAGTTGTAGTGTGAATGCCGTTACAGTTTTCCTGATGCGGCTTTACAATAGGTCATGCCATCTTTGAATATTTCCTTTTGTTATTTGTATGCATCTATTTTTGTTTTATGATTTCATTCTTTGCATTAATATAATTCATTTGGCCATTCTTTTGTTGTATGCATAGATTTTTTTTAAGGTTTTTGAGGGATATGATTAGTAGCTAAAAGGATTAAAAACTTTCTCTTGAGTATCACATTAGGACTGAACAATTATGTTCTTGGATGTAATGTGAAATGTTGGTACCTGTATATAGGCATACCTCAGAGACATTGCGGGTTTAGTTCCGGATAACTACAATAAAATGGATATTGCAAATAAGCAATTCACATTTTTTTTTAATTTCCCGGTGCATATATTATTATTATTTTTTTTTATTTCTTGGTGCATATAAAAATTATGTTTGCACTATATTGTAGTCTTTTAAATGCAATAGTATTATGTCTTTAAAAATGTACATATCTTAATTGAAGATACTTTATTGCTAAAAAATGCTAACCATTATCTGAGCCTTCAACAAGTCATAATTGCTGGTGGAGGGTCTTGCCTCAATGTTGATGGTTGCTGGCTGATCAGGATGGTGGTTGCTGAAGGTTGGGGTGGCTGTGGAAATTTCTTAAAATAAGATAATGCAGTTTCTTGCATCTATTGACTCTTTCACTTGAACATTTGTAGGGTTATTTATTGACCCAATTTCAGTATGGTGTCTCAGGGCATAGGGAAGCCTGAGGAGAGAGAGACAGGGAATGGCTGGTTAGTGAAGCATTAGAATACACACAACATTTATTAAGTTTACTTGTGCATGGTTTGTGGCACCCCAAAACAGTTAGAACAGTGACATCAAAGATCACAGTAACATATAATAATAATGAAAAAATTAGGAATATTGGGATAATCACCAAAATGTGACAAAGACACGCAATGTGAGTACATGTCATTGGAAAAATGGAGCTAATAGATTTGCTGGACTCAGGGTTGCCCCAAACCTTCACGTTGTAAAAAATACAGTATCTTCGAAGTTCAACCAAACAAAGTATTATGCCTGTATTTCTTGAGCATTTTAAGAAGTTGGCATTGCAATATCTATAAGTGGCAGCCTTACTTTCTTGAAAGTAGGGATGATACTTGCAAATTAATCGTTGATTTTGAGTGGAGAAAAAACTTTTGTTAATCAAATCTTTACTAGGTATGAGATTGTGTGATTGTTCTTTTTTAAGTAATCTACAATCAGAAACCTTTTGTTATTTGAATAAAAAAAACTTGCTTCATGGAAACTGGAATTAAGGTTCTCAGAGGATTTTTTCTTTTTTGTTTCATGGAACTGGTAATCTGGTTAACTCTCAGTAGTTCCTGAGCAGTGATAGTTACTCTGATGAACTGGATGATTGTATTTACTTATTATTAAGTTATGGGGAAAAGAAAGGCACCATATAGAAATTTCTTTAACTTATCTAGCTTGGTATTTAGAATCTCTTGTCACTGAGTTTATATCCCATTTGGAATATGTGGAATATTCTGTTTTTGAGCTACTCCTATTCAAATTAGAGAAAAGGTAGCCACACAGAAATGTTTCTTTTTAAAACCCTGAGTTTGAAGGGCATTTCTCTTTAAAAACAAAATGTGTAATTGGTTTTTTATCAAGTTCATATCTGAATGGTTTTGTGAAATTAAAAAAGTACTAATTAAAAATGTATGTTTTGGGAGATAGATCTGTAAGATAACGACTAGATAATCCCTGTCCCCGGGCAATTTGCCCTCATATTACTGTTTAGCATAATTATGGCTGATTGTGACTGATAGTACTTGTTGCGGTTCACTTTTGTAGTTCATTGATTAACAATATATGTGCTTTAACTTTGACAGTATGATGCCAACTTTGGCAGATAGATTTGACCTGAAATTTTTACCCCTTATATAGATGTATTGTATTTTTGCTTTTCTTTATTTCACCAGCACTTAGCTCAGTGCCTAGCGCATAAGAAGTACTTAATAAATATTTATCGGTTCTTGTAGTTCTTGTGTATGTTCTTTGGTTCTGCTTTTAAAAATTCTGTACCTGTCTTTCTCACAATTCCTCATATGCTTCATTATTTATAGTATCAGTAATAGTAAGACCTAGGTCCATTTATACAAAAATATTTATAACCAACTCTTTTTGGAGTGGCAAAGAATTAGAAATTCAGGGGATTGCCATCACTTGTGGAATGGCTGAACACACTATGGTATATGATTGTGATAGAATACTATTGCGCTATAAGAAATGACAAAGGGAATAGTTTCAGAAAAACCTGGGAAAACTTATATAAGCTGATGCAAAGTGATGTGAGCAGAACCAGGAGAACATTGTTCACAGTAACAGTAATATTGTAATAACAAACAAAAGCTGGGAGAGGTGTCTTTTCGTATCTCCTCTGGGGCCAAGTGTGTTTCTTGAAATTTTGTGACATTCAGTTTTAATTGTTATTCTTAACATTTATGTAATATGTTATCATTGTGTATATTATTTTCTTCGCTTTGATTACTTCACTTGGAATCAGTGCATGTAAGTCTTTATGTGCGTCTCTGTATTCATCATATTCATTGTTTTTTTGTAAGACAGTGATATAATAATAATAATTTACAGAGCATCTGCTGTGTCTCAGGCACAGTGCTAAGTGCTTTACGAATATCTTATTTGATCCTCACAACAGCCCTGAGAGATAGGTGCTATTTTTATCCCTATTTTACTGAGAAGGAAGCTGAGACAGAGTTTGAATGTCTTGCCCAAGATCACACTGCTAGTAAGTGTCAGAGGCAAGATTTGAACTCACATCCTTCTGACTCCAGGCTTCTCATAACTGTCCACTGACTACCTACTACCTACCTAGCTGCCTCAGGTATAATAATCTATTACATTTATATATCACAGTTTGTTTAGCTGTTCCCCAATTAATGGACATCTTTTCTGTTGCACAAAATGCTGCTCTAAATATGTTCATGTATCTCTTTCTGGTATTTACTTAGCAGTGGAATTTCTGGATTAAAAGGTATGGATAATTTAGCTACTTTATTTGCATAATTCCAGATTGTTTTCTAGAATGATTGTACTATATCACAGCTCAGCCAACAAGACATTAGGGGGACTGTCTATAACCCCTACAACATTGACTATTACATCATCTTTTATAATGTTTGCCTATTTGTTGGTTGTGAAGTGAAACCTTAGGATTGTTTTGATTTGCTTTTCTCATTTTATTAGTGATTTGGATCATTTTTTTCATGATTGTCAATAGTTTGCAATTTAAAGAACTATTTATTCATATCCTTTGATCACTTCTCTACTGGGGAAAGGCTTTTGGTCTTACCTGTTTCTATTAGTTGTTTTTATATGTTGGATACAGAACCCTTATCTGAGAAATTTGGTATTAAGATTACTTTCCTTCCAGTTCCTTCTTATACCAGGTGCATAAATTTTGTGAAAAACTTTTAAATTTTGTCTGATATGATAAAAATTATGCATTTTGTCTTGTACAGTTGCCTCTATCCCTTGTTTGGTTAAGAATTCATCTCCTCTTAGTTGTGACAGGTATAGGATCTGCCCCTCTAATTTTTTAAATATTAAGGTCACATACTCATTTGGATTTGTTGTGGAATATAGTATAAGCCTTTCTGCCAGACTGCCTTCCAGTTTTTCCAAGAGTTCTTAATACATAGGGAGTTCTTTCTTAGGTGATTCATGGTCTTGGATTTGTGTACCGCGGTGATACTGAGTTCCATTATTTCTGATTCTCTTATCTGTCCTATTGATCTTTTTTTTTGTTTTTCATTTTTTATTCAGCTATATTATTTATTTTTTTGAATTATTAATTTTTTTTTTGTTTTCAACAATCACTTCCATAAGATTTTGAGTTTTAAATTTTCTCCTCCTCCCCCCCAAGACAGCATGCAATCTGATATAGGCTCTACTTATACATTTCATGTTAAGCACATTTTTCCCATTAGTCATGATATAAAGAGCAATTAGAACTAATGGGGGGAACCATAAGAATGAAGCAATAAAACAAAAAAACAAAGGAAAAGGAGAGCGAATAGTGTGCTTCCATCTTCATTCAGGCTCCATAGTTCTTTCTTTGGATGTGGATAGCATTTTCCATCATGAGTCTTGTGGAGTTGCCTTAGATCCTTGCTGAGAAGAGCCAAGTCTATCAAAGTCAGTTATCACACGGTGTAGCTGTTACTGTATACGATGTTCTCCTGATTCTGCTCATTTCATTCACATCAATTCATATAAGTCTTTCTAGGTTTTTCTGAAGTCTGCCTGCTCATAGTTTCTTATAGCACAATATAGTATTCTGTTACTTTCATATACCACAACTTGTTCAGCCATTCCCCAACTGATAGGCATCCCCTTAGTTTCCAATTCTTTGCCACCACAAAAAGAGCTGGTACAAATATTTTTGTACCTGTGAATCCTTTTCCCATTTTTATGACCTCTTTGGGATACAGACCTAGAAGTGGTATTGCTGGGTCAAAAGGGTATGCACAATTTTATAACTCTTTGGGCGTAGTTGCAAATTGCTCTCCAGAATGGTTGGATCATTTCACAACTCCACCAACAGTGTATTAGTGTTCCAGTTTTCCCACATCTCCAACATTTATCATTTACCTGTTTTGTCTTGTTGGCCAGTCTGATAGGTGTGATGTGGTACCTCAGAGTTGTTTTGATTTGCATGTCTCTAATCAGTAGTGATTTAGATCAGTTTTTCATGCTATTATACATAGCTTTAATTTCTTCCTCTGAAAACTGCTTGTTCGTATCCTTTGACCATTTATTAACCGAGGAATGACTTATGCTTATACATTTAACTTAGTTCTCTATATATTTTAGAAATGAGGCCTTTATCAGATATACTGGTTATAAAAATTCTTTCCCAGTTTTCTGCTTCCCTCTTAATCTTGGATGGATTGACTTTGTTTATGTAAAAACTTTTCAATTTAATGTAATCAAAATTATTCATTTTGCATTTCATAATGTTCTCTAACTCTTTTTTGGTCACAAATTCTTCCCTTCTCCATAGATCTGAAAGGTAAACTATTCCTTGCTCTTCTAGTTTGCTTATAGTCTCAGTCTTTATATCTAAATCATGTACCCATTTTGACTTTATCTTGGTATAGGGTGTAAGATGTTGGTCTATGTCTAGTTTCTACCATACTCTTTTCCAGTTTTCCCAGCAGTTTTTGTTAAATAGTGCTTTTTTTATCCGAGAAGTCTTTGGACTTATCAAATAGTAGATTTGTATAGTCATTGACTGTTGTGTCATACCTAACCTGTTCCACTGATCTACTATTATGTTTCTTAGCCAGTACCAAATAGTTTTGATGATTGCTGCAGTTTCTGATGAATAGGGAATCCTATTCAGCATTTGAATAATGGGTTCTTTTGCCTTAGGAAATACTATGCCACTTTGTGTGTTTGCTATATGCTGTGGACCTAATGATGAACTTCTCTGTTTTTGAATCATTGTCAAATAGTTCTTTGCAACTCAGCCTGTTTACTTTTTAAAATAAATGCATTTATTTTTATATGCATGTATAATCTGTCTTCTCACTGCCCCTACAACTGAACAATAACGAAAGAAACCCTTAAAATAAAACCTTATCATAAACATGCCTAGTCTAGCAGAACACATCCATATTAGTCATACCCCAAAATTTATTAGTAGATAGGTTTGGTAATTATTACTTTGTAGGATATTTTGAAATCTGGTACTCTGATTTCTTCCTAATTTTTTCATTGTCTTCTTGGGATTCTTGCTGTTTTGTTCTTTAGAGTAGATTTTTTTATTATTTTTTTCCTAACTCTCTAATCTTTTGCTAGTTTGAATAATAGGGCACTGGTTAAGTAAAATTAGTTTAGGTAATGTCATTTTAAAAAATTATCTTTACTTGAATTATTATATAGACCTTATATATATAGACCTTATATAGAATTATTTAGGTCTATATTTCGGTAAAAAGTGTTTTGTAGTTGCATTTATAGAGTTTCTGTATATGTCTTGGTAGACAGACTCAATTATTTTACATTCTGTAGTTATTTTGAAAGATTGGCAATACTTATTTATTTTTTATTTGCTTTTTGGTGAGGCAGTTGGGGTTAAGTGACTTGCTCAGGGTCACACAGCTAGTAAAAGTGTTATGTGTCTGAGGTCACATTTGAACTCGGGTCCTCCTGACTCCAAGGCTGGAGCTCAATCCACTGGGCCACCTAGCTGCCCTGGTTGGCATTTCTTTATAAATATTTATACACTGTTCTTGGCATATAAGAACATATAAGAACAGAATTTGACTGTTAATTAGTGGTTTTATGTTTGAATGGCATTCTGTTTTTCCCTTTCTTCAAAGAATTATTTATCTAGTTCCTGGAGCATGATATAGGCACTTAGATTTTTTGTTACAAGTTTGCCTTTTAAACATACTTCAAAAATTTTAATTACAGTTGTTTGATGATTATGTAACTTGTATTTTAAACTCGTTAAAATTTCATGAAAACCAACAAACAGACTTTAAAAAATTAAAATAGTACTGTCTGCTTTTCATTTTCTATACCAGTCATTCTTAAATTTGGCATGTATCTTGTATATTGATACTTTTTCCTGTTTTACTCACACTTACGTTTCCTTGGAAATTCCATTTGGCAAGAACTTTAGGAGAGTCAGTGTCATCTTGAACACAGTGGCAGTTCCTTACCTTAATAGCTTAAATCAGAGGAAGAGTCATCGACAGCTATAGATATGGAATGACTTCTAAACAGATATTTTTAATGGAAAATTGAGTTCTTGAAAGCTAATTATGGTGAAGGGAATGACTAAGCAAAATAGTACTTTGTACAAGATACTCTCTTACCCTTATTATTGGCATCTTTACAATTTATATCTTGAGATTAATTATTTTTCGTTTGTGTTTGGAATTTTAGTTTGACAGAAGGGAACAGTTATTCTTTCTCATAGCAACTCCCAACTTCAGAAACTGTCTTTTAAAATTGAAATTTAAATAGTTTTGGGGTGTGGAAGGAAAGAGGACTCAGTGTTTTTTGTTCTTTTTTTTGGTAGGATGATGATGTCTTAGATCCATTTGAATTGAGTCATCAGTCTAGCACTTTTTAAGCACCTACTGTGTGCTGGACACTGCTAGTTACTGGTTATACACATACAGGGAATTGAAACGGTCCCAACTTTGGAGGATCTTGTAATAGATACCTCTGTGTGTGTGTGTGTGTATGTGTGTGTGTGTGTGTGTGTGTGTGTGTGTGTGTGTGTGTGTAAAATAAGGGAGATTAATTTAAATGTTATAAGGTAGTTGGGGAGGGAGGGCACTTCAGTAGCAGTTGAGGGGGATCAGGAAAGGCTTCATACATAAGGTTGTGCTTTTGTCTTAAAAGAAGAGAAGGATTCTTTGAAGAGGAGGGGGAAAGCATTCCAGGCATAGGAAGGTCAGCCAGTACAAAGACCCAAAGATAGGAGATTGGAGGTCCATGTTTGAGAAACAGGATTGTAGGATTGGGAAGGGAAGTAATGTCCAATGCAACCAGAAAGAGGTTGAGGCTGGGTTGTGAAGTGCTTTCAAAGCCCTTTAGGAGTTTATATATCCTCCTGGAAACAATAGGGATCCACTAGAGTGTGATTGGGCAGTCACATACTCAGACTGGAGCTTTGTTGCCTGTGTGGATGGTGGTTTGGAGTCGGGAGAGACTTGAAGCAGGGAGACCATGTGAGAGACTGTTGCAGGAATTGGAAAGGTGATAAGGGTCTGAAAGAAGGTGTGATGTGAGAGATGTTGTAGAGGTAGAAGTGACAAGGGTTATGTGGGATGAGGGTGAGTGAGGAGTTATGACAGTGCTGAGGTTATGAATATTGGGAGGTGCCTTTGACAGAAAAAGTGAAGTTTGGACGAAAGGGTAGATTTGGAAGGACTGATTTGAACTCTTGAAATACAAGGAGTCAGGCACTTACTTGTACATTGTGGCTTTTTTTGTTCTAAAAAATACCATTTCTGAGACTCTTGGGCCAGTCCATCTTAATTTATCCCAAATCAAACCAGTGATAAATTAGAAAATTCAAATATGAGCCTGACTACTCAGCCCAACACTGAAATTTATCAGTATAGATAGAGCGGAAAGAATGAGGATGGTGGACAAGTTTTTCAAGTGTTTGACTGAAATATCCTTGAAGTAGCTAGCCAGAGTGTTTTTCATGGTAGTCTTTCTAATGAAATTTGGCCCCATAACAAAAACTCTTGGTTTGATCACCACTGCTTGCTTGTTACTTTTTTTTTTTTGCTTTTAGTGAGGCAGTTGGGGTTAAGTGACTTGCCCATGGTCACACAGCTAGTAAGTGTTGTGTCTGAGGTCACATTTGAACTCAGGTTCTCCTGACTTCAAGGCTGGAGCTCTGTCCACTGCGCCACCTAGCTGCCCCCTATGTTACTTTCTCTTGAATTGAGATTTTTCCTTACCAGTCTTGGATGGCTAGTGGCACCAGTCGGGACATTTCTATTCCTTTCAGTTTGAGGGACACTTGTATCCCCCAAATTCAGTTTATCAAGATAATCTGTCCCCTTTCTGTTACATTCTGTTAAATCAGTTGCCAACTCCATTGTTTTTCTCTTTAGCCATATAATATGAATTTGACCATTTTTCTGTTTTATGATAAGTGCTTTGTTGAAAACTTACTCTAACCATTCTCCTGTTGACCTCCCCGTTTTCATGCTTTCAAAATAATTTTCAACACTGTATCAAAATAATTTTCCAAGTTGACACCCTTGATTATATAATTTTATTTATAGCCCTGCAATGGCTATTCCATTCGTGTTTTAGTTTTGTTTTTATAAAGTAGTATTTTTATTTTTAAACACCAAAAAAGAGCATTCATACCCAGCAGAACACAAAAAGAGAATTGATTATATATTAAACTGTGGATGTCTATTTCATACCCCTTGCTTTTGTTTTAAAGGTATGTAATAATTTCACACATTATTTTCAGAACCATCTGGCTTGTCTGTGCTTCCTTTTGGACTTCTGTTCTTTTTTGTGCATTGAAAAAAAAGGTGTTTCAATTTTTTGACATCATTATTGCTAAACCCCTTTCCCTCCCAACCTCCTTGTGCAGTTAAAAACAAAGAGAAGGGGAAAATGAATATACCCTGTGGCCATGTCCAAAAACACATTTGCCTTTCTACACCTTGAATCCATCACCTCTCTGTCAGGAGGTGGGTAACATGTGTTTTCATGGGACCTCTAGAGATATGGTTAGTTTCTGCCTTGATCAGAGTTCTTCAGTCTTGTCTTTCAAAGTTATTTATATATGTATATATTTAAAGTTATTTTTGTATATTTATTTGTACAGTGTATAAGCTTAATTTAGAAGAATCTGAGGATAGACAGGTAGAGGATGGTGTTGTCATTGTATAAATTGTTCTCCTGGTTCTGCTCACTGTCAGTTCATGATATCCAGGATTCTCTGACATTTTCTCTTTTGTCATTTCTTATGATGTAATAATATTCCATTGTATTCATATATCAAATTTCCTTTTTAAATTTCCTTTAGAACCAGGAAATTTGTTTTGTTTGTGGCTGTTCTCTCCTCAGTATTGTCCTTTCTCTTAATAGTCTCCCCCCACCAAGTCCTGCTATTTCCCTGGGGAGTTTGATTTATTTCTACACCAAATTATCTTTATCCATTTCAATTATTCTTTGTCTGTTTCATTTGGGGGACGGTTTCTGATGCTGCTCCCTTCCCTTTCCTTTATGTTCATGTGATTTCCCCAGTGATGAGGAATAACAAGTCTGTCCCTTCTTTCCTCTTTCTACTCCTCAGTATTCCTCCTTTCACCCTTCCTTTTCTTTTCCTTCTTAAAACTCCTAACATAGACTTAATCCATCTCTGTGACAGTTTTTCTTATTTAATTCTCTCAAGTATTCTTTGAAGACTTCTGAGGAAACTTGTTTCTTCTTTCCCATTAGAATGTTAGTACTACACCCTCATATAGTCCCTTCTAACTGTTCACATAAATTTGTTTTTCTAGGTTTCACTTTACTCTTGTATTTATATTTCAAATTTCTTATTCTTTTTTTAGATAAAAAAATGCTTGGAAATATTTTTCGTGCTCCTTGTTTTACATGCTATACTACATCTTTCTGCTCTGTCATTTTCCAGGATACTTCTTTTAGGTGGTCTTTCTAGTTCTTCAGCCCATCACCTGACTTAGTTCTTTTTATTAATAATTTTTTTAGAGACAGCTAGGTGGCACAGTGGATAGAGCTCAGGCCTTGAAGTCAGGAGGACCTGGGTTCAAATCCAGACCCAGACATATAACACTAGCTGTGTGACCTTGGGCAAGTCACTTAACCCCGTTGCCTAGCAAAATAAAAAATTAATAATGTTTTTACTGTGTATGTGTGTAATTGTTTGCGTAGTTAGTTAATGCTGTTAAGGCTTTATTAGTGGGCTGGATCCCCAATGGAGCATCACTTCGACTGTATTCCACTTCCCTCCTTTGATCTTAGACATTAGACTTGGAGAATTTTATTTTGTTCTAGTCAGAGTAAAGATAAAGTAAAAATGTGTAGATGAATACAAATTAATCGCTACTACTGAAAAATACTCAAAGCATATGCCCTACTGTTGGTGATGGTGGGTCAGGTTAATGTTTCTATGTGGACAGCCTGTTCATTCACTTAAATTGTGTTTCTTGTTTCCTTATTTGAATATTTCAAATAAATAACCAACAAGCATTTGTTAGGGGCTTATTTACCAAGCATTGTGCTAAGTTCTAGGGATAGAAAAAAAGTGAAAAAAAGTTTGTGCCCTTAAAGAGTTTATATTCTAATGGAGGAGACAACATATATTGATACGGATGAGAGAAATGTAGAACAAGTGGAAGTCAGCCTTAGAGGGAAGACACTAGTGCCTGAGGGGATTGAGAAAAACCTCCTGTATGAGGTGATGTTTAATGTGAATCTCAGAGGAAACCAGAGATTCAAAGAGGCATACGTGAGAAGGGAAGAACATTCCTAGCTTGAGAAATATACAGCAACCTAGAGAGATGAGAGATGAAATGTGTGAGAAACACACAAGTTGGCCAATATAGCTGGACTGTGGAGCTAATGGAAAGGAGTGATGTGTAAAAATTTTGGAAAGATAGCAAGGGACTAGTTGTGAAAGGCTTTAAATGCTAAATAAGAATTTGTATTTGATTCTAGAGGTAGCCTTTGGAGTTTAGAGGGATGATGTGGTAAGATACCTGTCCTAGGAAAATTTCTTTGGCATTTGTCAGAGGATAGATTGGGTTGGGGGAAAACTTGAGGCAAGAAATCTAATTAAGAGACTTGCAGTAGTCCAGAGAAGAGGGTATGAGTGCTAGCTGAGAGTTAGGGTTTGTGATTGTGTTAGTGGAGAGAAGGAGATGCGTGTGAGAGATATTGTAAGGAAAGAAATTGGGACATTGAGGTGGTACAGTGAATAGAGCACCTGCCCTGGAGTCAGGAGGACCTGAGTTCAAATCCAGCCTCAGACACTTGACACTAGCTGTGTGACCCTAGACAAGTCACTTAACCCCAATTGCCTCACACACAAAGAAAAAAAGAAAAAGAGGAAAGAAATTACAAGATTTCACTATTTGGATATGTAGGGTGATCAAAAGAACTGAGGAAGACATTGAAATTGTGAAGCTGGACCATTGGAAGGATAGTGATGCCCTTTATAGTAATGGGGAAATGTGGAAAAGGAGTGGGTTTTGGGGGAGAAAGGTAATGAATTTTGTTTTGGTTGGAATTCTGTTCAGGTTGAGATGTCTATGGGATATTCAGGTTCATATGGATAGTAGGCAGTTTGCTATGTGGAACTCAAGTAATAGACTAGGACTGCATAAATAGATGGAGGAATTACCTATGTAATGTAGAGATGATACTCAAACACATGGGGGAGGTGATGAGATCACCTAGGGAGAGAGTACAGCGGCAAAAGAGAAGAGGGCCAGAGACAGAGCCTTGGGGGACACTCACAGTGTGTAAAGCACGGATGAAGAGCTAGCAGATGATATAGAAATGGAACGGTAAGACAGAACTGGGAGAGTACAGTGATGTAAGAAAAGAAAGTATCTAAGAGAGATAAAGGACAGGAATATCTAAAAGGCAGCTAGGTAGCACAGAGGATAGAGCACTTAGGACTTGAGTTCAAATTCTAGCCTCAGACACTTAGTAGCTGTGTGACCCTGGGTGAGACAATTAATGTCCGTTTACCTCAGTTTCCTCAACTGTAAAATGTGGATGATAGCATCTATCTCTTAGTGTTGTTGTGAGGATTGAGTGAGATAATATTTGTAGAATACTTAGCACAGTGCTTGGGCTAGTAGGTGCTACATAAATACTTATTTTTGCCCTGCAACAGTCTCACATGCTGCAAAGGGGTCAAGAAGGATGAGGACTGAGGAGAAAAGGTCATCAGATATGACATTTGAGATCATTGCTGTCTTTGGAACGAGCAGTTTTAGTTGAGTGATGAGGTCAAAAGCCAGATTGTAGGTGTATTAGAGAGTAGTGGAGAGGAAGTGGGTAATCCAGTTCAGGTGACTTTTTCGTGGAGTTTAACTGGGAAGGGGATGACATGTAAGATGACAGCTGGTGGCCATGGTAGGATCTAGTGAGGGTTTAAGAAATGGTGAGACTTCAGCCTGTTTGTAGGAAGCAGAGGAGGAGCCAGTAGACAGGGCCATGTTGAAGACGAGAGAAGAGAATTAGGGATGATGGTGGAGCAGTTTGTTGGAGCAAGTGGTATGTGTTTTCATTGGCGTCAGACTTTTTATTAGATGCCTACTGTGTGCTACTAGATAACTTTTGCTAGGTATATTCTTTTTTCCCCCCTGTAAAGCTTATATGCCAGGGAACAGTGAATCTCTAGGGAATGGAATAGACATCTGTACAGTGCCTGCTGTGTGGCAGGTGCTTTGGTTGTACAAATACCTCATTTGATCCTCACAACAACCTTGTGAGGTAAGTGCTGTTATTATCCCCATTTTACAGATGAGGAAACTGAGGCAAGCAGGTTAAATGACTTGTGCATGTAGGTCTCATAGCTAGTAAGTGTCTGAGTCTGGATTTGAACTCAGGCCTTCTTGACTCCATGCCCAGCACTCTGTCCACTGCACCACTAGCTGCCTCAAAAATGGCCACTTGGGATTTGAAACACAAAATGTAGGTAGGGAATTGGTTTAAGATTTGCAAAGCATTTTACAAATACCTCATTTTATCCTCACAACAATTCTGGGAGGTGAATGCTGTTATTTTCTCCTTTTTACAGATGAGGAAACTGAGGAAGAAGTTAATGCTAAAGTTCATACATCCAGTAAGGTGTCTGAAGCTGGATTTGAACTGGGGTCTTCTTGATTCCAGACCTAGCACTCTCCATTGTGTCACTAGTTTTGATTTCATTTTGCCTTGAGGGCAAGTACAAGTAGATGACTTCTGCATGTGTTCCTACAGTTGCAGAAATTTTAACCCCATTCAGTTTTTTTTTAAAAGGCAGTTTCCTGTAAGATCATATGAAGATGTAAATCTTAAGAGAATTTGTATTTCTCAGTCCATCTTTCTTGAGTATGTTAGGGTTTGCGTATTTCTATCTTTGTCAGTCTTTCCCTTTTTAAATTGGCCTTTGCACTTACTAATTGTTTGTGGAATTGAATAACTGATCATAATATGGAAGGGAAATAGATTTTTTTATACTTGTTACCCCTATGGAGTAGAATCTTATGTTCCTTTATCTTTAAAAGAATGAGCAGACATATTCTTTCATTAAAAAAATAAAACAAAGGGGCAGCTAGGTGGAGCAGTGGATAGAACACTGGCCTTGGATTCAGAAGGACCTGAGTTCAAATCTGGCCTCAGACACATAACACTTACTAGCTGTGTGACCCTGGGTAAGTCACTTAACCCCATTGCCTAGCAAAAACGAAAACAAACAAACAAAAAAATAAAACAAAAGCAAAAATCAGCACAAGAGCTGCCAGACTTAAATGACTTCCCTTTTTTGTGTCTCTCATCTTTTTTTCCCCCCTTATTGCTGGTTCTTATTAAGATGATGATTCTCCATTTTTGTTGCTATGAAATATTGATTAATGTAATTTTTAAAAAAGTCTTGGCCCATATCACTTCTGGGTGGTAAAAAATAGGATTTGAAAAGGGGATAGAGATTTGGCATACAGGAAATTTTTGGTTATGAATGGGCTGGAAATAGCCATGGGCACAAGACAACAACAGAAACTGAGAAAGTGTTATGGAAAGCAGCAGCAAAGTCGGGCAAGTAGAGCTTTGGTTAAGTGGGAAAAACCCAAGTCAGACTGGGTTTATGTGTTAATGTGGGGAGATTTCTGTTGCCGAATTGTGTGACAGTTAGGAGGTGCATAGATTAAATGTAATTTAACAACAGAGATGAGAGAAGGTCTAAGCACGGAAAGAACCAGCACCACCAGCCTCTAGTGATAAGAGAAAGTTGCTACGGGGCTATGGTTTCCACCAAAGAATGCAGTGGAGATAATGGCCTGGTACAGGTGGAAAGAGCCCTTGATTTGGAGTCAGGACGCTGGCTTCAATATGTGGTTCTGGCATTTTACTTAGTAATGTGACTTCAGACAAATCACTTTACTTCGCTGGTGCTCAGGTTCCTCATCATCTGTGCAATGAAAGGTCTGGATAGAATAACTTCTAAGGTCCTTTCCAGTTCTAAATCTTGGATCCTAAGCCGGGAGATTTGCGAGTTGGAAGAATGAAGTGTTTTGCAGATAGTAGGAACTCAGTGAATATTTATCTGGTTGATGTTATTATTAAAGGTGTGTGGGACAGCAACCCCAACCCAATTAAACTCAGAGACTTCTCAAAGTGGAAAGTACAGGTCACCTTTATTACACTCTCGGGAGTTGGCTGTCTGCTCCTCTGATACACGTGGGGGGGGAGAGAGAGAGAGAGAGAGAGAGAGAGAGAGAGAGAGAGAGAGAGAGAGAGATAGAGAGAGATAGATACAGACAGACAGACAGACAGACAGACAGACAGACAGACAGACACCGCCTAACAGGGGCTGCCTTATAAAAGCAAATCTCCGCCCACCATGAAAACAAGTCTCCACCCACCACTGTCCCTTACCCCCTTAACTGGGGGTGGGCTTACATTCTAAGCTTCAAAGGTTCTTCCTATCCCCTTACCGGGGAGGTGGGGCTTACTTACATTCCAGGCACAAGTTCAAAGCCAAGGACAAACGGCTCAGGTTGGGGGTGGGGCAGGGCTTATTCTTTCTGTTAAGTGCTTAAAAACAGGGTCTGAGTGGGGGAGGATTTTGAAAGTAGTAATCAAGAATTATTTGACCCTTTGAGGAACCTTCACTTGGAGAGTTCATTTCTCACACTACCTTCTGAACTCATTACCTTAATTGCACTGAAAAGTCTTCACTGGGACATCCCATTCAAAGGGAGGTTTGAAATCTTTTAAAGCTTAGAGTTCAGTTGTCATAACTGGAGATGTTAGACTGAGTCTTAGATTAAATGTTCTGTTTCTTTTCAAAATTTATTTGTGAGAAATAGAAATGGGAAATGGCCATTAGGATAAAGAAATAAAGCTGATACAGTTGAGTCTAGCTGACTTACAAAACATGTCTCAACTTGTTTTCTCATCGGTTTTCAAAGTCTGATCCTTGTTTAATGCAATTGACATCTGATTCATTAAAAACTAAGGTTTTTTGGTTTTTTTTTTAACCAAGCAGAATGCTGTATTAAGAATTTTGGGCCAGTGTTGTAATTGAGTTTTTCTGCCTCTCAGTTCTGTTTGATCTTTTGTATTAGCTAAAAGTTGGTAATGAGGAACCAATAATTTCTAACAGGATGTTCTTGAATAATAGCTATAGCCTCAAAACATGCTCTTTTGACCTTTTATTTTGAAAGACTCAGCTGGGGGGAAGAGGAAGCCCTGGAAATTGATCAAATTAAAGGATCAGTGTAAAGCCAGGAAGAGGAAATGTGATATAATTAACAGTTCTTGAAAATGATTTTGGCTATAAAGAGTCATGAGGGGGCAGCTAGGTGGTGCAGTGAATAAAGCTCTGGCCTTGGGGTCAGGAGGACCTGAGTTCAAATCCAGCCTCAGACCTTAACACTTACTAGCTGTGTGACCTTGGGCAAGTCACTTAACCCTGATCGCCTCATCAAAAAAAGAAGAAAAAAAAGTCATGAGAATTCTGGTGTGAACACTAGACATTTAATCAAACTTTTCACAACCTCTCCATTCTTGATTTTGCATATTGAATAGTAGCCCCATTTAGGAACTTCACAAGCATCCTATTCTTTCTCAACCCTGGGCCCTGTTTTTCACCTGTAGTCCTTTTTCTAGTCCAAGTAAATTGTTAGTCCCATCCCATTCTGAAGCAGATTGGAAGACTGGGCAGGGGCTTTTTCCTCCTCTGGCCCTCCCTTTAATTGCTATTTCAGTTAAAGTTAAAGTTCAGTTAAGTTCCTGTAGGACCATCTTTTTTGGTGTTCCATTAACAATAAGGCCTTGGCACTTTAAGTGAAGATAGCAAAATGCAGTGCAACATGGATCATCTGGGTTTTGCCAGTAATGTGGAAGTATTGTTTCATTATCTACTACTTAAAATTGTGTGAGTAGATGTGACATGCTTTAAAAAAAATTCTGCTTGTGTAGAGAATAGAAGGTATTTTTTTTTCATTCAAAATTGGGGTCCCAGTAATAGTTCTTGCCTAACTTACCTTCTCACAATGTCTTTGTCCCTGATCTGTTCTGTGTGTGTGTGTGTGTGTGTGTGTGTGTGTGTGTGTGTGTGTGTGTGTGTGTATATGTAGCAGTTGGGGTTAAGTCACACAGCTAGTGAGTATCATGTGTCTGAGGCCAGATTTGAACTCAGGTCCTCCTGACTCCAAGGCTGGAGCTCTATCCACTGCGCCACCTAGCTGCCCCAGTTCTACCCTTTTCTAACACAATGTCTTTGGGAGATTTCCTTGAATATATATGTATGTGATACAAATGGCCTCTTCTCTAGAGCTGTAGATTTTGTGCCATTTTGTATTGTAAAAATACATTCTGTATTTGCAGCAGTTTGCATGTATTCATTCTCATTCATCTACCTGAAAGACATTGTACCTGGTTGACAAGCAATCTGTTTATAGAATTTACTCTTCAGTATTCCACATCACTTCAGCTTTCAGAGATTCATATAATTGAAATATTTGGAATAAGAGTTATAAATTTTGTGCCCTTTGAGTAGATGGGCTGCCAAGGGTACAACATTATATTACATCAGGGAACATATGATCAGTATAGTCCATAGTAAAAATCAACTTGAGTTATTAATAAAAGTGGGAATATGTGTTGTGCAACTTGTCAGTGAATACTTGTTTTTATCCTAGGATCTAGGAAGGCTGTGTGTTGTTGTATAGAGAACTGGCTTGAGAGTCAGGAAGATCTGGGTTCACTTGAGGCTTTCAAGCATCCTGGTTATGTGACCCTGGGCAAGTCACTTAACCTTTCAGGGACCCTCAGAGTCTCGAAGGCTCTAAATTACACAACTGCATTGGTGGAGGGCAACCAGGGAAACTCTTCATACCAGTGAGATCCAGGGCCTGACTTCTGCCCCCCTTCCCAAAACCCTAGGCTATGGGAAGCTGCCTATGTGGGAGGGAGGTTGATGATTATAGGTATTTCTCAAAATTCGGGAGATTGATCTCTGTTTTTTGTTATTTTTTAGAAGAATAGACAGATGTCTCAATAAAACTGATTCCACATCCCTAAAACAGAAGAAAACTAAAAAGCAATATTTAACAGAAAGTACTGAAGTACTCTAGATGTTCAGACCTTCCTGCTGTCCAGAGTTCTGGGTTACTTACACTGCAAGGCCTTTGGGAGTGGTAAAGGGAAGTCTTAATCATGTCAGCTGACTTTATTTGATGCCGAATTTTTTGGTGGCTATGTACAACAGGATCATAGGTTCAAAGGTAAAAGGGACCTTATAGGCCTTCTAGTCCAACACTCCCCCATTTTACAGATGAGGAAAGCAAGGCCAAGAGATGTTGAGTGACGTGCCCATGGCCATACAGATAATGATAATAAGTGGTAGAAGTGATATTTGAATTCAGATCTTCTGACTAAATCCAATGTTCTTTCCTTTGTACTAAACTGTAAGCTGAATGTGTTGTTCAAGATATGAAAGAGCATGCACAGCAGGTCTGTCTGTTGGTGTCTATGGATTGAAACCTGAGTGAGTTTATTCCTACCATTGCTTACTTAGTCCATTGAGACTGTAATATGGATGATTTAATCACTGAGGAGTTTTGTAACTTACCAGGAAATTTTAAATTTGGGCTAAAAATCCTCTGTCAACTCTAAACTTAAATAAATTTGCTTTGTCATTCTTACTCCTTCTTCCTGCCAGGCTTGTGCTTTGCTACTTTCATTTTCAGTTTGATCTTTAAAAAAATTGTTTAATCCTTGCTTGGCTCAGCCACCTGCATTGTAAGCATTACCATTTGCTTTGGCTGTTTGAGAGCAAATTGTGGGGGACAAACCTGTTTAGGCAGAGTAGCAAGAATATGTTTTTAAACTTGCATCTGGAGAGCGTTTTAACTTTCTGCAGTGCTCTGAGTCTCATCTTCATGTTGGGACCAAGTGGTGAAATGTGACACAAGACAGAGAAGGGAATTGGCAGGAGGCCTGGGGGCATAAATAGCTTCTTTACTTTAAAGTATATTTTACAGCCAGGGGAACAGAAAGGAAACAACAGTTCTTCAGGCTCCTTGTTGGGGAATTGAAATAAGAAACAATTGTATTGACAGCAGGAAGCATTGCTTCCTTTAAAATAAAACAAAACAAAAAAAACCTTGAAAGAAATGATTGCAAACTGAAAAATCGGCAAGACTTATTAAATATGTATACTATGCATTATACACTGGGATACAAATAAAAAAATGTAACAGACTGTTCCCAAAGAGCATAGATTCTGCTGGCAGGTGGGGAGACAGGACAGTGTAACATGTTCACGGATAAGTGAAGGATATTTACCAACTAAATGCAATGTGATGGAGGTATGTTACTTTTACTAACAACTAGGGAGACTGGGAAAGGCCTCTTGACATAAGTGACATTTGAGCTGAACCTTAAAGGGTTGTGGGGATTCGAAGACAGACTAGGGGGAGTGGATTTTATGAAATATTCAGAGCTGGATGATGAAATGTTTGGTAATAAGGAACAACAAATAGACCAGTTTGTCTGGAGTGCAGAGAGTATGAATGGGGAGTAATGGTTACTAGGCTGTAGGTTGGAACCAGATCATGAAGGATTTTAGTGCCAAATAGAGGTGTGGGTAATGTATTCTATAGGCAACAAGGATCCACTGAAAGCTTTTTGAGTAGTGGAATGACTTGGTCAGATGTGGTCTTTAGAATGATTGGTGTAGGGATAGACTGGATGCAGGGGAATGCTTTTATAATAGTCCATGTGTGGTGATGGGGTCAGAGCTAAGGTAGTTGTGGTGTGAGAGGAGAGAACAAGATAGATCGGAGAAATACAGTGAGATAGAATTGATTGAGATTCGTTAACTGATTGGCTGTAGGGGGAGGGGGAGAGGAAGAAGAAGAGTGAAGAAATAAGGATGACTGAAATTGTTGACCTGAGTGGCTGGAAGGTGATGCCTTCAACAGAAACAAAGAAGTTAGGGACAGGTTGGGTTTAGAAAGGTATGTTTGGTTTTAGACATGTTCAACATTAGATGGCTGTGGGATAAGGACAGGTGGAGGTGTTAGCAGACAAATAGAGATCTGGAACTGGAGCTCAAGAGAGAAATGAGAACTGAATATGTAGATTTGGGTGTCATTTATATAGAGGTGATAATTGAATACATGGGAACTGATAAAATCACCAAGAAAGAGCATAGAGATAAGGAAGAGGACCAGGGATCTATCTACTCATAGGAGGTGTTGGAGTGGAGGAGTGCAGAATGATGACCCTGTAGAGGAGACTGAGAAGTATCAGGCAGTTAGGAAGAGAACCACAACAGATCATTGTTGTGAACTCAGGGAGAAGAGAGTATTCAGGAGGAGGGGAGGTCAACTGTGTTAAATACTTGGGGAAAGGATTAGGATATAGTGGAAATGAGTGTACCAATCAAGTATTTATTAAGTGCCTGCCATGTGTATATAAGACACTGTCCTGTATTACCTGGGGGGGATATACAGATAAAAATCAGCCTTTGTCCCTAAGGATCTAACATTCTACTGGAGGAGAGGAGAGAAGAGAGACAGAGAGTTTGTGTTTGTAATTTTTGGGAGCAGACACCGGCAGCTGGGAGACCAGGAAAGGTCTTATTAACAAACAGGTCAACAAATGTTAAGTGCCAGCAATGTGCATGCATTGGGAATAAAAGCAGAGAGATGGTTGCTGCCCTCAAGGAGCCTATATTTTAATGAGGAAAGACAACATATGGAAGGAACCTGGGATGGGGCGGGGGGGGGGGGGGGAGAAGGATGAAGGTACCTGTCCTAGGAATGAAGACGTGGGCGGTTGTGGGAAGAAAGCAAATCAGAGGAAAGAGCCTCATGTAAAAAGTAGCACTTGAGCTGAGTTTTGTCTTTAAACAGTTTTTTTTAAGAATTTGACTTATGGGGGCAGCTAGGTGGCACAGTGGATAGAGCACCAGCCCTGAACTCAGGAGGACCTGGGTTCAAATTTGACTTCAGACACATAACGCTCACTAGCTATGTGACTCTGGTCAAGTCACTTAACCCCAATTGCCTCACCAAAAAGAAAAAAAAATTTGACTATTAAAAAGAGATGAGAAACTAAGATAGCTTGAGAGGGATGGTAGGGTCAGGTGAAGGCTCTTTCAAGAAAAGAGAAATCTGGATCTGTTTGTAGATTGCAGGTTAAGGGTACAGTGTATAAGGTGAGGTTGAAAATTAGAGATAGAGGAGAGAAAAGGGGCAAGTTCCCAGAAGAAATAAAAAGGGGGATGAGATCAAAGGAATGAGTAAAAGAGGAAAGAAGGGCTTTTTATTCATCCTCTGAGATTGTAGCAAAGGGAATGAGAGATTGGGAGGGATGATGTTGAGATGTTTTGAAGTTTGGGATTCTGGAAGGAGAGGATAGGTGACAGATGGCCTCAGTTTTTTCAGTGATTTATGAGGTGAAATCATTTGAAGAGGTGTGGAAAGGTAAAAGGTAAGGTATAAGTAGCTTGAGGAGAAAATTTTGGTATAGACACCATGGAAAAGAGGTTGGTCAGTAGCTCCCCTCACTATTTTTCTATCCTACTCTGTTTCACTGGCTCCAAAATCTGTGCTTCGAGATATGACTATCTCCAGGTGTGCTCATATGCCAGTTTGTGGGAGGTAGGGGGTGGATTACATGCTGCTTTTGATTAAACACATCACTGTCAATCAAATAGGAAATTGCCATGAAGACTAGTGCCTAAGTTATACTGTTATCTGGTATAGCAAATAGGATCTATTTTAAAACTTAATAGTCCTGCTCTGCTTTATGTTTAGTATATATGTGGTCACTGTTGTAATGCTAGTCAAAATTGGCTAATGTTAGAGACATTCATTTTATAAAGTTTGACCAAGCTGGCCATTGTAAGGAAAATAAAAGCTCTGCAACTACAAACATCTGCAGCTGCAAGTGAGCATCGTGGTATGAAATAATTTATTGTTAATGGTGTGCCTGTTAAGTAACTTTTAGTGACTTTTGCTGCCATTGGCTGTGTGCTGTGTTTACAAATTTGAGTATCTGCTAATGCTGTGTAACTGCTATGCTGAGAAGATAACAGTTGATATTGTTGCTTGCTGAAGGAACTTGATTCCACTAGTTGTAGTAGAATGAGAAATGAAGCCACTAATGTAATTACCAACATTTCTTTGATTTTTTTTGAATAGTAATAAATATGACTTAAATCAGCTTTTTTTTTTCTTTTGGCAGTCTATATAATTTTTTAACCTTTGGTGTTAATGTAATTGTGGATCCTGTATTGGCTGCTTTGTAGTAACATGATGGAGCTTTCAAGGAGTTTGAATTTTAAAGTTATTCTTTTCATATTCCAGAGTAATAAACATTGACAGCTTCTGACTCTCATTCAGTCTGTCTGTCTGTCTCTTGACTCCACACCTCACCTGTCTTGGGGCCTCTTTATGAGTGTGGAGACTTCATGAACTATGCTTTTGCTTATTTTTCTTGGTATTTGGTAATCTTTTCTTTATGGGAGTACTTTTTCTTTTGTTACTTGGTGATAGCTATGAGAGTTGAAGACATTCTAGGAGTATGAGCATTTGTCATAAACTCTGAGGAAAAAACCATTGGGTTGGGTAGTGAAATACTGAAGTTTACTAAAGGGTAGATTTAGTTCTCTTAAGGGAGGCTTTACCTCACTGGGACTGAAGTGTGTTGCATTCTCTCTTGATTTACAGGAACCTGCAAGCAGCTATTGGAGCCTACTATGATTTTGAGAGTCCAAACATCAGCGTGCCCTCTATGTCCTTTGTTGAGGATGTTACCATAGGAGAAGGGGAATCGATACCTCCTGACACCCAATTTACAAAAACATGGCGGATACAAAACTCTGGTAAATGTGTGGCCAGGGAGTTTCCCTCGCCCACAACTTTTGGTTTCTCCTTAAACTAAAATTTAATAAAAATTAAGAGGTAAATGTTTTAACTTGAGCTATATGATTGTGTAACTTTGTTTTTTTTCTTCTTAAACATGGTACAGCATTTTCTTGTACTGCCATGATGAACAAAGGTCAGTGCCTTAAAATATCAATGTCCCTGACTAGGAAAAGAAATCGAGGTCTTCTCCTACTCTCTTCCACCCAACCACTTGTGACTTGGCAGCATATAAACATTTGAACTTTCATGTAGGAAATGGAAAAGAAAGAGAAGCCTTGTATGTGCTAGTGACTTCACCTGCTTCTGCTTCCCATTTTAGTTCTGCTCTAATTAGTCTTCACCTTCAGGGTTATTACCAGTGTGTAGTAGAAAAGGTGTCTTTTTGAGGAAAACTGGGTGGTTGGGAGTGTCAGTTAACAGCTATTCCTTTAAAAGTTCTTGTCATTTGGGACTACAAGGATAATTCTGTAAACTGTTCACTAGGGCCTGAGTACTTGTCTGTGATTTTAAGACAAGGGATGGTCTTACCTCTGTGGAAGAGGGACCAAAAATTCTAGGAGTTTGCCTATAACCAGTAAAGAAGGAAGATAGGGTTGGAAAACAAAATTTCATTGTATTGAATGGGCTGCTTTGTAGAAACATCCTAACTTTAAGGAATGTTAATTGTACTCCATTTGTTAATAGTGAATCTAAGTACCATTTAACTACTAGAAATCTCTTTTTACTGACCTTTTTTTTTTTAAATTTGAATTGGGATTTTATTTCTTCAAATCTTGTGCCTGCTCAGTTAGCTAATGAAAGTACTTTGAATGAGTGAAGTCCTAGTAAAGTGGCCTCTAAGTAAGTAGCCAGTTAATGAGGACTCTTGGAGAAGCACTGAGTGAGATGAAGCTCCTTAAAAGGAAGGGCAAGATTTAATTGAAACTTGTGGAGAAGACAGTAATGCAATTCTAGGAAAATGATCTGATGTGAGATGAAGCAAAACTCTGGACTCTCAGAACAAACCCAGAAAGAGATTATGACAATGGGACCTCCTTTAGTTTTTGCTTGTCTTTTTGATTAAGGAAAATGGTAAGAAAAAGCAAAACCAGAAGACTAGTAGAGTGAACTCATCTGTCTTAACCATCATGTATAGTATTTCTCACATATTTTAGAAAATAGTCTTGATTTGAGGGATCAGTATAGTTGATGAATAAGAAACTTGAATTAATACTGCTTTATAGGTGGTGCTTGTTTTTTAGAATAATACATCAGCTATAATGCACATGGTAGCTTATGTGGAGAGGGGAGGGTCAGATTTATGTAATTTTCTTGAGACTCTTGTCCTTTTTTTTTTCTTTACCCATTCTGATTTCTTTGTCAGCTTCCTTTGAGGAAACTCCTTCTGCCACTGCTGACCTGTAACTGTTGTTTCACAACAATTTGGGAGTTCCCTGGGACTGAGGGAGGCTGTGACTTGCCCAGGGCCACATAGCCAATAAGTGTCAAATGAAAGCTTTGAACCCAGATGTTGGTGACTCAGAGACTAGCCCCTCTAACCACTAAATGTTACCTCTCTAATTTCTTTTGTGTCTGTGCTGATTTCCATACTTGTTTCGAATTTAATAATATTAGAAAGGTACTGGATAGAGAGCTGGTCTCCTAATCAGGATGATCTGGGTTCAAGTGCTGCCCACTGACATGTACTAATTGTGACCCTGACAAAGTCACTTAATTTCTCAGTATCCCAGGCAACTTTTTTAAAAGTAGGAAGTGAAGGTGTTTGCTTACATTTATAGAGGACATTTCTTTATGGGGACACTCCCTATGTCAATAGAATCACCAGTCTGGTCCCTATCTCCAATATCACAATGGTTCTGCCATTTGGGTCCTCATCATTTCTGCCTTGAGTAACCTTATAGCATTGATGATTTACTATGTTAACTAATCAAAAACTAATTCAGTTGTCTTTGACAACTTTCTTTATTATGAGAGCAGCTTTTTAGAAGCCATTTACTTTTCTTTTTTCAAAAATTAGACTTTTTCCCCCTCCCAAATTAAATTGAGACATTTATTTTAACCAATGGCTTATGCTCAAAATTTTGGAGCTCCTATGAGCTTTTAGTTTTAGCACCTAGGACAGTGCCTGACACATAATAGGTACTTTATAGATGCTTGGCAGCTTGATTGAGGTTTTTTTTCTTTTCTTTTTTTCTTTTTTGGCTGGGCAGTGGGGTTAAGTGACTTGCCCAGAGTCACATAGCTAGTGAGTGTTACATGTCTGAGACCGGATTTGAACTCAGGTCCTTCTGAATCCAGGGCTGGTGCTCTATCCACTGAACCACCTAGCTGCCCCAGATCGATTTTTAATCCATGAGCTTTTTGGAGTTCCTTTTAAGGATGTTTAATACTGTGTTTCAGGAAAATGACCAAGTTTATGAAAGTCCAGATAAAGTTTTGGTTAGGCAGTTAGCTGGTTGTTAGATTAATTGGGAAAGTAGTGACAGCAGTGGCTAAAATGTCAAATTGTGAACTGGATGAGGGATCTGAACTCTTGGTTTTGGCTTGACTTTCAGGGCCTGTATTTGTGCACCAGATTTTTAAATGAGCATTGAGAATTGGACTCCTTGCATTTGAATTTTTTTTTCCCAAAGTGAAAAGGGTTACTTGAGACTAAAATTTGTTTCTTCAGCTAATTATGCAAATGTGATTTTATTTTTCTAGAACTTTGTCCATTTGTAAAATAGCTTTGTAGAGTTACCCGGATTGTTCCTGTTGTGGAAGAACCGATTTAAAGGAATGCATGCAGTTTGAAAGAGCTGTGATTTCATGCAGAATTTCAAATTGCAATGTACTGGAGCCCTTTGATATTTTAATATTTTGGAGTTGGGGCAATAATGTGCCACTTTGGATTGCTTAGCTCCTCTGGTTTTTTTATTATACTTATTAATAATGCCTTTTATTCTACTTCTAGCATCCAGATCATCATGTTACATGCTATAGCCTGCTTGCATCCACTTATGTTTTTCTGTTATCGTTTGGGTTATTTCTAATTTTAATTCTTAAGAGATTTTATTGGTCATTGATTCATAGGCATAGTGTCCTTGGAGAAATGTTGTTAGAGAGAAGGGCTTTTACAACTAAGAGCAGTTTGGGGATCCTTGAATGTGGTGTCTTAATGAATTCAGTCCAGCCCAATTTATTTACTCTTATTCAGCTCTGAGTCTATCTTATTACTCATTTGCAACACTAATCTAAGCTATACATATTGATACATTAATTCAGCAGATATGCCATCATCTGGGTGTAATATCTTTGATATGCTTTGTTTTTTTCACCCCAGTATTTGTTTGGACCAAACTCAGAGAGACAGCTAGATGGTGTAGTAGAGAGAGTGCTGGGCCTGGAATCAGGAAGACCTGATTTCAGATCTGGCCTCAGACAGTTTACTAGCTGTGTGGTCCCGGGCAAATTACTTCAGTTTCTTCAACTGAAAAATGGGGATGATAGTCTTGAAGGGTTGTTGTGAGAATCAAATGAGATCGTATTTGTGAAAGTACTTAGCAAGTAATGTGCTATATAGATATGTGTTCCCTTCCCCTTTCCCTTCCTCACCATTCCCAATATTACTGCGGATTTCACTGAAGAGGCTTATGGTGTTTGGGGAAAATCAGTGCAGCTTGTACATTGACATGTACAAATAGAAGATTTGGAGACTCTTGCCATAGGAAATTTCCCTTTTGTTGAGACTTAATTATGGCTAGTTTAGCTTTTAGTTTTGTTTAGACTTTATTGTACAGATAATCTTCCATGACATTGGTGAATACCTGTAGCAAACATGTATCTTTCTCTCTTCCTTTTTAACATGTCATTTTGGTGTTCAGCAGGTTGTTTGACAGATTAATCTCTAGAGTTGGACCTTTTGTGGAATTTTATATAATTTTACTGTATATCTGAGAGATATTTGTCTAAGGAAAGCTTTCAAGATTGTATTTTATTCTACCAAGTCAAATGCTTAAAAAAAATTCTGTACACCTTATAGTCATATGAATATAAAGATGTAGTCTGTTGTAAAAAATCATGCAAAAGGCTGACTCCTCTCTTCTTGTTTTTGTGAAGTTTGTATTCAATGTGCACAGACCCTTTTCATAAAAATTTTATGTAGCTAAGAAAGAAATATAATGCTAAGAAAGGAAGTATGTGGGTCAATAATTGCTAATGTTTTCTTGGTTACTTAAATTTAAAAAAAATGGATGCCTTTTATTTGTTATATTATTCCCATTTGGCTATGTCTATACTGGAAAATACATTTGCAGCCTTCCTTGTCATAAAACAGTTAAGCAAAAATGGCCAATATGAAGGGGTGTGTGTGTGTGTGTGTGTGTGTGTGTGTATGTGTGTGTGTGTGTGTAGGGGAAGTGTGAAAGAATGATTTGTGGTCTTTCTCATTCTTTTGGAATCAAATGACAATTGATTGAAGCACTTCAAAAATTATTGCTTCCAGCACAGGTTTTTTCCATAAATACTTGTTAAGGTCTAGCTGCTATTCTCAGTTTTATAATAAATTCTGTTATAATTAATTCACATACATCAGATACTAAGATGGAACTAATGCCACATTTGGACTCTCCCACCATTGTTAGCAATGAGAACACATTATTAAAAATGTCAGCAGATTGGTTTAATTTCCCATCTTCATATGTTCTTGGGATAAGCCAGCTTAACTGGATTTTATACCAAGATCTCTGTAAGCTCCTTTTTTTTTTCCCCTCAGCTGTTTCTTTAAACTATTTTTGAAGTATATACTGTATATTAGTATATACTGCTTATAATCTGTCATTTTCCTTGGTGTAATATCTTAATGGGGTCTTTTTTGGGGTGGAGGGTTAGGCAGTGGGGTTAAGTGATTTGCCCAGGGTCACACAGCTAGTAAGTGTCAAGTGTCTGAGGTCGGATTTGTACTCAGGTCCTCCTGACTCCAGGGCTGGTGCTCTATCCACTGCACCACCTAGCTGCCCCTGGTGTAATATCTTACAAATAAGCTTTTACCCTGAAACAGGCATCACCATTGTTCACAGAAAATGTTTCCTAGTTAGAATAAGTTTCTAGGTTCTTTGAGCTTTTTTGTGAACTGGGCTACTATTAGGTTTGAATTAAAAATTATCCAAAACAAAATGCCAATTTTGTGATTCTCCTTATTCTTATACTTCCCAGTGTTCAGGGTCTGACAAGCAGCTGCTTTTCCATGAGATTGTTTTATATCAACTACTTTTCCCCTCCTGAATATATACTTGGCAGGTCACCAATGTCCTGTATAATACAGTAGAAATAACAATAGTACTGGTGTGTGTTCTTAGTGTATTTGCAGTAGTGCTGTCACTGATTATTTTGCCTTCTATTCAACAGAAAGGTTTGACAAGCACAATTTTTGCTTAAGGAGACACATCAAAATACAAAACCCATCTCTACAAGAGGCTTTCTCCTTTAGTTACATCTTCTACTACCATTTATGGTTTGGGGTAGAAGCCAGAGGAACTCCACTTTGGATTAAAACTGTGGAACTTAATTCTTTGTCCTCAACTTTGTATCTTTTTTCAGTACTAAGTATCTCAAACTAAGCTAGTCATTGAAAAAAAATCACTACAGTTTGAGGAATTTGAGTATAAACCATAGATAGCTATGTAGATAGAGAATTATGTAAAGAAACATTATTTCCAGATTAGTTATTTTAGTAATTTCCTTGTTCTAGACTTTGCTTTACCCCTCAGAATTTATTTATTTCCGATCTAAGAGTTTCTCTTCTTGATTTTCTAAGTTAGTATTCTCATATGAGGTATCTTGATTCTAAACCTCCTACTCTAAGCTAGATCCCCCTTCTTCTAGTCTACTTTGATCACCAAATAAAGTAGATCTGTCTAAGGCCCTTCAATTAAAGTAGAATCATCTCTTAGTCTTAATTTTCCTTAGTCTTGTAGCTCTAAGATTTGGCTGTTTATCACCAGCTTTCTGGATGTTATTCCAGCTTTCTAGCCTCTTTACCTTACCTCCAAATTATCTGGCCTTTTCAGGCTATTATCGTTATACCTTCTTTTCTCTTATAGCTCACTAGTTTTTATTGTATAGGATGTCTAGGTCCAAAGGTTTTGATCTGCCAGATAACTTCCAGTCATTGGAATTAATTGCTTCCTTAGAGACATAAGCCTCAGGCTTCAGAGTAATGCATGTAAGTGGATGGAGAGGGCTATTGGTGATGGAGGCTTCCTGTCAGTCATGTTGTGACTCTGAATTTTTAACCAAATTGATACTTTGTAAATAAATAAAAATATATTCTAAAAGCACTGTTTATGTGTCTTCAGAGGATCTTTGCCAAAGCTTTTTGTTGTTGTTGTTGTTGTTGTTATTGTTGTTATTTGTACCATATCCTAGGGGATTGTTGGCCAAAGCCTCTAGGATCTCTCAGTACAGCTTGGTAGTAGTAGCATCTACATTAGTTGCCAGAACAATAGCACTGGACTTTTTTTTCTCTCTACTAATTTGTCAACTCCAAGAATGTTGACAATGTGGCTCTCCTACCACATTTCTGCCTAGGATCTCTCTACTTAGAGGACACAGGAAAGGAATAAAACCAATAAAAATTGTTTAAATGGGAAATATGGATGTAACTTGGTTGTCCCAAGCCCTCAGCAAATCAGGATGGTTCATAATTTGAAGAATCAAAGATGAGCAAAGTGACAGTTTCACTTTAAGGGCATCTTAAAAAGTTGAAGACCATATAGTGACTATTGAATAATAAATGAAGCCACCAAAGGTTTAGCAATGTGGTTGGATGACATGTAGACCCTTTGCACCTGCAGTTTCTTAGTGTAGTTAATGATGATGACATATCCTGGGCTTGTTAGACTGTTGATTTCTTTATTCTTGAGCATTTGTTTTACTTCTGCTTGTGTGTCCTCTTGAGGATGTGAACTCTTTTATTGATATGAGGTTATTTGCCATAATGCTTGTTCTTTCTGGCTGATTGTGGAAATGGTATAGTCCTAGGATATAAACAACTTGTGTGTATGAAGGAGACTCTATTTCAGGTTGCAGGCATGTTGCAAGCCACACCAACCATGGAATCACTAATGTCTTAACATTTTTCTTTTTGTTTGAACTCAGGAGCAGAGGCTTGGCCACCAGGGGTTTGTCTTAAGTATGTTGGGGGAGACCAATTTGGACATGTGAACATGGTGATGGTGAGATCGTTAGAACCTCAAGAGATGGCAGATGTCAGTGTCCAGATGTGCAGTCCCAGCATAGCAGGAATGTATCAGGGACAATGGCGTATGTGCACTGCTACAGGACTCTACTATGGAGGTGAGTCTGTCATGGTAACCCTAGATGAAGAGCGTTCTCATTGCTCATAGAACCTACTTGTGCAGCGTCTTTTAAACAATCCCCAAATATAGAGCCTAAAATAAATTTAGAGTAGAATAAACTCTAACACTCTACTCCATGTGGGGCAGATTTATTCCCTTTCACCTGGATAATTTGATTTAAAGTTAACTTAGTATAAGCAAAAGAAGTATCCTAATGTGCTATGCTATGTATTGCTTATTATTATTATGCTTATCACATAAGGTGTTAGGTGCTATACAGAATACAAAAGTCATAGTCTCCATCCTCAAGGAGGTTAATAGAGACCAGCCATACCAAACAGACATATGGGATAAGTATAGTTTTATGTAAACATCTACCAAGTGGCATGATAAGAACATTTATTTCTCTTCAGTTTTTTTTGCTTTTTAGTGCTTTTAGATGAGAGGAAATTGGTGTTATATTATTTATATTATTATTTTATTCCAAAGATCATTCTTTATCTTGTTTTCTGTAGTCCCTGAGGATTGTAGTCTTCAGGACTTTGTTTGCTTTTAGTGAAAAGTTGGGAATAATTATCATCATTCTGTGTAATATTAAGGTAGGTTTTTTTTTTTTTACCAATACCGGAGGCAGTATAGGCCTCCATTATATATAATATAAGCATTGTGGACTTTTAGGGATGGAAGGAACCTTAGGAGCTCACCTAATCCATCCTTTCCTCTAGGCCAGGCCCATTCTTGAACATCTTTAAAGAGGTGAAAATATATCTTGTACCCAAAAATCATTTTTTAATTAAATAGAACTGTCTTTTGGGGGGGGGGCGCAACAGGGTGACTGTTTAACAGGCTTAGTCTTCACAGGATCAAAATGTTTAAAATGGAAAGGACCTTACGGATTGTTTAAGTCTAATACTCTCATTTTGCAGATGAGCAAACAGATCTGTGAAGTAAAGGGTTTGCCTAAGATCTTAGAGGTCCTGGTTTGATGCCAGGTTCTCATATCTTTGCATTGAACCATAGTGGACTAAGTCTTAGAGGGTCTGATTTTCCTTTGTTAAATACTATCATATTTCTGTAATAGTAGCAATCATAAAGTAATTTATTTTTAATTTTTTGACATTTACAGAAGAGTTTCTTGTCTTTTTTCACTTTAGTTAGGTTGAATTAGATGGCACATTTTAAAAATCCTAGGTGGTACAATGATTGGAGACCGGTATCTGAGGTTGGGAACATCTGAATTCAAATGTGGCTTTAGGCACTTATTAGGTGTGTGCCTTAGGCAGGGCACCTGTTTGCCTCAGTTTCCTCAAACAGTAAAATGGGGTTAAAAACAGCATCTATCTTGCAGCAGGGTTGTTAT
Source organism: Phascolarctos cinereus (assembly GCF_003287225.1). Classification (NCBI taxonomy): domain Eukaryota; kingdom Metazoa; phylum Chordata; class Mammalia; order Diprotodontia; family Phascolarctidae; genus Phascolarctos; species Phascolarctos cinereus. Next base: position 242,757,270 of record NW_027555958.1, read on the forward strand.
AAGGGTCAAATGTCAAATGAGAACCATTGTAAAGTGTTTAGCACAGTGCTTGATACACAGTAAGCAATATATAAATGTTAGCTATTATTATTACAGTTGTCACTTAACATTTATGGGGGTTAGGGATGCAGGACCCCTGTGAGCCTGAAAAACTTTGAATAACTCTAGGTCCCATTCCAAACCTTTATTTTTAATAATTCTGATCAGATTTTAAACACAAAATAAGTAAAAAAACACTGTAGCCATAAAAAAGTTGCAGTTTCTATGAGGAATTAATATCTCATACATGGTGTAGTATCTTTGCAGCTGCTGGTGTAGCTGCAACAACTGCTTCATGGATTTCCTTCTCCAAAGCAAAGATCACTTCAGGAGAAAATCATGTGACTGTTTCTGGATAGTAGAGAGACAAAGAGGGAGCATTCCCCAAAAGAGTGCTTAGTTTTTATTTAGTGCATTGAAAGTTTGAACAAAGTGTAAGTGTTTATAATTTATGAATGTTTACATATATACATATGGTAGTAAAAGATAAAATAGAGTAATTTACAATATTTATGCATTTATGACTTAGTGAATTTTTTTTAGTTTTCTTTATATATGTGCATCATTTGCGATTTTCCACAGTACATCACAAATCTACAAAAATTCCATTTAATTATTGATGGCCAATCCGCTAATAACCCATAACCACAAATCTGAAACCTACAAATGTCAAGGGATAATTTATGTTTTAGCTATTAAGCAGTGTTTCTTACGTGAAACCTTTCCTGATCCCCAAGTATCTCTGATCTCACTTGCCAGCTTTGAATTTACCTTATATTTACTTTGCGTATGAGGCAGTGTGGCACAGTGGAGAGGTAGTTGTTCTCAGAACCAGGAAGGCCTGGCTCAGTTCCTGCCTCTGAGATCCCCTGGCTGTGTTGCCCTGTCAGTGCGCTAGTCCAGCAGAGTCAAACTCAAACAGAAACAGATGCCTGTGGGCCACACACTGACTCAGAAAGCCACAAAGCAACATTATCTGTGGTTTACAATACTATTTTGTTGAACATTTACTAAATACATTTAGATCTGACTCCTCTATGAGTTCAGGGCCTCAGGCAGCCTTGCCCCTTCTCTGGTCTTACCTTGCATTAACAGAGGAAGCTCCTTACCAGGTTCTCTCTGTACTAATTAAATCACAAGTCCAAGCCCTACCCCATGCCTACTTTGCATATATTTTCCATCTATTTGTGTCTGTACATGTTGTTGCATGTGTCCTCTACAGTGGGTATAGTGACTGGCACACACAATAATAGCTTAATAAATGCTTGTTGATTGACTGTTCTCCTCAGAGGAGGAAAAAAAAATAAGTGTGACATCTGTCATCTATAAAATGAGGTTGACTGGATGACCTCTAGTTTCCTTCCAGCTCTAAATCTGTGATTCTGTAATTAGGCTGAAGAAGATTGGGTTTACAAATGATATCTGATCTGTCAGTGAGACTGATTTTTTTTGTGTGTGTGTTAATTGTTGTTTGGTTGTTTTAGTCGTGTCTGACTCTTTGTGATCCTATTTTGGGTTTTCTTGGCAAAGATGCTGAAGTCATTTCTTTCTCCAGCTCAATTTTACAGATGAGGAACTGAGGCAAATAGCGTTAAATGACTTGCCCAGGGTCATACAACTAGTATGTCTGAGGCTGGATTTGACTTAAAGTCTTCCTGACTCCAGGCACAGAACTCAAACCATCGTGCCACCTAGCTGCCTTTGAGGGCCTAAACGAGGATAGTTGTGGTGTGAATGGATGTAGATAGACATGACAAATGTTCTGGAGATAAAATTGACAACACTTGGCAACTGATTGGTTATGTGTGGATTGGATGAGAGTAATCAGTGACTCTATTATCACAGCGGTGACCCCAAGTTTTTCCCTGAAGCCAAGGCCCATCATTTTTTAACACCAGTAGTTTGGTGTCGTCAGGTCAAAGTTGGTGGTTACTCAGAAGGCAATATGGAGATTCATTGTGGGCATAAGTAAGTTATTGTTCATTTGTTTTCAGTCATGTCCGACTTTTCATGTCCCCATTTGGGAATTGGTTCTGTAGATGGTAATCAGAGCTGTATGTCTGAAAAAGGAGATGGGCCATTCATGTAGCTTTTGATAGCTACATAATGGCAAGAAGGCTAGAGGAAGCCCCCTAGAATGTTGAATGTTTATGGGAGGATCCATGTAAGAGGAGGAGAAAATATAGATGTGATCTGCATTGTTACAGGGAATTCCTATGTTGATAAGATTACAGGCCTGTTGGAACATGAAAATACATACCATTGGAAGGTTTCCTATGTAGTTGATGTACATTATTTCACTTGATCCTCAAAACAACTTTGTGAAGTACAGGGAGCGTCACTCCATTTAAGAAAAGCATAGCTCTTTACTCATGTATACATTCATATTCTCTCTCTCTTTAGTTTGAGCTAATTTTTCTTTTTAGTTCACAATTTCATCATCCCTGTAGAGAATTAAAAGGGGAATTAGAAGAAAATACATCTTCATTACAACATTCTAATTCTGTTTTTGTTGTCTTTGAAATACATCATGTAAATTTTAAGCCTTTGTCACTATTAATATATATATTAACTTTCATTTTACTAATAATGCTACTGTGTATTTGCTGTTAATGAGATGTACTGATGTTGATGATAGTTTAAACGACAGAAGCAACTTTGTAAGCAACAGTTTGAATTTTATGTTAGGTTTTATTAAAAATAACTTTATTATTAATCTGTCACTCTTTGGTTTGAACCTTCATGTTGTTTTTGTAAAGTGAACACAAGCTACCTTGTCAAGCTTAAACCAGTTTTTTATTTTTTGTTTTATATATGCCGTGTATATATATATATATATATGTATATGTATAAATATATACATACTATATATTTTAGTTTAAAATGTACAATCAGTTTTATTGATTACTTTTGTTTTTGCATCACAGTCATTGCATGCTCTGCCTCCCATTCCAGTTGAATTCTGTCTTGTGACAAAAGCAGCTAGCATAAACAGACAGGAGAACAAGTGTTATCTGACTATTGTATGACAACATTCTGCTGTAGTATTCTCCCATGTCTCTGCTTTTAGGAGAGGAAGCTATTTTTTGGCTGAAAAAAGTGACTTTTTTTTCCACTTATAGTGGTTTTTAAAAATTGATGCCTTTAAAAAAAAAACATTTCCAATATATCCCTTCCCATCTGTCCCTCAGCAAGATAAGCCTTTTAACCAAAATTTTAAAAAGAAACAGGAAAAAAAATAATTTTGCCACAACGAACCAACACATTGACCTTGTTCTACAGTATAGGCAATATTTATACCCATTATCTCCCACCTGTACAGAGAAGTGAAATATTTTTCCTTAACTCTTCTCTGTGACCAAACTTGGTTATTAAAATTATACAGTATTCATTTTAATTTCCTTGTAATTTCCATTTATGTAGCTGTAGTCGTGTATGCTCTTTTCATTCTGCTTATTTATATCTGCATCCCTTCATAGTCTTCCCATGTTTCTCTTCCTCATCCATATTTTATTATACAGTGATACTTCATTGTTATTTACATGCCAGAGTTCGTTCAGCCATTCCCTAATTGATGGGTACCACTTTGTTTCTAGTTTTTTGCTGCCTTAAAGAGTATTATTATGAATATTTTGGTATGTATTAGACCTTTTTTTCTGTCTTTGCATTCCGTAGGGCATATATGCTGCGTAGTGAGAGCACTGTTGCAGAGTATGGACAGTTTAGCCATTTTTCTCACATGATTCCAAGTTGTTAACCAGAGCGGTGGAGAGCAAATTCTTGGTTCCATCAACAGTGCCAGTGTTCCTGTAGCCCTTCCAACATTTCCTTCTTTTTCTGAAAGTTCATTGCCTTCCCTAAGAGTACATTCTGAAATTTTGTTTTGATTTGTTTTATGAGGCATTTGGAGTTAAGTGACTTGCCCAGAGTCACACAGCTTTAAGTGTCAAGTGTCTGAGGTCAAATTGGAACACAGAACACCCACCAGCTCTGGAGTCAGGCAGATCTATCTATTGTGCCACCTAGCTACTCCCATTCTGAAGTTTTCTGAAGAATTATAGTCAAGCTCACTGGCTTTTGTAGGTTTCATCCCCCCCCCTTTTTTAATATTGGGAAAACATTTTTCCTTCTCTGGTACTGCTCAGTACTTTTCCATTCCATTTCTCTATTATCTTACAAAAATCCCTGACACTGGCTCAGCAATCACATCTGCCATTTTTTCTGTTGCCTTAAATGATAAATCATCTGGGATTTTGGTGATCTTTCTTTTTAACTCATCAAGGATAGCTGGTTATTGTTTCTTCATTCATCTTAGGTTTCAAATCCTTGTTAGCCATTTTTGTACTCTTCTTTTTAGTTATTTTTAGCAAAGAAACAAAGCAAAATAAGATTTGTGCTCCTTTGCTTTGTCTCTGAGTTGTGACCATCCTGTCTGTGCTGAGCAGGGATCAGTTTGCTGCTTCCCTTGCCTTGGGAGTGCCTACTGTTTTCTGAGTCCCAGAGACACCAAGTGTAGAGACACAGTTGAGACCCCAAGTTGAGACTCGGAAGTGAGCCAAGATCAAGAACATCATACTCTCCTGCCTTGGTCACTGGAGCTATTCTCATCCACTGTTAACTCTGTACTCATTCCTTGGTAGTCCTTGTGAGACTCAATTCCAGATGGTGGAAAAACATTCTCCACCCCCACTCCTGCCCAAACCTTGCTTTTTATACTCTCATCCTCTTTCATCTCAATTCTTGTCCTCTAGTCTTTCACTGTATATGTTCCCACCTTTTCTACAGTGTCCTCTGGAATTCTCACACTATAATAAACTAAATTCCCTTCCTTCAGGCCTCTTTGTCTCATGTTTCATTCATCTTTTGCCTCCCACTGAGACCTGGCTCCCCCTAAATCAACACATCCCTGGTCTTTCTTTCTAATACTGGTTGCACCTTCTCTCGTATTTCCCAATTTAATAGTCCCAGACGTAGTGCTGGAATACTCCTTGTTCCTCATCACTACTAGACTCTACCACTATCACTGACTTAACCTCTCTTTTTTTTGTTTGTTGGCTAGGCAATGGGATTAGTGGCTTGTCCAGGGCCACACAGCTAGTAAGTTAACCTCTTCTCCTTTGAGGTTGACTATATATCACCGAATCCTATTTCTGGTAGCTGTTATCTAGCAATCTCCAGGACATTATTGCTGCTTTTTCAGTGAGCTTAACCTGACTCATCTCCTTTTTTGTTCCAACTCCTGCCCTCATACTAGGTGACTTCAATAAACATATTGATATTCACTCACATATCCTAACCTTCAAATTCATCAATAGACCTATCTCCCAAGACTTACTTTTCTACTTCCCCTCAGGTACACATAGTTATCTGTCTATCACCCCTAAGCAGTCTACTTCCAAAATTACCATATCTGATAAGTTTCGTGTCTTTATATTTTGCTTTATTCCTCCTGAATTTATTTTTTTGTCCTCACTTCAATATGCAATCTGTCCACCACTCAGTTTTTTACCAGGCTAGACCTCTGTCTTCTGTTCTTGAATCTTCTACTACTTTTTCATATTCCTTCTTATGCCCTGTCAAACCTCACCCCTGGATTACTCTTACCACTTGGCTCCCACTCTCAACCGGGTGAGAAGTCAGGAAATTATGTTGATTGGGTCCATTACAAATTTGTGTTATCTAATTAACTAGGCCCTCCCTGTATTAAAGCAATCCTTTTACTCTTCCTTAATTGGGTGTACTATATACCATTGTGTGTCTCCATAATGGTTATTCCAAAATACTCCTTTCTTCCAGTCTTCTCAAGGCATACCCTTCCCCAGCCCGCAGATAAGTGCTTCACTTCCTAAGTCACTACAAAAGTTGAGGCACTTCACCTTAACTTTCACTCTCTTCTAAACTCTTCACAGTAGATTCACTGACTGGCTTTCAGTTTTTATCACTCAATTGCAACTGCTCTCTCCACTTACCAGTAATCTCTTAATTACCAAATTAATTGCCTCTTCACTGTCTTTTCTCCTACTTGTCATCTCTGTAACATTTGACAGAGTTGACCACCCTCCCCTACAGGTTACTTTCTCATGTCCTAGGTTTTCATGACATTTTTCTTTTCTGGTTCTTCTCCTTATGTAAGAACATACCTTGACTCATTCATCATTCATGTCATGTTCTCTCTGTGGATTTCTCTCATGACTATGTCTTGGTCACTCTTCTGTTTTCTCACTCATTAACTTCTGTGAATTTGATCTCTATACCAGAAACTCTCAGATCTACATATCCAGCTGTAGTCTCTCTCCTGATTTGCAAGCCTGAATAATGAATTACCCATTAGACATTTGTATGTCTAATATGTATGTCTTGCTAAGTGTCTTAAGCTGAGCTTCTTTCCCTGAAAGCCACCCCTCTTTTGACCTTTCTAGTCACCCAGATTCTCAACATTAGTGCCACTCTTCATATATCCAATCAATTGTCAGACGTTATTTCAGCCTTTGCAATATTTCTTACATATATATTCCCTTCCATATATATTCCTTCCTCATCACTTGGCCATTTTGCTGCTGTTTTTGTTCAGTCATTTTCAGTTGTGCCCGACTCTTTGTGACTTCATTTGGGATTTTCCTTGGTGAAGGTACTGGAGTGGTTTGCCCTTTTCCTCTCCAGCTCATTTTGCAAGTGAGGAAACTGAGGCAGACAAGGTTAAGTGACTTTCCCAGGGTCACACAGTAAGTGCCTGAGGTCAGATTTGAACTCATGAAGATGAGTCTTTTTGACTTGAGTCCTGGCATTCTATCCACTGTTCCACTGGGCTGCCCTTGCTTGGCTCATAGTAGGCCCTTAATTAATGCTTATTTTCTTCCTTCCATCCAATCCAAAATAATCCAACAAGTATTATTTAAATACCTATTCTATGCCAGTCGCCATGTTGGGCACTGAGGAATACAAGGACAAAATGAAAAGATGGTTTTTGCTTCAGGGAGCTGATTTTCTTTTGGAGGAGACTGACTCTAGGCCTAGTTGTCTACTCAGCCACTAATATTCTCATCACCTTTCCCCTGGTTTTGGCTTTTTATTTGGTTTCTTTACCTAAAGTCTCTCCCCACTCTAATCTAACCTCCATGCATTTGCCAAAATAATCGTGATAAAATGTAGGGCTGACTATACTACTCCTTTTCAGTAAATTTCAGTGGCTTCCTCTTACTTCTAGGATCAGGAATAAATATTATTCTTTGGCATTTGAATCTCTTTCTAACCTGGTGCTGCATACTTTTATCTAGCTAAATGGCTTACTTGCTGCTCCTCATCTACGGCATTCTATGTTGCCATGCTTGGAGTATACTTTTTCTCCCCTCAGAACCCCTGGTTTTCGTTACAATTTGGCCCAAGTACCACATTCTCTGTAGAACCTTTCCTGATTCCCTTGAGCTGCCAGTGAACTCCCTCCCAAAACTTATTTTTAGAATAGAAGCCCCTTGAGGTCAGGGACTGTTTCATTTTTGTATTTGTTACTCCCCACCCCACTCCCACTCCACCCTTAGTATAGAGCCTTGGCACATAAGTGCTCAGTAGGTATTTTGGCTATATTCCTTCTTTTGTCCTTTTTGGGCAGTGCAGCAAAAAAGCAACCCCTCCCTACCCAGAAACCTACAACAAAGCAAACAAAAAATCAAACCTTTCTATTTTCCTGAGCTTTTTTTTTTTTTGCAAACTTCAACTTATTCTTGATACATTCAACCAGTATTGTGCTACACTTTTTTATTCATTCTCCTTTTCTTTTATTTGCATTTATCTTCTCCGTATGTTTTTTTTTTAATCTAAATTGGTTCATGAGTTCCTTGTGTATCCATATTGGTTTCTAGTTAATTCTTTCTTTTCTTCCTTGATGGCTTTTCTTTGTATTCTCAAAATTTCATTCTTTAGAATTTCCTTAAAGAAATTTAGTCTTTGAGATTATACCTATCTTCTTTTCTCTGATCCCTTTGAAATGAATTTTTCCAGAGTCTAAGATGAATGTCATTATACCGAGCTTTCTTCTACTGTCTCTCAAATTTGAAGAGGGAGTGGGCCTTTTACCCCCAAAGTTCCTGTCATTTCCATTCTCATATCCTTTCCCCCTTGCAGGTCAGATCCACCATCATAGTGGTTATCTGAATTGGTTCTTCTATCATCTGAATGATAAAATCATTAAAACAAGGCATGCTTTGCCTTTGTCAGACTTCTTTTGTACATGCCTGGTTAATTGAATTCTATCATGATTACTCTATCATACCTCTATTTCAGGCTTATGATCTATTTCTAGGATTCTTTTCCTTCTCTGTCCAGGTGGTATGTAATATATTCTGGTGATAATTTCTATCTGTCTCTTTTGATCCTCCATCATGCTTATTTCTTTTGGTCGGTCCTGCACAGCATATGGCCCGAGCTGCTTGTAGCCCACCAAAGGATTTCAGGCAGCCTGCTACTACCCACTTTCCTGTTTGTCCCAAGGCTACCAACCATTGTCACTAGTTACCTTTACTTGGAAAGTGAGCCACTACTTGGAAAGTGAGCCACTAAAAACCTATCTGCAGCCTTGAAGAAGTTTAGCTTACTTTTAATTTTGGCCCCTACCTCCTACCAAAGCAGGTACTGAAGCAGGTCTGCTTTAGGTTCTTACGCCCTCCCATGAGTTGTCTTCCTAATATGTAGTGCTTTGCCACCCTACCCCCACAATATCCTCTTGCTTGTGTCTTTTGAATAAAGTATAACCTTCCAGAGGTATATTCCAGTCCCAGTGATCATCTGATTTGACTCCTTTTCTTTCTTTTTTTTTTTTTAAATAGGCAATTGGGGTTATGTGACTTGCCCAGGGTCCCATAGCTAGTAAGTGTCAAGTGTTTGGTCTGAGGCCAGACTTGAACTCAGGTTCTCCTGACTTCAGGGCCGGTGCTCTACTCGCTGCACCACCTAGCTGCCCCAAGGACTCCTTTTCTTGTGAGAGATTTGTCTCCAGTCCATCTTGCCTGTTAGATATACTTGATACATTTGTGTGTAGAACTCTGAAGGCATGAGTTTTATTGGATTTTATCAATTTTGGGTACTTTTACTGCTAATATTATGTTGTAACTATATAGTTAGGTGGTTATACAGTTAGTCAGCTTTTTTCTCTCTCATTTTCGTTCTAATTCCCAACCCTTATGGTTAGAACTGGAATACTCAAACACAGACCAGCCCTTGTTAGTTAGATTCTCTACCAGTATTTTAAGCCATCCTCTAGAACTCTGTACCATTCCCAAACACATCTTTTTTTAACCTGCCATTCACTTCTCAGATCTGTTGTCCTTTTCTGAATCTCCTACCCCTGAGGGCAGTAAGCAAGAAAATACCACCTCTGCTTCAAGGCCTCCAATTTCTTAAAATTTTCTTAATCGTTATCAAAGCTTTTTTAGGCTCCTTCAGGCAGTATCATTTATGTCCACATGAGTTATCAAGTAGGTGATAGTCAGCTGACTCCAGGGAATAGGCAAGCCTGAGTTTTAGGTAGAATTCATTTTCACGATTACTATCACTTCTGCTCTCAACCAACCACTAATCCCAATTAACACAGCATAAGCCCAGGCAATCTAAACATTCTAGTGTTGACATTAAATATTTTATTTTTTAAAAAATTCACTAGGGGCAGCTAGGTGGCACAGTGAATAGAGTTCTGGAGTCAGGAGACCTGAGTTCAAATGCAGCCTCAGACACTAGCTGTGTGATCCTGGGCAAGTCACTTAACCGTGATCACCTCAGCAAAAAGTAAAAACAAAACAACAACAAGAACATTCATTGGTTATCTCCCCCTCCAGTTTTCTAGCTACTATACGGAGAATTTTTTAGTTCCTGTTGACAACTTGGGCCTTAATGGCAGTGTTTTGAACTCAGGTATTTAACATTGATCTGGGTCACTTATTATTTTCATATCTGAGAAATCACTGTAGTCAAAATTCCCATATATCAGATGCCATTATGATGAATGATTGTCTACAGTAGTGATTCATATATACTCTAATGTAGGCCCCATAATAGTTTTTTGATTTGTTTTTAACAAACTTCTTATAGCAATTAATTATGTATAGCAAATCCAGTAAAAGAAGTAACTTAAAGGAAGTTAGGTCAGTAGGCAGAGCAAAGGAGGAAGAACAGGGACAGCCAGAGAAAATGCCTAGAACCAAGAGTCTTTTTTGAGAAACCACCAGGAGGACAGTATCACTAGATTGAAGAGTATATGTCACAGAGTAAGGTGTAAGAAGACTGGAAAGGTAGGAAGAGGAGTTAGGTTATGAAGGGCTTTCAATGCCAAAAAAGAACATTTTGTATTTGATTGTGGGAGTTTATTGAATAGAAGGTGGTGTGGTTGGACCTGTGCTTTAGGAAAATTACTTATTGACTGAATGGAGGATGGATTGGAGTGGGGAGAGATTTGATGTAGGCATTCTATTGCAGTGGTCCAGGCATGAGGTGATAAGGGTCTGTATTAGAGTAGTGGCATTGTCAGAAGAGAGAAATGGGGGAAATGTGAGAGATGTTTCAGGCCTTGGCAACAGATTAGATGTGGGGAGTGAGAGATAGTGAGAAGTTCAGGATGACCCCTAGGTTGCAATGCTGAGGATATTTCCTTCTATAGTAATAGGGAAGGTAGGAGTTGGGGGAGAGTTTAAGGGGAAAGATGAGTTCAGATTTAGACATGTTGACTCTAAGATGTCTACTGAACATCAAGATGTCTGAAAGGCAGTTGAAGATGTGAGATTGTAGATCAGGAGAGACTAGGGCAGGATTAGGTATATTTGAGAATCATCAGCATAGAGATGGTGATTAAATATGTGGGAGCCGATGAGATCACCAAGTGAAGTAGCATAGAGAGAGAAGAGTAGGAGGCCCAGGACAGAACTCTGATGGATACCTAGGGTTAGAGGACATGATTCTGGAAGAGGATTCATCAAAGGAGAGAGAGAATGATTCCTCGTATAGGAAGAGAACCAGGAGAGAATGGTTTCCTGAAAGCATAAAGAGAAGAGGATATCAAGGAGGAGAACTTGATCAACATTATCAAAGCCAGAAGGGAAATCAAAGAGAAAGAGACTTGACAAAAGGCTGTTGGATCTGGCAGCTAAGACATCATTGGTAACTTTGGAGAAAGCAGAATGATAAATAGGAAGCCAGATTGTAGATGGTCTTTTTAATGAGTTTAGCTACAAAGGGCAGAAGAGAGATAAGATGATGATTAGTAGAGATGGGAGGATCAAATGAGGATGGAGGAGGCCTGGGCATAATGGTAGACAGGAGGAAATGTACACAGAAAGAGATTGAAACTAAGTGAAAGAGTGGGAATGACAGAGAAGGCAATGTTGGAGGAGATGGGATGGAATAAGATTTCTTAAATAAGTAGAGGGGTTAGCCTTTGTAAACAGTAAGGCTACTTCATCATGTGAAACAGGACTGAAGGAGGAGAAAGTGGCAGAGGCATGTGAGTGATAGGAAGAGGGTGCTCACAGAAAATAACCTCAATTTTTTCGGTCAAATATGAGACGAAGTTCTCAGCAGAGGGTGGGGAGGGGGAGCTATGGGGGAGATTTGAAGAGTGATGAAAAGGTTCTCAAAGAGCCACTTTGGAAAGTGGGGTTAGTGAGTTATAATAGGATTGCCTAGCAACAATGAGGACCCAGTCGAGGTTGTGTTAATACAAATTTGTAGTAATTTGTGTAACACAATCCACAAATGGATTTTTTTCTATTGTTGTTCAGCCTGTGTGTAGAAATGAGGCTGGCTAATGGTGGGAATGATCCAAAGCTAAGGCTTGGCTGGTGTAATTCGTGATATCGTAAGGGGTCTTAGAGATTCAAGAGAGGAGGACAGAGCAGAATTTGTTCATCAAGGGGTCAAGATGGGGGGGGAGAAAAGAGAGGGACTAGTGATGGGGAAGGAGGACTGGGGAGAGATGGCCTGGGAGAGAATTGAGTAGTCAAGGGACTGGAAGTCACATTGTGGATGGAGTTTTTTAAGGGAAGGCAGAGGGAGAGGTGAAAAAGCAGATTTTAGTTAGATGGGAGATTTCAGAATTCTTGAACATAGAGATGATAGATTTTCTAAGTGATGGCTTGATCGATGTTATAACTCTCTGTATGTGACTGATAGGTTGAAGAACCAAGTAGTTAGAGTATTTGAGGAAGAATCAATTTGTATGTTGAAGTTCCCTAGTGTGAGGGCAGAATCTGGGGAGGGAAGAACAATTGTGAGCTGGCTTAAACTCATTGAGGAAGAACAGGGAGTGACCGGGGATTTGTAGATACCAGCTATCAGGATTTTGATTGGTTAATAGAGATGAACCTCTTGAACTTTAGAGGAGAGCTTACTAAATGATGGAGAAGGGGTGAGAACCTGGAAGAGGCAGTGGGAACAAAAAGAATTCCAACTCCCTCATGTTGACCAGTGAGCTGAGGAGAAGGAGCGGAAAGGCAGCCAGTACTGGGAAGAGTGGCCAGGGAAGCTGCGTCATCAGAGAGAGGCCAGGTTTTGGCAATATCTAATAAATGGAAGGAGTGGGAGAGGAGAAGATTTGAGATGAAAGGAAGTTTACTGTCTGTGGAACAGGCAATCCGTATACGGGACACAGTGGGAAGGCTGTGTGGCATTTGGTTAGAACTTCGGGATGGGAAGGTTGAAAGTGATGGGGGTGATCAGGTCAGGGTGGGGTAGGAAATGGGGTTTGGATGATGATCTGCAGGATCACACAGCTAATAAATACCTGAGTGTTTCCCACTCTAGGTGCGGAGCTCTATCCACTCTACCGCCTATTACCTTAAGCTGAAAGATTTGTTTCTGTTCTGCTGTTCCCCAGTGCCTTTCACATAGCAATTTCTGAACTTGAGTTGAACCGTGAAGGAGAAGAATGTGGTATAGATCTGGAGAGGGATAGGGATGGGGAAGAGGTTTCATAGAGAAAGGACAAGCGAACTGATGTTAAGCCAATCTGAGTCTAAATCTCTGGGCCCTTTTGAACGAGTATGTTCTCATGGGATTATGAAATCCTGAGCAAAAAACTGAAAACCTAAAGGAGTGGGACCCAAGTGGTTATTTTTTGTTTTCATGACCACTGCTTATTGATTGGGACTTTTGGAAGGTGAACAGCATATTTGGTAAGTAAACAGCTGGTTAAAAAGCCAATAGGATCATAGATCAAGGCCTAAGAGACCTGAAAGGGACCCGAGAGACAAAGATATGGTGTCTGAGAGGGGGTCTTGTGTTTCTCAATTGTGGCTTAAAATAAATGGAGCACATATTCTTGTCTGAGGACTGGTGAAAATATATACTTATAGACTTAAAAAAAATTAAGACTACTTTAAATTGAAAAGAGTTGGAGATGAGGTCATCTACTTGAGTCTAACAAGCTAGGTATCAGAGACACTAGCAGCTACAGTATAGGAAGAAAAGTAGAAATAGAGAGACCTAGAAAATTCACAGGAGAAAAATATAGAAAAGAACCCAACATTAAAACCCATGACCCTATAAATAAATGTACAAAGTATGATGAGCAAATAAGTTGAAATATTCTTTTTGAAAGGAAGCAATTTTGGCCTTATAGGAATCAGTTAAACTTGATGAGGGATGGGACAAATGATTAAAATATGGTTGTTAATCAGATAATTATTAAATACTTGCTATGTGGCAGGTACCCTTCTAGAGGCATGGTAGATAATTAAGATATGAAAGAAACCCTACTGTCAAGGAATATTAGATCCTATCAGAAGAAACTTGTTCATATATAAATAGATACAAAATAAGCACAAGGTAATTTGGGGATTGGAGAGGGGTGCTAAAGAACTAGAGAAATTAGGAGAGGCTTTATTGTAGAAGGTGAGGCTTGAGATGAGTTTTGAAGGAAACAAGGAATTCTAAGAGGTGGAGGTGAAGCAAGAGTGCTTTCCAGGCACTGGGAAAGTGCGAAAGTAAAGCAATAAGAGATGAAGAGTGTTGTATGTGAGGAGCAGTGCGATGCAGCCCATGTGACTTGACATCTGAGTGTGAAGGGGAGAAGTGCATAACAAGGTTGGAAAGATGAATTGGAAGAAGGCTGTCAGAGGTTTTAAAAGCCTTTGTATCTGATCCTAAAGGCAATAAGGGAGCCATTAGAATTAGATGGATGCTTTTAAGATGATCACCTATGTGGAGGATAGGTTAGAGGAGGGAGAAGCTTCAGGAAGTGGGACCAAGTAAGAGGCTGTTGCGGTAGTCCAAGGGATGAGAACCTGAATTAGCATGGTGGCCCTGCTAGTAGAAAGAAGGGAACAGATGTGAGAGATGTTGTAAGGTAGAAACCAAATACTGGCAGCTCATTGGGAGAGTGAAGAGTTCAGGATAACACTTAAGTTGTGAATCTGGGTGATTGGAAGAATGGTAGTACACTCAACAAAATCAGAGAGGTTTGGAAGATAGATGGATTTTGGGGGTTAGAGAATGTATTCTAGTCTGGAAATATTAAGATTGAAGTAACTGGAACTAGGGGAGGGGATAGGTAGGTCTAAAGACCTGAAAATCGTCTGCGTTCAGATAGTCATTAAGCTGACTTAGGTCACCAAGTGAGAGAGTATAACAAAAGAAGGAAAGAAGACACAGGAGAGGAAGAAAATGCCCTATTCAGAAGTAAAAGAGGGAAAAAGATGATGACGGAATAGCATTAAATATAAAGATACAGTCATGAGAAAACCCAGGAACCACAGAAGGGGGGAACATGGGGAAAAACAATTGAGGTGAAAATCATCCAAAGGAAGAATAAAAGTGATGCTGCTACTGCAAGATACATGAACAGAAAGGAGAAATAGATGAGAAATTTAAGTAAACCCAATCACAATACGGAGGCCGTATTCTAGTAGTGATAGAATTCTTGGATTATCTGTTCCTGTGTTAGAATGTTCTCCTCTTGAAACAGAGCTATCTTTCAATTCTTCTATGCCTTAATGATTACTTCATGAGAACTGCTCTTTTGGACCTGATTTTCAGTCCTTAAAGGAATGAGTTACTGAATTAGAAATGATGCAAACTTTGGGTAGCCATGACCATTCTATCTTAGTTCATGATAAGAGAGGCAAGGAAGCAGAGATTGTGTGGTATGCATCTTAGATTTTGTAGGTTGGGCTTCAAAGGTTTAAACATGTTAGGTATCATCTCATGAGGTGAAATACTTTGGGATAGTGGGGGATCATTAACAACCTTAGATTTTTAAAAGCTGTGTTTAGATGATAGAAGGACAGATAATAGGGGATGAATACAATAGCACAGCATGATGCTGTAATAGTTGTCTTGGGCACATTAAAGTGCAGAATGAACTAAAGTTGAAGACTGTTAAGGACCAGAAAAAAGCAGTATTATTTTTCCTCCTCTGTTGGTGGGGAGAAGAAAAGGAAAGGAGAGTAGTAGGGTCACTGCTTTGGGTGGATGAGACAGTGATAATGGATGCTGGAGAGAAAGAAGATATTTTTCATTTTTCTTAAGTTTTATTAATGTGTTTTATTTTCATATTAAACATTTCCAGATTACCCCCATCCTGTTACAGCTGTCTGGTAACAAAGTAGAACAAGCAAAACTAGTAACACCATGACCTAACATTCTCCACCTATGGCCCCCCTCTATTTTTAGTGTGTTTTTTAAAATTTAACAAATTGTTTTTTTCCCTTCCCACCCCCCCATTCCATGGAAGAAAAGAGAAAATAAAAATCTCTTATTTTAATCAACTTTCAGTTTTAATTAATCAATTTAATTTTAATCAACTCTCTGTCAGAAGGTAGGTAGCATGTTTCGTAATTGGTTCTCTGGAATCATGGATGATCATTCTTACAGCTTTCAAAATTATTGTCATTGTACAAGCTGTTCTCTTGGTTCTGCTTATTCCATTTAAAAAATGAATTTATAAAAGTCTTCAAAATTGTTTTTATAATGTTGATGTTATTTTGAGGCATTTGGTGACACAGTGAATAGAATGCTGTACCCTTAGTCAGGAAGTCCTTTGCTCAAATCTGGCCTCAGACAGACGCTTAACCTCTGTTTTCTAAATTGTAAAATGAGGATAATAATAGCACCTAACTCCCAGGGTTGTTGTGAGCATCAAATGAATTACCATTTGTAAAAGAACTTAGCACAGAGTCAGGCACATAGTATGCACCAATGTAAATCTAAATGTAAAAAAAATCTTCCCTAACATAAAATCTTCTTGTTCTGCTTACTTTGCTGCATCAGTTTGTACGCGTCTTTCCATGTCACTTTGAAGTCATCTGTTTCCTCATCTCTTACATTCACATGCCACAATTAAGCACCTTGCTACTCTCCTGAAGTTTTTCACCAGCTTCAGGGTATTGAAAAACACTTTCATATGAGGCTGGTAAGCCGCTAACCTGTGACCTTTTAAAGATTATAGAGAAGAGGAGGGGTGCTGTGGAACTGAAGAAGGTCAAACAACAAGAAAATCAAGGTGGAGTTATGTCAAGATACTAGTGGAATGAAATTAGGAAGAACACAGTTCTTCCCACGTCCTCTGCCCCCATGAAGAATGAATAGTTTAAAATGTCTCCAAATACAAAATAAATAATTGAGAGAAGAGGAAAGGGAATCAACTAAAAAAGCCTTAAAAGAAAGAAACCTTTTCCATAGGATAAAGGAAAGAACAAGAAAATGAGCAAGCAGCAGGAAAAAAAATAACTACTATGGATCCTGAATAAAAGTCACCAGAAGGGGAAAAAAACCCCAAAACTGAATTTTAGTAAAAGAAAGTTGTACCTGATAGAAAACACATCAAATTGGATAATAAACACTTTAAAGGTAATGGAGGATATTCTAGCTTTAGTAAAGAGTGATCTGGAATTGGTCATCAGAGTTCTGTCAGGGAAAATAGGATAAGCCAAATTAATAATGAAAATTAACAACTTTGAGAAAGAAGTAGAAAATTTGAATAATGGAATGAAACCAATGGAATAATGGCAATAAAATTCTCCGGCTGAAAGTGAAAGACTATTCTTCAGAAGTGGCAGAAAATGTAACAAAAGAAGATTGAAAGAAAACACATCTGAAGAAAGATAGAAACCTTTACAAAGCAAAGGTGGTACATCTAGAAGACAGAACTCTGAGAGATAATTTAAGAATTTTTACATTACCTGAAAAACATGCAAATAAAAAAGTTCAACCATCATCTTTAAGGAAATTGCTCAAGAAAACTTTTTGGACATGGAAGATAAAATCAAGGGACAGACTACACATTGATAGACTTCAAAGAATACCCTCAGTCTTAACTCATCCAAACACATTATTAAACCCCCTTGGTAAGTGATATTTTTATTCTTAGATACTATGAAATCCTGCATCACAAGAAAACACAGGAAGAGCTGTGAATGTAATTTACAAAAAGTCAGTAGGAATTGTACTTCACTCCAGAATTTTCTAACCAGGTAAACTTGGAGTTACATAGATTTTATTTAAATCTGGGCCTGTGATTTTATTGATGTAGATGAGGAAAGTCTCTGTACCAACGCATTGGCAAATGTTCTTCAATATGATCTTAACCTTCCAAAATATTTAACCAGGGTTCAGAGGTGGAACTTGAATCCAGATCTGCCTGACCCCAAAGTGGGCTTTCTGTTGAACCTTATTGCTTGTCTGAAATAACATAAAATTAAAAAAAAATTTTTTTCCAGTACTCCACAGCATTTCCAAGAAAAACATTTCTATAGGAAAAAGAAAATCTTGCTGAAATCTTTTTTATGCACTCTGCTTCCTGGCAGATTTGTGTGGTTGGCTTGAAGAGATAGAGATGCAAGGTGAACATTTCATGAAACAAAGTTATCAACAATATGTAGTGCCACAAGATAAGTATTTATAATCATATTTTAAAGACTGTAATTTACAGGTCCTTAAATTCTAACACAAATTTACTATTTCCTGGTTAGTAATTGTTATTTAATAAAGCCAGTATTTTTTTGGGGGGAAGGGGATTTATTTAGTATTTTATTTTTCCTCAGTTACATGTAAAACATTTGTTTTTAAAACCTTGAGTTTCAAATTCTCTCCCTTCCTCCTTCCTCACCCCCCATCATTGAGAAGACAAGCAATTCAGTATGGGTTATACATGTGTAGTCATGCGGAACATTTCCATAGTAGTCATGGTGTGAAAGAAAACATAGACAAAAAAAACCTCGAGAAAAATAAAGTAAAAAGAATATATACTTCAATCTGTATGCAGCCACCATCAGTTCTTTTTCTGGGGATGGGTAGCATTTCAGCACAAGTCCTTCAGAGTTGTCTTTGGTTGTTGTATTGCTGAGAATAGCTAAGTCATTCACAGCCAATCATCTCACTATATTGCTGTTACTTTGTACACAGTACATTTTACTTTTCATTAGCCCGTGCAAGTCTTTCCACGTTTTTCTGAGAGCATTCGGCTCATCATTACTGATAGTACAATATTCTTCAATCATAATCACATACCACTTATTCTGCTGTCCCCCAACTGATGGGCATCCTTTCAATTTCCAATTCTTTACTCCCAGAAAATGGCTGCTATAAATATTTTTGTATGTAATAGGTCCTTTTGGTTTTTGTTTTTTCTCTCTTTTGGGATGCAAACCTAGTAGTGATATTGCTGGTTTAAAAGTGATATGCATGGTTTTATGGCCCTTTGGACATAGCTCATACAGAATGTTTGAATCAGTTCACAACTCTACCGTTAGTGCATTAATGTCTCATTTTTCCCACATCCCCTCCATCTTTTGTCATTTACCTTTTCTGTCCTAATTAGCCAGTGTAATAGGTATGAGTTAGTACCTCAGAATTGTTTTAATTTACATTTCTCCCGTAGTGAGTTACAATATTTTTTCATATGGCTATAGATAGCTTTGATTGATAGCATCTGAAAACTGATTGTATCTTTTGATGATTTATCATTTGGGGAATGGTTCTTATTTTTATAAATTTGACTCAGTTCTCTATATGTTTGAAAAATGAGGTCTTTATCAAAGAAACTTGCTTCAAAATGTTTTTCCACAGTTACTATTACTTACTGTATTTCCCTCCTCTTCTTCCTACCCCCGTTTATTCTCTGTCTTCTTTCACACTGTCCCTCCTCAAAAGTGTTTTGTTTTTGACTACCCCTTCCCCTAATCTGCCTTCCTTTCTACAGCCCCTCTTTTTCTCCTGTCTCCTTTCCCTCCTACTTTCCTGCAGGGTAAGATAGATTTCTATACCCAATTGAGTGTGTATGTTATTCAGTCTTTGAGTCAGTTTTGATGAGAATAAGATTCATTCACTCTCCCTCACCTTCCCCCTCTTCCCCTCTACTGTAAAAGCTTTTTCTTGCCTCTTTTATGTGAGATAATTTACCCCATTCTACCTCTCCCTTTCTCTTTCTCCCAGTACATTCATCTCTCACCCCTTAATTTTATTGTTTTTTACATATCATCCCTTCATATTCAGCTCACACCTGGGCCTTCTGTCTATATGTATTCCTTCTAACTTACCCTAATAATGAGAAATATATAATGTATATTATTATATATAATATATAACTATATTATATATAATAATATATAATGTATATTATTATATATAATATATAACTATATTATATATAATATATAATATAAATAATATATAACTATATTATATATAATATAAATAATAATACAAGAAATTTGGGATTCATAAAGTGAAGGAATGAATGAAGAAAGGACAACCAAAATAATTTTTTAAATTTTTATATATATATATATATATATATATATATATATATATATATATATATATATATATGGGGGGGTTGCAGTTTTTTTTCCTTTTTTTAGGCAGTTGGGGTTAAGTGACTTGCCCAGCATCAAGTGTTTGGTCTGAGGCCGGATTTGAGCTCAGGTCCTCCTGACTTCAGGGCTAGTGCTCTATCTGCAGTGCCACCTAACTGCCCCTTTTTAATCTTTTTTTTTTTTTGGGTAGATTTTCTTTTTCCACTGCTCTGAATAGAGAAAATAAGTCACTATCGATTGGAGATGGGACAAAGATGGTATCTACAATCTTTGAGATGCTTGGGGGGTGTGTGTATGTGTGTAGGTAGTTCTTGCTGTTGAAGTGGGAGAAGAGAGAGCATATCAATAGTGTATGTAGCTGTCTACCCAGGCCTGTCTTCTTGCAGCACAGTTTTTTTTTAAATGGAATTTCATTTTTCCAATTACATGTAAAGATAGCTTTCAATATTAATTTTTTTTTAAAGATTTTAAGTTCCAAATTTTTCTCCCTCTCTCCTTTCTACAGAGGGCAAGCAATAGGTTATACATGTGTAATCATGTTAAACACATTTCCACATTAGTCGTGTTGTGAAAGAAGAAACAGAACAAAAGGGAAAAATCACAAAGAAGAAAACACCCCAAAAAGTGAAAGTAGTATGCTCCTATCTGCATTCGGACTCCATAGTTCTTTTGGAATTGTCTTGGATCATTGTAGTATTTAGAAGAGCTAAGTCATTCATAGTTGACCATTATACAGTGTTGCTGTTATTGTGTTCTGGTTCTGCTCACTTCACTCAGCATCAGTTCATGTAAATCTCTCCAGGGTTTTTCTGAGATCTGCCTGCTCATCATTTCTTATAGCACAATAGTATTCCATTACATTCATATACCTTAACTTGTTTAGCCATTCCTCAGTTGATGGGCATTCCCTCAATTTACATTTCTTTACCAGCATTAATTCTTGAGGTTTCCCCCCTTTCCTTTATTAGATAATAATTGTTATTGTATCACAAAGTTTTGGAAGAGACCTTAAAGATGATCTAATCTGAGGGTACTTAGCTTTTTTGTGTCATGGACAGTTTGAAGCCTAGGATTACAAAGAAAACCAATTATACTGAAATAGTTATCAAAATGTTTTTTAAAAACTAAGGGCATGGACCTCTCATTACGAATCTCTGGTCTAATCTAAACCCTTCATGTTACAGATGAGGATCTGAAGGCCAAAGCACACAGTAAATAGCAGAGCTGGGAAATTGAACTTTAGTCATCTGTTTAAAAATAATCCTGTGCTTTTTACCATATTAGGCTACCTCCAGTGGACCTATTTCTTCAGAGTATTACAAGATGACTGTTTATGTCTATATAGGGAATTCTTGGAAATCAGTCTTAACCCAAGGCAATGTTCGTGGTAAAAAAAAGGGTCAGGCTTGTGAGGATAAGTTGAGTGACTTCACAGTATTTTGGTAAATGGTAGTCATCTCATCAAGTCACACCATTATAATTTTCCAAGTCTAATAGTCTATAATTCTATTCATAATATTTTGATGATAAAGCCAATAGACTTTGGCATACTTGATAACCTAAATTGCTTGTTATTCTTTTAGAGAATAAGGACTTGAATTCTGCTAATTGTTTTTTGTAACAGCATAAAAAATTTAAAAACAATCTTAAGTTTGGCTTCTGACTTCATCCTTTAACTGAAGGTGCTCTGTCCAAAATTACCATTGGTTAATTGTCAGACCCAATGGTCTCTTCTTAGTCCTCATCCTTCTTGATCTCTCTACAACTTTTAAAAAATATATTTTAATTTATTTTGTTAAATATTTCCTAATCATGCATAAATTTTAAAAAATATACATTAAAAATCTTTTTGAGTCCTAAATTCTCCCCCTTCATCCCGCCCTTTGAAAAGGCAAACACTGTAATATCAGTTATGTGTGAAGTCATGCAAAACATTTTCATATTAGCCCTGTTGCAAAAGAAAACACACACACACACACACACACACACACGCCCAAGAAAAATAAGATTTAAAAAGTGTGTTTCAGTCTGAACTCAGAGTTTATCAGCTCTCTCTCCAGAGATGCATAGCATTTTTCGTCATGGGTCCTTTGAAACTGTCTTGAGCTAAATCTTTTACAATTGATTGTTGTTGTAGTATTTCTGTTTCTATGTACTCTAGTCTCCTGGTCCTGCTCAGTTCACTTTGCATCAGTTCATGTAAGTCTTCTCGGTTTTTCTGAAACTGTCCTCATCATTTCTACAACCTTTTATACTGTTGATCATCCTCTTCCCCTAGATATTTTCTTCTCTTTAGGTTTTCATGACACTTTTTCCTGGCTTTCTTCCTACTTTTCTGATCAGTCCTTCTCAGTTTCCTTTGCTGGATGTTCATCTAAGTTAGGCTCGCTCACCATGGGTATCCCTCCAGTGGTAATGCCCTTGGCCATCTTCTCTTTTCCCTCTGTACTGTCTCATTTGGTGATATTATCAGCTTCCATAGATTCAGTTATCATATATCTAGAGATGATTTCTAGATCTATATAGCAAACTCTTCTGACTTCTAGTTCTGTATCACCAACTACCTATTATAGCTCTCAAACTTGATGTCCGGTTGATATGTCAAACTCATTTTGGCCAAAAGAAAGCTCACTGTCCTTATCTTCAAACCCTTTCTGCTTCCCAGCTTCCCTGTCTATAAAGAACAATACCATCTACCCAGGCTGGATCAGCTCTACTTAAACTACCCCACGTATCCAATCTGTTGCCACAGCTTGTCATTTCTACTTTCATAGCCTCTCTAGTATATATCCCCTTCACTACATCCCCATAGCCACCACTCTGCTGTGGGTCCTTGTAGCCTCATATCTGGGTAATTGGAAGAGCCTGCTGGCTCATCTTCCCACCTCAGGTCTCTTTTCATTCCAGTTCATCTTCTACTCACCTGCCAAATCTTCTTTTTGGCTTTTAAAGCCTTTCATATTCTAGTCCCTTACTATCTTTCTAGTGTTCCATGTATTTTGCAGTCTTCCAACACTGGTCTTCTTGCTGTTCCTTCTACAAAACACTCCATTTCCTGACTTTGTGTATTTTCACTTGCTGTGCCCCGTGCTTGGGATGTTTCCTTCCTCAGCTCCTTCAAGACTCAGCTCAAATCCTACCTTCTACAAATGACCTGTCCTGGTCTTCCCTCTGAGATTACGTTCCGTTTATACTGTATGTACTTATTACATACAGTTGTCTTCATGTGAGCTCCTTGAGGGCAGGGACTATGTTTTTGCCTTTCTTTGGATCTTCATTGTTTGACACATTGTAAGTGCTTAATAAATAATGATGATAATGATGATACTTTATCATCATTCTTTTCTGGCCTATTTTCAGTTTTATTTTCTGATTTGTGGACAATAACTTTACTTATTCTTTATTTCTCTCTCTCATGGGGATAAAGCTCCTGAAGTACCAAGTTTAAGTTTCCTTCTTTATCCAATTTCTTTGTTACTGTCTTTGTAGATCTTACCCCACTCCTTTTTTCACTGTATCTCACTCAATAGAATAGAAATTCTTGAGGTAAGTAATGTCAACTGAACAGTATTTTGTAGTAGAAGTCACCTCAGGGTCCCAAATTGTGAAACCCTTACTATCCCCTGCCCATATCAGAGTCTAGGTAGGTACAATCCTTTCTCAGATAAGGTGGTCTACTGTGCAAATTCTCCACAGATGAAGCCTGCTATTGTGTTCCTGTCTTTTACTTGTAGACATTGTAGACATTTTCTCCTATGGGAATATTTTTTAGTAGAAAATCTTTTCCCTTTCCTTTCTGGGACAAGACCCTCTTTGTCCCAGTCGATCTCCACTATTGTTTCTAATCCTGGTCGTCTTCAGCACCTTCTCCTTTTTACCCTCCTACTCATGTTCCCTCTTGTTGAGAGGCTATAGCTGTTAATCATGTTTCACTGTTCATCTGTGAACTTTATAGAGTATATGACCCACTGTTTTCTCCCCATTCATGCAACTTCCCACTGTTATTCCCTCACATAAAAGATATTGGTGCTTTAGTCCTGGAGCATTAATTCAACTCTTCTACCTTTGCTTCTACTGATTAAGTTCCTCTTAAATCTTTAGTTGCTTAATTTTTTTTTTTTATTTTTTTAATCCCTTAATACGCTTTTTTTTTTTTTACCTCATTGAGCATTCTTTTTTGGGGGAAAATAAAAGAATAATTATGAGAATTTATTTCATTATGTAGTTTTATTTTGATAATTGTACTTGCTTTTCTCATGCTTATGTTATTTGGAGTGTTTACAAGTTAAATCTCCCCCCCCCCCAAATTCTTCAAATGTTCAAATACTTCTTATCCATTTCTACCCATTTATTACAGTAAAGGTTGCACATTGACCTTGTTTGCTTTTTACTAATTCATTCTCTCTAATTTTTAAAATTAATAAACATTAATTTTCTTTCTCCCATCTCCCATCTCCCTTCCTCCCAAAGAAACACAAATTTCTTGTAACAAATATGGGTAGTCAAATGAAATAAATTCTCACATTGGCCATGTCCAAAAATGTATGGCTCAGTCTTCATCTTGAGCCCATTCACATCTGACAGGAGGTAGGTAAAATTCATTGGTGCTTTGGAACTGTGGTTAGTTACTGCATTAATGAGAATTCAAGTCTTTCAAAGCTATTCATTTTTACAGTGTTGTTGTTTTTGTTTATTCTCCCTCGCTCTATACTCTTTGCATCAGTTCATTCAGGCCTTCTCAGATTTCTTAGTGAAAAATAGGATACCTTTATGTTTAGGTACCATAATTTGTTCAGCCATTCTCCAAATGATGGGTACTCTATTAGTTTCCAGTTCTTTACCACCAAAAAAAAAAAGCTGCTATGAATATTTTTGTACATATGGGTCCTTTTCCTTTTTCTTTCCTCTCTTTAGGATGTAGATCTAGTAGTGGTATTGCGGGGTCAAAGGGTATGCCCAGTTTAGTAACTTTTGAGGCATAGTTGCTCAAAGTTGCTTTAATTTGCCTTATCTAATTATCAGTTATTAATTTGTTACAGTTATTCTTTCATATTTGAATGTTTGTTCAGAGTGGTTTATTTTTCCTTCTGTCTTTATGCCTTTTGGTTTGTCTTCTTGTGGCTTGGGCTTTCTCCCCTCCCTCTGCCCTCTTATATCCCCCTTCCTTGATTCTTCTTCCTTTGGCTCCTCTCCTTCCTCCTAGGTCTTCATCCTTCAGGCTGAGGCTTCCTACTTTGGTTGCTCATCCTGGGGATTAGCTAGCCTTTAGTCGTCTTGCGATAAGGGAGGAGAGAGGACATGGTTTGTAGTCCCCTTTGCCTCTAACCTAACACTGTTCTGTTGCCGGGAACTCTTGAGTCCTGAGTCTTCTGTTTGCCCTGTACTTTCCTTCTAGGAATTGTCACATCTTTTCAGGTTCATGAGTGAGAGTATTTTGGGAAGAATCTTCCAGTTTGCTGGTGCTCCCTTCAGTGGGCATGCAGTCAGTAGGAGGTGGGTAGGGATTGTTATGGGGTAGGTCTACTGAAATGGAGCTCTATTTATTAAAGTTCTCCAGTGTTAATTCGTGAGGTTTTACCTTGCTCTGTTTTCTTAATAGGTTCAGCTGTAAGTACTCTTTATGTCTGGCACATAATTTACTTGGGGGGAAAAAGAGGATTTGGGGCTAGAGAAGTTTGTGAAAAAGCACTGTATTTGGCTATTTTCTGGGCACATGATTCTTTCATTAAGATTTTATTGATTTTTTTTGGTTTTGTTTTTACATTTTAATCATCATGGAGACCTGTTTCTTCTTCTTCCTTCTCTCATAAGCCTTTTCTTGTAACAGAGAAAAACAGTTAAAAGCAAAACCAATGAACATAGTGACCATATATGAAAATCATATGAAACATTCTGAACTTATAGTCCCTCCACTTCTCTGAGGCGTGGAGGCCCAAGATTGGTCATTACATTTGTATTGCATTTGACTTAATTTTAGTATTTTCTTTTCTTTTCTTTTCTTTCCCTTTTTTTGGTTTCAACTTTTAAAAATTAATTTATTTTTAGTTTTCAGCAATCACTTCCATATGCTTTTGAGTTTTACATTTTTCTCCTCCCTCCCCAGGACCATGTGTTTTCTCCCCCTCCCTCCTCACCTCCTTCCCCAAAAGGGCATACAGTCTGATATAGGTTCTACACACACATGCTTATTAAACATATTTTCACGTTAGTCATGTTGTAAGGAAGAATTAGAACCAATAGTAGGAACCACAAGAAAGAAGAAAAAATAAAACAGAAGGGAAAAAAAAGAGCAAATAGTATGCTTTAATCTGCATTCAAACTCCTAGTTCTTTCTCTGGGTGTGGATAGCATTTTCCATCATGAGACTTTTGGAGATGTCTTAGACCCTTGGATTGCTGAGAAGGGCTAAGTCCATCAATGTTAGTCAGTCATCACACAACGTGGCTGTTAGTATGTATAACATTCTCCTGGTTCTGCTCACTTCACTCAGCATCAGTCCATACAAATCTTTCCAGGTTTTTCTGAGGTCTGCCTGCTCATGAATTTCTTAGAGCACAATAGTTAGTATTCCATTACGTTCATATACCACAACTTGCTCAGCCATTCCCCAATTGATGGGCATCCTCTCAATTTCCAGTTCTTTGCCACCACAAAAAGAGCTGCTATAAATATTTTTGTACATGTGGGTCTTTTCCCCATTTGTGTGATTTCTTTGAGATACAGCCGTAGAAGTGCTGCTGCACATTTTTATAGCTCTTTGGGCATAGTTCCAAATTGCTCTCCAAAATAGGTTGGATCAGTTCACAACTCCACCAATAATTCATTATTGTTCCAATTTTCCCATATCTTCTCCAACATTTATCATTTTCTTATTTTATCATGTTGGTCAATCTAATAGGTGTGATATGGTACCTCAGAGTCATTTTGCTTTGCATTTTTCTAAACAATAGTGATTTGGAAAGTATTTTCTTTTTTTAAAAAATGTTTTTATTGATATCTTTTTTAAAAAAACATTCTTTTCATTTATATTACTTTAGTTGTTGTCACAGATTATTGATCAGGAAAACCATAGAAAACCACTGGATGAAAGAAGATATTGTGGAGAGGAAGAAGGAAACTAACTTTGAGTTACATTTATTTCTCACTTGAGTTTATCTCACAAACTGCTTCATGCCTGGAACCAGCACATCCTGCCACATCTCCAACGTGATGAATTCCTTCTTTTCTTTCAAAACCCAACTGAGATGCCACCTTTTAGTTATGTGACCCTAGAGAATGGATTTAATATCTGTATTTTTTCTTTTTGTATCTCTAGCACTTAGAGCAGAGATTCTTTCTTGTTCCGTTGATGTTCTGGTAAGGCCTAAGGATCCCCTTTTCAGAACATTGCTTTTTTAAAAACATAATTGGAGGAAATGCTAAATTTCAGTTAGAAGTTGGTGAAAACAAATATGTAATTTTTTTTTTACCAAGTTCTTGGACTCCCCAAATTTGTTTGTGAACCCCAGTGAAGAATCTTTGACCTAGAGCATGGCATTATTGGGTGTAATGTGTAGCAAATTAAATTTAATTGTGTGGTGGCATTTAGTATAGGACAGTATTAAATATAGGCCCACCACTTGATTTTTTTTTTCCCCAGTCAATAAAAACTATTGTTTATATGATTAATTTGGTTCTGATTTACATTCCTGCTTTGCTCTTGATACATTCTCAAGTTCCGAAATTAAATTGTGCACTATGTGTTCTCTTGATGTTCTGGAATCCTATGCTGTTTGAAATAGCCCTGTCTAGATTGAAGGCAGCCTTCTACTCTCCCTTCACACATGGGCCGAGCTTTTTCTTTGTCATGGTGTAGTGATGGAGGACCCTATATTCCTTGGCTAATTGGGACTATTTGCCATAAGTTAACAGCAGATGGCACTATATTCCCATTTACATTAGAATTTGGACTTGCAGCTGTTAGATTTATCTGAGAATTTGAGAGCCGTTTATATGTTGCCACTAAGATAAGGTATTCCCAAAGCAGTTCTGAACAACAGACTTTTTTTTGACTAGGAAATGCATCCCATGCTGTATAATTTCATAAAGTCAGGGTTGCTAAGTATCTACTTGATTTTTAACTGAAATTGGGTTAGAATTTTTTTTTTACCCTGTTTCTCATTCTTTGCTGGTCTGTCACTCCTAATCAGTTTAAAATTGATCCCTATCCTAGTCCTTCAGCAGTTACCTGAAAGGCTAGAATTTTTTTATTCTTTGTAAAATGGTAATCCTTTGAGAATGTAAATACAACTATTCTCCGAGTCTTGCCATTTAATTTAAAAGAAGTCCCCCCCCCCTTTTTTTTTTACTTTATGCCTAACTTAGTCTGTCAGTTCAGGAAATAAGGAACTAAATTAGGAAATTTAAAGTGTGGTATACCTTACACTGTTTTCTTCAGTGTAACCAAGTAGTTGGGGTTTTCATTTATTTGAAACACAATTAATATTAAATTATAGCACAATTGGTATTAAATTATAGATGTTAATTTTAAAATTATAAACTAATCATTAACAAAAAAAATAAGCCTATACAATAAGGAGGAAAACCTTAGGTAAAACCCTAGCATTTAACACAAAGCTAAATGAATTAATGAACTAGCAAAAACAATTTCTGTTCTGTCTGTCATTCCAGGCCTACCTGAAGTTATTCTACCTTTGGCTTTTTATCTTCAAAATAAATAAATAAATAAAATTTTAGTGTACATGCAGTTTGGTGCTATTTTTCTTTGCATCACTTTTATTTTTTATCACATTCATTTTTATGTACCATAATATTCTAATACATTCATTTACCATTACATTCATATACCACGATTCATTCAGCTGCTCCCCAGTTATTGAAAATAAAGTTGTTTCTGCTTTTTTGTTATTAAAAATAGAGCATATATAATATGTATATTATATGTATATAGAGGGGAAAGTGGATTTATGATTACTTTGGACATATAGTTAGCATTGGAATTGAGTCAAAAGATGTGATCAGTTTTGTGACTCTTTTTGCCCTGTCAGTCTCCAAAACTTACTAAGTTATGGTCCCACCAAACATCAGAGATGTCAAACTCAAGCAGGCTGCAGGGAACCAGATGTAATTTGGAAATGTTTAACAAAATAGAAATACAATAGGACATAATATTAATTTATGGTTTTCTAAGTATGTAGCTGGCAAGGATCCATTCCTTTTTGAGTTTGATACTGTCTTAGATGATCAGTTATGGTCTCAGAAAATAAGATAATGAAGCACACTTCCTTTATCTTGGTAGAAGTGAGTAACTGTAGGTCCATAAGGTTGTATATGCTATCAGCTGGTAGTTGTGAAATTGGGTTTTCAACTTTGTTGTTGCTTCTGTTGTTGTTGTTGCTACATGGGTAGGTTATAGTGGTGATATGATATATTAGAAAATGACGGGTATAAAAAAGGTAATAACTCCTTCCCTCAATCATCAAGAGAGCTTGAAACCTGTGATCAGTATATTTAAGTGTTTGTTTCCCCACAGCCCTACTATTATTGGCTGAAACAGTTTTTTCCCCTGGTTTTGCCATTCTTGATGAGTATGAAATGTCATGAATCCTTGACTTGTATTTCATTGCTTATTAGGGAATTTTAGCAACTTCTTATATGTTTATTTATGATTTTATGTTTTCTCTCAGAATTTGTCTAAAACAAAACCAATGACGGGAGTGGTGATGGGAAATGTTAGAAAAAAGAGCGAATTATATCTCAAGGTTTATTTTTCTTTTATTTTTCTTTTTATTTATTTTTCTTTTTTAAGAGTTGTGCCTTTATCTCTCTGAATGCACTTATAGTGATAAGACATAAAACCACAACTATCTATCTCGTCATTCTGGGAGTTATATCTTTTCTATTCTTGTCTAAATGACTATTTTACTACATAGGGCCCATGAAAGTTGAATTTGGAATTTAAAAAAAAGGAAAAAACTTTGTGTAGAAATGCCACAGCAGCAGTTCTTAAAGATAGCATTCCCCCTTTGGTGCCTGTTAGACACATTCCAGCCTCTAGACTTGTTCAGCATTGGGGTTCCCTCTGATTGTCACAGTGGCCTGAGGGTGGTTTCTCCTTGTGTTCATATGAATTGATTTTATTTTTCAGATGTCATCTGGGTGATCCTCAGTGTGGAGGTGGGAGGACTTTTAGGAGTAACGCAGCAGCTGTCATCCTTTGAAACTGAGTTCAACACGCAACCGCACCGCAAGGTAGAAGGAAACTTTAACCCATTCGCCTCTCCGCAGAAGAACAGGCAACCAGATGAAAACAACTTAAAAGACCCTGGGGGTTCCGGGCTAGGCACTATCAGCAAAAACACATGGGCTCCTGCTCCTGACCAAATTGAACAAGATCAAAACGGACTGTCACAAAACTCTGTAAATCTCTCCCCCAGCAGTCACTCAAACAACTTATCGGTAGTGACTTACAGTAAGGTAGGTGCCCTAGGAGAAATGGAGAAGGGGTAGGTGATGGGCCTTGGTGTTTGTTGTCACTGCAGACTTCAAAGCCCAGAATGCCGTTCATCTAAGGAGTTTCTTTTAAGACTATTTAACTCACTTGTTGGCCCTTATGTTTTGATAACATCATCTTAAAAAAAAAAAAAGAACCCCTATTTAAAAAATCTTCATGTCCTGTAGACTTTGCTACATCCACATTTTCAAATTCAGTCTTTAGTTGTTCTGGTCTTGTTTGGGTGCTGTAAAAGACAGAGAGGTCCTTCAATTTCTTGAGTATTATTTAAACAAAGTCAAAATATCACCAGCAGTGCTTCCAGGTTAAATGTAGACAATCTTATAAGTTCTCTAAAAGAGTTTGAAAAAAATGTGGAATTTGTCCAGGATTTGTTTCTGAAGGAAAAGACCAACTCGATACTTTGGATCCAGCCATTGCCATTGGGTCTCTCCAGATATTCTTATCCCAGACATATGTATTCTTCTCTGTACTCTTTGACTATATTGTTGCCCTTTAGCCTGTTCACATAAAGAGTGATCTGAGTGGCATTTTGACTTTGGCTTTTCATCTGTGGAAAATGCATGTTGAGTTTATTATGATTTTAAAATCATTTTATTGTTGTAAGATCCTCTTAGGTGTTTTCATACCTGTCCTTTGTCTTTATGACAGTTGATTAAAACCTTTTAATCATAGCTTATTGTCTTTCAAGCTCTGTCAGGGTTATTATGCCCAGTTGTTAATTTTTCACGGTTTAATAAAGCCCTGATGTTGGGATCTGTACTGTTGCAGGTGGTTCATATGGCTGGGTCCCAAAGAGTGTATTTGGTATATTTTGTATCATTTCGCTCTGACTGACAATACTGGGATGAAACCATCAGTGATTTGAATTTAGTCAGGTGTTAGATCCAGCATCCCTTTCTGCTGTAATCATGAAAGCAGTTTATAAACTAACTTTTGCTTTGCTTCAAGATAGCATTCAGACAGAGGAAGCTAAAATAAGACCATTTTATTTGAGACGTGAGCTGTCTTATTGTAACCCTAGCTTTTAACGTCTCTGGCCAAAGGTTTATACCTAGTGTGGATCGGGAGCCTTGGAAAGAAAGCTGGTAGTTTGATTCATATTTCTCAGTGTAACCTTGTAGGAGAGACCTTCAAGTAATAATGGAAAAATCATACAAATATGTGTTGTTGGAGCTGTGGTCGGAGCTCTGACATCATTTCAGGATATGCTGTGGAAGTTGGCGGAGTTTATCTTTATTTGATGACAGCAGCTGCCTACCTGTGTATTCCCTAATTTCAAAATTGTAGAAACTCTAGTGTGTGGGTTCATTCCAATTGGCCCTGGGTAAAAATGAGCTGGATCTAAGGTGAACCCTGCTATTTCTTCTGATTAGAACACTGCAGTAAAATTGGAGAGCTCAGAGTTCATTAAAAGGGGATTGATGGGAAGGTGAGGGTTGGAGGAAGAAAGGATTGAGAGAATTGATTGCCTGTGTGTAATCTCGGTCCTTTATATGTGAACTGCTTGTTATCACATCATTGTTCTTCAGAGTGTCATCTACTTCAGTGAATATGGGCAGCACCCTTTTTCTTGTACCTGAAGACCTGGCCAACAAAAAAAGCTAGGGAGGTAATTCGTCACACTCTACTCTTTGCTTCTCAGACTACCTCAGAAGTATTGTGTTCTGTTTGGGATACCACATATTGATGAATGGGAATATGTCTGGAGGAGGACAGTAAGCTAGTGAGAGGAGCCTTTCAAACCATGCCTGAGTAGCTTAGAGAAGAGAAGACTTAGCGGGAGAACATAGTAGTTGAAGGGCAGTGGACTTAGGCTTGTGGAAGAGGCGGTAGACTTAGGCTTTGTAGCTGCTGAAGGTAGAGTGTAGGGCCAGTGGATGAAAATTATGAGAACTGTCTAACAATTAAAATGCTTCCCAAAATATGCTGCTGCCTTTTGAAATATTCCTGGATGGAGTGGTGGACCTAACTAGGTGACCTCTAAAGTCCTTCTTCTAAGATGCTCGGATGGTATGAGGACATGTACTGATTGGTTGAAATTTGAATTGTTCTCTCTTTTAATTGTGACTTTTACTTTTCACTTGTACTGGTGCTTTTAAATGAGGATTGGGTTGGTTTTTTGTTTGTTTGTTTATTCTTAACCTTGTGTTATATTTTCTCCGCTAGCCCTCCTTGGATTTGCAGACATTGCTTGACACTTCTTTGGAAATGTTAGGTTATAGTGAGAAGGTTTTGATTTCCCTTGTAGTTCAGGTAATACTACTCTTGTACTGCCTGAAGTTTTTCCATGGACCGTATTGGATTCTTTAGGGCTTGGAGATACTACAGTTGGGGTTAAAGTTTGAAAAGAACTGTGGCAAAGAGCAAGACTCTGAAGATGGTACTCAACAGAAAATAACATTGACTATGGGGCATCTGGAGAGATAAGACTCCAAAACTGAAATTTGATTCCTAGATTCTCCACACCTGAACAGCATCCTGGTCAGAAATATTAATCACTGTATTTGGCCTTATAATAAGGCCCCTGCTGGCATATCAAGCTAAGGTCCAGTCATCTCCACTTCTTATCTCCTAAATAGAGTAGAGCTCTTGGAAAATCAATAGGTTTTGAACACCTAGAATGTGCCCAACAGTTGCTTAAGCACTGTGGAGAATTTACTGCCCCTCCCACCCCCCATGTGACATGATCCTTGACCAGTTTACAGTCTAATTGGAGAGATAAAACCTAAACAAAACAATTAGAAATAAGTCAATATATATTAAAATACCTGTTAAGTACAATTAAATGGTCATTTATAAAGTTTTATAACGTTTGTTTAATTGAATTGAAAATGAAAATGCCAATTTTATGTTACAGACAGTGAGTCTAATAGGAGTTAGAGAGGTCATTGTGGGATAGAATCATCAGGGAAAGCTTCATGGGTTTTGAAAAATTAGTAGGATTTGGGTAAATGGAGAAGGAGGATATTTAGGGGTGGGGAAGCTAGGGAATGTCATGAACAAAGGTACCAAGGGGAGAATAAGTAAGGGAGGGGGCGTGTATGTATGTATGTATGTATCTATGTATGTATGTATGTGAAAAGGAATGGGAAATAAGGTTGAATACATAAGGTGGGGTTGGTAGTTCTCTATTTCTAGTTTCTTTATATAATTTCTAGTTTGTTTTTAGTTAAACTAAAACTTATAAAACTTTTAAAACTCTCCTTCATACTACTGCCAAATTAGTCGTCTTTTAAATCCCAGTTCTGATAATGTCACTTGCCCACTTGAAAAAACTTTTAGTGGTTTTCCCATTGTTTGCTGGAAAAAAAGTTCAAGCTTCTCAGCCTGGCATTCAGCAGAGAATTCTGACTTTCCTCCCCCCACCCCCATGTCTGTCTTCTCTCTCTGCCATGATCTTATTTATTCTTAAAGGACTATTCTACATATATGCTGCCTTATTTATGAAGAGCTTCCTGGTTCTGTCCAACTGGATATGATTGGCTCTCTGTCCTCTGAGCCCCCAAAGTACTTTGTTGTCTCTCTTATGACACTTATATTCTGTCTTGTTTAACAGTATTTATGTACTAGGTGTATACTCCATTAGATTATAAAATTTTTGAGGGTAGAATATACATCATCTCTGAAATTACTTCTACCAGGTCTTATGTGGGGTAGATGTTTTGTGAATATTTGTTAAATTGAATTACCACAATGAGCATAGTAACAATACTTCTCTCTCTCTCTCTCTCTCTCTCTCTCTCTCTCTCTCTCTCTCTCACACACACACACACACACACACACACACGTGTGTGTAGCATCTTAATTATTTTTGCTTATAGAGGCAAATAGTGGCGGATATTCTGAAAGTCATTTACAACTGCCTGTAGAATTATGAATTTTTGATCTATTTAAATATGAGTATGTACTGGGGATACATTATGATTCAAGCTAAATAATAAAGTCCTGGTGTGGATACCTGGCTATGGAAGGTCTGGAAAACATTACCTTGAAGACCAGTGCCCTCGCCATGAGTAAAGTCATACATGCATTTCTCTAAGTTTATTGTTTGATTCACCCTTCTTGGGCAGAGGGGTGAAAAACTAAATATTTTTGGTTTAAAATATCTTTCCTGGTGTCACAACTTAGAACTTTTGCCAGATCTTCCTAAACTTCATTGAGGAAATAAACAAAAGAGTTAGGTAGGTAGAGAAACTGAATAAATAAAAAAGATTGAAGCAGCATCACCTCAGAGATAAATTGGAGGTTGGTCCATGGCACCTTTTTTCCCTAAAAAGCATCCATATGTGTCATTTGAATGTTGTTTATTTGAGTAACTTTCATGATTCCTGATTTATCCTTCTAGATTTGGGGTGGGGGGGCAGAAACATTATCTTTATTTCACATAAAAGGAAACTGAAACAAAGAGACATTAATTGATTTGTCCAGGAAATTTTAGTGGTGGAGCCAGGACTAGACAGGATGCCTGATTTTGACCCAGAATTCTTGCCACTGGATCTTAGTATGTCATCAGCACAGATTTTTAGGTCAGAGACAGCAGCATGATGTAGTAGGGAGGATTTTGAATTTGGGCTCATGATACTCAGCTCTGCTACTTAATACCTGTGTGATCTTGGACAAGTCATTTAATGTATCTGGACCTCAGGTTTCCTTATATGTAAAATAAAAGGTTTGGAATAAAGGATCTCTGAAGTCTTTTCTAAATCTAAATCTTTCTATAAGTGTTGTTTCTCCTGGCTTGATGTAAGCAGGTAGGGAGGAAACATCCTTGGCATCAGAAATCACTGAGTTAATATGGGTGGAAATTTGGTTTGCCTTAAAAGAAACTTTCTGTATGGCAAGTGTGTCATGATGCAGTTGGTAGCTCATGACAGCAATTAAAGAAAGTAGGTACAGATTCCTGCTGCCTTCACAGTTACAGTTTAACTTGCTAAGGTTGGCAGCATAAAATTAAAAGATTTCTTCATGCATCCTGCTTTTTTAGGGCTGGGTGGATGTGTCAACATAATGGTACATCTGTCACCGTCAGGAACTGGACACCTTTGCTCTATGTCTAGAACTCCTCCCCAACAACAACTTAATAATAAAATGCTTAATGAAATGTGCCCAGTGGGAGCCTGCAGGTGGGAATGACTCTTCTGTCTGCATCCCATACCCCAGGAGCTCCTGAGAGCCTTCCAAAGGTAGCCAGAAAGTGTATGTTGACCTGCTCTGTTCAGTCATAAATCTGGTTTATTAGAAATTGACTGGTCTGTTTGTCAGCTCAATTGTAAGTAGCCTATCCCGATCACTTATCCTTGAAGGTTAGGACCTGTTTTAATTAACCCTTATCTAAAAAGCCTCTGTAACAAAATAGACAATATTTTGTGAATAGACATTCATTCTTTTGACACAAGGTTAATCTAGCAGATATGTTTATTCTAGTGTTCTGAATTATGTTTTACAGTCAAAATAGCTTCTATTTGGAGATGTTTAGTGTAGCAAGAAGCAACTTCAGTGGTGTGACAGGATGGAAAAGAAGAGAAAGATTAAAATTAGTCTGTTTCTCTTGTAATTTTGCTCTTTAAATTTTTGAAGAAATGTAGTTTGTTAGTTTGAAGGTACTAGTCACAATTCCTCAGAGACCAAACCAATTGTTTTGGTTCTGAATGTAAAATCATTCTGAAAATAAGACTAACCTAGGATCATGAGAGCAGCTTTTAATTAGCCAGTAACTGACCTGCCCTGAATGAGTAATTAATTATGCTGGACAAGAAGAGACTCTTGAATTAATTTATTAACTACCTGGGGTAGGGTGTTTTGGTTTTACTTTTTTAAACTGCTTCTGGCTACTTGACATTTCCTAGACCAGATGATGGTATAGTATGATCATCTGTTACTGATTCTACTAAATGCCATGTCAGAATAATTACCTTGCCATTCTTTTATCTGTGTAGAAAGGTTCACTTTGTTCCCAGGTGTTCATTCATCCATCCATTGCTAAGTCATCTATTCTGCTTTCCCTGTACCCCAGCCCACTTGCATTCTCCTGCAGATTTGTCTTCCTAATAGTCTCTAACTGATGAGTTCTATATCTAGAATTTAGCAAAAATTAATCTGCTGTTATTAGGGGAGGAGGAGAAGGGAACAAATATTTGTATGTCTACAGTGTAAATATCTACAATGTGCCAGGAACTGTAGTAAGCACTTTTTATAGATATCATCTCATTTGATTTTCACAACAACCCTTTGAGGTAGGTGCTGTTATTAGCCCCATTTTGTAGTTAAAGAAACTGAGGCAAACAGAGGTTAAATGACTTGCCCAGAGTCACACACAGAGTATCTGAGTCTGGATTTGAACTCAATCTTCCTGACTCCAGGTGCAGCACTCAGTCTCAATCCGTTGCACCACTTAACTGCCCCTCTCAAGTATTAAATAAGTTAATTGTTCTGGCTACTAGTCAGTGTCTGTAGTAACTTAAATATTTAAACTAAAGTATGTATCCTTCATTTCATTCAGTTTTATGGGAGTTGTTAGGGGCAGGAGATTTAGCAAAGGAGAGTGCCGTCCTGTTGAAATAGCTTTCTGAAGACTTTATGCATGTGAAACAAAGGTGGATACTATTATTCACAGTTTGGGGAAGAGGTTGGATGTTTTGGTAGAATGAGATAACGACTTCTTAATTCAAAGGTTTTTTTAAAGTATGCAATATTCATCTGTAGTGAGGCTAATGGCTTTGTATGACATTAGAGTATGTATGTAACCATTTATTTTAGCCACTAATCTACAGGATTGTTCTCTTTGACTGTCAGACAAAGACCTTTTATAAAAACTTTTAAAAGATGGTTCCTGGAGAATGTAGTGGCTTCGCAGCTCTCCCTGTTTTAGCCAGTGTGTAATAGTTTCTGGCAGGGATCAGAGAGCATACCCATTCCATTGTGCTGTCAGAAGCAAATAGTGCAACCAGTTGTGGTATTTAGAATTGTGTTGTTCCCTTGGTGCCAGCCCCTTTGGCAACTATAGCAAATCCAGCTAACAACATTGATTTGTGAGCCTCTTATTACTGATTTAACTGAAATCTGTTTTACTCATTTTCCCATTCTCCAAAGGAAGGAATAGTTCTTCATAAAGCATTATTTCCTGAATTTAGTATATTGTAGGCAACACTTATGTCTTACGTTTCTTGTGGCAGCAGTGGGTGAGATATATACTTCTCAGAATAACTCTTCTGTGGCTGTGTCCTCTGATTACATCCAAGATAGTTTGGGCTTTGGTCATCCATCAGTAATGATTTTAAATTTCTTTTGAATATGTTGTGTTGATTTCTAATTCAGAAATACACCTAAGCACAACTTGGTTACATTTTGTTCTTAGGGTTATAGGTCTCAAGAAGATCATTTTCTCAAAGGAACCAGGTCTTCTGCCTTGGAACAGGAAGTAGTCCGCCCAGCTCTGTTCTAATAGAGCAAAGAGTCTTAAACAAGGGTTCATGAACTTTTTTAAAAAATTATTTTGACAGCTATATTTCAATAAACTTTTCTTTGCAGTCCTAAGCATTTTTATTTAAAAATACTGTTTTGAGACGAGCTCTCACTAGATCTTCACCAGACTGCCAAAGGGATCCATAATATAACAAAAGGTGAACTTCTGCTCTAGGGGCATAAAGGAAATAAATAGGGGCAGCTAGGTGATGTAGTGGATAGAGCACTGGCCCTAGAGTCGGGAGGACCTGAGTTCAAATCCAGCCTCAGATACTTGACACTAGCTTCGTGACTCTGGGCGAGTCACTTAACCCCAATTGCCTCACCAAAAAAAAAAAAAAAGCCGAACAAACAAACAAAAAAAACTTCTGCTGTAGAATCTCCTTCCTGGAAAGTTCCTTTCTGGCACATGATTAGGTACCAACTTCTGTGTCACTGCTGCTGTCATTAACTCTCCATGGGCAGCTTGTGGTTGTAAGGGCAAGTAGGCTAAGTCTTGCCAGGTAGTAGTGTAAAGTGTAAAGTCTTGCAGGCATTTGAGGAAGCAGTCTACTAGCATTCCTACTGTTATATGGTCTGTTGCTGTGGGGAGAATGAGCCAGACATTCCCATGGGACTTTTAAGGATTTTCAGGCCATTTGAGATTTTAATTTTTTAAATGGAGGGACAAATCAGCTACCAACATAAATACTTTCCATGGAGCTCAAAGGAAAGTAGAAATTCATGTATAAATACGGATTGTCTGAAATTCTTATATTCCTAAGGGAATCCACAGAATATAGTAATAATACTGTGTAGCCATGTAGTGCTTTATACTGTAGAAGTCCTTTTGCAAATGTTATTTCATTTTATCCTCAAAACATTCTGTGGAAATGTGCAGGTATTATGCCTGTTTGACAGATGAGAAAAAGACATAGACAGGTTATGACTTGGCAAAGGTCATTCATGAATCTGTGGTTGACGCAGGATGACAGCTCTCCTGACTTGTAATTATAGTTCTGCCATCCTAGACATACTATTTATTATGTGTTCTTTGATGTCAGATACCAAGGTAAGT
The DNA here is from genome assembly GCF_003287225.1 of Phascolarctos cinereus. NCBI lineage: Eukaryota > Metazoa > Chordata > Mammalia > Diprotodontia > Phascolarctidae > Phascolarctos > Phascolarctos cinereus. The sequence continues at coordinate 242,796,133 of NW_027555958.1, forward strand.
TGTGTTAAAAAAAAAGTAGTCTTACACTTTTAATTGTGATGTGGATATATATACCTCTTTCTTCCCCCAAAGACTCCAGAAACACTCCAAAGAGTTTTGTGGCTGAGAAGGAGGTAACACAGGATGATTAAAGCAACTTGCCATGGGTTAAGGCAGATTAACAACATGAACATTTTCCAGTTTTGCTTGATTTCGATAGTTCTAAAGTAACTCTTTTTTGAATATTAGTTAAATTAGAATATTGGTTAAAATTTTACTATTTTCTCCTGTGTTTAAATTGGCAGGGGTCATAATAAATTAATCAAACACTGTGGGCTTAAAAACCTTTCTCTTATAACACATTAGAAAGACTGAAGATTAAAATTATGTCCAAGGACTGATCTTTTTTCCTCATTTAATAAGAATGTTTCATTTATTTCTAAGTGACAGCAAAACCACTTAGCTCCATTTTGTTTACTTTTGAACTTTGAATGTTATCCAAGCTGCCCAGATTCTGACTGTACTTGCTAACAACTAGAATGAAGTTTTGTTTTTTATGAATACTGAGCTGTTTTGGGGGATGAGGGGGAAACACTTTACCATCATATTTATAGTGCCCAATCAAATCCTAGTAAAAGTTTTAAAATAATTTTTTTTAAATGGGGCTTTTAAGGGATTATTCATGGATGGCAGGGATAGGTTCAACCACGTTGACATATTTTACAAATACCTGACAGTTTTATTCCTTGTTTAGTTGACAATATCTGTATTCTGAATTCATGCTCAGTTATGGCTGTTGTTACTATGTGAAGCCTACTAGAAAATGTAAAGTCTATCATTGTTCTCCACCAAAAAACTGGTTCCCTAAATTACCTTCATTTCTTTAAAACCCTTTCCAAAGATTTGGTCATGTTCCAGCAGGAATATCTGTGTTTTTGCTGCCATTTCATCTCCTGGGGGCCCGTTATATTCACTCCATATATTCACATTTACTACTCTGGTATCAATCTGGTATTAATCAATAATTATTAGGTAAGCACAGTGAGGGATGCAGAAAAATATGAAATAGCCTTTCCTCTCTAAGAATGTATGGTTGGAAAACTAAAGCTAATATACTTGATGAATAATGAACTGTATGTGATAGTGCTAGATTATAAGTCAAAGGCCATAGAATTCAGAGGAAAAGAGAGATCAGTGAAGGCCAGAGTACAGGATCTTAGAATATAAGACTGCAGGGGAAACTTAAATACTATCTGCTATTCCCTGGGTATCCAGCTATGGACTATTGACCCCAGGTTGCAGTCCTCCAAAAGTCTTACCTAATAAGCTAGCATAGATGTGCTTGTATTACCTGCTTCCGCAACACCATTGTGTAATCAACTGCTAACAGCTTTGGATCAGTTAGTATTTGTAATTCTTAAAAAGTTCACATGTACCAAACACTGATAACTAGTACACTATTAGATCTGATCCAGTCTCCTCATATTATAGATCAGGAAATCGAGGCCTACAGTAGTCAGAGAAGATTTAATAGAAAAGGAATTGAAGAAGGATATAAGAGGGGAACTTCAAAAGGAGAGGTAGGAATGAGTATGTGAAACAGTGAGAAGGCAACCCCAGATTAGAATAACAGTATGTCTGTAAAGAAGTATAGTAGGAAATACGTGTATGTAGGTAGAGTGGGGGGCCAATTAGGAGGGTTGTGGCCACTAAGTAGAAAAGTGAAGGTTTTATGGGAAAAGAAATGGAAAACCATTGACTACTTTTGAGCTGAGGAATGATTTGAAAGCAAGGTATGATAAGACTTGGAGGTTTTTTGTTTTGTTTTATTTTTTCCTTCGTTGTCTTCATACCCAGCAACAGCATAGTGGGTGAAGTAATTGTATTCTATGGAAAGGAGTAGTATTTAGAGAATACTGCACAAAGTTGAATGGAAGTTCAAGTAGGATTGTGGGACTTGGGGGAGGGTGGAGGGGAGTGTTCATAAGTCTCAGTCTGTTCCTTACCAGAAATCCTTATTTGAATTCAGACTTCTTCCTTGCACCAATGTCAGTTTGTTTATATCACCAGGAACTTGGATCTCCATCGGCCAACAGACCTTCAGACTAGATCCTCTCCATTGGGTTTCCACCCCAGCGGGACTCGACAGGTGTTTGGATCCAGTTCTTACTCCCATTCTAGTGTTCTCCCCTGCCCTATGGGTAGAGAAAAGGCCACCAGGGAGCTCTGCCATTATCCCACCTGGAGTCCAGCACACTTCACTGTTGGAGAACCGTTTTGTTTTTGGTTTTGGTTGTTGTTTTTTGTTTTTGCATTGTTCCAAACAGTTTGAAGAGTGCACTTTCTAAACTTTTTACTTGGAGGGGTGTGTCTAACCCAGCTGGAAGCTTCCTGGTCTTCTTGTAGACCTTTAAACAACTTGTTCTCATTCAAGTTAGTGTTTGAGTTTTATTCTTCAGAGTGCTTTTCTTGAAACTTAAATGGGTGGGGGAGGGCTTCTCCACAAGGGTAGGATCTGCTCTGCCCCTTTTGGGTTGGGGATGTCCAAGTTGACTCTGGGAGCTGCCTTTGACCATGGGGATTCTGGAACACATGAGTGAATCCGAGGGGACTGACTGCCCCCAGCAGGGTTGAAGAAGTTAGTTGGCAGCCACAGAAGAACTGCTGTAGGCGGTAAGTATGGAGAATGGTTTAGCAGTGCTTTTTAAACCCTTTTCATTCTGCGGCATGCTTGGAGCTTTGTGGCACAGTAAGAGGCATCACCAAAAGACTCATGAATTGAGTGAGCATGTGCCTGCTCATAACCAAGCCATGCTGACTTCTACTTGTGCTGGTCCTTTCACTCATCCTTGGCCAGCACATATGTGAATCTTCTGTAATCATGTTGGAGTGGGTTTTTTTGTTAGTGTTACAGTGGCCAGAAAACTTCTTTCACTAATGACATACCACTAGCATGCCTCAGCATGCTGATTGAAAAGCACTAGTTCAGAAGAAATGGGAAAAAGAAGCCAGATTTGACTAAATGATCTTTGCCCATATAAAATTGTCGCTAACATCTATACCAATATGCAGTATATTTTATTTTAGCTGACAAGTGACTGATGGTTTGAAAAAGTGTCACTGATTTAACCAGGGTAGCCTTGGTGTATATAGAGAGGTAGGGCCTTACCACCTGGCCACACCATATTTGCATTAGTAGGATTGGGGTAGAACCAAAGTACTAAATGCTGTCTTCTTCTGTGTTTGTATTCAGTGTACGTAAGTGATACAAAACAACAAGCACTAGTCTGGAGAAGCATTGACCGGGAATGACTCAGGAAATGATATAGAAGAGAGAAGGGACTCATGGTGTTATCTGATGCTGCCATCAGTATACACTGGGAGATTTATGTTATTTTGCAGCCATGCAGCAAAAGCCTCCTGTCTCTTTAATAACCTGTGTGAACCTTTTTATTTATTTAAATCAAATTACAAATAAAAGCAAAATAAAGACAGGTGTGTGAAGTTTCCGTGTTGTGGTGGTTTATCCAACAGCAAACTCACTAATTTTAAAAGGGTAACAAAAATAAATAAATAAAGGCCTTCAGCAGTAATTTGAGAGCAGACTTACAAGTATAGTGAATTTCAGTCTTGATTTCAAAAAATAGTTAAATGCCTAGTATGTATACCATGTTGTGCGAAAGCCTTAGCAAAGAGAGGGACTAGGGATTGATCCTGAGCCAAAAAAATGCAAAGTATGCTCTCTGCCAATAAGCTGAGTGACAAATTTGTACATCTGTATAACACTTTCCAGTTTACAAATCACTTTTATCCTTTTTATTTTTCTGATCTTAGAGCCTCACTAAAACTCTCAGGTGGTAGTTGAGATGGGTGATGATGACTCATATTTCTGTTACATTTCAAGGTTTACAAAGTACTTTTCTCATAAGGATCCTATGAGGTAGTGGTTCAAGCATTGTTATCTTCATTTTACAGATAAATAAACTGAGGTTCAGATGGGACTGTGACTTGCCCAGAATCACATGATAGCTGCTAAGAGCCAGTGCCTGGACTTTTGCCCCTATTTCCTAACTTCAGGTCCAGTGCTCCTTTCCCTCTTCACTTGTCAGATTAGGAGCTTTTAGAAGGTGACTTATTCAAGGTCATGCAGCTACTAAGTGGGGGAAAATGAAACTAGAAGGCTAGATCTTATGAATCTGAATCTTATTCTGTACTGTGATGCTGAAAGTAATTGGTGAATAAATAACATCAAAAAGACTGTTTCTTTCTGCCCTTGGCACCTTGGCTCAGTAAACATCCTCTTGCTCAGAAGTAGTTTTCAACTCACAATTTTTCTTTGAAGATGTTATTTTAGAGCAGAGTATTTTAGCCAGAGCCATAAAGTGCTTCAAGTGCCAGACCCAGATAAGACAATTAATAACCAAATCATAGTACACATAGACTTCGTATTGTACCCCACAGGCATCTTGAAACTATCCTGCTACCTGCACATTTTGGGCCACTGGGACCACAAAGCCAGTTACAATGCCTGTTTGGAAAGTTAGTGTAATTCACAACTAGTCGCCCAGGAAAACATTTATCAGTAAACACTTTACATTGTACATTGCACATGGAAGCTGAAACTCAAACTGACTCTTGATAATTCACAACAGGAGAGGTCAATGTTATTGTGATGACCAAAAGCAGAAAACAAATTGGAGACTCTCTAAGGAATATATATGAAATAATCTTCATTCACACCCATTTTGACAACTGTAAGAGCAAATGATGTGTTTGATTTTTTTAAAAAAAGTTTTGATAGATGCTGTGTACTAAGGCTTAGAAAAAAAAATTTTTTTTTTTTAATTTTAGGAGCCTGAATTCAAGGTAGATGGAAAATGAGTGTCTCAATTTCAGTTTTTAGAAGAATCTTTTTAATAATCCTGATTATCTCTGGGTATCTTACGATATAAAATCTGGAAGACTCAGGAGCCTCCCTGACTACTATACCACCTGATTGGTTTGAAGGTCTTGCTCCTGCTCCTCACAGCAGAGCGAATTGTTCATGTGAGGAGCAGAAAAGCATCCCTGACCCAGCTGAGAGGTAGAGAATACTCTATACCCATGAGAATTCCTCTGCCTCCTAACTTGAGTCAGGGCTCTGGTTGCATTTCTAGCACGATGATATGACCACCATTGGATGCTGAAATCTCCATTGAGAAAAGTGGGAATACTACCTGAAGAAGGAGGTCCTTATTGTTGAATACTTGCTATACTTTTGTTGGGAACCATAATCCTATGTGAATGAAAGTCTGTGGTAGCTGGGCCCAGTAACCCTACCTCAGAAAGCCTATCTACTTGTCTAGGTAGGGCCTCGTGAATTTTGGCCACTGGGTTGTCATTATAGATAATTGAGATGGTATTCCTTGTTCCCCAGAAAATATTCTTCTGTTTCCCATAAAGGCAGCATAGCACGGGCAGCTAGATGGCGCAGTGGATAGAGCACTGGCCCTGAAGTCAGGAGAACCTGAGTTCAAATGCGACCTCAGACCAAACACACACTTGACACTTACTAGCTGTGTGACCCTGGGCAAGTAAGTGACTTAACCCCAATTGCCTTTAAAAAAAAAAAAGACAGCATAGGAGCTTATCAGTAATCTGCAAACTCAGCTTTAAACTGGGATTTTGTAAGCAAAACTTCTGTATTATATAAAGGATTCCTGTTTGGGTACTGGTTAGATTAAGATAATCTCTGAAATCCCTTCCCACTCTGAAATTGTGACCTTTTCTCGAAGGTATGAATGAAGATTATTTCATATATATTCATTAGATATATATTCATTAGAGAGTCTCCTATTTGTTTTCTGCTTTTGGTCGCCACCATAACATTGACCTCTGTTGTCGTGAATTATCAAGAGTCAATTTGAGTTTCAGCTTCCACTTGAAATGTACAATGAAAAGTGTTTACTGATAACTGTTTTCCTGGGCAATGAGTTGTGAGTTATACTAACTTTCCAAATAGGCGTTGTAGTCAGCCTCATGGCCCCAGTGGCCCTTTGTTTCATGTGTCTTGTAGTGGGCTCAGTACTTAGTCATTATATCCCTCCTGTTGGATTCCATTGTCATCTGTGGCATGACTGACTTGTGGAAGAAACCATGCTACTGAAACCAGGTCAGATCAAGTGCTTTTGGTGTCATGATCTCAAAGTGATCTTGAGCCTACCTACTTTAGTCCTTAGCTTAATTTCACAGGTTAATGTCTACATTCACCCTGTTTGGATGTGCAGTGAAAAAGAGTCATTTCCTAGTGTGTAGATGCCTTAACTCTGTCTTTTTTTTTTTTTTTTTGCTTTTAGGCAATTGGGGTTAAAGGACTTGCCCAGGGTCACACAGCTAGTAAGTGTCAAGTGTTTGGTATGAGGCCACATTTGAACTCGGGTCCTCCTGACTTCAGGGCAGGTGCTCTATCCACTGCGCCACCTACCTGCCCCCTTAACTCTGTCTTCGTGATGGAAGCTGGTCATATTTGCCACCATACACTGTTATCCTGTCCTTTCAACTCTAGCTGCTAGAGAACACTAATCATGGTAGTGAAACTGCCCATTAAGTTAGGCTGACAGCTCCTGATGAGGGAAAAAAAAAATTGGAGTTTGTGGTCTCCTGCCATGAGACAACCTGCGCAAGCTGTGCTTGGAAATTCCTTCATTTCTTGCTGCCTCTAAAAATCTATTACTTTTTCTCTCTACTTGAACGATCAGCTCTCAGTATTTAAAATCAAGTCTATGTACAGTTGATGTCTTAAACTATTTGAAAATTGTATTCTTTTTCTTCCTTAAAGTGATAGTGCTTGCTTTGATGGTATGAGAGCAGTGGGAAGAGAGTTCGTGGAAAGGGAGAAAGAATGTGCACCAGAAGGTACCTTTCTGCCTCTCTAAATAGGCCTTCAGTACCTCCACCTCTGCAATTAATGCCATTCCTCTGGTGAAAGGGAATTAGGAATCGTTTCCTCCTTTCGCCCTCCCCTAAATGTCAAGGAAATAGAAGATCGAGGAAAGCTTGTATAAAATAGATTAAATACCACATTGTAAGTTGAGTAGGTTAAGGATCAGAGCACTAGTGTGGAAGTTTTAAAATGTGTTCTTCCATCTACCTCGGCCAACAGGCTGAGTCTTTAATGTTTCCTTCTCAGTAAAATGAAGATGCATACCTGTGTCTTGAGCTCTGTACTGTGTATTTCCCAGACTTTTAACACTAGGCAGTTCACATATGTGTAATGTGAGTTGGAGGTAGGATGGGTGTGCCTCATAGAGACTGTACTGAAGTTTGAAAGGTAGGCCAGGAAGTTTAATTTGGTATGAACAAACACTGGACAGCAAATGAATACTCCTCATATCAAGTTTATCTGTATGAAATTTTTCCTCACTGTGTGACTCCAGGCAAAGTCATTCAGATCTCTCTGAGCCTTCTTTCCTCATCTGCAAAATGGACACAAAAATAGTACCTACCTCGAGGTTCTTGTGAGAATCAAATGAGATCATAGATCCAGTATGTGTTATGGTAGTGATGCCTACTGTCAGTGATACTTTAAGGCTATTACATAATTATTTCCTCTCAACAGCTCTTTGTAGAGTAGGTAGTATAATTTTTATTTTCTTTGTCTTATAGATTAAGAACCTGAAATTCAGAGAGATAATGACATGCTCAAGATATCACATAGCTAATTTATTCAAAATCCAGGGCCTTTTCTATTATACTACATACTTAATAATTCTGTGTATTCTGTAGTGCAAATATTTATTATCTGCCTTTGACAGATGGAAAATGGTGCCTTACGGAGGAAGGAAAGCAATTTGCCCATAACTCATAAACTGACTTGGTCTTTATTTCTGACTCCCAAGTGCAGTGCTGTTTCTGCTACATAGTGCTGCTTCCCATAATATTATTTCTCTAAACTGAAACTCTACTGGCTTTTTGATATTTTTATGGCAGACTAGGATAAGTGTTTGAAGTGTTGTTGAGAATTGAGTCTGAACCACTTATCTTAAGCCTCCTTCTTTCCTTTTCCTTCCTTTTCATTCAGTAACTGCAGTTCTGCTTGGAATTGTCACTCTAAAAAATAGTTATTTTTTAGGGACTAGGGAAGAATGGAGCTGTCTGCTGTGCAGCATCAGGGTAGTGCAAGTGATAGCTCCCAGGGGTTTTGGTTCAGTTTCACTATTCAGTAAATGGGATTTTGGCAGGGCAGAGTAAGGTGATTGGTAACAACAGGAGGAAAACCTCTGGTTAGCACTTAGGTAAGATTGTACTTTACATTGGAGGCCCTCTCCCCATTCATTCTAGTTGCCCTAATCTCTAGGTTTGAATATAATCAAGCTGCTGGGTCTCCGGATCTTTTGTGGTCTGGTTCAGGTAGATTTTTGTAAACTTGAAAATCAAATCACTAAAATACTAGAACTGGAAAGGATCCTCAAGATCTCTAGTACAGAAGTCTTTAACCTTTTTTGAGGCATGGACTCCTCTGGCAGCCTAATGAAGCCTATGAACACTTTCTCAGAGCCATGTTTTTAAATGTATCAAATAAAATACATAGTGTTACAAAGGGTACTCAGTTATGTTACAATAAAGATGTCATTTTTTCCCATCCAAGTTCATGGACTCTCTGAAATCTATCCACAGATGCATTGAGGGGAGGTTTATGGGCCTCAGCGTTAAGAAGCCATGCTGTTATCACCTCATTTAATAGAAGGGAAAAGGGAAGCCCAGGGAAGGGGATTTGACTTGCCCAGAATTAAGCCGTCAGTCAGTGCCAAGACTGACCCTCCTGAGCCACAGTCCTCAGCTCTGCTCTTGCCACTACTATGCTATGTTATCATAGTCCTTTGGTTGATAGCACTCCCAGAAGTTGGTAACATGGCCTGGCAGGTACAACTAATGAAATAAGTCAACATACTACCTCTGTCTGAAAATGTATGTTTTGATCTATAACTCCAGTCATTCATTTTTTTACTGGGAGAAAGTAAGCGTGCTTCGCTCTCAGTTCTTGTCACTCCTTTGATGAGAGTTCTGAAGTCTTTCAGTATTGCTTCCCTTGACGTTGTTGTGTTTGTTTTTTTATAAATTGCTCTCCTGGTTCTGTTTACTTGGCTTTGCAACAGTTCATATAAGCCTTCTTAAATTTTCCTGAATTCTTTGTATTTGTAGTTTTCTTATGATGCAATAATATCCCATTAACATTAGTTTATCATAGTTTCTGCTTTCCTACCACAAAATAGTTTCTACTTTCCTACCACATCTGTTTTAGTGACTTGTTTCTCTTGACACTTTATGTGGCTAGCTAACATTCCTTGTTGAAGTAGGGTTATCTAAATGTATAAATATTAATAGTTACTTATCAAACAAAGGATTTTTTGGCTAATGGGATTTTGTTCCCAGACACTTAAAATTGATCGCAATGAAAAGAAAGAAGGAAAGAGAGAAAGAAAGAAAGAAAGAAAGAAAGAAAGAAAGAAAGAAAGAAAGAAAGAAAGAAAGAAAGAAAGAAAGAAAGAAAGAACTAGTGGGAGGAGGGCGATAGTTGCAATATTAAGAGAATGGAGAAGAAAAAACTATATCTTGCTCTTTGGTCATTGCTTTCAACAGGTGTACTAGACTAAATCTGGTTCTTAGCAGATGGGGAAATAAGACCATGAAACATTGGATTCCTGTATGTGGGATGTGGTCAGAAGCATGGGGTTTGGGGGCAAACTTCCTTGAGAATGGGTGACAGCAGGTGACCTACACATGTGGTACACCATGTCCAGATTTACAGACGAAGAACAAAAGTGTCATGTTAGCTGGCCACTTTGGGGGAAATCTTTACACAGTGTCAACACTGGTACTTGAACCTAGGCCTTCTCACTCCCAAGTCCTTGGTTCCCTCCACTGTCTTACTGACTTCTAGTGACCAAGAGACCTTACTGGCAGTTGTTGAGATGGTGGAACAAAGGAAAGTGTATTGGATGCAGTTGATTCTATTAATGGTTGATTTGTCAACACTGTCTTGATGCTGTCAAAAATAAATCACATATTGTCTTCAACTCTTTTCTAGGGGTTCCACGGCCCTTATCCTTTTGGACAGTCGTAAAACGGGTTTCATCGTGAAGAGAAATTTACAAAGAAGGATTGACTTTGGGTGGGGAGGGCAAGGGGTTCCTTTGGATTCCAGACAACACAATATGGACCTCTGGCTCTGACTCCACATCCTGGATGAAGAGGAATCTAAACAGACTAGTTTCAAGTAAACTCCGTATGCATGTGTGAATGCTGAATTGCGGGAATGCTGATTGAGGCTACAGAGAAGAAATCCTCACGGTCAAGCTGTGTTATGGGAAGGGGGGAGGGGCTTTTTTCTTTTTTTTTTTTTTAAGGTAACACAAGTAATTAGATTGCTTGGAAGGGGAAAAAGGTTTAGAAGTGGGAGAGAGAAAAAAAGCCATCTTTTTAAACAAAACTTATTTTGCCTATAGAGAGGCTGTTGTTTTGAGAAAATGTTAAGTTGTTTTTGATTTGTTTTCCCACCCCCCCTTCTCTCCCTGTTCTCCAACCTCATTTTTAAAAAACAAGGGGCAGCATGCGTGGTTTGGATTGGCTATTTTACTCCTTGCTCTGAGCAGGGGCAGATTGGAAAGCTCGAGTCAAGCGTGTGTTTTGGGAGTCTGTGTATCATTGCAGCGAGTGTTTTATGTGTTGTTTAATGTGAGGTCAGAGCAGGTGCTGACCTTGTGTTTTGAATGGCATCAGCCATTTACTTCTCCCCCTCCCCCCCTTTAATCTTCTTGATTTACCCTTTTGGCATTTGAATTAACCGACCTGTGGCTCTTTTTCACCAAAAAACCTCTCTGGAGACCACTTTCCCCATGTCTTCAACAGAGGAGGCCTCTGGAACAGGCCTCAGATGGTGGAGGTCTTTATTCATCTGAAGGTATCCCTGGCACACATGGGTGCACACGCACGCACGAGCACTCTGAAATCTGGAGCAAGAAACAAAATTGCTTTTCTTCTACATTTCTCTTATTATAGAGAAATGTTGTCCACAGGTGAAATTCTGTTTAGGGTCATGCATTGACTTTCAGTAACAGGGTATAGATTCCATGCCCTTACATTCTTCTCCCCCCCCCCAAAAAAAAAGCGTGTATGTTTCTTGGTGTAATTCATCAGCTAGTGTGTAGTGTGTAAGTTTTAAGGTGTCATGTATTTCTGTTTTCCTCCCCTGTATTTTCCCTCAAGTCCTACTTTGTGATGTGTTCACAGCCAGCCTGTGGAGGCTGAGCTGCTGCTGTCTGGAAATATTGAAACTAGAGCCGGAAGTGTAATCAGCCATAGGGGAGAGCCACATTCAGTCACTTCTCAGTTTTAGAGGCCACATTAGTCTGGAAACGAGAGATCTTCTGGGCAGGGTGCTTTGTAGAAGTGGCTGGGAACTAGGGTTAATGGGCAGGGGAGGGGGTGGGGTGGGGTGGGGTGCGGGAATTACAGCCAGAGCTGGAGCCCAGCTGCTGGCTGTACGTCTGTTTCAGGCTCAAATCACTGCACTGCCCTAGCTGCCTGTTGGCTCTGGGACGTGTAGGATATGGATATCCCAGTGGGAAGCTTGAACCAGGCTAGAACAGCTGTCTGCCAAAGATACAAGAATATGCAAAGTCCTCTTCCGGCCCCTTCTTCCTTACCCCCTCCAAACCCTCTTCCCCATTACCCTTCTCCCCAAACCACACTGAAAAGTCTTAGCAAATAACCAGGTCTGGAGGGTTGTGTTGTCTCTCAGTAAGTGGACCTGAAATGTAGTCGCAGTATTGTCTGCCCATTGCCACTGTCAGGGTGGCATTAAGCTTCCCAGACCAGATATGCAGCTGCAGGGGGTCCTGTAGCCTCGTCTTTGTGTGGTTGAGCGTATGTATGTGTAAGGTTTTGGTGTCTCTTGTTTGGATGATAGTTCTGAGAGTGTGGTCCTTCTCGTCCTCCTCTGATACTGGTGTTTTGTTTTTTTAAAAGAATGATTGTAAGAGAGGGGCGTGTGTGAGAGTGTGTGTATGTGTGTGTGTGTGTGTGTGCTATAATGGGAGGTTGGCCTTTTGCCTACTAGGGAAGCCCTGGGGAATGTTAGGAGCCAACTTGATCATAAGGGGGCAATTGTAGACCAGTATGGGATCGGGGGTAGTGTTTATACTGCAGTAATCATTTTCTATGCACAGGCTGAGTGCCTCATCCTCTTTGCAAAGGGGGAAAATGTGCTGGGTGACTGACTAGTAGGCCACGGAGCTGAGTTAAACCAGCAGAGTTCCAAGTTCTAAGAAGCAGATTGTGGCATTCTAGAGAGAGGCATAGATTTCTGCTTCTGCTACCATCTTCTGCCCTTTCAAACTTTTTGCAGGCTTAGGCTATATCCTGAGACCCAGGAATCTTCTGCTAGTTCCTTCCTCTTTTACTAGCCCAGAAAGTAGAAAATCAGTAGCCCCTCCCAGGGTACCCTTTGCTACATGATACTCAGGCCTAATTTGTATTTGAAAGAGTTCTCCCACCCACTGTAATAGCAATAGGGGGGGATCGGCTACAGATGCCATGGGCCTTCTTGAATCACAGGCCTGACCCCTTCCCTGCAGTTGGGTGATGATTCTTACCTGCACACACTGGAGTCAGCTTAAACTCCCTTCAAAATACAGACCAAGGAGTGAGTGCTGTCTGGGTCAACTGAAGCAGGGCATGGTCAGCAGCTCTCATGGTGTAACAAGGGCACCAGTCAGGTATGAGTTTTTAGCTGCTGACTTCCCTGTTTGTTTCCTTTTTTCTCCTTTGACTAACTGGTAGAATGCTCCCATTCTTTCTGTCCTTATTTTGGAAACATCTGTAAATGTCTGGACAGGGCAGCCTTCCCCATTGAGATAAGGAGGGAGACATTTTGCTGCCTTGTCTGCAGAATGGGAAATATTTCCCCTTTGGTGCTGACTCATGGTCTACCTTATTTAGGCCAATGGGGAGGAGCTAGGGGGCTCAGGGTGAGATCAGTATGTGTGGTATGTATGCATGCGTTCCTTTGGGGGAAGGAGGGATAAGAGTTTGGGAGCATTTTTCTAAAGTAGATTTGTGCTTCCTTCTGGGAGGAATGCTTCCAGCCTAGGAAAGAATCTGCCCTGACACAGTAGTATGGCCTAAGGTTAACTAGGAAGGGAAGGTAATGGGAACAGAAACTCCAGGACTTGGTCTTGTATCCTAGCTCCTAGAGTGTAGGGGTGCTGGGCCCACCTGGAAATGCACTTTGTTCCCTGCCTAGACTTTCCTTCCTTCTCTCTGGTCATTGGAGTGGGGTGGCATGACAGAGCAGGAGCAGCTCCAGGCTGCCCGCTCTTGTTAGGGTGGTGATGCATGTGTTGAGAGAGAGAGAGAGAGAGAGAGAGAGAGAGAGAGAGAGAGAGAGAGAGAGAGAGAGAGAGAAAGGTGGATGATGTGGTGGGGCCTCACAGTGCCTGGGAGGAGATGGTGAAGAGGCTTTTCATTACTGTATAAATGAATATTTGTATGATTAAATTAACGCAGAAAATCTACATCTAAACCTGGTGTGTTTCATTGAACTCGCTTATCAAGCTCTTCCACTGATCCTTTGGCGCCCCAGAAATTTCATTCACTCTGGTTGTTAACTCTGTGGTGTTTTGCAGTCTCCATTTTCTGGGTTCCCTGGGCTCTCCCAGCATCTAGAGTCTGGAGTCCAAGCAACCAAGGAGAACAATTAGTGTTTAGCACAGTCCAGAGATGATGACATGACTCCTTCCATAGCACTGCTCTAGCTTGTTTGTCCTACCTGTATGATTGACTGTTTGGTCTCCTGGATAGATCATCTGAGAGTGGGGAGAGATGGGAGGTGCCTAGCCACAAGAATGGTCAAGAGGATGATGGGAGCTTAAGTTCATTCATTTTTTCTTTCTTTTTTTAAAATTTTTAATTAATTTATTTTGAATTATCAACAATGACTTCCATAAGCTTTTAAGTTTTAAATTTTTTTCTTCCTCCCTCTCCAAGACGGCGTGCAATCTGATACAAGTTCATTCTTTCAAACACCAGTTGCTCTGGCTCCCTGCCTGATCCTTACGCCTATGGAATCTTTGAATCTATTTCCTCATTTTGTCCTTGAGCAGAGAAATAAAAGCTCAAGAGAAAACCAGGTCACACAGCTGGTGTTAGAATTATGGTTAAAACCCTACTCTCCTAGCTCCAAGACCAACACTGTTTATGGGCCTGCATTATTATTATCATTACTATTATTATCATTATTATTATTGTTATTAATATCCTAACCTCCTCATAGATCCCTGAATTTTTCTCTCAAGAAATAATATCTCTAGGTAATAATATAATAATATATGATATTTAGCTAGCATTTTAAAATTTACCAAGGGTTTTACATGCACATAATTTGTGCCTCCCTGTGACTGAGATAGATAATATAGTTATCCCTATATTACAGATAAAGAAACAGGCTAAGGTTACACACCAGTCAATCAACAGTAAGTATTAAGTGCCTATTCTTTGCCCAACACTTTGCTAGGCTCTGGGGAAAGAGATATTCCTTATTCACATGGAGTTTACCATTGTAATGGAGGAGACTGCATGTACATTAATATGTAAATATGTACAGCATAATATAACATGAATAAATACAAATCTACACATGAGATAGTTTGGGAGGGTTATGAAAGGCTTCTGTAGGAGATGGTCCTTGAGATACTGTCTTCAATGAAGAGAGGGACCCTGGAGGAGGAGGTAAATATGGAATGTATTCCAGAAATTTAGAACAGCCAGCTCAAAGCAGTAATAGAGGAGATGGAGGGTTTTGTGTGAGGAACAAAGAAAAAAGCCAGTTTGGCTGGTTCATAGAGTATAGAGGAGGAGGAGGAGGAGTGATGTCCACCGAGGCTGGAAAGATAGGTTGGGTCCAGATTTTGTAGGTCTCATTTAAAAGCTAAACAGAGGAATTTGTTTTAGAGGCAATAGGAAGCCATTGGCGTTTATTGAGTAAGGGGGTGGGGGAATGACATGGTCAGATATGCACTTAAGGAAAATTTCTTGGAAGTAGTGTGTAAGATAGACTGTAGTGATGAGAAAATTGGGGCAGGAGACCATTTGGGAGGCTTGTTGCAATAATCTAGGAGAGAGAGGATGAGAGACTGAACTGAGGTGGGAGCTGCTCGAGTTGAGTCTCGAGAGATGTTGTAAAGATGTAGAAACAGTGAGATTTGGCAGTTGGTTGGAGAAAGGCAACAAAGAAAGGTAAAAACATGATCCCTGTCCTCAAGGTGCTCACATTCTAATGGGGGACAAGATTTGGAAATTATGTCTCTTGTGTGTTACTGACCAACAGAGGTCTTGGGCTTCACTGTAGTACCTTTGGTCATAAGATTTAGAGCTGTACGGGGTCTGAGAGATGGTCATTTTATGCATGAATGAAAAAGCATTGGTTATTTACTATGTGTAAAGCCCTGTGCTAATAAGCTTTGAAGGTTCAAATAGAAAAGCAGAGGCAGTCCCTTTTCTGGAGGAGGCCACATTCTGATGGGAGGCAATACATATTGGATGTTTCAGCTATAAGTCAGATGGAAAGGTCTTGTGGTCCATAGGGTGCATCTGCAAAGCAGGTAATGAGGCATCTTCTTTAATGTAAAACACTGATAAGATGGTGTTTCTGGTGTTGGATCATTTGACAGTGCCAAGGACTTTGGTGTGAAGATCTTTTTTCTAAGCCTTCAAGGGGCTTCCTTGGATAATGGCTGTCAGTTGCTGGACCAGAAACAGGGCCAGTATCTTGGGGAGTACTGCCATTCCTGGTTCTCTTGGTCTTATCTGCCCACTGTGGTAGCTGACAAATGGTTGTTGGTAATGGTGTTGAGAAAGGTAACCGTCTCAGGGAATGCTCACGTCAATGTTTGTGGAGGCTAAGCATTCCAGTGGCGACTGCTCTTCCTGAGACTGTTGGGTTTCAGAGTCCTGGGTTAACTCCATTGGGGTCCGAGGAGAGGTGATGGTTTGACCCTCCTGGTATGTTGCTTTGTGACTCGCTTTTGTTATGCTAGGCCAGCTCACCCCCCTCATAGGTGGCAGATAATATAAATGGTTGGGCCCTTGTCCACAGTAGTTATGGGAAAAAAAGTTCTAGAGAAGGGAAATCACCCAATCACATTTATAATAAGTACTAGAGCCAGAGTTCATATCCAAGTCTCTTTCTAATTGGTGATCTTTTCCCCCTGTGCCCCTTGCAACCCAGCTTATCACAGAGTGAATAGTTGTGTATTATAGAGAGTGGAATTTTCTGGCATTGAAAACATGTATATTTCTGAAGAGGAATATCTGGGTCTTCGGTTGCATTTCCTGCCTACTCTTAGTCCCCACTCTGCCAGGATGAGTAGGCCCTGAGATCTAGAGATGTTCTTAGAAAATTCGACAGGGGAAGCTGGGCCTCATGAGCCAGTGTAATGGGATGAGGGGTTACACAGAAGGGAAAACACTTGGCTGAAGTTACACAGCAAGGTAGTGCTCAAATTGGGGCCTAAACCTAAGGTTCTAGGTCTGTTGGTCAGATCAGAGATGCCAGTCTCTGGCGTCCATCAGATAGGGCCCAGCCCCAGGAACAGCTGGGGTGGGGTGGCTGGAGAATGGGATTACAGAACATTACAGCTGCATGGATGTTACAAAGACTTTAGAGGCCAACATTTTGGACATAGATTGTTACTGATAACTTTTTTTTTTACATTGCCTTCATTTCCCCCGTTTCTTTCTCTCCCAGAGAGCTATCCCTTAAAACAAAGACTTTTTTAAAAAAGAAAACAAAAAAGAGGGAGGCAAAAACAACCCCCTCATTGTTATGGAGAAAGAAATTTAGGACTAAAGAGAGAAACAGACTTGCCCAGGATCACATAGGGTAGTAAGTAGCAGAGCAGGAATTTGAACCCAGGTCCTCTGACTACAAAAAGAGAAACACTTCCCTCCAGACTGGAGTTCTTCTGGATTGAGTAAGTGGTTACTACCCATATTCCTTACCCCACCCGTATTCTATGGCACAGGCCATGAACCCATATCCTGCTTCAAGTGCCTGTAGCTGTTTGTTCTGGTAGGGAAATGCAGCCCCTCCACCCCGTCCCACCACCTGACTTCTTTCTCTCAGGACTGCCCCTCTTTGCTACTCACTGTCGTATACATACCCACACCTCTGTCACTGAGCAGCTAAATACTTGACAGAATCTGTTTGTCTTTGGGGCTGTAACCTGTCACAAATCCACTGAGCTCAGGGAGAGTGGAGCAGATCAGATGGCACCTCCTCGCCCAGCTCATTCCCACGGGGGCTTTGTGACACAGGTGAGGGCTGTCAGCCATAGTTCTGTGAATGTGTGCGTTGGGGGGTGAGGGGGAGTAGGGAGCAGCTTGCCAGGGCCTAGCCCTCCTGGCAAAACAAATGAGTCCCCCCCCACTGAGGTTGCGCCTGGGCCAGCCTTACCTCCCACCCTGTTCTTCAACCGTCCTGCTGGGCACCTCCTGGTGTCCATACAGCTCTTTCCCAGAGCAGAATTTGGATGCCTTGGCCCTATTTGGCAGCAGGGGCAGCCTCAGCTCAAGAATTGAACACACCCCACACCACATCCTGAAGACCAGGATGGTGAGCCTTCACTGTTCTGTGGCCATGGTAGCAGTTACTGTTATGATTATTATTATCATTTTTGTTTGTTTGTGGTGTAGCCAGAAGACTTGGAAAGAAAGGACTCTGAGGAAAGTATCAGCTCTGACACTGACTGACTTAGCTTTGTGATCTTGGGCGGGTCGCCAGGCCTTCATTTCCTCATCTGTAATCCATGGAGCTGGACTTATGGACTTTAATGTCCAGGTGTTGTGCTAGGCCCAAAGGATACAGACAGCATGGATGAAACACTTCCTACCCACAAGAAGCTTACATTCTAACGAGGGAAACAAAGACACAGAATTAAAAGTAGCCAAGAGAACGAGGGCGCCAACAGTTGTGGACGTCAGGAAAGGCTCCACAAGAAGGTGATGCTTGAGCTGTGATTTGAAGGAAGAGAGGGACTGTGGGGTGGATGCCCTTCCTGTTTTAACATTCGGTTACTATCATCATCACTACCATATTGTATTTATATAGTGTTTGGGGTTTTATAAAGCACTTCATAGACATTATTCCACTTGAGTCTCACAGCAAATCTGTCAAATAGGTAGTATAAATATCCCCATTTTATAGATAGGCAAACTGATAGCCTGTAGTGACTCTTCCAAGGTCAAACATTAAGTGGCAAGAGCAGGGGCTCAAAACCCCATGTCATTTTAACCCCAAATCCAGTGCCTATGGATGGTTGTTATGGGTTGTTGAGCTTCTCTCCTCAAGAGTGGGTCTGTTGCTTTGTCTAGAAATGGGAATCATAACTTTTATTTTTCCCTGCCAAGTCAGTCTGTTGCCTTGTATTTTTATACCATGGTTATTTCTGCTTAAATCCCCTCCTCCTCTTGAATCCTACCTTTGTAATCAAGAAATGCATATAAACCAAACTAGCCGATGCAAGCAGTTTGTTGAGACAGTATATGTCATATTTCACATCCATAGTCTTGCATCTAACCCTGTTTGTTCACCTCCCCACTCCCACCTGTCTACTGAGAGGAAGGTCATATGTTTGGCCATTATAATTTATCTGTGTGTGTGTGTGTGTTTCAGTTACAATATTGTCATTGTGTCTGTCCTTCCCCAGGGTTCTATGCTTTACCCTACCTCAGTGCATAAAAAATCTTTAATAACTTCTAAAAGCCAGGAGGCCAGACTGGAAGGCATCAAGGTTTCTTTCCTGGTTGGAAATCTGTGATTCTGTGAACAGATCTATGGTCTCTTCTGGTGTGGGCATGAAGCAGAGTGACAGCTTGCCCCTTTCTGGATAGAATGCCCTTGGGGCTGAGCCAGATTGACCACTGATCACCGTAAGATATTATCTGCCTGTCCAGAGAGGAGCTGACAGCTCAGAGTTATCAGACCCGGGTGGGAATTAGATTGAGCAAAACCTTGTTTCCTTATAAATAATAATGATTTACATTTTATAGCACTAATATCCTCTATTTCTTCATTTGATCTTCATAATAGTTAACATTTATATAGTGCTGACTATGTGCCAGGCACAGTGTTAAGCACTTTACAATGAATGTCTTGGTTAAACCTCACAAAAGCCCTTGAAGGTAGGTGCTGTTATTATCCCCATTTGACAGCTGAGGAAACTGAGGCAAACAGATTAAGTGACTTACCCAGGGTCACAAAACTATTAAGTGTTTGAGTCTGCATTTGAATTCAGGTCTTCCTGACTCGAGGCAGCTAGGTGGCGCAGTGGATAGAGTGTTGGGGCCTGAGTCAGGAAGACCTGAATTCAAATGTGGCCTCAGACACTTAGTAGCTGTGTGACTCTGGGCAAGTCACTTAGCCTCTTTTCCTTAACCCACTGGCCAAGGAAACGGCAAACCACTCCAGTATCTTTGCCAAGAAAACTCTATGGACAGTATAGGCATGCTGTGGTCCATGGGATCACAAAGAGTTGGGTTCAACTGAACAGCAACTTCCTGACTTCAGGCCCTGAACATTATCAACTGTATCACCTACCTGCCCCTTAATAATAATAGTAAGTAATAATAATAATAATAATAGCTAGCATTTATCTAGAGCTTTCAGGTTTGCAAAATTCTTTAGATATATCTTATTTTAGCCTCACAATGACCCTGAAATGTATGAAAGGTATTTCTTCCATTTTACAGATGAGGAAATTGAGGCACAGAGAGATTAAGTGACTCACCTAGGGTCTCATAGCTAGTGTCTGAGCTTGGATTTGATCTTGGGTCTTCCTGACTCTAGGTCTAATGTTCTGTCCACTGTACCACTTAGCTGCCCTGCGCTAAGTAATAATAATAACAGCTAACATTCATATAGTGCTTTAAGGTTTGCCAAGCACTTTGTATTTCATCAGATGCTTGCAACAACCCTTGGAATTATTGTCTCCGTTTTATTGATGAGGAAAGTAAGACTGAGAGGTCAAGTGACTTCCCATACTGATAATAAGTGTCTGAGGCAGGATTCTGAGCCTGGTAGCTTCCTAGCTAGTATAAGTTATCCCCATTTTATACATGAGAAAACTGAATTAGTATGGCTAATGCTCGGCAGTGCTGGGACACAAAGTTGGGTCTTCTGGTGTAACTGCAGTGTTTATTCTACCATGTTGCATTATCTTTGCTCTGAGTGGCCTGTCACAATGTCTGGACTGCTGTGCACTTCCCTCGTCCCCTCTTGCCCAGCCCGTTATTCATCTTGATCCCTAAGGCGATCGGGGCTGGAATTGGAATGTTGCTGCTGAGTGGGCAGAGGAACCCCAAGCTTGATTGGGTTTTTCATGGAGGCATCATTAGAGCTTGAAGCTGTTCATCCTTCATTTTCAAAGAGGAGCAATGACATCACCAGTGACTTGCGTGTGAATTGGATTTAAGTGAGGCAGAGTTGAGCAGAGTCCATCAGCCTCACTCTCTCTTCTAGAATCAGCAAAGTCCAGTGGCAGGACAGAAGTCAGGAGGACTGGCCATGGCCCAGGATGCAGCGAATGACCTCTTTGCTTCACTCCACAGCACCAGCTTCAGCCGCCTTCGTGACCTTTGGAACAAGTTGTTCTCATCCACCCGTTCTGCCAGAGACAGTCTTCACGTGCTTAGGGTAGTCATCGCACCCCCCAACTCACCGATGCATTTGAGACCTGTCAGTTACATTCACCCGGGTTAGCCCATCTTCTGAGAGGGGTTTACTGGGGTGCATGCTACAGTTTCTTGGAGCCATGGGTAAGAGATGGGTGCCAGGTGGACACGAAAGGTAGATGAGCAGCTCTGAAAAGATCTTCACAAGCCCTCATAGCAGAGGTGCTAGACTTCTCTGAACACCCTATACGCCTCACAGCTCGAAGGTACTTCAGTGGTCAGTGCTGGCATTCAGTCTTAATAAGCATTTAGTAAACACCTTTGGCCAGTAACTTTACTGAGTACGTGAGATAACAAAGAAAGTTAAACACACACAGGCCCCGCTCTCAAGGAGCTCACGTTCCAGTGGGGAAAACAACATGCAAATAACTATGTACAAACAAGACATACACAGGATAAACTGGAGATAAGCAACAGGGGGAAGGCAGTAACTTTAATGTTTCTAACTTTTCCCCGTGTCTGTATTTTGTTTACACTGTAAATGAATAATGGCTAATGTTCCACTGTTCTCTTTGATGTAGGTATTGATGTTTGCCCCTGTCTTGGAGGACAGGGAGCAGTTGGAAGAGGCATTCTCTCTAGGTCAATCAAAAGCAATTTTTATTCACCTGCTATATGCTGGGCTCTGTACTGAGCATTGAGGGTACAAATACAATGAATGAAACAATCCCTACTCACAAGTAGCTTACATTCTAATGGGGAGACAAGAAGAATGTGTGTGTGTGAGAGAGAGAGAGAGAGAGAGAGAGAGAGAGAGAGAGAGAGAGAGAATAAACATAAAGAGAATAAATACAGGGCAATTTGAAAAGGAGGAAAGGCTTTAAGTAGTACATGAGGGTACATAGGTCTGTGATTGGATAAATTCATATTATTCAACTTCAACTGAGCCATCCTTTTATTTTATTTTTCCCTAACTGATTTTTCTCTCCACGAAAAGCCCTTCTAAACCTCTTTTCAATCCTCTCACACCTCCACCATCCACATTTCTGCCCATAACCTCAAATCTTACTTTACTTAGAAAAGCAAGGGTGTTCTATATGAGAAGCTCACATATGCTTCCTATCCCTTTCTCTTCATCTCAGAACTCAGTATCCTCCGCTACTCTCCCTTTTCCCAGTCTCTCACAACGAGGTGGTCGTTCTCTTTGCCAAGACTAGATAATGCCCTCAATCCCATGCCCTTCCGTGTCTTCAGTTGATTGCTCCCTCAAGCATTCTTTGTCTCTCTCCAACCTTTCCCTAGCTACTGGTTCCTTTCCTGCTGCCTTGAAACCTGCCTAGGTCTCCCTCATCCTTAAAAAATTTTCACTAGAACTTATCAGCCCCTGAAGTTATTATACTCTGTCTTGCCTCCCTTTATCATACTCGTAGACAAAGCTGTCCATGTTTGCTGCCTCTACTTCGGTTTCTGACCTCACCAGTAGACTGAAACTGTTCCCCCAAAGTTACCAAGGACTTCTTAATCTCTAAATCCAATGATCTTTTTTTTTTCCAGTCCTTGTAATTCTTGATCTCCTGCTTCATTTGACACTGTTGTCCAGCCTCTCTTCCTTGTATCCTCCCTTGTCTGGGTTCCTGTCACACTGTTCTTTTGATTCTCCTGTCTGAATTTTTTTTTCTTCCCCTTTTAAAAATTCTTTGATCTAAGAGTTGGCTCTTGGGGAAGAGGAGGGAAAGGGACACAGGGGAAATGTAGGTGATGTTAAAAACAGATATCAGTACAAATTGTGATTAAAATAAAAAACATTAAAAAAACAGCACAGCACACTGTCAAATACAGTAGCGGAAATTGTTAATAGACACATTCAGGCTCGACTGGGGAGAACTTCTTAATACTTAGAGATGTCCAAAGGTGAAATTGACTGCTTTAGGAAATAGTGACTTCCCCATACTAGAGATTTTTAAGCAAAGACTGAGTGACCACTTATTGAATATTTTGAGGAGGAGGATGTGGTTCTTTCAGATAAGGCTTGATTTCAAGAATTGTGAGATTTGTTGCCTATGTGAAGTATGCTTCTTTGGTGTCCCATACAAAGTGTTAGTCTCCCACATGTTCTGCTCAGATTTTTTTTTTAATATTGCCAAAGTAAGAGCAATGAGAAAAGCCTAGCATAGTGCATAGGGCGCTGGACCCTGCCCCAGATCTCTCCTTAGTCATGTGATACTGGGCAAGTCATTTAATTTTCTCTGACCATCAACTTTCTCCATCTGTAAGATAAGTGCATCTACCTCACAAGATTATGGTGAGAATCAGAAGAGATGATGTATATAAGGAACTTGGCATGCCTTAAAGTGCTATAGGAAAGTGAGCTATAATTTTGAGGTTCAATAGTATGTTCCCCTTTATTGAGGTAGTCCAGTGATGGAGAAAGTTGGAATATCAGGTTCTGACTGGCTTCCTGTTTCCAGACTGATTAACAGTCTCATTCCTTTGAGATCATCAGATGAGAAGCTAGGACTTCTTTGGATGACAAATTGAAGTTCTAAATGGCCAGGAAATTGTTCTTAATCTGGTCTGACTTATATCTGAATTCAAAATTCAAGCCTATTTCCACTGTCAAGATGGAGAGGACAGCTTTGGGAGGGGTTGAATGAATGGTATTCTCGGTTATATATCCTATCCAATCCTCCAGTTACATCTTAATCTTATACAGGGCAAAGTTTAATATGCTGAATACATATTAGTTATTAATTATTATTATCCCTCCACTTGAGAATAATGCCTGCTATCATTCAACTTGTTTCCCCCCTCTGAAAATTCTACTCTATGACCCACAATTTTTTGAGTAGCCTTCTCTCTAACACTTCAATTTCCCTTAGATGCAGAGTTTTGGAAGCACTCGTCAATCTTTTCATTTTTCCCCAGGCAACCCTAATTTGACAATTTATTGCTTAGAGTCCCTATTTTGATTACTTTCCATTATTGCTGGTTCTAGAAAGCAAGGCAAGGAAGAGAAGCCTTTGGATTCAGTCAGTCCATAAGCGTTTATTAAGCACGTGATATCTGCCAGACATTGATGATACAAAATCAAAATAACCCCTTACCCTCAGGAGCTTACATTCTGCCCAGGGAGACAACACGTAGACATAATCCCATACAAACAATGGGTTCAAAGGACACTCCTTCCCTCTTGATAGGGAAGAAACATCTCTGAGCCTTGGGATGGGGAGTAGAATGAGGGTGATAAAATTTGGAGGCAAGACAGTAAGGAGGCAGGCTCCGCTACTGTCTCTGACTTCCGGGGAAGTAGCATCCACGTGTTTGCCTGCTCTGTGGTGCTATGTACTGAGTCTGAGGACTATGGAGTCATGATTGATTGAACATTAGAGCTGAGAAGAGACCGCATTCCAGCCCAGTCCCATTTGACAAATCAGTCCCATCAGAAGCATTTATTAAGTATGTACAGGCCACAATGATAGAGGCAGAAATGGCCTCACAGAGGGGAAGTGCCAAAGGACCCATGGGGACTTTAGTTACCAAGCAAGAACCTGAATCTGTCCCCAGTTCCCGCCTTGCACTTTCTTTCCAATACACTAATCTATTTTTAACCTGTTTCAGGTCTAGTCTAGTGTCGGCCCAGACCAATGCACCTTAGGCCCAGGCAGCAGCCTTTCTAGGGCAATATTTGGACAAGCTCCCAGGTCCTCTGAGCCCCCAACTCACATCTGCCTGTAGTGAATAGCTTGAGCCAGCAGAGGGCACTGAGTGTCCTAGTCTCCATCAGGTCTTGGGGTTGACAGCTATTAACTAGGAATTCTAACACCTGGAGCAAATTCAGTAGAGGTGGAAGAGAGGGCAGTAGGGGAGATTGGAGGTATGTCCTATGGATGGCTCAGATGGATTGGAGGCAAAAGTCATGGGAATTGAGGTTAAGGAACTTGGGAGCCAGAGGGTTCAAAGAGAGTAGAAAGTAGATAGGAAGGTGGTGTGCTAGGTACTGAATTTATTAGGGAGGAGGCAGGGAGGAAGGGAGGGAGACCTGGAGGTCCACAGGGCAAAACAACGAGATCTGGGCAGTCTGGAGTGTACTTTAAAGGAGAAAGGTGGTTGCTGAGTGGTGCTGGCAGAGGGAGTGTCTGAAAGTGCCCGTGGGAAGCAAGAAGCACGCCAAGTCTTCCTCCTGGCCCTGTGTGCCTGGGAGTGTGAAAAAATGAGCAGCTAGCCATGGAGAAGATGCCAAGAGACGCGGTATCTTCCAGAGAAAGCTCGATTGTGGTTTGGGGGCGACATAAACCTTCAGAGAGGTTTATATTGACATTGTAGCTTCACAGCTAGAAGGAACTTTAGCTAATAATAGGTAATGACAGCTGGCATTTATATAGCACTTTAGGGTTTGCAAAATTCTTACCATATTCTCCCATTTGATTCTCACAGTATTTCTGAGAGATAGGTGTTGTTATTATCCCAGGGTTTTTGTTTGTTTTACAAATGAGGAAGCTGACTAAGACTGAGGGGCCTGTGGACAGCTACTAAGTATCTGAGGCAGCATTTGAACTCAAGCCTTCCTGACTCCATATCCAGTGTTTAATCTGTTAGCTGTTCATCTCTATGCCTAGAGGCAGTTGCCCTAATGCAACCCTTCCAACTATTTTACAAATAAGAAAAGGGAAACTCGGAATAGGAGTAAGTAGCAGAATCAGGATTTGAACTCAGGTTCTCTGACTTTAAATCCAGGGATCTTTCCTGTGTACCACAACAGAAGAAGGTTCTCAAAGCAGATGCAGTAGAACAGGAGAGCCAGATTTGTAGATGTGTAGGGAGCAGGTTAGAAAGGGTGTTTGGGGTGACCTGAATTTCCAGGTCAGATGCCTCTCTTGGGATGTGATAGCTATGGAATTTTGGAAGAGCTGTAGGTCAAGAGTCAGTGACCAAGCCAGTGGGCCAGGTGGTCAGATGACTAATGAATGATTCTGGGGAGTGACAGCCTTCCCATCCTAGGATGTCAGCATCTGGGGTAAAATCCTGATTGCTTTGTGTTCCAAGTGGAGGGAGAGGGTGATATTCTAGGCTGCGGTAATTGGGCTGGAGTCAGATGGTGGACAAAGCTGGGGTAGTAATCTGTTCTGGACCTTGTGTTGTATGGGTAGGTGGAGGGTGGGGGGACTATAGATGCAGGTGGTAAACTTGTTCCCTTTTTGTGTGTACTCCTATAGCAGGACCTTCAACCTATGCAACTTATACCACTTCACTCATTAGGAAAAAAGTAATTCTAATATGGGATGGCCAAGGAACCCTGTCTGGGCAGTTGACAGATAGGAAATAGAGATAGAATGGTTGGCTAGGGAAAGGGAGGTAAAATCCCTCAACTTCTATCCATGAGACAGGGGACAAAGGAGAGTCTGGCATGAGTGGGGCTGAACTGAGGGGGTATTGTTGAAGGATTCTGAGGCAAGGGGGAATATATGGACAGGAGAGAAGACTTTGTGAGGCAGGAGGAGCTTGGGATTCAGAGTCCTAGTCCAACCCCTGACTCTTTAGGATGCTACAGTGCCCTTGACACATCCACCTGTCCTTGAAGATGCTAGTTCCAACACTTGCTGCTTGTTTTTGGTGGAGTCGTCTCAGTATGGATGACTCCCAGGTGCTTTTATCCAATCCTAGTCTTTTTGCTGAGCTCCAGTTTCAATCACCCACTGCCCGTTGGACATTTCAAACTAGATGTCCCTGAGGCAGCTCAACATCCAAAAAAGAACTCTACACCTTTTCCCCTAAATCTGTCCTTCTTTTGTGTTTCCCTATTTCTGTCAAGGGTACCACCATTCCTCTAATCATCTAGGTTTATCACTTCATTTCACGTGACTCCTCGCTCCGGGTCCTTCCCAGATGTCCAATCAGTTGCCAAGTCTTGTTGGCAACTACCTTTATAACATACCTCCATCCATTGCCTTCTTTCCACCATTACTGCTACCACATGTGCCTAGACTCCTAATTGGTCTCTGTGCCTCAGGTATCTCCCTTCTTCAGCTCATTTTCCACAGCACAGCTGCCATTGATTTTGCTAGGGTATAGAGCTGACTTAAATGTCATTCCTCTCCTCAATAACTCCAGTGGTTCCCTATTAGCTCTAAGATCAAGTATAAGTTCTTATGTTTATTGTTTAAAGCCAAACTTGGCTTCAACCTACTTTTCTAGCTTCATTGTACACTATTTCCTTTCATGTACTCTGTACATGTCTCATCAAGTTTTTTGGGTTTTTTTGGGCGAGGCAATGGGGTTAAGTGACTTTCCCAGCATCACGTTGCTAGTAAGTGTTATGTGCCCAAGGCCGGACTTGAACTCAGGTCCTCCTGAATCCAGGACCGGTGCTCTATCCACTGTGCCGCCACCTGCCCAAACTTGCCTTCTTACAGGATGCTACAGACAGATGTCTTTGTACCACCTGGCCCCTGTGCCTGGAATGCACTCCCTTTCTCACCAATGTTTCCTAGATAGATGTGCTAGTTTCCTTCAAAGGTCCGCCAAATTACCACTTTCTACATAAAGCCTTTCCTTGTCTCCCACCAGCTGCTAGTATCTCCCTGTCCCCCATTACCTTGTATTTATTTGTAGTAATATGCTTATCTATGTAACCGTTGTCTCCCTCCCATGGAATGGAAGTTCCTTGAGGGCAGACACTGCTTAATTTTTGTCTTTGTATTCCCCAGCACCTAGTGCTGGTGCCTAGCACATAGTAGGCACTTTGCTAATTGATCAGAGAAGGAGAGAGTTTCCCAAGAAGGAGAAGATCTCTCAGGGATGAGCCTCTGCAAGGGTACTGTTGTCAGTCCTTGTGTTTTAGTTTAAATGGAGACTGGCTTGCGAGTGGGTGTTTTTAGCCAGCTTCATGGGGCTGTGATCTTAGAGTGGTACATACATTGGGCTTAGACTCAAGTTTTGATGCCTCAAGCTCCCCTGTCATCCCCTCGAAACATCTGGGGAGGGAGTGGCAGTTATTTGGCCTGACTGCACCAGGGGTTCTGAGTGATAGCTTGGGGAGCCTGTGGCTGGGAACTGGTCTGGCAAGCTGTGCTTGGCCTGAGCTGCTGTGGTTTACCACTTCCGAGCTGGTCTCTTCAGCTGATGGCAACTGGGAGAGCAGGAGTGGAGGCACATCTTGTCCTCGGTGCCTGGGGAGGACAAGCCACCTCCCAGGGATGGAGGCCGGAGTGATGGGCCAGGTATAAAAATGGGCTTGGGCCTGGGGCTCCCAACCAGGAAGTTCTCCTGGGCTTGCTGCCTGTGCTCATTTTGTTTATACTAACAACAGTGACCTCCACTTTTATTGGGTTTTTCACGTTTACAAAATGTTTAACTAGGAAGGTGGCACAAGGAGAAAATGGAAGCTCAGAGGTCTAAATGACCTCTTAGTATAGGATAACAGGGCAGCTAGGTGGCAAAAGTGGATAGAGTGCTGACTCATCTTCCTGAGTTCAAATACTAGTGGTATGACCCTGGGCAAGTCACTTAACTCTCTTTACCCTGAGCTGGAGAAGGAAATAGCAAACCACTCTAATATCTTTGCTAAGAAAACCCCAAATGGGGTCATGAAGTGTCAAAGACACAACAATAGGGTCACATAGATTTAGGGCTAGAAGGGACCTTAGAAGTCATCTGGTGTAACCCCTTCATTTTTGCAGATGAGGAAACTGAGACCCAAGTAGGAAGTGACTAGCCCAGGATCACATGGGTACCAAAAACAGTAGACCTCAATTTGGAATCTTCAAGCACAACCAATGTATTATCAATAAACTGGACAATCAGTAAACATAAGAATTACTTTCTAAAATCCCTTTCATCTCTTAGATCTGTGAAGTGGCTTGCCAGTGGTCTTACAGCTGCTAGTCAAAGGGTATCACAACATCATTATCAGTATCGAAATCAGATGGAAATCTCCACCCTGCCCCACTTAGCAGAAGTGAAAGTAGGCACTGGGGCTCCATTGCTTGGGAAGAATTCAGGAGGGGAGGAGAGGGCCTGGGTACTATGAACTTTAAGACTTTAGTTCCTTCTGGTCAGTGGGGGGTCCCTCTGGTACTGCCCAAGGATTGTGTTAGACATAAAGGGAATGTTCTGGCACAGGGGTGGGGAATCTGCAGCCTCGAGGCTACATGTGGCCCTTTAGGTCCTCAAGTGTGGTCCTTTGACTGAATCCAAACTTCCCAGAACGATTTGTTTTGAATTTATGGGGCTGTGATCTTAGAGTGGGCAGCACACCACGCTTGGAGTCAGGGAGGCCTGATTTCAGACCCCATGTGAACTTACTAGCTGTATGATGCTGGGAAAGTCATTTAACTGAACCTCAGTTTCCTCGTTTTACAAAATGAGGAGGTTGGGTGTAATGGCTTCTACAGTCCCTTCCAACTCTATAAATAATCTATGATTTTATGATCCCTGTAAGAGATGGAGGAAAAGTGGGCCCCGGGAGAAGGATAGTCTTGGCCCTGTGGGTATCTCTACCACTTGGGCAGAGTGGGCTTGCAAAATCTCAAGGTGAGCTTTGGAGAAGGGGATCAACCTGGGATGGTGGTGCCCTGGGGCAAAGCTCTGATCACCCCCATGCTATTATGCCTCTCTTCTATCCCCAACTCTAAGGAGCTCAAGGTAGTCACTCAGAAGATAGAACCAACCTGCACAGTGACAGTCTCTTGGGGTCCAGCACCAAGCTGCCTGCCATATCTTCTACTCCCTCTTCTTATTTTTGTGCACTCTCTTTGTCCTCAGGCCTGGGATAGAGGGGAGATCCATGACTGCGGAAGACAGAGAGGACTTCTGACACATCCTCCAATACACTTATGTGGGTAGTTATCTCTATCAGGCTAGAATAAACTGGACAGTATGGTCTTGGTCAAAAGAAAATGAGATGCTGAAGGGAAATTGTCCCAAGATGAGTTGGAAACCCCAAATTGCAAATATGCCAAGGTTTTTGGGGATTAGAAGGAGGTCTGTGTTGCCAGGTATGCCTCAGGTATCTCCTTTCTGGCAGCTGGTGGGGGTAGGACCCTGACCCAGGCTAGCAATAGTAAGCACAGCTAAAGCTAGGGTCCAGGTCTGGTGGTGTTCATGATGAGGAGAGAAAGTTGGGGACCAAAATCTGTGAAAGGGCTTCGCTTTCTTTGCATGTCCTTCCCTCTCAGGTTATCTCCAGTTTACCCTGTCTTCTTTGTACATAGTTTGTTTGCATGTTCTCTTCCCCCATTAGACTGTGTGCTCCTTGAGGGTAGGGACTATTTTTGGCTTTCTTTGTATCTCCAGCACTTAGCACAGTGCCTGGCACATAGGCAATGGATAAATGCTTGTTGACATGTCTTTTTCTCCTCCTCTATCTCCACTTCTAGAGGAATAATCTTAAAGATTATTCTGGAGGGAATCTTAAAGATCATTAACCCCCTCATTGGACTTGCCCAAGGTCATACTGCTTGGCCCTAACTTGTCCACAGTCGTACTACTTGTCAGTGGTAGAGCCCATGCTGTCCATGCCAACCTGGGGTTCTTGGCATCAGCACTGTGTGTGGTAATGGTTGGTGTATGGTGGAGGGAAAGGTCGCTATGACAAAGAACTCGAGGAGAAGAGAAACTATCCGTTTCATACCAGTGGTTCTTACTTTCTGAGGGATGGGAAAGGAGTGAGTCCAATCTCAGTCTGAGTATTTGGCCCTGGGTTGTGGGGCACAGGGACAGTTTTGGGCTCCCAGGGATCATTTGCATGCAAGGAAAGGAAATTTGCATTTTTGAGAGAGCAAACTCTGGGAACAAGGAAGAGGAGGAGGAGGAGGAGGGGGAGTGAAGGGAAATGAGGTATTAGTGAGAAAAAGAAGGTGTTGTGGCTGACAGGATGCTTATCTTTTGGGGAGTCTGGAAACCAACCACAGCTGAAAGGCAGACAGGCATTGCTTAGTGGAAGGTGAAGGCAGAGGTTTTTGAGGGAGGAGGGGCCATGCTTTCTTCTTCCTTCTCATAAGCAGGAGCTGATCAGACTGCTGGGTTTTGGATTCAGACTCTTTCTTGCTTCAAGTAGTCAGAATTCAGGGTATATTTATATGAGCCAGATGGCCAAGGATCCACATGCCCTCTCTCCTCCATTCCTAATAAATTACAGAATGTCAGAGTTGGGAGGAAACTCAGAGACCATATAGTTCAACTCAGCTTTACAGGGAAGAAATCTGAGGCACAGAGAAGGGAATCCACTTGTCTGGAGTCACGCAGTTGTCAGGGTCAATTCAAATCCGAGTCTTCTGACTCTAAGGGGAGAGTTTTTCCCCCGTACTGTGCCTCCGTGTTTCAATTAATAATAATAAAAACCAATCTACATTTCTGCATTGCTTTCCTTACAACAACTCTGAGGTAGGTAGTATTTTTGTCACCATTTTACAGAGCAAACTGAGATTCAGAGCTCAGCCATGATTGGGTCTCAGGCTCCCCTGAGAAGATGGGTGCTTGACAGAGCAATTTGCCTTCACTGAAAGCTTGAAGAGAGAAGCTGAGGCAATAAAGAGCAGGATGGGAAGAGGTGATTGAAGTCTGAGTAGCAGAAAAAGGATAATCGGATTCTGCTTGAGATCTCAAAGGCAACAGTGGGAAACTTATGTTTGCAGGGGGGCTTTGACAGGAGTCTGTTGTCAAAGGCAGTTGGGCAAAAGCTAGCATCATGTGAGAAAAGACAGGAAGACTGATGAGAGTAAATATTACAGCCTCTCTGGGCAGTCCCCAGAAACTAAGCTGCCAGTGTTACTAATTGGAAATTTGGCTGTGAGAATTGGCCCGCAGGAGCTACCAAGGAAAGTGATGGAGCGCTGAGGATCTCACAGTAAGTATGGATGATAAGGAGAATTTTACACTGACTTGTAGAGTCTGTTTTCCTGACAATAACTAGCAACAGCTATGCCTACACATAAAGTCTGAGTGAATCTCCTTTCTAGAGGAGGTGACTAAAATGGCTGGAGAAACTCTTCAGGGTCAGAGATTGTTAACATTGTTAATGGAATGAAATGTAGCCCTCCTGGAGAGAAGGAATAAATAGATGAGTTCAGCAAATATGACAAACCTGACCTAGAAGTGTAGTAACAAGGGATTTCAGCCATGCTGATATCTGTTGGGATTCTCTCTTTCTGTATATCCTTTAATGACATTTTTACTTGGCTTAATGACAATTTCAGGTATTCCAAATGTGAAAGAAGTCATGAAGGACCAGTGTCCTGAAGGAGAAAAAGATGGGAACCTTAGAAGGAATCTGAGAACTCATGATAGAGAAGAAAGAAACCAATACAGAGCCTGAATTTTGGAAGGGAAGCTTCAAAGAATTCATAGAGGGCACAGATAGCATCCCATGGCCTAAATTCTATAAGAGAAGGCAGCCCAGGAAGAAAGGAAAGTCTTAAGAATGAAATTCTAAAGCCATGAAGATAAACAGTTCTGATATGGAGGAAAAATCTGTTGACAGAAGAAACACATGTGCATGCATGGGGAGCTCATCTACCAACTTAGATTTTTTTTTTCTTTTTAGACATCTATAGAAGATGGAAACAAGGGCACTTAATACAAAAGAGTGTCTTAGCCCCAAAGTGTTAAAGTTCAGAATGAGCTGAGCCTGACCACAAATGCTAAGGACAAAGAAGAGAGTTCCATGCTTTTTAAGCTAAAAATTGAAGTGAATTGCATACTGATAGCTGATAGAGAGAGGGAGGTAAAACTTCTTTGTTGTTGAGTAGTTTTTAAGTCATGTCTGACTCTTCATGACCCCATTTGGGATTTTCTTGGCAAAGGTACTGGAGTGGGTTGCCATTTCCTTCTCCAGCTCATTTTACAGATAAGGAAACTAAGGCAAATAGGGTTTAAGTGACTTGCCCAGGGTCACATAGCTAATAGGTATCTGAGGCTGGATTTGAACGTATGAAGATGAGTCTGTCTGATTCCAAGCCCAGTCTATCCTCTGTGCCACTCAGCTACCGCCCCTCCCCCCCGTTCTTATCTTGACTTGTCATTAGTTGTGATAGAGAAAAAAATAATTGGTGTGGAGTTGAAGTACAAGTAAGTCAATAAGTCAACAAGCATTTGATAAAATACCTACTGTATACCAGGCACTGGGCCAGAAAGAAAGGCAAAAGATCATCTCTGCTGTCAAGATGCTAGCAATTTTGAGGCAGCTGAGTGGTGCAGTGGATACAGCCATGGGCCTTGAAGTCAGGAGAACCTGAATTCAAATGCAGCTTCAGACACTAGCTGTGTAATCCTGGGCAAGTCACTTAACCTCGATTGCCTTCCCTTCCCCCCCCCCCCCAAAAAGATGCTAGCAGTTTAATGGGGGAGACATGCAAGCAACCATGTACAAACAAGATATGGGCAGGAAATTAGGAGTAGGTTCCTTAAGAAAGTACAAGATTGAGGCAGACCAGGAGAGGCTTCTTGCAGAAGATGAGACTCCCACTGCGCTTTGAAGGAAGCCAGGGAATCCAGGAGTTGGAAATGAGGAGGCATGAGGGACAAGCCAGTGAAGGTGGAATGGTGGGGAGTAAGAAGACTGGAAAAGTAGGAGTGAACCATATTATGAAGAACTTCAAGTGTGAAACGAAGGATTTTATACTTTATCCTGGAGTTAATGGGGGGCCACTTGAATTTATTGAATGGGTATTTATGTGATAGTCATACTCAAGTTTAGTTGAGAAGAACATGGGCTAGAGACCTGAGTGAGGCAGCCCAACCAGCAGTCTTGCATGAGTCTGGGGATGAGGAGATGAGGGCGTGCACCAGGGTGGTACCAGTGTTCAGTGAGAGAAGGGGGCCTATACAACAGATGTTTTGAAGGTAGAAAAGACAGGACTTGGTACCTGATTGGATATGGGAACTGAGAGTGAGGAGTCAAAGATGATTCTGAGGTTGCAAGTCTAGGGAACTGGGAAGATAGTGGTGCCCTCAACCCTCCAAGAGGAATAAGTCATCCTGTCATGCAGAGGATCTACTTGGCCTGGAGTAGTTATATTCTCTGACATGACTTCCCATTTACTCCCCATTAGAATGTGAGCTTCTTGGGAGCAAAGACTTTGTATTTGCTTTCTTTGTATTTTCAGTTGTTAGCACAGCGAGGGGTACATGGCAAGCAAGAATTTAATAAATGAGTGTTAACTTGAATTGATTTTGGTGACCGAATCACCTGTCAATACCTTTGGAAAACTGCAGAACAGCAGAGATACTGAAGGATTAGAGAGGGCAAACTCCCAGATTAATAATAATAACAATAATAATAATAGATTGGCATCTGTAGATTAAGCCTCCGAGTTTGACTTTGATTTCTAGAAAAAAGTGCAAAAGTAGCCCATAAACACCTTCCTGAATCTTTCTTGTGTCTCCTTGATGAGAAGTCAGATTCCCTTGATGAGGCTAGCTCTTTGGTAAAATCTGAAATCAACTCCCACCTTCCCACCCCCAAGATATTCCCTTTGTTCACATTGAGAATCATTTATTGGGCAACTCTAGAGTTGGACCATAAACCCTTGGACTTGGTACTTAAAAGGAGCACTGTAGATTAGACTCAGGGCTGAAGAAAGAGGAAACTCAAAGTTGGGAGGTCAGACAGAAGCTGGTTCAACAAACAGGAATTCAGTTGACAAGAGGGAAGCACCTTCAGAGACTTATGCACTCCAGGAAACCACTGGGTTACAGAAATTACGTTGAATAGAAGCAGCAGCAGAATGATAGAGGAGTTCCTAGACCAAGCCTCTTGGATTCATCAAAAGTTTTAAGATCTAATGGGACATGGAAGGAAAGGAAGATGTATTAAGAACTTACTATTTGCCAGGCACTGTGCTTAAGCGGTTTATAAAAATTATCTCATTTGACCCTCACCACAACCCTCCCAACATAAAGCCAGAGAGCAACAAGGGACAAAGCCATGATGTAGAGGAACAAACCTTACCCTTGATCATCACTGCTATTCAGTCAACAAGTATTTACACACACACACACACACACACACACATTTAGATATAGATCATTTGTTAAGCATCTACTGTATACCAGGCCCTAAGCTAGATGATTGGAATTCAAATAGAAAAAATGAAATAATCCCTACAATCTTACATTCTGATGGGGGAGATAAGTGCATCAAAAATATAGATAGCATAAATACAAAGTAGTTAAATAGAGGGCAGTTTGGAAGGGAGAGGACTAGCAGCTGGGGAAGGGGGGACATCAGGAAAGATTTCATGTAGAGGATAGTGCCCGAGTTGGCATCTTGAAGAGAGAGACTTTTTGTCCCTGTATATTATATTCTTTTTTTTAAATTATATTTTATTTTCCCCAATTACTTGTAAAGAGAGAGACTCTTTGAGGAGGTGAGTTATGTGAATTGTGCACATTTCAAAGGCATATGGGACCTACCAGAAAGCAGGGTTGGGTTTAGTTCTTGATCCACTTGGAAGAGGGGGAGGGAGGGTTGTGGTGGTGGTAGCCTTCAACTTCCCAGTTGTGCTAGAATAAATCCAAAGAGACTGTGTATTCTCTTCAGTAGCAGCCCAGCCTCATGGGGCTTGACTCCCTCTAGCTGTGCTGGGTTCTTTCCTTGCTACGAAATGGACTTCAGACCCAGGCTAGTCCTTTAAGGCTGGAGGACTGTTCAGGTCCTTAGGGAAGAAGAGTTCTCTGGAGGGGGAAGGAAAATGATCTTGACTGTTTATGGACTCAGGTGTAAGTTCTTTGCATTTTTCTGTTGAGTTAAGGAAAGCCTGTCCTATATTCAGTATTTTGCTTAGCCTGAAGGTTTCATGAGAGCTGAGGGTACTTCTTTTGTTGTGGATAGCTAGACATGAGCCAGATTCTGATTTGCCCAAGGGAAACTCTGGGTGGGGGGAAAATGAGCCAGATTCTAATTTCTCGGAGAGAACCCTGGGTGGGAATGTGATCCAAAAAGAGAGGTTATATGAGAGGTCCCAAAGATTGAACCCAGTCTTTGTAAACCCCAACCTCAGGTCCTGGGTTACAGTATTATTAAAGGGCTTCGGAATCATCCAAAAGGGAACCAGTGATTACCAAGAGCCTGCATAGGTTCATCAAGAACAGGTCATGTTAGGGGCAGTTAGGTGGCACAGTGGATAGAGCACTGGCCCTGGAGTTAGGAGGACTTGAGTTCAAATCTGGT
Source organism: Phascolarctos cinereus (assembly GCF_003287225.1). Taxonomy (NCBI): domain Eukaryota; kingdom Metazoa; phylum Chordata; class Mammalia; order Diprotodontia; family Phascolarctidae; genus Phascolarctos; species Phascolarctos cinereus. The sequence goes on from NW_027555958.1 coordinate 242,831,984, forward strand.
CTCAGACACTGGACACTTACTAACTGTGTGACCCTGGGCAAGTCACTTAACCCCATTGCCTAGCAAAAACCAAACAAAAAAGAACAGTTCATATTAGACCTCATTTCATTTTATCTTCGGGCTACTGGGTTTAGGATCATTTGAACTTGGGTTCAAAAAATAAAGTACACAAATGCAGGATGAGGGATAAGAATGGGGAAGGCAGGAAACAGGCCTTTATTAAGTGCCAGGCCCTGTGCTATGTAGTTTTATAAATGTTATCTCATTTAATCCTCACAACAGCCCTGGGAGGCAGGTGCTATTATTTATCTCCATTTTGCAGTTGAAAAAACCGAGGCAAGTACAGGTTAAGTGACTTGCCCAGGATCACAGTTAAGTGTTTGAGGTAGGATTTGAACTCAGGTCTTCGTGACTCCAGGTCCAGCACCCTTACCCAGTGGGCCACCTAGATGCCTCTGGTATCTAGACAGCCGGCCATGTGGGAAAAGACCTGGGGGATTTTAGTGGGCTGTAAGCTCAGTTGGGCAGTTAGGTGGTGCAGTGGATAGAGCAGGCCTAGAGTGGGGAAGAGTCGTCTTCCAGAGTTCAATCCAGCCTCAGACACTGACTGGTTGTATGACTCTGAGCAAGTCACTTCACCCTGTTTGCCTCAGTTTCCTCATCGGTAAAATGAGCTAGGGAAGGAATTATCAAAACCACTCCAGTATCTTTGCCAAGAAAACCCCAAATGGCTCATGAGGAGTCACACATGACTGGAAAACAAAAAAGCTCAAGCAGCTGTGTTATAGTGGTCAAAAAAGAAAAAATGCTGTTCATTGGAGGTGGTTGATGGCCGAGCCTGGAGTCAAGAGGCTCTGAGTTCAAATTCAGCCTCAGCCTCGGTAAGTGTTAGACACTAACAAATTAGACACTATCTTTATGAGCCTGGGCAAGTTATTTAACCTCTGTCCCTTTCCATTTCCTCATCTGTAAAATGGGATTAAAATAGCATCTTCCTTCCAGGGTAGTTGTGAAGATCGAATGAGATAATGTTTGTAAAAAGTGCTTAGCGCATTGCCTGGCATGTAGTAGGCACTTAGTAAATGTTTATTCCCTTCCCTTCCCCTGTGTTAAGAGAAACGGTGTCCAAAATGCTGGATATGATAGTTCTGTTGTCACCTACCCTGGTCAGACCACCTCTGGATATGGCATTCAGTCTTGGGGACCCCATTTCAGAGTGGACATTTCTAAGCTGGAGCACATACATGTGAGATCAACATACAGGGGGACCAATATGGTGAGAGGAGTGAAGCCTAGGGGTTTGGGGTGGTGTAGATCATGATAGCTGCCTTCAGATATTTGAAAGATGTGACAACAGAAGAACCTAGGCTTTTTCTGTATATACCCAGAGGGCAGAACCAGGATAATAGGTAGAAATGGAAGAGAGGCAAATTTAGGCTCAGCATAGAAACAATAGCGACCTGGACCAGAACAAAACTTCCTAGCCATTTGCTGTCTAAAGAGGCAGCTAGAGGGCTAAGTGGATTGAGCACTGGACTTGATAGTCTGGGAAGCCTGAGTTCCATCCCACCTCAGATATTTACTAGCTCTGTGATCCTGGGAAAGTCATTTGACTTCTCTCTGCCTCAGTGTCCTTATCTGTAAAATGGAGATGATGATAATAATAGCACCTACCTCAGAGGGTCATTGTGAGGATCAAGTGAGATAATACAGAGTACCTCAAATGTCCATTTATCTTTCCGTAGCTAGATATATCAATATCCACAGATATGTTAGATGTGAAGTGCTTTGCTAAGTGTAAATGTTATAAATGTTAACTATTGAAAATGGAACGGACAGCCTCAGGAAATGGTGAGTTCCCCATATCTGGAAGTCTTCAAGTGAGGTCAAAGATATTATGGAGGGAATTCCTTTTCAGGGATTTTGTGTAAAATACTGGATGATCACCCAGGTTCCCTCTAACTCTATGCGGTTTAACTTTGTGAGGTTAAGTGATTTGTTTGAGGTCACACACCTAGTAAGCACGAAAGCTAGAACTTGAGCCCAGATTTCTTGGCCTAGCAAACTTCCCACTATCCCAGACCCGTTTCCTTCTTCACCCCCCCCCCACCCGTGCTTAACGGTCTCCTGTGGAGGTGTTCAGTGCAGCTAGGTGGCACAGTGGATTGAGCACTGGTCTTAGAATCAGGAAAACTCATGTTCCTGAGTTCAAATCCAGCTTCAGACACTTACTAGCTGTGTGACCCTGGGCAAGTCACTTAATCCCTTCCTTGCCTCAGTTCCTTGTCTGCAAAACAGGGACACACTAGAGAAGCAAATGGCACCACTCTGATATCTTTGCCAAGAAAACCCCATGGACAGTGTCTTGCAGAGTCGACTGAACAACAAACATTAATTTAACTATTCGTACTCTAAATGTAAAATCTTTGTCCAGTGTTTGGTGTATTGGATATGCAGCTTGTAGAATATAACCTTATCAGTTTTGACATTCTTGCTATAAGTGAAACTAGAAGACAGGAGCTAAATGCGAAGATGGTCCACGGAGCCCTCCTAGAGAGACACATGAAAGAACAGAAGAACTAATTTTGTCATCCATCCAGGGGCAATAAGAAGCATGATTTCATGGGATATTTGGACATCTCTCTTTGTGGCCCTTAGGTGTTTGCAGAGACTGCTGTGAAAATACCTACAGCTTATGTACCAACATCTGGTGCAGAGGATGAAGAGATAAGAAATTCTATAAAGAACTCAAGCTTTCAACTTAATGCTACCAGTTAAATAAAAGTATGTGATACTCATAATGGAAGCCAAGGTAGATGAAAGCTTCAGGAAGAGGTTTGTCAACAGTACTACGGAGATGTCAAAGAGGATGAGGAATGAGAAAAGGTGATTGGATTTGGTCATGAGTGCCTTGGTGATCTTAGAGAGCCATTTCAGTGGAGTGATCTCTGATTTTTGGTGGGGAAGGCTTCTCTGAAACCTGTAAGGTCACTCTCAGTAGACTGACTCTGCTCTGGACATTGGACCGCCTATTCCTCTTTTTTCTAGAAACTTCCATTGCTTATGCTTGCTTTAAATACTTTATTTACCAGGCCCATCCCTAGGGTCTACCTGCCTAATGCATCCGAACTGGAAAACCAACTGAAGGTGCCTGAGCAGGAACCTGCCCTTTTCCTTGGATGCCTTGTTGAGATCCCTTAGTATGGCTAGGATGAGGACCCCAGACGTCATTGCAGGCTGAATGTTGTACTTGGCAGATCCCGAGTGTGCCAAGAATGAGGGCAGCTTCTTTGAAGGAACATCACTGAGTCCTATCTCTCCTCTGGCCCAAAGACCAGCCCACTAAGCTTTGCTTAATCACTCTGTGATTAAGATTCATTGTATCTATCCCCTCCCAGCAACTGAGATCAACTGGTGTTCTTCACCCTACATTCCACTTCCCTTCCTCCATGATTCATTTTAGACTGGCCCTCAACTTTGCTGTAACAAAGGCTTATTACATTACATATCACTGGTCTGTCTTACTCTTTTGTGAAAACTCTAAATCCCTAAAATGCCACATTGAACTAAATCAGTGTGGGTGGTGAGGAAATGGAGGCAGCAATTGTGTATGATTTTTTCCCAGGAGTTTGGCTGACAAGGGGAAAAGAGAAAAGAGGATGATGGCTTGATAGTGTCAAGGTCAAGAAAAGGGATCTTCCTTCCTTCCTTCCCTCCTACCTGCCTTGCTTCTTTCTTCTCTCCCTTCCTTCCTCTCTCCCTTCTTCCCTCCTTTCATTCCTCTCTTTCTTTCCCTTCCTTTCTCTTTTTCCCTTTCTTTCTTCCTCCCTTCCCCCCCTACTCCTTCCTGCCTCCTTCCCTCCCTCCCCCTTTTTCTCTTCCTTCTTCTCTCCCTCTCTGCCTGCCTTCTTTCCTTCTCTCCTTCTCTCCCTCCCTTTTTTCTTTCTAAAGGTGAGACCCAGGCATGTTTGTAGGCCAAGGGGAAGAAGCCATTAAAGACAAAGAGACTGAAAATGTAAGAGAGAGAAGAGATAGGGAGTTCAGATTCAGGGTGTTTTGAACTCCCTGGGGACTCTAGCTCCACTCAGGTAATCAGTGATTCTGCTGCTATAACCTTGATTTGGTCCCCTTCCTGTTCCCTCCACCTCCCTGCTTCTTCCACCTCCTCTGGCACCACCTCCTTCTCTCCCTTTATTTTATTTATTTATATAGTTTTATTATGAACTTGTCAAATATCAAATGTAAACATTTCCGTATACAAAGAACAGACAAAAGATGATTGCATAAGAAACCATTTATTTTTTTAGCTCTGTTAGATAGATTGGCATTTTTTAAAATATAGAATAAATTTAACACAGTAGTACTAACACTGCACTGATTGTCTCTGTCCCTTTCTGAACTTTCTTCAACTCTCCTCAGTATATTTTAAAACTGTTCCACTGTGGCTCTTTTTTTTTTGTTTTTGGAGGAGGTGGGAGAGTGTCTCCCAGCCCACTTAGTTCCCCTCTCCAGGCTGGAGCCCTAGATCTTGCTTTTTCTGGGTAATGTGTTTAATGATTGTAGTAATTCTACAAGCACAGAATATCAAAACTGGAAGGAATCTCATTGGTTATCGATCAATCAATCAATAAGCATTGATAAGCAATTACTTTGGGATTGTACCAGGTGCTGTGCAAAATGCCTTTAAGGAGTTCATATTCTATCAAGGAGAAAATAACAGCAACAACAATAATGAGCGTTATTATATAAGGACTTTAAGGTTTGGAAAGTACTTTACAGCTATCCTATTTGATCCTCACAATAACCTTGAGAAGAAGGGGCTATTATAATCCCTATTTTACAGATGAGGAAGCTAAGGCAGGGAGAGGTTAAATGACTTGCCCAGAATCACATGGCTAGTTAAGTATCTGAGGCAGGATTTGAATTTGATAGTGTCAGGATCAAGCCAAGTGTTCTTCCTTCCTCCCTCCCTCCTTCTCTTCTTTCCTCTCTCCCTTCCTTCCTCTTATTTCAAGTCCAGTGCTCTATCCACTGCATCATCTCACTGCCTGTATAAAATAAATACAAGGTGATTTATTTCATCAAGTCCAACAAAGAAGACAGGCCGGGGTCCCATAGTGGGAACGGCAGGTCCAAGACCAGAATCTAGATCTCCCTGCCCAGGGATCCTTCCTCTGTCCTGGGATGTGCTACCTCTTTTGGTTTTTTGAAGTATTTTCTTATCCATTCATTCATCCATCCATCCATCCATGAACAAGTACATATTAAATGCCTCTTTTTTTTTTATTTAATCCAGCAGGGGCTACATCATTCCTGTCCTCAAAGAGCTCGTAGCCTATCTAGGGAGCAAGACTGAAACATAGGGAACAATGAAAACAGTGGAAGATAAAGCTTCATTAAAGGTTAAATTAGGTGGCATAGACTGTGAAGACAATTGGAATTCAAAGAAAGGAGATTAAAGGTTTCACGGGAGAACATACCCCAGCAAAAGCTCTTCCAGTGACCAGGGGTGTTCAGATGATGTATGCATGGGAGGGCAATGTTGGGAGATGGACTAGGGGAAAGGTGACAAGGAAGACCTCTTACAAGGAAGATTCCTAGAAGATTCCTAGCCATTTGATCCTTTCAGTGGCCCTAAGAAAGGCACTGTGGCAGAGCCAGCCTCAGAGTGAGGAGAAATTGGGCTCATACTACACCTCTTACTGAGGTGACCTCAGTAGGCTGAGGGACCCCAAACCAGTTACTAAACCTCTCAGTGCCTTTAGGCTACTCTCTAAGACTGTAAATTGCAAACCGGCTACCAATCTGCATTGGTAGAAAGAATTTATAGGTTAAGAGCCTAAAGGAATCTAAGAAGTCATTGACTCTAATCCTCTCGTTTTTACAGAGGAAACTGAGACCCAGAGAAGTTAGTATGTATCTAAGGTGGGATTCAAACCCAGGGCCTCCTTACTCTTGCATTCTCTCCACTATGCCAGTTGCTTCCCTTAGGTCTGTTTTAAGGATCATATCAGATAATGACCTTCCAAGAAGATTTCTATAGGAAGTTTATCTTCACTGGCTTCTTTCCTTCAGTCCATTTTCCAATACCAGCCTTCATCATCATGAGTTCCCAGTACCAAGGTCTAGTTTGAAAAAGAGACATGGAGTGGGGCATTAGTGGGGAGGTAATCCTGCTATTATCATCCCCATTTGACAAATGAGAATAATGACACCTGGAACAGAGCATTTGACTTACCCATATTCACACTGTTGTTCAGTTGTTTCAGTCATGTCCAACTCTTTGTGACTCCTTTTGGGTTTTTTTTGACAAAGATACTGGAGTGGTTTGGTATTTCTTTCCCCAGTTCATTTTACCAATGCGGAATTGAGGCAAACAGGTTAAGTGACTTGCCTAGGTTCACACAGGATTTGAACTCAGGAGGATGTCTTCCTGATTCCTAGCCCAGTGCTTTATCCGCTGTGACACCTAGCTGCCCAGATTCACGTAGCAAATTAGTAACATGGCCAGATTAAGAACCCAGATCTCCAGGTGCCCATGAGTTTTCTGTTATACCATTCCAAACTTTTTGGTATCACATACATGTTCCCTAACAGGGTACCCAAGAATTTTGGGTAACAGTGGAGGCTGGAGGTAAGATTACAGTAAGTATATGGTAAGAGGAAAGAAGTTATGAAGGGAATGTAGCATCTTACAAAAGAACCAAGAAGCTATTTCCTATAACTCTATGGTCCAAAGCACAGGTGCAATCAATGGAATTATCGTCATTTATAACTGCCACCTCCCTCATGTGGAACCATAAAATTCCACTTTCTGATCATAATTACTTAGCTCGCAATCTCTCCCTCCTCTCCATCCTTCCTAGGCATTCTTTCTCACCATCATTCTCCAGTCCTTCCATCCCCTCCTTGTTCTCCTAGTCCATCAGCTTTGCTTTGGCTTCATTTTCCTCTCTTAACAGTCTTGATTCTGTCACTAACCAATTCAACTCTACACTGCCTTCCATTCCACCTTTGAGTCCTTTGCCCCCATGCCCTACTGCTGTCCACGCCCTGTTGGTCCTCCACCCTGTGGCATCCATCTGCCTTCTCCATTCCTACTCCCCTGCTGCTGAACAGAGCTGGAGGAAGTTATACAACAACAATTCAGACTGAGTCCACCACAAATTATTGTCTGATCTCAACCTGGCCTTCACTGCTGCCCCTGAACTCATTAGAGCCTGGTGGACTCTGTCACATTTCCCTTAGGTCCTGTTCTAAACCCTCACCTCAAGTTTCCTAACCCCTCTTGACCCTCTCCCTCTCTCCACATATGATCTTACCTTTTCTAGAGAAGTTGAGGTCATCCCATCACCAAGTCTTCCTCTTAGAGGAAGACTGTGGAGTCTCGTTAAATCCAACCTCTCTGTACCCTGCTTCACTTTCCATGCTTTTGCCACCATCCTTCAGCTGCCTTCTCCCTCCCAACTCTGTGGTTGCATTATCCCATTGGTGAGTTCCTTCTGGAACCTCCATTTTTAAGGAAAAACCCATACCAGCCATCCTTCATCATCTCTGAACTTTGCCACCATGCCCTTACACTTCCCATCTCCCCTCTTTAAGCTCTCATTTAATGTGTCATTTTTCCCCATTAGAACTTAAAATAGGGGCAGCTAGGTGAGACAGTGTATAGAGCACTGGCCCTGGAGTCAAGAGGACCTGAGTTCAAATTTGACCTCAGACACTTATTGTGTGACACTTATTAATCGTGTGGTCAAGTCACTTAACACCCTTGCCCCATTGCCTCCAAAAAAAAACCAAAACCCAAAACACACCAAAAAAAGAAGTTAAGCTTCTTGAGCTCAGAGACTCTTTCTTTTTGCTTATATCTGTATCCCCTGCATTTAGCGCAGTGCCTAACACAGTAGTAAGTGCTTAATAAATGCTTATTGTCTTCTTGGCTTGACTTGACTTGGATTCTATATGGGAAGATTACCCCCAGCAATATTTAATCTCTCACTTCCTGCTGGCTATAAACATCTCCCCTCAAGCTATCATCCTTTATCTCAGGCTTCTAGGAAGAATTATCTACTTTCACCCTTCTACTTCCTCAAGTCTCACTTCTCAATCCCTAATAATCAGGCTTCTGATTCAGCTGCTCTCTTAAAGGCTGACAAAGATCACTTAATGTCTAGGTCCAGCCAGCCACCTTTTCTAAGCCCTTATCCTTCTTGATTTCTCTGTAATTAAGGCCCCCTTTTCTTGAATCTCTCTCTTTTCTTGGCTTCCATGATACTCTGCTGTCTCCTGGTTTTTCTCCCTAATGTCTGACCTCTCCTTTTCAGTGTCTTTTGCTGGTTCATAATTTGTTTCCTGCCCCTGTATTTGAGTGCCCCCGCAAGGTTGTGTCCTGGACCAGTGGTGTGCTGGTAAATGTTTAACAACTAACTCTTCTCCAAAAAAGAAAGTAATACAAGGCATACTTTTAAACTTAATCGGCATTTAATCTAGCAGTTTAAGTCTAGACAATCAACAAAACTAAAAGTCAAGTCCTAATTTGTAGCGTTTGTCAATTTTCTGGTTGTAAATGCTCACCCTAAAAATTTAATAATTGGTTCTCATGAAGTGGTACAAGCTGGCTCCAGCACACCCATGTTTGAACCCTCTCTCTTTGTGTCTGCCTCTCTGTCTCTGTCTGTCTCTTTCTCTGAATCTCTAACTCTGTCTCTAACTCTCAGTCTCTGTCCCTCTCCCCCTCTCTCTCTTCAGTTCTCATAGATTTCTTTGCACATACTTCCCAAATTTATATTTTTCTTTCTTCTAAACTCCTGTATTGTATGTGCAGTTGTGTGCTAGACATCTCTGTGTGGCAGGCGCAGACTCAGCCTATCCAAGACAAAATTCATCTCTCCCCTTTAAGCTTGCCCATCCTCCAGACTTTGCTATTTCTATCAAGGGTACTACCATCTTCCTACGCACCAGAGTTTTTAACTTCAGAGGTATCCTCGACTCTTCTTCTCCCTCCCTCATTTGCAACATTCAGTCAGGTCTTGCTATTTCTATTTCCATGTTGTTTCTCACATTCATCCCCTCTCTTTATTAACATAGCTGCTTTTGTAATTCAGGCACTCATTACCTCTCACCTGGACTATTGTAATAAATAGCCTTCTAATTGGTCTCCCTGGTCTCTTCTCTCTTCAATTCATCCTCCACACAGATGCCCAAAGTAATTTTATTAAAGTATGGACCAGACCATGTCGCTCCCCTTATTCAATAAACTCCAGTGGTTCTCTGTTACCTCTAGGATCAAATGTAAACCTCTGTTTGATATTTAAAACCCTTCAAATCTGGCTCCAACCGATCTTTCCAGCCTTATTATATATTACTTCTCTTCTCACACTGTTTAGTTCAGCCAAACTAGCCATCTTACTATTCTTAAGATACTTTCCCCATGTTTCTCTTTCTGTTTAGAATACATTCCTTTCTCACCTCAATCACTTAAAGTCTCTGGCTTCCTTCAAGACTCAGCTCAAGCCCTAGCAGCTTTTGCTTTCTTCTCTGCCCCAAATTACCTTCATAGGTATTTATTTTATTTATTTACTTTGCATATATTTTGAATTTACTTATATATGTATGTATATAACATCTTCCCCATTTAAACATAAGCACCTTGAGGGAAGAGACTGTTATTTTTTGTCTGTGTATCTCTGGCACCTAGCATAGTAACTAGCACATAGTAGTTGCTTAATAAATGTTTGTTCATTGGTAAACCCCTAATCTGTCTTTTTATTTCCTGTCTTTCTTCTATCTAATTCATCCTTCATAAATCTGAATTAATATTTCTTTTTAAATATACTTTTATTTTACTAAATATTTCCCAATTACATGTAAAAATGTTTATTAACACTTATTTTTAAAAATTTTAAGTTCCAAATTCTCTCTGCCATTCCCTCAATTTTATACCAGTTATACATGTGGAGTCATGAAAAATATATCCATATACGTTATGTTGCAAAAGAAACCACAAACCAAAAAAAAAAAAAAGAAAAGACTAAAAAGTATGCTTCAATCTGCATTCAGAGTTTCATCAGTTCTATCTCTGGGGGCGGATAGCAATTTTTTTTATGGGTCCTTTGGAATTGCGAATGACTGAACAAGTTGTGGTGAATGATTGTGATGGAATGCTATCATGCTATAAGAAATGACAAGCATGATGATTTCAGAAAAACCTGTGAAGTCTTGTATGAACTGATGAAAGGTAAAGTGAACAAAACCAAGAGAACCAAGAGTACATAGTAACTGCAACATTATATGATGATCAACTGTGAAAGACTTGGCTTTTCTGTTCAAGACAATGATCTAAGACAAATTAATATTTCTAAGATTTGGATCTGACCACATACATCCCTTTGCTCAAAAATCATCGGTCACTCCCGCGTCTTTCATATGGTAGACCCTTAATAAATGATGACTGTGTTTTGATAGAGAGGCATCCAGAGAGGGATGAAGGAGAAACCACAAGAGAATGGGTAAGGCTTCAATTTGGTCATGGCAGGAAGTAGGAACTCAGAGCTTAGTTGACCAAGATACAAACAATTCCTGAGCCATGTTGGGAGCTCTTGAAACCGTGATGACCTGGTGGAGCCATGTAGACCATAGGACTGAAGGAAGCAAAGTAAAGTAAGAGAATATAGACCAGTCAAACACTACAGCATGGGAACAGTCCCTAGGGATGAACCAGGTGAGATGTGCGTTCTATATTCACTGATTGTCTCCAGCTCCATTTGAACTACTTTGAGTTCCCCTGTTGGTGTTGTGAATTTTGTTTATGCCATTCTGGAGAAGAGAGTAAGGAAATGACACTATTCTCTTGTTAACCAGGTTCAGATGCAAGTCCCCTTTCAGTTTTTTACACTATTTAAAAATAAATTCACTCTCTGGCTGCTCCTTGGAAGTTTGTTGCTTAGAAAAGATTGAATATCCTTAGGGGAAAGCTAGAAAGAATCCAAATCCATATGTTCCCATGTACTGAGTGTTCCTAGGAGGAAACAAGTATGAACCATCTGACTTCTTAGTAGAAGGAAAAAATACCCATAATCCTTCAGGAGTCTTCCTAAAATCTTTAGGGGAGATGTAGCCAGCTTTCTCTCTGGAAGTGGGATCCAAGAGGAATCCTTGCATTTCTTATGCCTCCATTCCAGTGTGGTACCAGTTTAAAAAAATTTTTATTTCTTTAAATATTCCCTAATTAATATGCATTTTTAAAATGTTGAGTTCTAAATTTTCTCCCTCTCCCACTCCGCTATAGTTTCAGAAGGCAAGCAATATGATACTGATTATACATATGAAGCCATACAAAATATTTAGCCATATTGCAAAAGGAAACACACAAAACAAGAAAAATAAAGTTTAAAAAGTAGGCTTCAATGTGCACTTAATATTCAGCAGTTTTCTCTCTTGAGGTAGATAGCATTTTTCATCATGGATCCTTTGGGATTGTCTTGGATCATTGTCTTGATCAGAGTGGCTGAGCCTTTCATAGTTGATCATTGTACAATGTTACTTTTATTGTATACAGTGTTCTCCTGATTCTGCTCACTTCACTTTGCATCAGTTCATATAAGACTTCCTAGGTTTTTCTGAAACCATCCTGCTCATCATTTCTTATAACACAATAGTATTCCATCACAATCACATACCACAACTTGTTCAGACATTCCTCAGTTGATGGGTATCTGTCCTCAATTTCCAATTCTTTGCCTGTGGTACCACATTTATTAACCACTGGTGATAAACACCCCAATTCCATTTAAACAGTTAACATGAATTAGCCTTTACAGAGGGATATTTATTTTGTAGATATCACAAGAACAGAAGTACAAACGTTTCTCTCCCTGAAACCTGAGGGCATAACTCTCCCCCTACACCACCTTAGGTCTGGGAAAAAATAAGTTCTAGCAGTGCAGTTTCTTAATAGCATTGGACTTAAAACAAAGACCTATATCTCTCCATTTAAAGCACTGTATCTCTTTTCTCACCAGAAAAGACTGGCTTGGGCATTTTGGATACACCCTAGTTCCAGCTTCTGTAGCTAATCAGAAATCTGTTTTTCCCACTCAGGGTAGCCAGACGGGAACACAGTTACAAAATGTGTGGGTACTCTCCAGATCTTTTCAGGGCACTTCTTTTATATGTCATTATGCCTTTCCAGAAACAGGCTCCCAGGCTCTTCCATGTGGAGGACTGTATCAGCTGAGCACACTGATGCCTGTTCGCCAGCCCCCCATTATCCCACAGTGCAAGAAGATTGCCTGTAAGGACCTAGAATGCAGATATGGTAGGTATGATATAGGGCAACCATTTGTTGCACTCCTAAGTCCAGCTGCTTCCATTCTGCCCTCTCCTTCTGGTGATAGATCCTTGGCAGTAGTGAAACTTCCTTTCCTCCTTTCAATTACCCCCCACCCCAATCCCATTTATGGATGCATCTGTCATCAGAATGGGTGTCTGCTCTTAAAGCCTGGCCTCTGCCCCAGGCATAGGCCATGTATGGCCTCGTCATGCTCCACTACCCGCCCTGGGAGGGGCTTATTTTTCTTCTTGGATCACTGGTAATACCAGAATTTCATCCGGCCTCCACCTTGGCAGGGACAACCAGAGGTTAGAGACCTAGGCAGTCTTGCTATCCACCCCCCCCCCCGGCCCCAAACACCCAGATTCTGCTGTAACCAGTCACTCTAGGGAGAGAACTTAAAGTAGTGTTGAAGGCTTTGGGAGAAGGGAGAAAGGGGAAGAACATAAGGAGGGACCTAAGGGAATGAAGAGGATTGGGTAAGGGTAAGTAGAAGAGATAAATTGATAGGAAAAGGGGATTGATGAATGATTGTAAGGTCAGGAAAGGAGGCCAGCCATGTCCAATCCACCTGGAATTTTAATCTTTGCTTTTTATGCAACCTGTATTTGTCCATACCCCAAAGCCGAGACGCAGATGTCCCTTCTGAATTTCTCTACTTCCAGTCAGGATCGTGGGGTTTAGAACTGGAAGGGAGTTTGTTGTTGTTGTTCAGTCGTTCAGCCACGTCCCGCTCTTGGTGACCCCATGGATTGTACTGCCTTTGGGATTTTCTTGGCAAAAAATTCTAGAGTGGTTTGCCATTTCCTTCTCCAGCAGATTAAAGCACACCAGGTTAAGTGACTTGCCCAGAGTCAAACAACTAGGAAGTGTCTGAGGTCGGATTTGAACTCAGGTCTTCCAGACCCAGTGCTCAGTGCACTGAGCTAACTGGAAGGGATCTTATACATTAAATCCAAACCCTTTTATTTTACAAATGGAGAAGCCGAGGCCTCGAAAGTTTAAATAACTTGCCTAAGGTCACTCAGGGGGCAGCTAGGTGGCTGTGAATAGAGTAAAGGGCCTGGAATCAAGAAGATTGATTTTCCTGAGTTCAGATCTTGCCTCTCACTCTGGTCAGCTATGATCCTGGGCAAGTCACCTAAGCCAGTTTGCTTCAGTTTCCTCATTTGTAAAATGAGCCTAGAGAAGGAAATGGCTGACCACTCCAGTATATTTCCCGCAGAAACCCCAGCTAGGGTCACAGAGAGTCAGACACAACTGAAGGACCACTAATCAACAACATGGTCACTCAGGTAGTGGAATTAGAATTTGAACTCAGGTCCTTGCCTAGACTGACCTTGTCACCTCCTTCTTTGCTTACCTGGAGAGAGAGGATGGTTTTCTCAATAGGGGTTTACTGATTTAATACTAATTGAAGCGAACAATAACAATAACAACAGCCCTCACAGAATGCAGAATTTCTTAAGGTTTAGAGCACAGGAATCCAAGTTAGAGGGTGTTAGAACTGGAGGGAACCTTGAAACATGCCTAGTCTGGCTCCCTCATTATACAGATGAGGAAACTGAGGACCAGAAAGGGGATGTGATGATCCAAGGTCAGACAAATCGGGGAGAGGAGTGATACTTGACCCCAGGTTTTCTGACTCCTTATCTTCTACTCCTGTTGCACCACTCTGTTTCCTAAAACACCCCTAAATCAGCCATAGAGGCTGGTGCAGCTTACTGGGATACCTACTCTGGTTCCCATCTATCTAATGGTCCGCCACTATCTGAGAAGAGAACCAGACTTCTGCTATTCCCTACCCTCTCTGTAAGCTTTAGGTTTCCCATCTGCAAAACGAGGTGATCAGGCTAGATGGTTTCTAAGGTTCTAGCTCTACTTTTTTTGGGGGGGGTTGTTTGCATATGAAACTGAATCTCTATTTTGTACATCTTGGGTTTTTTGGGGTTTTTTAAGTACATGATAAATAGTTACAGAAGTGTCCCATTTGTGTGTTATCTCCCTGTCCCTGCTCACTTCTTCCTCCTGGCTTCCTTCAAGACTCCAATCAAATCCTACCTTCTGCAGGAGGCCTTTTCCCAGCCCTCTCTTCCCAGTGTCTTCCCTCAAATTGCCTTCCATTTACACTGAAAAAATCTTTTATGTACTTAATTATCAGCATGTTGTCTCCCCCATTAGACTGTAAGCTCCTTGTGGGCAGACATAATGGTTTTACCTTTCTTTGTATCTGCAGCAATTAACACAGTGCCTGGAACATAGTAAGTGCTTAATAAATGCTCGTTGGCCAACTGATTCTGAATTTCCTTCTCATCTCTTCTGTGCATTTCATTAAAATGTTTCATTGATTCACTTTTTTCTTTCTTTTTTTCCCTTTCTTCTTCCTTCTTTCTTTCTTTCTTTCTTTCTTTCTTTCTTTCTTTCTTTCTTTCTTTCTTTCTTTCTTTCTTTCTTTCTTTCTTTCTTTCTTTCTTTCTTTCCTTCCTTTCTTTCTCTTTCATCTTTCTTTCCTTCCTTCCTTCCTTCCTTCCTTCCTTCCTTCCTTCCTTCCTTCCTTCCTTCCTTCCTTCCTTCCTTCCTTCCTTCCTTCCTTCCTTCCTTCTTTCTCTCTCTCTCTGTCTCCCTCTCACTGGTATCTCCAGGTATTTTGCAGTTCTCTGGTCCTATGAGGAAGACCATGCTCATTCTTTTCCCAGGTTGGGGAAAGTACTGCACATTCCTCTTCCCTGTTCAAAGCTGGTGACCCTCCTCACAGTCCCTGTCCCCCATTCTAGGGTCACATGCCCACAAGCATTTGCAAGGTTCCACTTTCTTTGCCTAATTGTGTCATCTCCATGTTGCCCAGGAAGTTTTTATCAGAGCCCCTTTCAAGTTTACATCGCCATAAATTTGGTCACATTTAGTCATATGAGCCTCACTGGTAAGGAGTGGGCTATTTTCTTCACAGTGAGAAAGAAAGGGGGAAAGGGGGAAAAGAGGAAGAGAGAATAAGGAAAGAATAGAAAAAGAAAGAAAAGAAAAAAAGAAGAGTGAGTATGAAAGAGGAAGGGAATTGGTGTCCATTAATTAGAGGATGGCTGAACAAACTGTGGTATATAAATGTAATGGGAAATAACATAGGAATTTATACCATAGGAAATTATTAATAAATGAGATGATTTCAGAGAATCCCAGATTATGTGAAGTGACATAGAGTAAAGTGAGCAGAATCAAGAGAGCGGTTTCTATAAGGACAACAACATAATAAAGAAAAACAACTTTGAAAGACTGTTGTTGTACAGTCATTTCAGTCACATCTGTCTCTTCATGACCCCATTTGGGATTTTCTTGGCAAAGATACTGGAGTGGTTTGCCATTTCCTTCTCCAACTCATTGTATAGATGACGAAATTGAGGCAGACAGGGTTAAGTGACTTGCCCAGGGTCACATAGTTGATAAGTGTCCATAGCTGAATTTGAACTCAGGAAGATGAATCTTCCTGACTCAATCCACTGAGCCACCTAGCCACCATAGTAAATTCTGTATTATCTATTAAATGAGGTAAACATATGTAAAGTGCTTTGCAAACCTTTAAATGCTGGCTATTATTATTTTTGCTGTTATTCATTGGTATAGGAGACTCCCAGATGAGAAGTGTGTTTACAATGCAGGCCAGTGACTCCTCAGCAATTTGTAGTCTTAGAAAATTGGCAAGGACTTTGATAGCTTAAGTGACATGCCCAGGGTCATACAGCCATTCTGTGTCAGAGGCAAGATTTGAACACAGGTCTTCCTGACTCCAAGGTTAGCCTTTCTCACCCCCCAGTATGCCATAATGAGAAATGTATAAGAGAACATTTAGATACTCTAAACAAAGTGCTATGCAAGTGGTATATAAAAAATGAAACTCTCTGAAGTTTCAGGTTTGGAAAACCAAATTTAAGAGATTATACTAAATTGTATTAAGTCTGGTTATTAGCAGATTTTATCAGAATTACATAGGAACATCTAAAAATGATTTGCAATTAGAGAAGCAGAGCCTCCTTTATAGCAATCCTGAGAATGAAGCCTGTTCCAGAATGTACAAGAGAAGATACTCAATGACCAGACGACTACATGGTACTTCTGGAATTCAAAATGTGCTGATTAAATGGACATCGGGAGTGGGTTATTAAGATACAAGGAGGCTTAATATTAGTTAATGTTGGTGATAAGTATTATAAAAAACAAAACCAAACCAAAGTGCTATGTGGAGTCAAAGGGAGAAGATCATTACTGACAGGCATCAGGGAAGACTCCCTGGAGGAGATGGATGGGTAGGAACTCAGCATGTGAAAAGGGAAAGGGATAGGCCTTCTAGATGGGGGAAAAGCCTCAGCAAAGTCCCCAAGAGACAGGAAAGCATAATATCTTCACCATCTGATTTAGCCCCATGGCCAAAGGGGAGGACCTTACAATCTCTCAAATAGGATGGTACAAAGGGCTAAGGCCCAGAACAGTAAGAGTATAGGCAAAGGCCCTAGTGAGGCAACCCAGGAATCTCTATCTTTCCCCAGCTTCTAAGGATCCTGGGGGGTAGGGGAAGGGAGTGTTGACTGTCTTGGCTCCTTAACCTACTTATTCCTGATGTCCATTCTTGGCCTTGGTTGCCTGTCCATGGGCCCAGGAGCCTCGGGAGAGGCAGAGTTTTCTGCAGAAGGGAGTGGTGGGTTGGGAAGAAACACCCTTGGTCCTTCCCAGGCAAAGCCAGGAAGCTTACCAGGGTCTGGTAGCTAGCTGTCTGCTCTGTGTGCAGCCTAGATTCAGAAATGGCTTTATGGTGACATCTGGGAGATGTCAGGCAAACAGCAGAACTCATAAAGGGAAGGGGCAGGGCTGGGCTGGCATGAGGCCATGGCAGAGGGAGGGACAGGCACCCAGCTGCTGCCTGGCAATGGAGGGCTGTGTCCAGTGTTGTTGTTCTGGGGAAGGAAAGGGGCAGGGAAAAGGGAAGTGTTATGGGAGTAGAGGAGAAAGAGAACTGTATTTGGAGGACCCACATTTGAGTCCTGGGTCTGCTGTTTACCTGTATGAGACTGAATAAATGATTTAACTTCTTTGGGCCTCAGTTTCCTCATCCATAAAATGAGGAGATTAAACTAGGTGATCTTTAAGACACCTACCATCTCTAGGTTTATGATCTGGGTACAAAGATGGCCACCGTTTCTGACCCTGGGCAAGAAGGTTGGGCTGACCTTCAGCACTTCGTTCTGTGAGCCTCAATATCTTTATAAGATAGGGGAAATGAAACTTAGGGGAAAAGTTAAATGACTTGTCCAAGACCATACCAAACTCTGGGGTATAGAATAGTGTATCTTAATAGAGGATAGGGGAGGTAGGTAGGGAGTTGGGGCAGGAAGAGGATTTTGCTTTGAGGCTGGGTGTTGGTGGAGGATTTTAATTGTGTGACTCCCCAATTCAAGAACCTACCATGAATCCCTATTGCCAGATATATAGGGTTTGAATACATCTGGCTGGCATTCTTAGACCTTTGGAATCTGGGCCCATCCTTTCTAACCTTATCATTTACTGCTTTTCTACATAAATACTACACTTAGTAGGCCTTGTGAAGAAGCCAGTGTTAGGACTTAGGCCTTATTGAACTATCAGCTTCCTAGAGTCTTAGCTGATCCTTGAAACTGGCCCAGAGGACATTCCCCCTGAACCCAGGGCTTTTACCTTACCTTTTACACTTATTTTTCAACTTCCCTGAACACTAATTCACTTGAGTCACTCAGTCGATAAGCACTTGTAAAGATGTGCCAGACCCATTGTGCTAAGCTCTGAGGATACAATGAAAGGTAAAAGATGGTCCCTACTCTTGAGGAGCTCACTATCTAACGGTCTTGCACTCCCCCGACTTCTGGGTTCCTGAGCCTACTTGGCTCCTTGGAATCAGAGATCTTCCGCAGCTGATCCTGTTATTTTCCCCCTGCCAATTTTTGTCATAGCCAGGACAACTACATGCCTGATTCTGGCATCCACTCTCTTTCCCTTCTTTTCTGGCCACACACCCCAGACCAAGAGTGCATTTTATGGGGCTTCTTCATATGGGAAAAGAGAATTATACAAGTTTAGAATATTATAGCAGGTGTAAGGCAATTAGTGTATATAAACAGAAACTACTCAGTCCCAGATTGGGTGGCACCTAAGCTTCCTAACTTAATCTTTAATTAAGATTCCTCAGATCTATCTTGGCTTTCATGAGCATTTCTTAGTTCTGGAACTCAATCTATGATGCTGTTTTATAAATTTTCTGAAGAAGACCAGGGTTTGAACCTTAGCTCTGTCATTTCCTACCAATGTAACTTTGGGCAAATCATTTTTTCTTTCTGAAACTTACCTTCCTCATCTGCAAAACAAAGGAGTTCAATCTCAAAAGTCTCTCCTAAGTTATAAATCCTATGAAGTTCAGGGAGAGTATGTCCTGTGACTATAGTTTGTGTGCTCCCCCTATATTCCTATATAATTGCTTGCTATCCACTTCCTTCTCACTCCCCCAAAAAGGTAAAGGAAGTACTCCCAACACTTCTGTCTTCTTGGTCAAAAAGATCGATTCGGGCCAGATTTTAAAGTCTTTAAAAGATAAACAGAGAACTTTGTGTTTTATCCAAGAGGCAATCCAGAATGACTACAGTATTGAGTCAGGAATGATACGGTAGTGTGTACACTGAAGGATAGTCACATTGAAAGCAATATAATAGCTGGACTAGATGAGGCCATTGCAGTGATGTCCACCCAACTCTCACCTGTGGCTCCAAGAAGCTGTAGTAATCAGGAGCAGCCATACTCTGGTAAAACCATCTCAGCAAATGGGCTAAATAGGGTTGAGGGTAGCTGACAGGCTTCAGACCCATTAGTGAGTTAGAGGGGGTGTCTACCCTGAGTATGTGAAGACTTCCTCTGGCAGAATGGGTGGATAAAAACAATTTGTTCCAAAGGCCATAAAGGAGGCTGAAGCAGGCACTATGGAGCACTTAGAACTTAAGCATCGATGCCAGTCATCCTGACTTTTGTCTTGCCACTAGATGTTGATGACTGGAAGAGAGAATGAGGCTGATGACTTAGTGAAACTCTGCCTCACTTAAATCTAATTCATACACAAGTCAAGATATCTTTAGTGTTCCAATTTTCCCACATCTTCTCCAACATTTACCTAACATCCTACCTTCTCTTGGAAGCCTTTCCCAATCCCTCTTCTAGTGCCTTCCTTCCCTCTGTTGATTTTTTCCAAATTTTTTTTGGGGGGGGGTTGGGCAATGGGGGTTAAGTGACTTGCCCAGGGTCACATAACTAGTAAGTGTTATGTGTCTGAGGCCAGATTTGAACTCAGGTCCTCCTGACTCCAGGGCTGGTGCTCTATCCACTATGCCACGTAGCTGCCTCTGACTGTTTCCAGTTTATCCTTTATTATAGCTTGTTTGTACATAATTGTTTGCATGTTGTCTTCCCCACTAGACTGTGAGCTCCTTAAGAGCAGGGACTGTCTTTTGTCTCTTTATACGCCTAGCATTTAGCGTAATGCTTGGCAAACAGTAGGTGTTTAATAAGTGTTTATTAACTGATTGACTGTCAAAGGTCATCTAGCACATATGTAGGCATTCTTTTCCAATTCTGCTCACAGTATTCCCTGGGCTTGATATATGTCCCTCACTTACCCACTCTTAGGTACCTCTGCCAGTTACAACTATCCATCCTTCAAGGTACATCTCAAATGCCAGCCAGCCTTCACCAGACCTTCCCCAATTGTAAATGGTAGACTTTATCCCCAACTCCCTCCACCTAGCATGCTGTGTGTCTTTCCTGATGTTCTTATGTTCTGTTTGTCTTACATTTGATCGCTGTATATGTTCTAGGTCTCCCCCACCTACTTTCCTACTCTAAGCCTAGTACTATTTAAGAGGTAGCTCTTATAAATATTTGTGGAATTGAAGCCTCTGACCAACTTAGCCCGTAGTGATTTTTCCCTGTTCTATATTAACTCTGTGGACCATTTATTTGTCATTTACCACATGCTGCTTTGTGGTAGCTTTTGCATTGTTTAGCTTAACTGTGTCTCCTTAGCATGTATGTCCAGATGTCTGTGTTTGGGGTGGGGGGACATGTCCCCTCAGCTAGATGGTAAGCTACCTGAGGGCAAGAAGTGTCATGCTTGTTTGTATTCTCCACCATACCTAGACCAGGGCTAGGCAACTGAGCCCCTAAGGTGCTTAAAAAATATTTGATGACAGGGAGAAAGTTATGGGGGTATAGAAAGTGCTGGATTTGGATCTGAGGACCTGATTTTAATTGGATTTGGTCAATATTAGATTGGTTAGTTTTACTGATTTTTTTCTTTCTTTCATATTCTTCATAATAAGGCATGTCTCTCTAGGAGGGGAGAATGGAGGGATGTCTTGGGAAATGAAGGTGATGTAAAAAACAAAGTATCAATATTTAAAAAACAAAAATAAAAAACAAATGTAGCAAACAAGTAGCACTACCCAAAACTCCAAAGATCTGGGTTTAAATCCTAGCTATACTACTTGGGACCACAAGGACCATAGATTTAGACATGGAAGGGACATTAAAGGACATCAAATCCAGTCTTCTCATTTTACAAAGAAACTGAGATTCCAAGAGGTGAAGGGAATTGCTAGTGTTTGAAATAGGATTTGAACCCAGATCTTCCTGAGTCCAAGTCCATTAGATTGTGAGCTCCTTGAGGGCTCTCTGAGTACTGTCTTCTACCTCTTTTTGTATCCCCAGTGTTTAACACAGTACCTGGCATCTAGTAGGTGCTTAATAAATGCTTATTGATTGATACCTATGGGACCCAGAGTAAGTCCTTTACGTTCTCTGGGCCTCAGTTTCTTCATTTGTAAAATGAGGAGGTTGAACTAGGTCACATCATGAAGACCTGCGTTCAAATCCAGCTTTAGACACTTAATAGCTGTGTGACCTTGGACAAGTCACTTGACCTCTGTCTGCTTTAGTTTATCTGTAAAATAGAGATTATAGTTGCACCTACCTCCTAGGATTGTGGGGTTTTTCTTTTAGTTTTTGCTAGGCAGTAGGATTCAGTGACTTGCCCAGAATCACACAGCTGGTTAAGTGTCAGAGGCTGCATTTGAACTCACGTCCTCCTGACTCCAGGGCTGGTGCACCATTCACTGCGCCACCTAGCTGCTCCCCTCCTAGGATTGTTATGAGGATTAAATGAGATAATATTGGCATAGTACTTGGCACATACTAGGTGCTTAATAAATGTTGACTACTGGCTAAACCTAAGGTCATTTTCAGATCTAAATCCAGTAACTGAAGGAGTTGGGTTAATGGGGGTAGGAGTGGGGAAGAGTTGGCCCCATAGAAGAAAAGGTGATTGAATGATACTTCAGAAGCCATCAGGGCCTTCACTTTTTGTAGCTGCTGCCAGCTCAGCCCCAGATAGGAGAAGGGAACCCAGGCTACCTGCACCATCCTGATACAGGGAACACATTAGAGAGGCTGGGATAGATTGAGGGGTGGGAGTGTAGGTAGAGAGAGGAGGTCAGTCACCACAAGCCCAGAAGCAGGGCAGGTTCCTCACATCTGTCTTTCTCTCCAGTGCACACCACTTTGGATTACCTTGCACTTCCATCCCCAGGAATCCCCATGAAGTGACTTCTGTGAAACGTGTTTAAAAGATGGAGGAGAGAGGAAAGCTGGTGACTTTGAGCCTCTCTGCCTCACTCAAATCCAATTCACACACAAGTCAAAACATCAAGCTCGTGATGTCATTGATCCTCTTCAAGAATGAAGTACAAACAACAGCAAAAGCTTCAGGAAAACATCTTGTGGTAGGGCTGTGGGAGGGACCATTTAAGGGCCATGCACCCCCTAGACAGAGTGACCCCTAGAGGACCCTTCCAGGAATTCTCTGATCCTTTAATCCTGTTCACAGTCCCTTGGGCAGAGAAGGAAGACTGACTCACTCGGAACTGCAACCTATCCAAAGTGACTCAGTCACCACATAGTCCCAACTGTGTTTTAGGAAAATCAGCTTTGGTGGCTGAATGGAGAATGGATCAGAGGTTCTTATTTTCTGTGTGGCTTTACCTTTCTATGCCTCATCTGTAAAATGAGGTGGATTGGATTCACCAGCTCTAAACATATGATTCTATGGGTTTTATGGTTCTAAATTCATATCTCAACTCTCCCACCAATTGGCTCTGTGACTTTGGACAAATCCATTAACTTGCCTCAGTTTCTTTATTTGTAAAATGAGAGGAGTAGGACCAAATGATCTCCAAGGCCCCTTCCAGTTCTAACATTCTGGAAATAGGTAATTAATTTTTTTCTGTTGGGGAGGTACTTCCTCCTACCAAAGCAGATTGACACCTGTTTTGCACCTGTTCCAAGAGAGCTGCCTGAGGTGCTGAAATATGAAGTAAACTGGTCAAGGCTCATGGAGCAAATCCATGATAAAGGCCAGACTTAGACCCAGGTCTTTCTAGCTCAGAGGCCAGTTCTCAAACCACCAAAATACCATGCTGCCTCCTCAATAAATTTAAGAGCCTAAATCAATTCCATCCTATTTTTAAGTTCCAAAGGATATGAGGATGGTACTTTTACCCAAGCCCCTCTGTTTCCTCTCCTTTCTTCCTCTTTCTTATTTGTACCTTCTCTAAATGAGTATCTGGGAGAATAGTGGAGTTGATCAGGGTCAGTCCTGGAGGTGGAAAGGGAAGGTGTGGTAGGGCTGAGGGGAGGAGTCATTTGGCTATTTGTGAGGGAAGGAAGAGAGAAGATGGGAAGTCAGTCATATCCCCAGGCAACATTCCCTTTCTCCCACATGGCAAATATTCAAGTCTGGTCAGAGCCCTTGACAACCAGCCTCATTATACATCATTCCCCTTCTTAAACTCCACCATCCAGCCAAGCTGAATTCTTCACTGAGGACACACCATCTCACATCTCCGTAGCTTTGCACTAGTAGTCTCAAATGCTTGGAAAGCCCTCCATCCTTGACTACTACTAATATTTATCTCAAGTTCCAAGACCTTTCCTTCTCCTCCCTCCCAACTGTTAGTTCTCTCTCTTCCAAATAAACAAAACAGGTTGTGTTGTTGTATAGCCATGTCTGACTCTTTGTGACCCCATTTGAGGTTTTCTTGGCAGAGAGATACTGGAGTGTTCGCTATTTCCTTCTCTAATTCATTTTACAGATGAAGAAACTGAGTCAGAGTTAAGTGATTTGCCTGGGGTCACAGCTAGGAAGTGTTTGAGGCTGGATTTGAACTCATGAAGATGAGTCTTCCTGGTTCCACTTGGAACCACTGTGCCACCTAGCTGCCCCAGTAAACACAGTACACTTTATATTTATTCTATTTACACTTAACATAGTACATATCGTCTCCCTCAAAGGAATATAAACTTTGTATTCCCAGTACACATAGAAAGTGCTCAGTAAAGGCTTATTTGATAGATTGACTGATCTTCTCATGCCCCACTATGGGTGGAGGCTTCTCTCCACCCATTGTGACACTTACTCTTCTATAGTCCTTGTTCCCCAAGTGGGGAGGGTGGGGGACAAAAAGAGGCTCTGCCTCTGCCTTAGTTGGCCTTCTTCTCTGAGAAAAGAGAGAATTTGTCTGGGGGATACTAGTAAAGAGACACCGCCTCTATTCCCTCAATCTGGCTGAGGGTATGGTGGAGTTGTTAATATCTCTCTCTTATATTTCCAGAGACAGCACAGAGAAATGGCAAATGTCTGCCCCTCGCTGGGTCTCTTCCATAAGTATAAAGATCTTGGTCTTTCTGTAGGCTTAAGGAAGAATTCAGTGGGATCAGAGTTGGGCAGGAGTATGAAGGGGAATAAACTGATCTTAAGAGCAATATCCATGTGTCTGGCAAAACCTCAGGGAGGCTTTACCTTTGAAGTAGAAGGAGAGCTGAATTTCAGAGGACCTGGATTTATGTCCTGATTCTGTTTACAACCTGTGTGACCTTGGGCTAGTCACTCAGTTTCCTTATTTGTAAAATAAAGGAGTCAAATGAAATTATTTCTATTGTCTCTTCCACCCTAAGGTCCTGTAACTTTCCTTCTAGTCCAGGGCCCCTGTCTGGACCAGATTCTGAGTAAGGGAGTGGTTCTCCTGGCTGACTCAGGTGGTGGCTTCTGTGGCCAGAGCCCCAGGGGTGAATAGCCCATGGCTACATGGGACCTGGCAGCCGGAAGCAAAAATAAATCCACTTTTTCCCGGCTATTCTCCACCCCCATTTCTTTGTCAGGCTATCCTACCATTGTTATATAGTTGTAATGAGACCTTCCCAGCTGCTTATCACACCTAAGCATCAGATTGGGGAGATGGAAGGGTGAGAAAAATGCAGCCTGAGCAGCCCTAGACATCCCCAACTCTCCCCTCCAGGCTTCGTCTTCTCCATAACCCTCCCAGCCCCACCCCAACATTTTACCATCACAAGTTCACTGGATGTTAGAGCTGGAAGGGACATAGCTGACCTAGCCCAGTTCCTTTGTTTTTCAGGTAAGGCAGCTAAGGTTAAGTAACTTATTTGAGGTCAGAGTAGGTCTTGAACTGTCATCTCTTGACTCAAGGGGTCTTTCAACTAGTACACAGTCATGGGCCCTGAGTCCTCTCTCACTATCTCTCCAGCCCCAGTCCTTGACTCTCACCCTGCATCCTGCCTGTAACCCTGACCTTGACCCCAGTGATGCTCCAACCCTGATCCTGGTCTTAGTTGAACTGCCACTGCTTCTGCCTCTGATCTCTGATCCTTAAGAGGGTCAAGGCCCAGCCTGTGAGAATCCTGTCAGGAAATGAAGGGACTGAGAGTGCCTACTCCCCTTGGGGGATGCCTGACAGCCAGGTGATCCCTATGAACCCCTCCCGCTTCCTGGTTTACAGTTGAAGAGGCTTAGACCTTTTTCCCAGGAACCCCATGGTAACTGTATCTGTGAAGCTAGAGGGTGGAGTATAGGGGAGGTCGGGCAGTGACTCACTCCACAGGGCCGGGGAGGAGCTGCACATGTGCTCAGGTCCAATGCCTCAGGCAGAGATGGGGCTCTTTCCACTCCGCTCACCTGAATAGTACCTCCAGACTCTGATCATGGCTTCTGAATCCCCTCCCCCAAATACCCAGGCCCCTTACCCCAATATCCAGGGCACGCATTCCACCTCCTGCCTATCCTACACCCTTGCCTTTAGAATCACAGAACCACAGAATCATAGAACTGGAAGAGATCTTAGAAGTGATCCAGTCCATTCATTTGGCAGAAGAGGAGGCAAAGGGGGGGTGGCAGAGAGAGCGCTGGATGCAGAGTTAGAAGACCTGGGTTCAAGTCTTGCTTCTGCTACTGACCACCTGTGTCTTGCTAAGCAAGTTATCTTAACTCTCTGGTCCTCAGTTTCCTCATGAGGGAATAGTGAGGGAATAACTAGTTCCCTTGATGAGTTCAGGGAAACTGGTCCAAATGAATAAATGCTAGGGGAAAAAAACTGCCAGATATGATTGCTGAGCTATCATCAGTGGTTCTTTTTGGAGGCAATTAGGGTTAAGTGACTTGCCTAGGGTCATACAGTAAGTATCTAAGGCAGGATTTGAACTCAGGTCCTCCTGCTTCCAGGGCCAATGCTCTATCCATTGTACCATCTAGCTGCCCCACTGTCAATTTTTTCTGAAAGATAGTGGATGACAGGTATCATCATACTTTTGCTGCTACTGTTATCCTTCAGTCATTGCAGTCATGTCCAACTCTTTGTGACTCCATTTGGGGTTTTCTTGGCAAAGATCCTAGAGTGGTTTGCCATTTCCTTCTCTAGTTCATTTTACAGATGAGGAAACTGAAGCAAACAGGGTTAAGTGACTTGCCCAGAGCTGGCAGCTTGTATATTTGAACTCATATAAGTCTTCCTGACTTCCAGGTCTGGCATTCTATCTGCCACCTAGCTGCTCTTAATACTGGGGTAAGTCTGTGACTATGATCAAGAACATGTTTATCTTTGCCATGTACTTCTTCAGGACTATATCAATCAGTACCCTGGCTGCTTAGGCAGGGGAAGTCTATCCTCTGGAATTCTACTCTCTGATCTGTATTGGGAAAAGAAAAGGCAGAAGACACAGGAACTTGAGGTCCCAGAATCTCAGGCCACCTGAGCAAACACATACAGCTCACCATGTGCTTCCCTGGCCTATTCTCTGCCCATTAACTGGTTATTGGGCAAGGCCGATGATGGAAGAGAGGGAAGAGGAGATGAATCTGTTTAGTTCTTCTCAGTTGTGGGAGACAAAGATAGCGAGAGAGAAAGATACAGAAAGAGGCAGAGAGACAGAGAAAGAGAGAGAAACGCAGAGAGGGACAGAGACAAAGAGGAAGAGAGAGGAGAGAGAGAAAGAGAGACAGGGACAGAGAGGGACAGAGACAAAGAGGAAGAGAGGGGAGAGAGAAAGAGGGACAGAGAGGGACAGAGACAAAGAGGAAGAGAAGGGAGAGACAGAGAGAGAGAAAGAGGGAGAGAGAGAGAGAGAGAGAGAGAGAGAGAGAGAGAGAGAGAGAGAGAGAGAGAGAGAAAGGGAGAGAGAGAGAGAAAGGGAGAGAGAGAGAGAGAGAGTGCATGACCAGCTTATTTTATACACCATGAGGGAGGAGACAACTCTTTGGATTAGACTGTCTCCCGGTGCTCATACTTATCCTCTGTGGAGAGTTCCTCTTAAAATGTCTGCAAAGGACCATACTCTGTCATCTGTCAAGTTGATTGAGGAGCTCATCAAGTTGATCAGGGTCTCCCCCATCAGGTCAGCTTAAATATTATTATTTTTATTTAATTTTAATATTATTAAAGAATTGATTAGTGAACATGTAGAAGAAAAAAGTAGTGATCAAAAAATGCTAACATAGCTTCATCAAGAACAGGTTATACCAAACTAACCCATTTCTTCTGTTGACAAGGTTACTAAAAAGCTAGATGAAGAGAATGTTGTAGACACAATTTATCCAGATTTTATTTTATTTTATTTTTTGGAGGCAATCGGGTTAAGTGACTTGCCCGGAGTCACACAACTAGTAAGTGTCAAGTGTCAGAGGCTGGATTTTAATTCAGGTTCTCCTGACTTCAGGGCCAGTGCTTTATCCACTGAATTTATCTAGATTTTGGCATGGCATTTGACAGAGCCTCTCATGTTATTCTTGAGAAACAGAGAAAAACGTGGGCTAGATAACATTACAGCTGCTCAGAAGTTCCTCCTGGAACCTCTATTTTCAGGAAAGGCTCATACTAACCATCCTTCAATCTTTGGACTTGGCTACCATGTTTTGCATATGAGTCATCTCCACTCCCAATATTCATATGGACTATTGGTGCCCAACCCGTAGTAGAGCCTTCCAAGCTTATATTGGTTTATTCAGCCACAGTTGGACACGTTGTACCTTGAGCCCAACATAGTGGTGTCATTTTGGTCCTCCTTGAGCGTGAAGTACTACAACCAACCACCACTCCTGTATACCTTCCTGTTCCCCATTCTTCAGCTCCCCTGTTAGAGTGTAAGCTCCTTGAGGGAAGGGACTATCTTTGTTTTTGTTTGTATTTGTATTCCTAGCGCTTAGCACAGTGCCTGGCACATGTTAAATGTTTAATAAATACTTATTAATTTGAATTGGTTTGGAACTGGCCAGACTCAATTAGTAATCATTAATAATTTGAAGTATGCTTTGGAGGGAGCTCTCTAATTGAGCTCCCTCAAGGGATCTGGTCTTGTGTTGTTAGACATCTGTATCAATAATTTGAATAAAGGCATGGATGGTATGCTTCCAGATTTACAGGTGATATATGAAGCGGGGAGAGAAAGCTAAATTACATGATGATAAGTGAGAATTCAAAAACATATGGATATACTAGAGCATTGGGCTGAGTTGAATAAGATGAAACATAATGGAGTTAAAATATAAATTCTTTGGAGTAAAGACGGCAAAGTAGGAGGAAGAAATGTGGTGAGCTCCCCTCAACTGCCTCCCCCCAAAAAAACCCTCTCCCAAACAGATCTAGAACATTTATCAGATTGATTCCTCAAGGGAAATTAAAAAAAAACAATAACAACACACTGAGACATTTTTTCTGGACTAGGTTGGTATAGAAAGACAGAGACTCTGGGGACAAGGTCTGGTCAGGAGCATACTGTCTGAAGTATTTCAGCGCAAGTAGAGGCTGTGCACCAGGGCAAGAAGTCCCAGATGTAGCAAAGAGAGGCCTAAAGGATGCAAGGTCAGGTGTCAACTGGTAACTCTGTCACTCTCCACCCAATTCCAGGG
This sequence comes from Phascolarctos cinereus, assembly GCF_003287225.1. Lineage (NCBI taxonomy): Eukaryota > Metazoa > Chordata > Mammalia > Diprotodontia > Phascolarctidae > Phascolarctos > Phascolarctos cinereus. Next base: position 242,860,618 of record NW_027555958.1, read on the forward strand.
TCATAGATCCAGGATGGACTGAGGAGGAAATCTGCACTTAGGGCTGACATTCCCTCAATAGCATGGTTCTTTCTGGGGAGCTAAGCATGAGCCTATGAAAATCATTCTCCTTTTTCTTGTTTCCCTTATTTTTAAATTTTCCTTTTTAAAAAATTGTTAATTTAGTATCACTAAAAAAAAAACAACAACCCTCCAAGATAAAAGGAACGAGAAAGATCATATGTGAAATTGTGAACTAGTGTTGCATAAAATGTATTCTTTTTTTTTGGGCTAGGCAATAGGGTTAAGTGACTTACCCAAGGTCACACAGCTAGTAAGTGTCAAGTGTCTGAGGCCAGATTTGAACTCAGGTCCTTCTGAATCCAGAGCTGGTGAACTATCCGCTGCGCCACCCAGCTGTCCCCCATAAAATGTTTTCTTTTAAAAACTGCATTAAGTTTAACAAGATAGTGACAAAATTGCCCAGTTGATTTGTGCCCCTTTTCAACTTCTGTTTTCTTATGTACTTTCTAAAATGGTGTTCTTTTCTTTCTTCTTCTTCTTCTCTATTTTTTTGGTTTTTTTGCATCTGTATCACTTCCCACTAATTTACTCCGCTCTCCCAATAGAAGCTCTCCATTATAACAAATAAGTACATTAGGCTGTGAGTTCCTTTAGAGCAGGGACAGTTTTCTGCCTTTCTTATTTGGCTTAGTGCTTAGCACATAGTTGGAGCTTAAAAGCTTATTGATTGACTTTTTAAAAAAATACATTGAATTTAACACATTCAGGGTAATAAAATTTCCCTATTTGTGTTCCCTTCTGAACTTTTTTGTGAGTGTATTTTTGATTTTATAAAACCGTAAGTAGTTGATGCTACTTATCTAATAGTTGAGGCAACCAGGGGTCAGGAAGATCTCGGCCACTTAACTAGCTGTGTGAGCCTCAGCAAGTCACTTTAACCTCTGTTTGCCTCAGTTTCCTTATCTGTAAACTGAGGACCAAATGAAATAATGATTGTAAAGCATAGTCCCTGATTCATGGTAAGTGCTATATAAGTGTTAGCTATCATTATTGTTGTTGTTGTTATTATTATTATTATGCTTCCTACCACTTTTTTCCATTAGTTCAGAAACCCTTTGAAATAGACACTCAGATTGATAGAATCTTAGTAGACAGACAAAAATAACTTTTACTTTTCTTCTTCCTCCATTATTCCCAGTTTATAGGTGAGGAAACTGGGGCAAGCAGAGGTAAATGACTTTCCCAGGATCACACAGCTAGGAAATGTCTTGAAGCTAGATTTGACAATACCTGCTAAGCAGAGGCTTACAGGGTTCTGCAGTTTGAGAGCACCAGGGTGACTTCAGATCCTCCAGCTTAAGGATAAACTGAGAGAAGTTCCACTTTGGAGACCTTTCAGTGCCTGAGAAATGGAAGGTTTACCAAAGGAAGTAGATCGGTGCACTCTGGTGCATGGAATGTCAGATATACCCAATGAATGATGCAACAGTTCACCTCAATGACAGCTGTCTACACCACTAGCTGTCTAGCCTACAATTCAGACTGTGTTAGTATTTTGGAACAGTGGGCTGAGCTACCTTAGTTCTGCTATTCACAGTTCTGTGTTCAGTTGTTTTTCTCAGTCATGTGTGACTCTGTGACACCATTTGGGGTTTTCTTGGAAAAGGTACTGGAGTGGTTTGCCATTTCCTTCTTCAGCTCATTTTACAGAGGAGGAAACTGAAGAAAACAGGGTGAAGTGACTTGCCCAGGGTCACACAGCTAGTAAGTGTCTGAGGCTGGATTTGAACTCAGTCTTCTTGACTCCAGCACGCCATTCACTGCACCATCTGGTGCAGTAGAAAGGCAAGGAAGGGTAAAGTAACAAGCATTTATTAAATGGTAACTATATACCATGCACTGGGCTATACCAATAAAAGCAAAAAGAAAGTCAGTCCCTGCCTTCAGTGAGCTTATATTCTAATGGGGAAACATCAAAGAGAACTGAAAAGTGGTGGTGGTGGTGGTGGTGGCGGTGGGAGGGTGGGTGTAGAAGGTACAGGAGTGTGATTTCAAAATCTAGAAAAGGAATGAGGAATGGAGGTTAGCTGGCTTGGGCCCCTCCCCAAAATGGGGACTAGCTCACCAATGGAAGAAGGAGGCTAGCATGGCAGAGGGAAGTTCCAGGTTAAGAAGGCCTCGGGAGGAGGAGTATTCCTTTGTGAGAAGGCCTCACACACTGAGGAAAACGCCAGAGTGAGGCAGCTGCTGAGGCCTGGCGGTGAAGGCTAGCAAGTCACACGCGGAGCTAGGAGGCGGGACCCACCACCTCTCTAAGCCAGCCCCTTTCACTTTTGGCTAGCTCTGATCGTTAGGAAGTTTTTCCTGACATCAGGCCTAAATTGGCCTTTTTGCAGCTTTCACCCGTTGCTTCTGTTCCTTCCTCCTCAGTCCAGACAGAACAAACTGAATCCTTCCTCCACAAGACATCCTCTGCACACAGGAGATGTTTAATAAATACTTCTTGGTTAATCGGTTGATTCTAGTGGTTATCACTTGGTTACATTGGCCCTAGAGGAAGATTTCTTCTTCTCAGAGCCCGTTGTTATAATCAGTGATCACATCCAGTGCTTCTTAAACTGTGGGTTGCGACCCCATATTAGCAACCATGAAAGGTTTCTGAATGCACGAAGACCAAAAATTAATTAAAAATCAAATGCGTAGTGAATCCAAGGTGTTTCTGGTAGTGCCTGCCCCTGTTGCATCACACAACTTCACTGCAGCCTTGGTTCTGAACACACTTTGTATTGCACATGCCATCACACCCATGCAGTGCCAATGAACCCTGCTGAAACTTGAGAAAGAGTCTGGAGTGGAAAAAGCTTGAGAAGCCTTGTCATATACCATTCAGGCATTCATACTCAGCACCGAAAAACAACTCCTACTGACTTCTAATACATTGGTTCAGTCATTTTTCATTTGTGTCAGACTCTTCATGACCCCATTTGAGGTTTTCTTGGCAAAGATACTAGAATGGTTTGTCATTCCTTCTTCAGCTCATTTGACAGATGAGGAAACTGAGGCAAACAGGATTAAGTGACTTGCCCAGGGTCACACAGCTAGTAAGTGTTTGAGGCCAGATGTGAACTCAAGTCCTCCTGACTCTAAGGCTAGTACTCTATCCACTGGGCCACCTAGCTGCTCCATCCAGTACATTTTAAAAATACTGAAAAAAACCCCATGTTTATATTTTTAACACAGGCACCTCCAGGCTTCCTGTCTAGGGCTGGTTGTATCTAAATTTACGATAACTTTAGAGAAGAAAATTATTCTTTCACTGGCTTAGGAAACTAAAGTTTTTGAATTTATTTGTAAATTACCTGGGAAAATAAAATAACTCAGACTTGTTCTTCCTCTGGATTTTAAACTTAAACTGGGCAGCATTAACTGAGGTAGACTGGTGTAGTGGAAATAGCAAAGGTCTAGGGTTCAAGAGACCTTTGTTTAGTCCCAACTATTCAACTTACTCAACTGACTTGAGCAAATCCTTTGTGTTGATACTGTGTTGATCAAATTTACAGCTGGCACAAAACTGGAATGAACAGCTAGCAGGCTGGTGGAGAGAACTGGGATGCATAGACTGGAACATGGAATGAATATAGTAAGATGAAATGTAATCAGCAGAAATATAAAATCCTCCCATTTAAAAAAAATTAACTATATTCTATGTTGTTGTTTTGATTAAAAAAAAAAAACAACACCATGTAATATCAGAGGTGAGATGGACCTTAGAACATAGACTATCAAACCTGGAAAGGCACTTAGAACACAGAATGTCACAAACAGAAGAGCCCTTACAGATCATCTCAGTGGTTGAGGAAAACTGAGGTTCAAAACAGAGAAGTCACACAGAATGTCAATTAAAGGTCATGGCTAGAGCCCTTCTCCTTCCCAGGCTGGTTATTTAGGGAAAGAAGAAGGAGGGGAAAAAAAGGAGGAGAAGAAAGAGGAGGATGACAGAAAGAGAAAGAAAGAAAAAGAAAGGAAAGAGAAAGAAATAAAAGAAAGAAAAAGAAAGAAAGAGAAAGAAAGAAAAAGAAAGAAAGAAAGAAAAAGAAAGAGAAAGAAAGAAAAAGAAAAAAGAAAGAAAGAAAAAGAAGGAAGGAAGGGGGAGAAAGATCGACTGTGCTGATGGAGGCAGAGTAACTAGACATCAATTCCTTTGAAAAAGCTGTGGTGGGTTCAGTGGGCTGGAATCACAATATGAATCAAGTGTGATATAGCAGCCAAATAAAGTATGAGATCTTAAAGTGAATTGAGAGAGGTATATTGTCTGGATAGAAGGTGGGCTGACAGCTGTGGTCAGAAGACATCTGGAATAATGTGCTCAGTTCTGGGGTCCATGTTTTTGGAATGACATCTATAACTTGTCTGTCCAGAAGAGGGAAACCAAGTTAAATCAAGTCAAGTCAACAAGAATTTATTAATCATCTACTATGTTCCAGGCACTGTAGTAAAACACTGGGGATACAAAGAAAAGCCAAAGATACTCCCTGCCTTCAAGAAGCTCACAATCTAGTTGAGGATACGGCATGCAAACAACTGTGTATGAACACAGTATGTACAGGACGAGCTAGAGATGACTGAGAGAGGAAAGGCACTAAAATTAAGGAGGATCAGGAAAAGCTTCCTGTAGAAGGTGAGATTATACCTGAGACTTTCAGGGAAAAAATAGTCCTTACTCTCTAGGAATTTACCTTCTATTTTTTGGCATTTAGGGTTAAGTGACTCATCCAGGGTCACACAGCTAGTACATATCAAGTATTTGATCTGAGGCCGGATGTGAACTCAGGTCTTTCTGACTCCAGGACTGGTGCTCTATCCACTACACCACCTAGCTGCCCTGAGGGGTTTACCTTCTAACTAGGGTAGCTAATTTAAAGAAAGTCTGTCTGCAGGGCAAATGGAAAAATTGGAAGTGTTAAAGGCAGACCAGTGGGATGGATGACAAGGCCTAAAGGTGCCTAGGTTACAGAAGCAGTTAATATGACAGTACCAAGAGAACCCAGAGCATTGAGGGAGGGCGGATGCTAAGGCCTGCTGGTCCTCCATGTCATCAGAAGGAGCGGAGTTGTTGATTCCCAGCTCATGCAAGCTCTGTGATCAGTCAAGAAGATCTCATATAGGAGGAAAACCAAGATAGCCCCTGTTGGCGGTGGCTCTTTCTATCGCCTGCCTGTCCTAGAGGAGTTCCCTAACAGCCAGGGGAGGGATAGATGAGGGAAATTAAAAGAGATGAGTGCATAGGGTTCCTATGATGTCAGCATTTGAGGCATTTATGTAAAAAAAAAATGACAAAATAGAGGTAAGCAGACTATTCAACTTGCAAACATCCCAAAACAATAGAAAGACAAAGGTAAATAAGTATAATTATGGAGAAAAGATGAAATAAGGAAATCTATTATTTTGTGTTTATAGGCTATTTTTTTAAACAAAAAGATTGACCTGCTCCTATTGGTTCTAATTCTTCCTTATGACATGACTACTGTGAAAATATGTTTAATAGGAATGTATATGTATAGCCTATATTGGATTGTGCACTGTCTTGGGGAGGGAGGTGAGAAGGGAGGAGGAGAAAAATTTTAAACTCAAAAGAATATGGAAATGATTGGTGAAAACTAAAAATTAATAAAAAAAAATTAAAATAGATTGACCTGAAGGGTAAAAGAAAGAGCAAAAAGGCAGGAAGAATTGAATTAACATACCATAGACCAGGATCTTCTATAAGTAAATCAGTCTTTTGTGGGAAAGGATAACACTGTGGGAAGAAGACTAGGTAAGATTCAGAGAGGGTCTGAAGAGACACTCTTACCCACCTTATAAATAAACAGCAAAAGGATACTAATTTCTCTAATCTCTCACAAAAAGTGGGGGGCTGTAGAAGAATAAAATAGAAGTAATGGAGAAGAAGAACTGGGATAGAAAGTCAGGGATAGGCTTGCCTTGGAAAGTGAAAGGAAAAGCTGTCACTAAAGTACATTCTCATGGGGGAAGCATATGTCTTTAATAAGAGACAGGAAATGTATAATAAGTTTCATCTGAGTGGAATTTGTACATTAGGAAACATTCTTCTCTGAGAAAGAATTGTACCTCCATTCTACTCCAGAACTTCATTCTACTCCAGGAAAGGTAATATATGAAACACCCAAAGGCAGCTAACACTCCGAGTAGTGGGAGGATCTTAAACCAGAGATAGGACTTGGCCCTAGGAATGGTGAATGATTATAGTACAATATGGCCCTAGGAATGGTGAATGATTATAGTACAATATTGAACTTTAAAACTCAGGATATAGGGTGACTCTCACCACATGTCACTGCTTCCATTTGACATTGCTTCTGTCATGAATTGATATTTCTAATATTGAGACAGACCAGAAAAAAGGAAAATAGGATAAGGTTTACAAATAAAATATCAGAGAATGGGATAGAGAAGAGGGTTCAAATTTGGCACTCTAGAAATATACTCCCATAAGGAACACAGAGAGAATAAAGAAGAAACAAATAGGGTATAGAGCACAAATTGGAAAATAAATTTTAGAAAAACTAAGAAGGAAGAGAAATGAGGACAAAGCAAAAGAAAACTTCTTGGAAAAGTACAGCAAAGAAAGACTGTTACTTAAAACTTGGAGGTTGAAGGGACGATTGAAAGAAGATTGTGAACCACATTTAGCTGAGTGGAAAAAGAGAAGGGTCAAAAGACAGGGAGAAATAGATAAATAAAAGAAAAAGGGGAAAGAGAAATTGACAATGTAAATAAAGCTTAACCACCACTACTTCAAATGGGAATGGATTTACAAAATAACAGTCATAACAGTGAAAATTAATGGGATGAATTCACCCATAAAATAGAGTAGGATAGACAAATAGATTAGAAAGCAAAATCCAACAATGTATTGTTTACAAGAAGCACACTTGAAACATAAAAATTCACAAAAAGTTGAAATGAGAGTCTGGAGCAGAATTTACTTCATTTTAGGCAAATTCAAAAAAGCAGGGGTAGCATTCATGATCTCAGACAAGGTAGAAGTAAAAAGTGACATGGTTCAAAGAGATAATTAGGAAAACTACATTTTCCGTGAGGACACTATAAATAATGAAAAAATATTAATACATACATGCCAAACAGGGATTGTAGATTTAGAGATGGAAAGGAATAACTTAGAGGCTTCTTAGTGTGCCCCTTTCAGTCCTAGAAAATTTTGTTTTATTTATTTTTGGCTAGGCAATGGGGTTGTGACTTGCCCAGAGTCACACAGCTAGTGAGTGTTTTGTGTCTGAGGCTGGATTTGAATTTAGGTCCTCCTGAGTCCAGGGCCAGTGCTCTATCCACTGCACCACCTAGCTGACCCTGTCCTAGAAAATTTTAACAAAAATAAAATGAAGGAGAAGTTAAGGGTTTAAATAAAATTTTAGAAAAGTTAGATATGGGAATAGAAATGAATACACATATTTCTTGGCTGTGGTTGGCCCTTTTACAAAAATTGTTCATGTGCTAGGGTAAAAACCTCATGAACAATTGCAAAAAAAAAAAAAAAGGAAAAATATTCAGCATATGCTTTCCTGACTACAATGCAATAAAATGATAACAAAAGGCTTCAGAAGAAATTTAATTCTAAAGAATTTGCAGGTCAGAGAACAAATTATAAAAACAATAGGTAATTTTATTAGAGAAAATGACAACAATGAGACATCATACCAAAATTTTAGAGCTGCAGCAAAACTATCCTTAGAGGAAAAATTCTATTCCTGAACATTTTCATTAACAAAAGAAAGAACAGATCAATGAATTGAGCATTCAACTAAAAAACCAGAAAAACAACAATTTAAAATAAAGCTAAACTAAAAACAGAAATTCTGAAAACTAAAGACAAAACTGAAAACATTTATTAAAATGATAAATTAAACTAAGAATTGTTTTTTAAAAATTCTAATAAAACAGATAAACCATTAGTTAATCTGACAAAGAGAGAGAGAGAAGCAAAATTTCCAAAAGAAAAATGAAAACTAACAACAAAATGAAGAGGAAATAAAGGAAACTAATAGAAACTATTTTGACAAATTATATGGCAGTTAAAAAGATAACAAGTGAAATGGGTGAATATTTTTAAAAATATATAAAATACCAATATTATCAGAGCAAGACATAGACCATTTAGTAATCTAATCTCAGGAAAAGAAATTGAGTGAGCCATAAATGAACTCCCAAAGGAAAAAAACCTAGGACCAGATAGATTTCAAGTGAATTCTATCAAACATTCAAAGAATAATGAACTTAAAATTTATCTAAAATCTTTACAAAAAATTGGGATAATTGGCATCTCTTTCTATAACTAACTTCTTCTATAAGATATAGGCCTGATACCTAAACAAGGTGGACAGGAATTGGATAAATAAAACTGTAACCCATTAAGTCTAATGAATATTGATATAAAATGTTGAATAAAATATTAAGAAGGAAACTACAGTAACGTATTAAAGGCATTAGTCACTATGTCTAGAATTTATATAGAAATACAAGGTTGGTATTAGGAAAAGTATAAACACAAAATAGACCATGTCAGTAACTCCCCGCCCCATACAAATTATGTGATTATATCAACAAATACAGAAGAGATTTTTTACAAAATATAATACTTAAGTTTAAAATACACCAAAAAAAGTGTAGGACTAAATACACCTTCCTTTGATATGGTAAACAAACTCTAGCTAAAACCAAAAGGAGGTATCATTTATGATAGAGAAACATTGGAGGCCTTTCTAATAAGATCAAAGGTAAAGATGTCCATTGTCACTATCATTTCACATAGTTCTGGGAATATTATCTAGAAATAATAGCAACAAAACAAAAAAAGTTGATGGTACAATCATATGCTAAGAAAAAATAAAATGGTTACTTTTTCAAATGAAATGATGGTTTACTAGAGGACCCCAGGATTTCAACTAAATTAATAGAAAAAATGAATTAACAGGATATGAAATGAATCCAGAAAAATCATCCGTCTTTCTGTACATTACCAACAAAACCCAGCAGAATGTGATAGAAAAAATTATATTAAAAGTTCCTAAATAATGTATAAATCAGTTAATAAGCATTTACTAAGTACTTACTTCTATGTGCTAGCACTGTGCTAGGCACTAGACATACAAATACAATATATGAAACAGTTTCTGTGCATAAGGAGCTTACGGTTGTTCAGTTATGTCCAATGCTTCATGACCCCATTTAAGGTTTCTTTTTGGCAAAGATATTGGAAAGGTTTGCTATTTCCTTCTCCAGCTCATTTTACAGGTGAGGAAACTGAGGCAAAGAGGGTTACGTGACTTGCCCAGGGTCACCCAGCTAACAAATGTCAAACTGGATTTGAACTAGGGTCTTCCTGACTCCAGGACAGAAATTCTATCTATCCACTGTACCACCCAGCTGCTTACCAAGGTATGCACAGTAATAATGTGACTACAACTACAAAATACTTTTCAGGCATAGAGGATGGCTAATAAATTGAGAGGAATTAATTACTTAAGGTTGGGCCATGCTAATATAATAAAAGTGATTATATTGCCTAAATTAATTGATAAATTCAATCCCATACTGATCAAATTCCCAAAGGATTACTTTGTAGAACTAGACAAAATTCTAACAATTCATCTGGAGGAATTAAAGGTCAATAAATCTCAAAGGAAATAACAAGAAAAAAAAAAGGCCAAGGAAGGAAGGTTCCTGAGCAACACCAGATCTCAAGCTCTATCACAAAGTAGTAATCGTCCAAACAATTTCCTACAGGTTAGAAAAAAAATAGATAAGTCGATCAATGAAACAGATTAAGTAATAGGTACACAGTAGAGTAGTGTTCAATAAAACCAAGGACACAAACTTAGTAGGGTAAGGACTCATTATTCAACAAAAACTGCTGGGAAAATTAGAAAGCAGTTTAGGAGAAATTAGTCTTAGATCAACATCTTGCACCATATACCACAATAAGCTCTAAATGAATACTTGACCTAGATATAAAAGGTCATGTAATAAACAAACTAGAGGAAAAAGGAAGGTGACACCTTTCATAACTATGGAGGAAGAGTTTCTGACCAAACAAGGGATAAAGGGGATCACAGGCAATAAGTTAAACAAATTTGATTACATACAATTGAAAGGCTTTTGGATAAACAAAAGTAATTCAGTTTAGAATTAGAAAGGAAACAGTTGGCTGAGATAAAGTCTTTGCAGCAAATTTCTCTAATAAAGTTTTAATCTCCGAGATATATAAAGAATTAGTACAAATGTATTAAAGCAAGAACAATTCATCAGTAGGTAAAGAATGAAATCATATGAACAAGTAATTCTCAAAAGGACAAATGCAAAGCTATCAAAAGCTATTTTTAAAAAAATGCTCCAAATCACTGATAAGAAAATGCGAAGTAAGACAATTCTGACGTTCAACTGCATACCCATGGATGGGAAAAGAAAACAAGGAAAATGACAATTGTTGCAAAGATCATGGTTGTGTTAAAAAATGGTCTAATCATTCTGGAAAGCAATTTGGAACTATAACCAAAAAGTAACTCATCTAGGGGTCAGCTAGGTAGCATAATGGATAGAGCACTGGGTCTGGAGTCAGGAAGACCTGAGTTCAAATTCAACCTCAAACAATTCCTAGCTGTGTGACTCTGAGCAAGTCCCTTAAAACCCTGTTTGCCTCCATCTTCTGAGCTGGAGAAGGAAATGGCAAACCACTCCAGTACCTTTTCCAAGAAAACCCCAAATGGCATCACGAAGAGTTGGACACAGCTGAAATGACTGAACCACAAAGTCACTTGGACATATCCTTTGATCCAACTATACTGTTACTAAGTGCCAGCAGAGATCAAAGAAAGAAAGGAACCTTATCAACGAAAATATTTATAGCAGTGTTCTGTTGTAGCAAAGAATTGGAAACAAAGTAGACACCCATCAACTGGGGAGTCCGGGAACAAATTACAGTATATGAATGTCATAGAATATTACTATGCTCTAAGACATGATGAAAGGGACAGATTCAGAGAAACCTGAGAATACATGTATAAACTGATGCAGAGTGGAGTGAGCAGAACCAGGAAAACAATGAATGCATTGCAACAACACAGGAAACCTGGATGGCCCCCAAGAAGGCTGTGTCAAAGATAGAATTGGACAATAAACCAGGAAGATACCCAGATAGTAGATTTGACCTTCCTGTCTCCAGAGTGTGGCATTTAGCTCTCTCTCCTTGGACTTCCCATGAGGGAATGGGGTAGGGACAACTTCTTCACTCCAGCTCCAGCTCACCTAGAATTGGTGAGCTGTTTGTACATGGTAGTCAGCACATGTGCTGGCCTATGTGAGCTTAAGATGGCATTTCAAAGCCCTACGTGCCTCTTTTGCTTTGTGTTTCTTTCTTGAGCATAGGTGACTAAACAACAATACCTAGATGGGCCCTTCTGGCCTTGGAGACAACCTTGTGTTCTGAAGAGGTTGGGAGCTCCTGGGTTCCTTAATTGGCAATGGCTTCACTATAAGACATTTACTATACAACACTTCTTGGAGGGTAGATGATCACCAACAGTAGGATGAGCTGAAGCCCTGGCTTATCTGGACAGAAAACGTGGACCTTGAGGGAAATTTTCAGGCAGTGCGAAGTTGAAGTGAAGGTGGGATGGCTACTCAGCAGTCCTACAAAATGTCTGTGCTTTGATGTTTTAAGTATCAGTGTTCTGGGAGGTAGTTATAAGTTACTGCCTTGTGTTTAAATTTTTGTCAATGAGTGTTTGTGAGTCTTTTGTATCTGGTGGCTTTAAAAAAATCATTTCTTTTTATAAAGGAAATAAATAGCTGTCCTATACCTGATCTACATTTTATGTTGAGTACCTTCCTAATCGCCTTTTGGGGAGAAGCTAGGCATGAGTCAAACCTAAGCTTTAAGTGATACTCTGGGGTGATGAAAAGCCAGAGTGAGAAAAAACAAACTTGATCCCTAGGGTTCACATAGGCCTTTAGTGGGAGAGAAAGAAAACAAGTGCCCCAATTCCCTTGAGCCAGAAGGGATTTGGGGGGATATATACACACGTATACAACACACACATACATACACATATATATACATATATATGCATGTGTATGTGTGTACATGCATATATACATATAACATGTATGTATTTATATATGATATATGGTGCATATGCAAATATACAATCCACATATGTGTCTGTGCAGTGTAAACATATTTATACATATACACTTACTCATTTAGATGTATGTATGTGTATATATTATAAATGTACATGTAGATATATATGTGTATACATATACATATGTGTAGGTGAATGGATGTTTACGCACATACGCACTTCAGAAATCTGACCAATATAATGAGTAATTATGCCTTCCAAGGACCAGTAGGGAAGCATGTCAGCCAGCCACCTGTTTCTTAGCAGAAAGTAGGTGGGCTATATGTAGGGAATGAGGCATACATTTCAAGACACGGTCAATATGTTGACTATACTTACAGGTAAGGGTCCTGTTGGGGGTTAAGAAAAGTCATTGGGAAAGGAAAAGAGAAAGACAAAAACCGATAAAAATAAAACATTAAAATATATGTAATGTCTTTGTAAAGGAAAAAAAGCAAAGCAAATGAAACAAATTTAAGCAGAGTGAAGAATTATTGAGAAACAGAAACTGGGGCCCCATTGGTGCCAATGGGCATCGAAATTCCCTGATTACATAGTTTTATCTCCCATGTTGCTCTCATCTTGCCACTGAGCAAGCCAGTGCCCAAGGGGATGAGGATTACAGAGAAATTTCACTAACTTGTGATTGTCTCTGCTATCTTTATCCCTAGAGAGAGGTCCCAGGACTTGTAGCTCCCCGCTCTGCCATCCTCCCATCCTGACTTGGCCAGGAGACAGTATACAAAATCTCTGTCTGGCAGCTGGTAAAGAGCCAGTAAAGGAACTTGGAGCAGTGCCAGGGCTGTGCCCGTACCCTTCTGGTAAGCTCTGCTCATCTATAGAAGCACCCTCTATTTGGCCCTTAACTGTCTACTGGTTTCCCCAATATGGGTTTGGTGTCAGGTTCTTTAGGCATCAAGGTGACCTAAAGGAAATGTAGATATACAGTCTCATGGAGGGGCAACAGCACAGAGTTAGGGACCAGGAGAACCAGATGCTAGGATTGGCCCTACTATTGACCTTAGGTCAAAATACCCTTCTCTGGACCTCAGTTTCTTTCCTTAAAAACACAAGTATTGAACTATGCAATGGCAAAAGTATCTGTCTAAGTTCTCTGTCCCTGTGACCCAGCAGTATCCTTGGCATTCCACCACAGACTGCCACACAATGGTCTGGTTTCCTCTTCATCCATTCTAGCACCACCAGGGTCCTTTCTTCTGGGCCAGTTTTATCAAAGGGAGCAGAGGAGCAGGTAGAAAGTCAAGACTAATGAGACTGAAAGCCCTCGAGGAAGGAGAGAAACAGAGCACACAAGAGAAGATGCTGGCTAGGGGTGGGATGCCTGATCATGGAGAGTGTCTGTTTCCATGCCTACCTCAGTGCCCAAGGAGAAACTCAATTTTTGTATCCCAGACTATGATTGAGAGACCATCTAAGTAACTGGACACAGTGGATAGAGTCCTGGGCTTGGAATCAGGAAGACTTATCTTCATGAGCTCAAATCCAGTGGCCTCAGACTGTGTGACCCTGGACACATCACTTAACTGTATTTGCCTCAGTTCCTTGTCTGTAAAATGAGCTGGAGAAGGAAACGGCAAACCATTCCAGTATCTTTGCAAAGAAAACCCCAAAAGGAGTCACAAAGAGTTGTTTATAACTGAACAACAGTAAGTTACAGTGCAACTCCCCACATACAGATATACAAACACGTACACAAGAGCAGCTAGAACACAGAATCTACTATTACCACTAACTTACTATGTGACCTTGGTCAAACCTGGGGCTGTCAGTATGGATTTTTAAATCTGGAGCAAGGGAGAAGAGAGGGCTAGGGATGAGGTGTTGAGGGAGAGAGAGAGCAGGGCAGAAGTCAGAAGGGACAGAGCCTTCCTGGGTGGGGGGGAATGATGCTGTCCATACCCTCTAAATTTCACCACACTGGATCAAAGCACCGCCTCCCCTGTCCTACTTAGTGCTCATGGAGTTCACCGCTCTGGGTCTCAGTTCCCTCTTCTGTGAAATGAAGGGAGTGAAGTAGATAATCTGTAAAGTCCCTTCCATCTAGAAGCCCTGTGATTCTAAAGGGAACAAGGCCACCTTCTTAAGGACCTGACAGTCTTGAACCTTCTTTTCCTGGCCCCCTCCCTTCCCGCCACGTGTTCCCTTCCAACTACAAAGCCTTTCCTTTGGCCAGAATCTGAGCCCTGGAGGGCAGGCTGGCAGGTGAAGGCTAGGAACAAAGGTATAATCACTTTTGGCTCAAGGAAAGCTCTCTCTCTCTTGATAAGGTGGGTAAATTTCAAACTGGGCTAATGAGGCAAGGAGTAAGAGGGGGTGTTGATGTTGATAGCCTCCTGACTCAGGGGGCCCTTGTGTGGCCAGACCCCTCCCCATTCCCCAACCCTCCCACCCCCACCCCCCAGCTTCCTCCCCACCCCTTCCCCCTTGCAGGTCTATTAACAAAACAGGTTCCGATTGTGCTCTTATCGGAGCCTGTGGTTTTGTAAACGCGGCTGTTTGGCACTGGGCTAGTGGGGAAAAGGGCAGTGGCCACCTCTAGAGGTGGGAGCAGTGACACACTCTCTTCCCTCCTCGGCAAAAAGAAGCTTCCTGGGATGGCAGGATGAGGCTGGATAGTGCCCCCAAACAAGGGCACTCCACCGTCAATCAATCAGCCAGCATTTTCTTAAGACGGTAGTCCATATTATATGCTAGGTGCTGGGAGCATATTTCCAAGGAAAGAAACAATCTCATCTCCCCCATCCCCAGGGTGGAGCAGGAAATATGGGGCACACAGAATTCCAGTAGAGCCAGGGGCTAGAGGTGAGGGAATCGGGGTAATTAGAGAAATCTGGAACAGTGCCAGATCTGAAAGGTTTACCACAGGCTCTCTCCCTCTGAGAACTGGAATTTAGTGTTGGTCCTCCCTGAAGGCAGGGGAAGGGATGAGCAGACACTTCTCTGTGTGTATCTGCCTGGGTTTATGTTTGTGTCTGAATGTGAGGGTGGTTCTGGGAGTGTTATAACTCTGTGTGAATGGATATATATATGCCTTTCTCTCTCAGATCTACCCTGTATTTTGAGTAGGTGTTGTTTAGTCGTGTCTGACTCTCTGTGACCCCATTTGGGGTTTTCTTGGCAAAGATACTGGAGCGGTTTGCCATTTCCTTCTCCAGCTCATTTTATAGGTGAGGAAATGGAGGCAAACAAGATTAGGTGACTTGCCCAGGGTCACACAGCCAGTAAGTATCTGAGGCCAGATTTGAACTCAGGAAGAGTCTTCCAGACTTCAGGTCCAGTACTCTATGCACTATGGCACCACCTACCTGCCCTTTTTACCCTGTATATATCTTGTGTATACCTAATTATTTTGCATATAGTCTTCCCCATTGGAACATAAGCTCCTTGGAGACAGGAATAGTGCCAGGCACATGTAGCACTTTAATAAATGATTGTCGATATATTGATTGTATATGTTAAGTGTATATGCCAAAATTTGTATTCACAGTGGCACAGTGGTCCTGGAATCAGGAAGACCTGAGTTCAAATAGGGCTTGGGCACTAGCTGTCTGTGTGACTTGGGCAAAACATTTAAACTGTCTGACTCAATTTCCTCAACTGTAAAATGGGGATAATAATAGCACCTACATTGCAGGGTTGCTGTGAGGATCAAATGAGATAATATTTGTTAAAAAAAAAAGCACTTAGCATAATACCTAGCACACAGTAGGTGCTATATACCTGCTTATTCCCGTCTCCTTGTCCCATTTCCAGTTACTCTCTCCTTCTTGCCCCTCTTCCCCCAAAGCCATGCTCACTTGACTCTTAAAGAACCAGATTGCTAGCTATTGGCTTTAATCTCATTGGATGGGGATAGGGAGGAAAGAGGTCACTTCTCAACACTTCTTTACTTCAGTGGGGAGACATCCCCCACCAATGCTCAATCTCCCTCCTCAATCTTCCCTATGCAGATCTCCACCCCTGGAGGGCTGAGATTCAGAAGCATGATCAGATAGGTAGCCATGGCTGGCATACCAATTCAGGAAAAAATAAAAGCAAATCACAAGAATTGGAGCTGGGAGGAAGCTTAGAGGTAATTTAATACAATCACCCCTTTTTATAGATGAAGAAATTGTGTCTGAGGTCAGACAGATAGTAGCTAACAGAGTACATCTTCTGTCCCCAAATCTGCAAATTCCCACTGTCTCATGCTATTCTGACTGACAGATCTCAAGGGTTTTTATTTCATCCTAGAGGGACAATTAGATAAGACTTCACTTAGGTACCTGTTTTCCAAAGCAGAGACCATGACATGGAGAATTAACCCTTTCAGCTCTGCAATTTCTGCCCTAAGGCACACACTGTCCTGATTGGTATGTCATGTGGTCTGCTATATCTAGCTGGCTCCAGCCATGATACACTTTCCACCCTGAATAGCTTCTTGCTATCTGACCTGTCCCTTTAACCTTTCCCCTACAGTCCTCATGGGGCCCGTATTCCATCTGTAGGACCATAATCTAATCAACCCTACCATTACTACTAGAAAGGGCATGCTAATCACCACCTTTATGGCCCCATTCACCATCCTGGTCTATCTAAACCTCCTTTCTTCTTCCCCTAAATCCAGAATAGACACTAAACCTGTGTGGGCTGTAGGAATGGGTGCCAAATGGCAGTTTTGTTGTTCGCTACCCAGTCCAGGGTCGTGAATGCAAGACAGATGGAGGAGGGAATCTGCATTGCAAGGTAAGGAGTGGTTGCAGGCCCTGGGCTGTGTACTGGGCAAGGAACAAGTTCAGAAACAAGCAGCGGCTGTGTGGTTCTGATCCCACAGGATCAGAACAGTGGTAGAGTAGGGTCTTAGTTCCAGTTCATAGCCCAGTCTGAATCCTGCAGTGGAATATGCAGAGTAGGAATCTCAGACCAAAAGGGATCCTGCAATTTTGTCATTATGAGCCAGCAGAGGTCCCAACTAGATAACAGTTAGCTGAGTCCAACATCAGTCTACTGGAACTCCAACTAGGCAAGTCCATAGGCCTCTTGGTCAGACCCAAACCCATGTCAAGAGACTTGCAGAGTTAAGACAAGGGGGCAAAAATCAGACTTTGCACTAGATCAGAACATTTTGGGAGCCCTGAAAGCTTGCAAGTCCCTAGTCTGAACAGTCTCTGAGATCTTAGAATAACTAAAAACAAAAACAAAAAAACAGCATCAGGACCAGCCCAAATATTCCCTTCAGAAATGCACAGAGCCTCACATAAAGTCTGAAGTCAGAAAGTAGGCTGAAAAACATAAGCAAACAAATAAACAAAAAAGAAGAGACAAAACTAAGAAGAGAATGACTCCCCCAAAATCTACAAACAAGGACTCAAAGAAAAACAGAGATTGGGCAAAAAATCACCTAGAATTCTTGGATGAGCTAAGACAAGAGGTAAATGGAGAGTTTAAAAATGTTACAAATAAAATAAGAGCAAAAAAGGAAAAAATTAGAAAAGAAATGAAAGCTGTAGAAGAAAGAAGTGGAAGGGGAATTAACAGCTTAAAATAAGAGGTACCAGACCTTACCCAAGCAACAAACTCTGAAAACTAGAATGGACCAAATAAAAGTTAGTGACTCCATGAGACAACAAAAAAAATACTAAAATAATCAAAATAAAGTCAAAAGACTAAGAAACAGAAGTATTTGTGAGCTGTCTCATTGAAAAAACAACTGACCTAGAAAACAGATTGAGGGGAAATAATTTAAGAATCAATGGACTACCTGAAATTCATGACCGAAAAAGAGCCTAGACGTATGTTTCAAGAAATCATGAAACTGCTCAGAGCTCTTAGAACCAGAGGGCAAAATGGATGTGGAATGAATCTACCAGTCACCTCTTGAAAGAAATCCCAAAATGAAAACCCCCGGGAATATTATAGCCAAAAATCTAGACCTTCTAAGTCAAAGAAAAAATACTTTAAGTAATCAGAAAGAAAGAATTCAACTACCAAGGAGCCACACTCAGGATCACATGAGATTTATTTAGCTCCCGCCCTAAAGAAGAAGAGAGCTTGGAATATGATATCCCAGGAAGCAAAGAATATAGGCTTACAGTCAAGAATAACTTACCCAGGAAATTGGATATAATATAATGAGGGGGTGGGGAAGCAATGGATCTTTAATGAGATTGAGAACTTGCAAACATTCCTAATGAAAAGACCAGAGCTTTAGAAACTTTGAAGTGCAAACACAGGAGTCAAGAGAAACAAAAAAATAAACATGAATGATTGTAAGGGTCTGAAGATAAACTGTCATATTCTAATATGGGGAGATGATACATGTGATCCTTCAAACCCTATCATCATCAGGATTCCTAGAGGAAGTTTAATTAGACAAGACCTGAGAGTGTTTCTGTTATATCTTGATGGTTCTTTAAAAAAAAAAGGACTAGAAAGGGAGAGAAAGAGGAAGACATTAGAAGAGGAAAATTACAGAAAATTATCTCATATAACTAGAATACACAAGTAGAAGTCTGTACAAAAAAGGAGGAAGGGGTGAGCAGCTGATACCAGAACCTCAGTCTCAGGGCAGCTAAATGGGACAGTGGACAGAGCACCAGCCCTGGAATCAGGAAGACCTGAGTTCAAATCTAGCCTCAAATATTTGACATTTACTAGCTGTGTGACCCTGGGCAAGTCACTGAACCTCGATTGCCTTGCCAAAAAAAAAAAAAAAGAAAAAAAAGAACCTCATTCTCATCTGAACTGTACAAAAGAGGTGAAAATATACATACACACAGAGAGTTGGGTACAGAAATAGGTGTCACTGAACAGGGGGAAAGACTCTAAGAGAGAGTAGATAAAGGGTAAGAATAATCCTAAGCAAAACAAATTTTAATCAGAGATGTACAAAAATGTTTATAGAAGTTCTTTTTTGCAGTGGCAAAGAATTGGAAACTACTAATTGGGGAATGGCCAAACGAGTTATGGTACATAAATGTGATAGAATACTATTGTGATGTAAGAAGTGATGATAGGGATAATTTCCGAGATGCCTAGGAAGACATGTATGAAATGATGCAGAGTTAGGCAAACAGAATTAGAACAGTTTATACAGTGACAACAACATTGTAGATACAAACAACTTTGAAAGACTTAGGAACTCTGATCAATGCCATGACCAGCCACAATTCCAGGGAACTCGTGATAAAATAGGTTGCCCACCCTCTGATAGAGAGAAGTTGGACTTTACAGTATGGATTGAGACATTTTTTCTTTGAACATGGCCAATTTGGGAATTTGTTTTGCTTGACTCTGTATGTTTATAATAGGTGTTTTATTTTTCTTTCTTCCTCAGTTAGGGTGGGAGGGGAGGTGGGAAGGAAAGATTTTTTTAAATTTAAAAAAATTTGATTTTTTAAAACATTTTATTTTGTAAAAGCTCTGTAATATTGAAATATATTTTACATGATTGTATATGTATAACCTATATCAGATTGTTTACTCTCTCAGGGAGGGGAGAAGGAAAAGAGGGAAGGATAGAATTTGGAACTCAAAACTTTAAAAACCTCAAATGTTTAAAATTGTTTTTACATGTAATTGAGAGGGGAAAATATTATTATTTTTAAAAAGTCTATTGCTGTAATTGAGATTAGAGGTCATAAGGGCTTGGACTAGGATAATGGGAGCAGAAATAGAGAGCAAAGGACATATTCAACAGGTAGTTGGAAGGAAGAATTAATAGGGCTTGGAGAAAAGACCCTTTCTGCCTCCAGTGTTTGGGAGCTGCATACTTGGCCTTGGGTGCTTGGCACTTGGGAGGAGGAAGACAGGACAGAGAGTGCTGAGCTAGGCTGGGCTGGTTGGTGCCTGGTGAAGGAATGTTATAGGCTCCTAAGGCAAGGGATCTAGGATCTCAGGATGGGGTTCTCAGAGGCAAAGCCTCTTTCTCCAGCTCAGCTCTTCTTTCCTGATCTCTGCTGACCGGATGCAATCCTTTCTTTCTTGTAGGAGAACTAGTACCAGGTAGCCTCTGCTCCTCTTGTGTCCAGCTGCTAATAAGGAGGTAGGGGATGGGCAGAGAGGGTCTTCCCAGTCTTCCTATATGCTGGGGCTGGAAGGATAGTCATAATGGGCAGGCCAATGAAGTGTTAGATGGACAAAGAAATTGGTGGCCACTGAGAACAGTACTCTATTTGTGAGTAGATGTCAAGCTTGGGAAGACTGGGAAATGGTGAATGGTTCAATGCCTTGTCATAGAATCAAAGGATCAGAGATTTAGAGTTGAAAGGGGTCTTGGAGGCCATCTGATCCAACCGTCTCATTTTATAAATGAGGAAGATAAGACCCAGAGAAGAAAGAAGTGAAGATGCAACAAGACAGAGCATGTCTCCTAAACACAGAGGTTTTCTTCTTTTTCTCTTCAGCAATACATCCTAATGGTCAGAACCACGCCATAGTGAAATTGGCTCCCTCAATCACTATAGGGTATCAAGAGGAGACTGGTTGGCCATTTGTCAAGGTTGTTATAGAGAGGTGCCCTAAGTATGGGTTGGACACAGGGGTGTGCTGGTTAACAACCATGTCTCTGAAAAAAAAATGTATGCATGACACACTTTTCAGTTTAATGTCATTATTAACATTTCCCCAATCACTTTCCTAAGTCTAGACAACAAAACAATAAATCAAACCCTGGTTTGTAGCTGACTTCCGAGGTATAAATGCTCCCACTCAAAATTTAACCATTTGCTCTTGTCAGCTGGCACGAGCTGGCTCTAGCACACCCCTGGCTGGACTAGATGTCATCTGACCCCTAAGATTCTGTGATTCTAATCTACTCAATTCTTCACTCACCAGGAATCCAAAGCTTGGAGTGGGAGTGGAGGTGGCAGTGGAAGGGGTGGGGTGAGGAAAGAATGCCAGCTGGAGCTCTCACCTGCTGCCTTCGTACCTGGTCTGGCCTCAGCGTGGATGCCTTCTTTCTTCTCTAAGAAGGGGTTGGATTTTTCAAAAGGGCTTTCCTCCTGCTAATAGCTCACATTTCTTTATGGTTGAAGGTTTTCAAAGCTCTTTTGGCACAACAACCCTGTGAGTTAGAGAGGGTAAGTAGTAATTACTATTGTCATCATCCCAATTTTAGGATTATTGAAGCTCAGAGAGGGAAATGTCTCACACAGAAATGTCAGAGCTTGGGCTTGAACTTGAACTGAGGTCCTCAAGGTCCTGATTCTGAGCCCTCTGTTCCTGCTATTTTGTCATTTCGGTTGTGACCAGGTCTCCATGACCTCATTTGGGGTTTTCTTGGCAAAGATACTGGAGAGGTTTGCCACTTCCTCCTCCAGCTCATTTTACAGATGAGGAAAACAGGGATAAGTGACTTGCCCAGGGTCATACAGCTAGTAAGTCTGAGGCCATATTTGAATTCAGGTCCTCCTGACTTCAAGGCTGGTGCCCTATCTACTGCACCACCTAACTGCCTTCTGCTATGCCCATGGGCCAAGGAGGAAAAGATAATAGAAAGGAGCCTCAGAAACACAAGACTGATCAGCCACAGAGCATGGGAATCTTACTTTAAAATAATAACAATAAAATTGCATATATATGCATGTGTGTGTGTGTGTGTGTGTGTGTGTGTAGTACCCCAAGTCTTAGTCAGTTTGAAGCTTTAATAACATCAGAAGTATAATGCTATAGACTTACAAAAATCATCATTTGAAAGTTTATTAGTTATTTATATTTCTCTTATGTTTATTTAGTTTTGTGAATTTTGAATAATAAAAATGTAATTTTAGTTTAATCTTCTGGATGACACTTTCTCAGATCAGTGGATCAGAAAAGGAGGTCCTTTTGCTTGGCCACCTTGGTCACCTGATCTCTCTCCATTAGACTTTTTTTGGAAGAGTCATGTTAAAATTGCCATATATACATAAAAATTGCATTCTTTGGATGACCTTAAGATTAGGATTACAAATGCAATCCTTTTAGTCACTGAACTATGATGAAAGTTTTTTATAAAGTTTGAAAATCTGAACTATGATGAAAGTTTTTTATAAAGTTTGAAAGTCTGCTAGAGCAATATATAGCACAAGCTGGTGGTCATATTGAATTTTCAATATGAAAGTTATCAATATTTTAAATAATTAACCTTTCAAAAGTTTTTTTTTGTAAATTTGTAGCACTTATTCTTCTGAAGTTATTAAAAATTAAAACTGTACTAAGACTTTTGGGACACCCTGTGTATATATTCTTTGACCCAGGACTATGATTTCATTTTCATGAGGTACTCCCAATGTGGAAGTTCCCTCCACTGATCACAAATCATAGATTTATAGCTGGAATGGTCCTCAGAGGCCTAGTTCAACTTCTTTAAAGATGAAAAAAAACTAAGACCCAATGGAGATTAAATGATTTACCTAAGATCACACAGATAATTAACATAGAGAATTAACACAGATAGGAAAGGGGAAGCTTGAACCTGGACCTCTGACTCAAGAACTTTGGATACCAAACCTCCCTACAAGTCATCTTATCTTTGATTTAAAGCATTAGAAAGTCACCAGGAACACTGAAAAGTTCAGGGACCTGTCTACAGCAGAATGTCAGAAGGCGGTCTTGTGGACTCCTCTGTTTTCCATCCACCACTCTAATTTACTTCATCACCATCATCATCACTAGTATTTATAAAGCACTTTAGGGTTTGCAAAGCCCTTTGCTCACAATACCCTACGAGACAGGTGGTACAAATGTTTTCACCCCCTTTTTATATACAAGGGGACCCGAAGAGTTGAGAGTTGGTAGTTGAAGTGAAATAGGACTATGGGAATTGGGGCTAGAAGGGACTTCGAGATGACTTAGTCCAAACCTATCATTTTACAGAAAGGGTAACTGAGAACACAAAGGAAGTAACTTGTCCTGCGTTGTACTACTAGTAAGTAACAGAACTGGAATCCAAATTCAGGTCTAGTCTTGCTACAATGTTAGTCTTTCTTTTTTTTTTTTTTGGCAATTGGAGTTAAGTGACTTGCCTAGGGTCACACAGCTGGTGGTAAATGTCAAGTATTTGGTCTGAGGTCACATTTGAGCTCCAGTCCTCCTGACTTCAGGGCCAGTGCTCTATCTACTGAGCCACCTGGCTGCCCCCATTCTCAGTCTTTAGGCCAGGAGTGGGGAACCGGCAGCCTCAAGGCCACGTGTGGCCCTCTAGTCCACATGTGGCCTTGAGGCTGCAGGTTCCCCACCTCTGTTCTAGGCCTATCCATGTCCTGTGGTTTCCATGCTTTTTTTGGGATAATATTGATAGACTATCTCTTCCAGCCCTATTTACAGACCAACTCCCCATTACTTTTGCTACAGAATGGGTATCCCTTGTGGCACCACGTTCTATTTGAAAGGCTGTGCTCAACTGAAAATTCTTGGGCCCAATTAGATCCAATTAGATATTTACTTCTTTGTCAGCTACTGGCTGTACCCACTCACAGTAAGAGAAGGTCCATTTCATCAGATATGGACCCTTTGATGCCTGGACACTCTATATTCTACCAAGGAAACTGGGTCACAACCCCCAGCCCAGAGAATCTGCAAGTGCTTTATCAAGCATAACCCCATGTTGTTTTCCCAGGGTCAAAAATCTGGTAAAGTCTGGATTTAAACTTTGGTCTTCCGATTCCAAGACCAGAGCTCACAGCTCCCCTAAGGCTGTATACAAGGAAAGGGCAATGTTTTCTTTTTGGTGTCCAGACTAGAAGCAAAACTAGGCATAGGCAAAGTAGATGGTTGACCAGGGTGCAATATGTAGGACGATGGTGGTTGAAAAAAGAACACTTTTTCATATTTCTTTTTATAGACACATAAACATATATAGATATAGATATTTAGAGAGACAGAGAGGCAGAAAGACAGAGAGAGAAGAGCAGTGCTTGGCTTAGAATAGACACTTAATAAATGTTGATTGACTGACTGATTGACATGTATTTGTAATACCAGAAAACTCGGGGCTTCATGGCGGGTTTTATAGAAGTAGCAGCACAGTGTAGTGGAATGAGCACTAGATTGCCAGATTGCCAGACTAGAGTTCTGGCACATGGGCAAGGTTGGATAAATGCTTCTTAATTGAATGCCCAACTGTCACTAACTATAGTAGCTGAGTAACACTGGACAGGTCACCCTATAATACCTGTAAAGCACTTAGAACAGTGCCTGGCACTTAAAAGGAGCCTAATAAATGCCTGTTTCCTTCCCTTCCTCCCTCCTTTTTTTCCTTTCATCCTTCCTTTCTTTTCTCCTTCCCTCCTTCCTCCTTTCCCTCCTTCCTTCCTTTGTTCCTTACTTCCTCCCTTCCTTCTCTCCCTCCTTCCTTCCTTCCTACCCTCCCTCCTTCCTTCTTTCCTTTCTTCCTTCCTTTCTTCCTTCCCTCCCTCCCTCCCTCCCTCTTTTCTTCCTTCCTTCTTTCCTTAAGAACAGTCAATGCTGGGCAACAGTCAATATCTGTGGACATCTGACCTAGCAAGAGAACATCTAACCCACTAGACTAAACACAAGAAATCAATGGGACTGATAGGACTAGAAATAAAGGGTCCAAGCACTCTGGATGAGTCTCCTGAGACACAGGCACCCTTGACAGTATCTCTCCACTTTCCCTTACACTTTTAGTCAGTCAGTCATTAAACATTTATTAAGCACCTACTGTGTGCCAGGCACTGTGCTAAGTGCTAGGGGTACAAAGAACAGTAAAAGCTAGTCCTTGCTCTCAAGGAACTTATAATATAATGGAGATGACAGCATGCAAACAATTATGTACCCACAAGCTATCTATATATACAGGATAAGCTGGAAATCATCAACAGAGGGAAGGCCATGGTATTAAGATTGGAAAAGGCCTCCTGTAGAAGGTGGGATTTTAGCTGGGATTTGAAGGGAGCCAGGAAAGCCAGGAGGCAGAAAAGAAGGTTCTGATCCACTCAATGACCTTGAAGAGTTAGCTCTCCTAGGAGAACTGGTATTTCAAACAAGAACAAAGCCTGAAGCCAAAGGAATAAAATTTAAATAGTAGAATTTCAGACATCAGTTAGCAGGGGGTGAGGATTTTTTTAAAAAGTCACTGTAGATGGTAAATCATTGGATCACGAATTTAGAGACGGAAGGGACCTCAGAGGACATGCAGTCCAGCCCTTCATTTTGTAGATGGGTAGACTGAGGCCCAGATCTGGCAACTAGAAACAGAGGCAAGTTTCAAACGAATTCAATTCAACGGATTGAACATTTTATTTTAAAGGGCTCGTGTGTGAATGGGCAGCTAGGTGGCGCTGTGAAAAGAATGTCGGGCCTTGGAGTCAAGAAGACTCATCTTCCTGAGTTCAAATCTAACCCTCAAATATTTCCTAGCTGTGTGACCCTGGGCAGGTCACTTTACCCTGTTTGCCTCAGTTTCCTCATCTGTCAAATGATCTGGAGGAGGAAATGGCAAATCACTTCAGTATCTTTGCCAAGAAAACCCCAAATGGGGTCACAAAGAGTCAGACAAAACCAAAACAACCGAAGAGCAACACAGGCACTGTATAGTACCTATAATGTGCCAGGCACTGTGCTAAGCACTTGACAAATATTATCTCATTTGAGCCTCATGATAACCCCGTAAGGTAGATGCTATTATGGTCCCAACTTTATAGCCGGTAAAACCGAGGCAGAACTGGGGCTAAGTTGACTTCCCCAGGTTATATGGCTATTAAGTGTTTGAAAGCAGGATTTTGAACTCAAGTCTTCCTGACATCAGGGCCAGCAATCTATCATCCCCTCCACCTCGATGCTCATTGAGTGCCTGCTGTGTGTTTAGCCCTGAGCTAGGCTGCAGAGCAGCAGAAGTTAATGCCCTTAGGGAGTTTGTAGGTTATTTGGTGGGGAAAAGGCCCCTGTACAGAAGTGACATCGGGAGAGAACAGTTTAGAGCTGAACTGTATATGGGCTCCTTCCCTAGATGTAGCTGCAGAATGTGATGTCGATGGACAAACAGCTGGACACAAGAGAGGGCGAGGGAAGCTGGGCAGTGTTCATAGGGTGAATCCCCCTTCCTTCTCCCTGGTTTGCCCTTTCAGAGGGCAGGGCCTATGGTTGTGGCTCCAAACTCAGGCAAGTATAGTGAAAAGAAGATTTCATCCATCGCTTTTCAATACAACAAACACTTACTAAGAAACTGCCCCTTAGGAGGCACTGTGCGTAGATAGAGGCCCTGCCCTCGAGGAGCTTTTGTTCTAATGGGGAATTTGAAGTCTAGTGGACTGGAAGACAGAAGAGTTGAACTAGATGATTCCTGAGGTCTCTCCCAACTCTGAGATTCTATAAACTTCATTTCCTCTTGCCATTTTACTAGCTATGTGAATTTGAACAAGTCGCTTAAGATTACTGTCTCTGAGCCTCCGTTTTATTATCTGTATAATGGAGATTGTCACGGTTGTTGTTTAGTCATTTTTTCAGTTGTGTTGACCCTTTGTGACCCCATTTGGGATTTTCTTGGCAGAGATACTGGAGCAGTTTGCCATTTCCTTCTCCAGCTCATTTGACAGAGGAGGAAACTGAGGCAAATAGAGTGAAGTAACTTGTCCAGGATCCCACAGCTAGTAAGTGTGGGAGGCCAGATTTGAACTTAGGAAGACGAGCCTTCCTGACTTCAGGCCTGGAACTCTATCCACTGCACACCACCTAGCTGGGAAATATTTCATAAAATAAATAAAAATACAATAGAACATAGATAATGTTAAATTTTGTTTTTCTAATTCAATAGGCAGCCTGTAGGGATCCTTATGCACAGTTTAGTGTTCCCGACACCTACCTCCCATTAGACTTGTAATCAGGCAGATCTGAGTTCAAATCCAGCCTCAGTCACTTATTTTTTGACCTTAAGCAAGTCATGTAACTGCTCTGGACCTCAATTTTCTCATCTATAAAATGAGGGAGTTAGATTCAATGACTTCTGAAGTCCTTTCCAGCTTAGAATCTAGGATGCTATGAACTGAAAAGATGTATATGAAATGGATCTGTAAACTTGAATGTGCTATAGAGACGCTGGCTATTATGAATGTCTTTTTTAGGTGAGGGAAGAGAAGAGAGATGGACTTTTGTTGTTCATTTGTTTCAGTCTTGTCTGACTCTTCATGACCTCATCTGGGGTTTTGTTGGCAAAGATACTGGAATGGTTTGCCATTTCCTTCTCCAGTGGATTAAAGCAATCAGAGGTTAAGTGACTTACCCAGGGTCACACAACTACTAAATGTCTGAGGCTGGATTTGAACTCAGTTCTTCCTGACTCCAGGCCCAGGGCTCTCTGTCACTGAGCCACTGGCTGCCTCATGAGATGGATTAGGAAGTCTATATTGAACACCTACTATATGTTCAAGACTGTGCTAGGAGACAAAAAACAACCATCGTTTTAAAATTCTGTTTTGTTCTGAGCACTGGAAACGGGACATTTAGATAGAGGCGTGGTAGCTACCCCCAGGTAGCTGACAGTCTGATAGGGGATGAGGCACCAACTGTAATATGCAGCATCACACGATAAGCATATTAGAGAGGGCCTAGCAGAGTGTTCTGTGACGTCTGAGAGCTAAGAAATGTGATGTCAGGAATATGGCAAGATGGGGTTCTTGCCCTCTGGGTCCTTGGAACTTTGTTGGCCGTTTTGGAAGAGCTCCCTGGAGTAAGTTTTGGGGGAGGAAGAAGAATCCAGCCCTGCAAGGGTTAAGACTACGAGCTATCTCTGTGGTCTGAGGTAAGCAGGGAGAGTATTTGTTCAGGTAAATAAGGAAGGATTACTTATAATGGGAAATCAGGCTCTGACCCAACACTTCATCTCCCGGCTCTGCTGACTTCCTTCCAATACATACCTGTACACCACCCTCTCCCAAGCTGCCCCGACAGCTCGGTCCCCCAAGCTGGGCACTGCTCCCCTCCTACCCACCGGGGGCTGGGCATAGCCACAGCCCTGCAAGGTGGCACTGGACAGGGGGCAGGTGGCACCTTGAAGACAGCACTGCCTTTAGTCAGAGCACCTGTCTCCCTTTCCTTTCTGCTACCCGATCTTGGGCACCCCACATAGGGTGGCATTGTCCACTGTGCCACACCCCATCACTGCCTTTGTCTCCCGCCTTGTCCCCCCTATTCGAAGTCTGCTCTCCTAATGCCCGGCTGAGGCAATCTAGCACCCACAGCTGCCCTCACCTCTTCCTTGCCTCTGGGACTGGTGCCGCTGCTCCTGAGTCCTCCCTGGACACGGGACATCTAACGGGTAAGTCTGGCACAAAATGACACAGATCACCTTGCCTTGGTTCTTCTCCTAGGCAGCTGAGTCTTCTTCTCTGGGGGTCCTAGGAGAAAGGTCGGGAGTGGTGTTCATTCCTGGAGGACCCCAGAACATGGATGGAATTTATTCTGAATTTTCAGTCTTAACTTCAGTCTTAACTTCACCTGGGGGGTTTAGAACCTTGTTCCCTAATCTTCTGGGGGCCGTGCCCACTTGTCCATCTCTGCAACTCCCACTGTCCAATGCCAGGTGCAGAGAATAGGAAGAACTGCTAGAAGATACAGTCCCTAATAGCACGAACGTGGCAAGTGGCTGATGCCATCCACACTTGGCACGGTCCTGATGGAGGAGGGGAATCCCCTTGCTTTCCCTCACCCTTCCCCTGCACTGTGCTCTCTCCCAGCTTTTCACCCTCTGAGCTTGGGCAGGGGTCAGTTTAGGGAAGTGTCTTCAGCCCAGTGAACCCCCTAATATATGGCTGTTTGTGCTCATACACCAAAACACAAAACACAAACAGTTCTTCTGCTGCCAGGATTACCCCAATGCCCTCTTTCTGTGCTCAGAACATCCCTCTGAGATCAGACCTTCGGGGAGGGTTAACCCCAGATGGCTTCAAGTTCTGGGGCTCCACATATGTTTGTACTTCTCATTCTTCAGTGGCCACAGCTTAAAGCTGGACAGAGGGGGAGAAAAGAACACAAAAGGCCCAGGATCCAGCCATGGCAAAGGGATCCAGCTGGGAAAAAGCAAGGGCATGGAGGCAGGAGAGTGGGGAGTTAGGGTGGGGACAGAGGATTAAGGCAGCGTGGACATGGAAGGCAGTGGAGGAACAGCTGCAGGGTAAAGTACTTGGCCATGTGGGGTTGTGGGCATAGCAGGGAGGTGGAGCCAGTGGGGACTGTCTGTATGTTTTACTAGGCATTTGCATACAGAGGGTTTGGTGAAGGATTTCCCCCTCACCCCTACCCCTTCTTCCAAGCTTAATTTCTATTTTTAAATTCCAAGATTTGCAAGATATATCCCCACGGGGAGTGGAAGGATTGTAGAACATCGGGGTGGGGGTGGAGGAGGAGGAGGAGGAAGAGAAGGAGATGGGGGTCGTAGAGAAACAGCTAAGGGGAGAGAAGGCAGGAGAACGGATGAGATTTTCTGGGAACTGAAGCTGGGGTGGTGACAGGGATGGATGAGAAGAGTGGCCAGAGGGGCAAGAGAATAGGAAAAAAGAAAGGTAAGGTTGGAGAAGGGGAGGAGGAAAGAAGTAAAATAAGGCAAGAAAATGAAGGAAGAAGGAAACGTGAGAGAGGAGAAGAAGAGGCGAAAGGAGGGGAAGCTGAAACTATATCTTATTTATATTTCTGGTGTGTGGCCCATAGCAGGTGCTTAAGTGTCTGTTGAATTGAATCCCCAAGGGAAAGGTGTAGGTAGGGGTGAAGGATGGACTTAGCAGAAGAAGGGCTAGAGTCAGGGTAAAGAGGCTGGAACCAGGTGCTCTACTGGGGGTGCGGTGAGATGGATGTAGATCAATTAATGGAGTCTTGAGGGAATCCTGCCTTGGGATGGGGGTCAGTCCTTATCTCCAGAGATCCCAGGTAAGAGAGTGATGGTGGAGCTGGGCTGGAGGTTTCTCTCACTCAGAGTCAAACGCAATAAATAAATGCCTTGCAGCTTCCTCCCTTAGGCTCTGACCTCCCAAGCCACCCCACCCCACCCCACTCCACCCCCCTCAATTCCCGTCCTTTCTCTTATTCCTTAGTTCCATGGCCCTGGCTGGGCCTTCGCTCTCATTTCCTGCTGTGCCCCCCAATAAACCTTTTTCTATCACCTCCCAATAAACCCCAGCTCCCCAGCACCAGCTGCCCGCTGAGTAACAAAGCAAATAGGCTAGCACAGAACTGTCCCCAGTCTGGAAGAGATAAATCTTATGGACCCTGGCCTGCCCACCGCAGAATGTCAGGGAGGAGAGACAATCCTGGGACAGGCCACAGCCTTGCGTCAGTGACTAGAGGGGTGGGATCGTAGGCTGGGCCCCACCATCCTCTACACCTGAATTTCAGTGGACAGTTCTACCTTCTAGGCATCCCGGGAGGTGAAAGAAGGGAGACCAGGAGAGATCTCTAGGTCTGGGATTCAGATTCAGTATAGATTTCCCTGCCTAGGGTCTACAGCTCAGTCAATTAATGAACAAGTATTCCAAATTTTTGTTGAGGCTTTTCTATTCTGTGGTAGGCACTCCAGGGGATGGGTGCTGGAGCACTGGCCTTGGAATAAAGAGTTGACTTGGTTTCAAGTCTTGGCTCTGACATTTATTACTTATGTGGCCACTTCACCTCGATAGGACTCAGTTTCCTTATCTGTAAAATTAGGGCTTTGGACTAGATCAGTGGTGTTGAACTTAAATAGAAACAGCAGCCACTAATCCACACATAAAGATCCCTGTGAGTGGCGTATTGACTTAGTTTTTAAAATATGATGTTATCTATGGTTTATTGTATTTTTATTTATTTTTAAGAAATATTTCCCGATTATGTTTTAATCTGGTTCCTGTAGCGCTTGGGAATATTGTGGGCTGTTGTAGGCTTGACATCTCTGGAGTAGGTGAACCCTAAGTCTTCTTCTAGGTGGTGCTATAGTGCATAGAGCGCCAGGTCTGGAGTCAGAAAGACTCCTCTTTGTGAGTTCAAATCTGGCCTCAGACACTTACTAGCTGTGTGACCCTGGGCAAGTCACTGAACCTTGTGCGTCTCAGTTTCCTATCTGGAAAATGAGCTAGAGAAGGAAATGGCAAACCACTCCAGTATCTTTGCCAAGAATGGGGTCATGAAGTAGGGGTCGTAGTGGATAGAGTGCTGGGCCCAGAGTCAGGAAGAGCTGAGTTCAAATCAACCTCAGACAGTTAGTAGCTGTGTGATCCTAGACAAGTTGTTTAACCCTGTCTGCCTCAGTTTCCTCATCTGTAAAATGAGCTGGAGAAGGAAATGGCAAACTATTCCAGTGTCTTTGCCAAGAGAACCCCTAAAATGGGGTCATGAAGTAGGGTCATGAATGGGTCATAATGGATAGAGTGCTAGGCCTGGAGTCAGGAAGACCTGAGTTCAAATCAGCCTCAGATGTGTACTAGCTATGTGACCCTGAATAGTTCGCTTAACCCTGTTTGCCTCAGTTTTCTCATCTGTAAAATGGGGGTAATAATAGCATCTATCTCCCAGGGTTGTTATGGGAATCAAATTAAATAATATTTGTTAAGTGTTTACCATAATGCCTGGCATGTAATAGGGGCCATATAAACGTTTTTCCCTTCCCTAAATCTGTGGTTCTTCAAGCCTCAGTTTTCTCAGCTGTAAAACCTACCTGATAATAAACCTACCTCACCAGGTGACAGATTTAGAGCTTGAAGGGGACTTTAAAAAGATCATTTTTAGGACCAGAGAAACTGAGACCCAGAGAGGTTAAGAGCTTTGCCCAAGGTCACACAGCTAGCAAGTGGCCAAGCTGAGATTTGAACACAGGTCCATCCAGGATCCTTGTCAGGTTTGTTTTTTGTTTTGTTTTTGCTTTTTTGGTTAGGCAGTGGGGTTAAGTGACTTGCCCAGGGTCACACAGCTAGTAAGTGTTTTGTGTCTGAGTCCAGATTTGAACTCAGGTCCTCCTGAATCCAGGGCCGGTGCTCTATCCACTGTGCCACCTAGCTGCCCCTCATTATCAGGTTTATGAAGCTCAAATGTGAAAATGTGTGTAACATTTTGTTACATGGCCCATAATGGAACACGCTTTGCTTGACTATACATATTTGTTATGAGGGTTTTCTTTTTCCTTTTTTAATTGGAAGGAAGAGAGAGAGAAGAGGGGAGAGAAATAAGTGCTTGTTAATTGAAAAACTTTAATTTCTTTAAAAAAAGGTGTGTCAAGCACTTTGCAAAGTTTAAAGTTCTCTCTCTCTCCCTCTGTGTATATATGTATATACGTATGTATGTATTATGCCTTTAGTGATTATTATGAGAGATGCCTACAAGAGATACTCAAACACTATCTCCTGCAGGAATCCTTTCCTGATCTTTTCCCCCAGTTGTAAGTGCCTCCCCTTCCCTCAAAATTTGTTGTTGAACTTTCAGTCGTTTTTCAGTTATATCTGACTCTTTGTGACCTCATTTTTGGGGTATTCTTGGCAGAGATACTGGAGTGGTTTGCCATTTCCTTCTCCGGCTCATTTTACAGATGAGGAAATTGAGGCAAATAGGGTAAAGTGATTCATCCAGGGTCACACAGCTAGTAAGTGTCTGAGGCTGGATTAGAACTCATGAAAAGGAGTATTCCTGCCTCCAGGTCCAGTACTCTACCCACTGCACC
The DNA here is from genome assembly GCF_003287225.1 of Phascolarctos cinereus. Taxonomy (NCBI): domain Eukaryota; kingdom Metazoa; phylum Chordata; class Mammalia; order Diprotodontia; family Phascolarctidae; genus Phascolarctos; species Phascolarctos cinereus. The sequence goes on from NW_027555958.1 coordinate 242,893,450, forward strand.
ACCTAGCTGCCCATTCTCTCTAAATTATCTCATGTTAATTTTGTAAATGTTTCATGTCCACTTCTAATATCCATGTTGTCAGCCCAGGTAGAATGTGTGTCTGGAGCTCAAATGAGCCTCTCTCTCAGCTTTGTGTGGGACTATAAAATTATAGGAACCATTTCTAATTCAAAGACATTCACATGCATTGTTTGGGCTATTTAATTCTTATGGTCATCATAGCCCCAGTGTCTGGCACAATCCCTTAATTTTACAGATGCGGAAACTGAGTCCCATCAAGGTTACGTGGATGCCAAATAATAACTGTCAGAGCCAGTAAGGCACCTAATAAATGCTGATTGATTAATCCTATAATCATAAGAGCATCAGAATTGGAAGGGACCAGAACAACTACCCAGTCCAAATCCTTTATTTTACAGAGAAGGAAACTGAGGACCAAGGATGCCCAATTCACTGAACATCATGCAGTGGGTCAGTGACAGTTAGGCTTAAAGTCCTGGCCTCCCACCCAGGGTCTCTTCTCCCATAATTACCCACCTTTCTATGATGCTTCTTTCACTGGTAACCAAATTCTGAATAGCCAGAAGGGTATGAGGCCAGTAGGTGGTACAGTGCATAGAATACTGGGCCTGGAGTCAAGAAGACTGAGTTCAAATCCAGCCTCAGATGCTTACTAGCTGTGTGACCCTGGACAAGTCACTTAACCCTGTTTGCCTCAGTTTCCTCATCTGTCAAATAAGCTGGAGAAGGAAACTTCAAAACACTTTGACATCTTTGCCAAGAAAAAACCCAAAATTGTGTCATAAAAAGACTGAACAACATTTAATAGCTGTGTGACTTTAGGCAAGTCACTTAATGTATCTGTGGTTTTTTTTTTGACAAGGCAATCAGGTTAAGTGACTTGCCCAGGGTCATACAGCTAGTAAGTGCCAAGTGTCTGGAGCCAGAACTCAGGTCCTCCTGACTCCAGAGCCAGTGCTCTATCCACTGTGCCACCTAGCTGCCCCTATAATCTGTGTTTATAATCAGAAAATCTAGGAAGGGTTCAAGGAGGAAGTGGGACCTGAGCTGAGCAGCATTAGGATGGTCTGAGTGGGAAGTGGGGTCTTGGTGGGAGTTGGGGTGGGGGTACGAAAGGGAGGAGAGGAATGGAGATCTGGTTTCTTTTTTCCTTCCCGGAGATTTAGCCATGGCAGCAGCCAGATAGGGTTAGATTTCTTTGCCCCAACAGTACCCCATTCTGAAGCTAGACCCAATATGAGCCCCTCCATTTTGTGTGGAGTTGTGGTGTCCAAGGTAGGTTTTATACTTCAGAGACATTCTCTCTTCATTGGATTCCATTGGGGTTTGAGGAAATACACCACACCCCTTCCTTCTACTACGCACCAGCTGTGGAAAACCCTGGGACCAAGGCAGGTATCCGTCCAGGGCTCCCCTAGGGAGGACAGGAGCCATCGTGGGGATGAGCGGTGGAGGGTGCTCTGGGTTGTCGGTCACCTGGCTCACCCTGGAGATGCTAGGGAGTCAATCACACTCTGTGCAAGGGACACTGAACTCTGGCGGGCTTTTTCTCCTTTCCCTTGCCCTTTTCCCCTTCCCTATAGACTCCATACCTATCACCTCACCCATCTTCTCACCCGTTCCTCACCTGTCTCCTCCTGTCCCCTCCCCCTCTTACCTGTGTCTCCTCACCCCAGCCCACTTCACCTGTGCTCTCACCTCACCTCTCTTGTCATCTCACCCTCACATCCCTGGCCCCCTAACCCTCACCTCCCCTGTCCCTCTATTCCTTCCTTCACACCTCCAGCTTCCTATCCTATAATCTCAATTTATCCCCCACCCCCAGCCTAGCTGCCAGTCAGGTGGAGCAGCCCTTCCCAAAGCAAACTTTACACAAGGAGACGTTGCCCTGGGCCCTTCCTGACATTTAAGGCAGTTCATTATCTAAACTAGTTTGCATATGTTTCTGCTCAGCCCTTGGGCAGCCCAACCCAGGTGATTCCTCCCCTCCCTGGGACCTGGGTCAGAGCCCAGTTTTTACCCCTATAGAACCCCCCAACTCCATTTCTCTGAACAATCTCTCATGGAGTTTTGATGGGAGTCTGGGAAATGAGCTGTCTCGACTGTCCTTCCCCTGTTTTTCTTAGGCCAGAGGGAGGGGGAGTTTCCTTCTTCCTCCTGTGACCTCCCTTCTCCTGCTCTCCATGGGCTCAAATTTCCCCCCTTCCCAGGGAAACTCTTGCCAGGGAACTGTATGTGTCTATGGTGAAAAAGCTCCTATACCACTGGAGAATATGGGATCTAGGTTATCCATCCCATCCCATCCCACCCCACCCCATCCTATCCCATCCCATCCCACCCCACCCCATCCTATCCCATCCCATCCCACCCCACCCCATCCTATCCCATCCCATCCCACCCCACCCCATCCTATCCCATCCCACCCCACCCCATCCTACCCCATCTCTTTTCTGCTTGGTCCCAGAGGGCAGAACTAAAAACAGTGGAAAGTTAAAGAAAAGCAGATTATTGGCCTATGTAAAGAAAAACCATGTAACAATTAGAGCTATCCTTTTTGGGCTTGCTATAGAGGTCCTGTTCAGATATTGTTGTTATTTGATCATTTCATTCCTGTCCGACTCTTTGTGAGCCCATTTTGGGGTTTTCTTGGCAAAGACACTGGAGTGGTTTGCCATTTCCTTCTCCAGCTCATTTTATAGATAAGGAAACTGAGGCAAACAGGGTTAAGTGACTCATCCAGGGTCACACAGCTAGTATGTGTCTGGGGCTGGATTTGAACTCAGGAAGATGAATCTTCCTGACTCCAGGCCTGACACTCTATCCACTGCTCCACCTAGCACCCCTCCCTGTTCAGATATGGGTTAGACTATACAACTCCTGAGGTCCTTCCAACTCTGAAATTCTGTGATTCATGTTATTCCATCCCATGCCATGCCATGCCATCCCATTTCATCTCATCCCCTCCCAAACAACCCCCTACCATAATATTCCATTGATCAGTCTCCTCTTTTCTCTTCTACTTCCACAATGATTATATCCTAGTCCAGACCTTCCCCACCTCTTCTTCAATCGCTTCCCCTAATTCCATCTTTCATCTCCTTCTAGTGTGGTGAATGATCGGGGTGGGGGGGCACTCCTAGAAGTCAGAGGGAGAATGGTGATTTGTAGATAATGGAAATCATGCTAGATTTGAGTCACAGGATTTGGGTTCAAATCCTGGTGTTGCCATTTACCACTTATGTCACCGTGGGAAAGTGATGTCACCTCTATGGGCCTCTATTTCTCATCTGTAAAATGTAAGGGTTGTACTAGATTGCCTCTGAGGTTTCTTCTGGCCCTGTATCTGTAATCTTAATTCATGAGACAGTCTGGTACAGTGGGAAGAATTCTGGATTTGGAGGCAGAGGACCTGAGTTTGAAGACTGCCTCCGTTGTTTACTATAGTACTTCTGAGACCCCGGGATATGTTGCATATGCTTTTGCTCAGCCGTTGGGCTCTCTGGGACACCCACTTGTATGCTAGTGATTTAAACTCTCTAGATCATAGTTCCTTATCTGGGCGAGAGAGAGAGAGAGAGAGAGAGAGAGAGAGAGAGAGAGAGAGAGAGAGAGACAGACAGACAGACAGACAGACAGACAGACAGACAGAGACAGAGACAGACAGACAGACAGACAGACAGAGACAGAGAGAGACAGAGAGACAGAGAGAGAGACAGAGAGAGAGAGAGAGAGGGAGAGAGGGAGAGAGGGAGGAGAGAGAGAGAGAGAGAGAGAGGAGAGAAGAGAGAGAGAGAGAGAGAGAGAGAGAGAGAGAGAGAGAGAGAGAGAGAGAGAGAGAGATTTGGCTGTGGGAGTCTTTATGTAGGCTACAGAACAAATTTCCTCTACATTTCTACTTCTCAAAGTTTCTCCCTTCCTTCAAGCTAGGAAGACCCAGCACAGGCGGGACTTCCTCTATAGAGCCCTCTCCTATACCCCCAACTAGAAGAGATCCTTCCTGCTCAATCTTTCCCAGTGGCCCTCTACCTTTCTTCATTTTCTTCATGTTAATTCATCTTTAAATAAAACTTATTGTGTGCCTGGCTCATTCTCTCTCCACCCCCCCATCCCATTAAATTATAAACTTCTCAAGGGCAGTGAATGTGTGTCCTTTTCCCATCTTTTATCTCTCCCCCATGGCCTAACAGGGTGCCTCAAATAATCAGTCTTTGATGAATTAAATCCAATCCTAGACAATACCATTCCATCCTCACTTCAGGGAAGTCTCCTACAATCAATTTTCTTTTCCTCTTTCTTGTCAGTCACTTCAGGAATCTATTATTCCATGGGAAAGAGTCCTCCTTCCCCAGAAGCAGCTCATAACTCCTCCATGCCTTCAGGGACAGGCTTTGCATCTCTGATTCTGAACCCAGCCTTCTGGGGATGAGCCCCTCTGAATCTAGCTAGTCTGGTCATTGGATGACAAGACACCTGCATCACCAGACCCCTCTTCAAAACAAACTCAGGTCACAGATACATCAAGATGAGACATTGGAATGGACTTTGGTAGACGAAAAATAAGTAATCAATAAAATCATTTTAAAAAATGGGCAGCTAGGTGGCACAGTGCTGGGACTGGAGTCAGGAAGACTCATCTTCCTGAATTCAAGTCTGGCAAACACTTATTAGCTATGTGACCCTGGGCAAGTCACTTCACCCTCTTTGCCTCAGTTTCCTCATCTGTAAAATGAGCTGGAGAAGGAAATGACAAACAACTACATTATCTTTGCCAAGACAGTCCCAAACGGAGGCACAAAGAGTTGGACACGACTGGGAAAGAACTGAATGAATGATTTCCCATGTGTAAAAGGAGGGAGTTGGACTAGGTCATATCCAAGGCTCCCTCCAGTTCCATGCTGATGATCCTTTGATGTCCTCCAAAGCTGAGATTCTATGATTCCTTCATTCGATACTCACAAAACCCTCTTAGAGGTAGCTGGAGAAGAGCAGCTTCTCAGCAGAGTTGAGACTCAAGCATACCTTTCTCCTAGGCCTTGGGTCCATGATGGTGGAGTCTGTGCTCTTTTCTTAGCCAAATTCCCAGAAGAAGCTGTCTACAGTCACTGCTTCCACTTCTCCATTCAATCACTACTCAGCCTTCAGTCGATTTGGTAGATTTGCAATTTGCCTTCTGACCTCCTCACTCAGCCGACACTCAGCCAAATTACCAAAGATCTCCTAATGGCCAAATCTGATGGACTTAGTCCTCATTCTTCTCAACCGATCTGCTCCATTGGACACCCTGGACCACCATCTCATCCTGCATATGCTCTCCTCTCAAGAGTTTTGTGGTACTCTCCTCCAGTCAATTGTCAGGTGGTACTTTGATTTCCACAATATCTCTCACACATGTTCCTTCCTTACCACTCAGCCGCTTTGTTGTTCAGTCATTTTCGGTCATGCCTGACTCTTTGTGACCCCATTTGGGGTTTTCTGTGCCCTGAGCCCTGCTACTCTTCTATCTGACTGCCCTCAGTCAATGATCTCCCCAGTCTCATTGGTTTAATTGTGGTCTGTATGCTAGTGACTCCCATTTCTATATCTCTGGTCCCAGTTTCTCCTGAGTTGAATCAATACTGGCAATACCGCTTCAACTATTGTCTACGGTATTGGATATTTTAGAGATATCTTAAACTCAGCATGTCTGAAACAGACCCCAAACCTACACCCTTCCAAACTTCTCTATTTCTGTTGAAGGCACCACCAGCCTTGCCGTGTCCAAGGTTCATAATCCTGGCATCATTCTCAACTCCCCACTCTCTCTCACTTCATGTATACAATCATTTACCAAATCTTGCCATTTTTATCTCCACATCACTTGCATCTGACATTTTCTCTCTACTTCCATAGCTACCGCTTTAGTTCAGATCCTTACCACCTCTCAACTAAATTATTGCGATGGCCTCCCAATTGTTCTTCCTGCCTCAAGTCCCTTCCCATTTCAGTCCATCCTCCACATGGCTGCCAGTGCAATTTTCCATAAGTGCAGATCTGTCCATGTTGCTCTTTTACTCAATAATCTTCCATGGCTCCCTCTTATCTCTAGGATCAAATACAAACTCCTCTGCTGAGATTTAAAAACCCTTGACAACTTTGCCTCAACCTATCTTTCCAGCCTCACTGGATATTATTCTGCTTCCCACATTCTTGTCTCTGGTCAGTCGTTTCTCAGTTGTGCCCAACTCTTCATGATGCCACTTAGTGTTTTCTTGGCAAAGATACCAGGGTAGTTTGCCATTTCCTCTTCTAGCTCATTATACAGATGAGGAAACTGAGGCAAAGAGGGTGAAGTGACTTGTCCAGGGTCACACAGCTAGCAAGTATCTGGGGCCAGATTTGAACTCAGAAAGATGAGTCCTCCTGACTCCAGAGCTGGTGCTCTATCCACTGTGCCACCTGGCTAGATCAGTCAAACTGGCCTTCTCTCTGTTCCTCACACGTGGCTTTTCATATATCCTCTACATCCCTTTGCAATGGATGTCTGTCATACCTAGAAAGAGCTGCCTCATCACCTACTCCTAGTAAAAGCCCTTTCTTCCTTCAATATGCAAGTCAAGCATGAACTTACCCATGATTCCTTTCCTGATTCTCCAACTGCTAGTGCCCTCCCTCCCAAATGATCTTGTATTTAACTAATCTCTATTTATTTATTTGTATTTCTTAACTTTATATTTATTCTATGTAGATATGATATATTGTTATTATTGAGTTGTTTCTGTCACGTCCAACTCTTTGTGACCCCTTTTGGGCTTTTCTTGGCAAAGATACTAGAGTGGTTTGCTGGTTTTTTTCTCCTGCTCATTTTATAGATGAGGAAATCGAGATGAATAAGGCAAAGTGACTTGCCCAGAGTCACATAACCAGTAAGTGTCTGAGGCCAGATTTGAACTCAGGTCTTCCTGACTCCGGGCCTGGCAGTCTATCCCATAGACATAATATACACACATGACCCATCACATGATACATGTATGTCACATGCATGTGTGGCATAACAGTTTTATTATATAATACATTATATGCCATGTAATGATTTATTATATATCATGTGCTTTTTGTGTATATATCCTTGTTGTCTCCTCCATTTGAATGAAAGCCCTTTGTTTCATTCATTGCATTTTTATCCCAAGGACGTATCACAACACCTGGCATCTCATAAGCTCTTAATAGACATTTGTTGATTGATCAATTGATTGATTGTTCCAGATCTGAGGCAGAGAGATATTTCATACATTCACACTCACAGAAACAAACTTTAAGTGAAACACAGACCTTGCCCTCGCGGAGTTTACAGTCTAACAGGCATGTAGAACCAAACCCCTGTGGAAATGCTTCCCTTCTTTCAATGGCCAGACTAAGGGTCGCCTCTCCCCTGACTCTGCCTCCTCAAGTCTTTCATGCCTCTATTTGGCCTTTCCTTTGCCCTTAGGATCCCATAGACTCCTAGGAGCACACATCTAGAGTGGGAAGGAGGCCATCTCTGAGACCATCTTGTCCAACCTCCTTGTATTTTAGAGATGAGGAAACTGGAGTATGGAAAAGTTAAGTGATTTGCCTAAGGTCACATGGTTGTGTCAGAGGCAGGATTTGAATCCAGATCCTCTGAAACTCAAGCCAGTGCTCTCTCCACTGTACCAGACTTAAAATATTCTAACTTTTATATTTGTCTTCTGTGCACACGTCTTATCCCTTCTCCCCAGTCTGCCTAGATGGCAAGCTCCCTGAAAGCAAGGATTTTGCTGCCCAGGGAATTATATAGAGTGGATGCTTATTAAGTGTTTGCTCCCTTAGTCTGAATTCAGGTAAACAACTGAATTGAAATCAACAATATTTGTATAAAACAATAACAAAATCCAGGGGGAAATAGTATAAATGGAAATCCATTATTCAAAATACAAAAATGCATAAAAATCATCCTACTGAGGGACCCTCAGGACCTGTACAAATGCAACTACAAAATGCTACTTAAAGAAATAGTGACCTAAATAGAAGAAAGGATGTTCAGTGCTCATGGCTAGGCTGTGCCATAATAATAAAAATGGCAATACTATTTTAATTAATTTACAAACTTAGTAGTAAGAAGATCTCTGGACTTGGAGTCAAGAAGACCTAGTATCAGATCTAAGACAGCTACTAGCTCTATGACCCTGGACAAATCATCCTCTGTGCCTCAGTTTCCCCATATGCAAAACGAAGTAAGCAATTAATAAGTGTTTATTGTTTGATTGACTGACTGATTGTGAAATGAGGGCTAAATGGCCTCTCAGGTTTTTCCCAATTCTAAGTCTATGAATCTAGGCAACTCCAAAGGGGACACTTTATGGAGCTAGACAAAATAATAGCAAAATTCATTTGGTGACAAAAAAGTTCAGGATCTCAAGGGAAACAATGGGGGAAATAGGAATGGAGGGGCAGAACATAATTGAACTGCATCTCTGTGAATAAATATATATTGGTAACCCCAGCCCAGCCCAGGATTCTGTCTTTGACAGTAGTTCTTGAGGGCAGAAGGGTAGGGGTACCCTCCTTGAGTTCAGCCTCACAGATTAGAGATGGCCTTCAGATCATCCTGACTTTCTGAAATGACCTACAGGTTAGGGATAAACATGGATCTACCACCTAAGAATTTTCAGATAGTATTATGTCTCCAGCACTGAAGCAGCAACAGACAATTACCTAGAGTGGAACATCCAGGGGGCTCAGGGAGGGGCTAGTGAACTTTTCTCTTCATAAATCCACACATTTTAAAATTTTTGTTTATTTACTTTTAGTTTTCAATTTTCACTTACACAAGATTTTGAGTTCCAAATTTTCTCTCCATCTCTTCCCTCCTCCCTCCTCCAAGATGGCATGCATTCTGATTACCTCTTCCCCCAATCTGCCCTCCCTTCTATCCCCCCTCCCCCATAATCTGCATATTTTTAAAGCCAGAAATTTTGCTCCAGGCACAGATTAAGCCCTATGTAGTCCAGTGAAGGCTTAGTGCCTCTGGTAGTCAGGAACACACAGGAGAGGCAGAATTCCCAGACCCAGGGCACATGAATACTGCTTACTATACCACATGATAAGTCTTGTAAGTTTCTTGACCCACTGGATGATGGAGGACTTCCTTTCATTGGTCTTAAAGGGGTCCCTTTCAAGATTTAAGAAGTTCCCCTTAGTTCCAATAATAGCAATAATAGCTAGCATTTCCAGAGTGCTTTTTATTAACCCCATTTTGCAGATGAGGAAACTGAGGCACAGAGTTTAAGTGACTTGTCCAGGATCACACAGATAGCAAGGGTCTGTGTGACCTAGTTTTAGCATTTAGGGATCAAGTCCCTGTATCCCCCAGCCCAAACGTGCCTTTCGTGCTGTTTCAGATTTTGATCAGCCAGCAAGTATGTTTTGAGCACCTCCTGTGGATCTAGCTCTATTCCAGGTTCTATGGGAGATTCAAAGAAGTATAAGATGTGGTCTTTAAACTGAGGAAGCTTACAACCTCTTTAGGGGAACGAGATATTCAAAGATGAACCACAGATAAATACCGTTAATGCTGTATTGTGTGGTACAGACTACTTCTTGGTGCTATAGGAGTATGGCATCACTTTAGGGTAACGATGGGGCAGCTAGGGGGTGCAGTGGATAAGAATGCTGGGCCTGAAGTCGGGAAGACTCATTTTCCCAAGTTCAAATCTGGCCTCAGACACTTACTAGCTGTGTGACCCTGGGCAAGTCACTTAACCCCATTTGCCTCAGTTTCCTCATCTGTCAAATGAGTTAGAGAAGGAAATGGCAAACCACTCCAGTACCTTTGCCGAGAAAACCTCAAATGGGATCATGCAGAGTTGAACATGACTGAAGGGCATTGCTATAACACACTCCAGGGCAGCAATTCATGTGGACTGGAATAGTCAAAGTACACTTCGCATAATCATAGACTCGTAGAACACCAGAATTGAAATGTACATCGGGGGCCATCTAATCCAAAGCTTACTTGAACAAGAATTCCCCCTAAAGCATCTCTGCTAATTGGTCATCTCTTGAAGACCCTCAGTGATGAGGAGCTCACCACCTCCTGAGGCAGCCCATTTATGGAGGATCTGGACCTTGAAGATGTGGAGAGGAAATTAAAAATAAACAGCATGGATAGGACATGAGCAAAAGCCTGGTGGCCATATTGCTCATGGCAATGTCAAAGACAGGGAAGAGACGATCTGATTTGAGGCTATTTATTGTGATATAGTGAGTGATAAATTTAGATAGCTACATTGGCACCAGATTGGGAAGAGGCTTTAAATGCCAGGCAAGAGGAGTTTGAATTTAGAAAGGAGCCTGGTGCAGAGAAAACTGTGTTAGATTTGGAGCTAGTGGCACTGAATTTGAATCTTCCTTCTGCCCATTTACCACCTATGGTACTTTGGATAAATCACTTAATCTCTCTGGGCCTCAGTTTCCTCATCTGTAAAATGAGAGATTTGGACTAGATGACCTCTAAAATCCTTTCCAGCTTAAAGCCATGATCTTGTGAACATACAAGCATAGGAACAATGAATAGAAGCTGAGAGAGGCAGATAGAGGCATGGTTGAATAAGCAAACACTTATTTTGTGTTTACCATGTGCCAGGCTTGATTTAAAGAAAAATAGCATGGCCCTACGTTCCAACCATCTTGGACTGCACCTCTGGTTCTGGTAGATGAGCTTTCATCTGATCTTTCTGGGAGCTCAGACCTCTGTAACACTTCCTGGGCATACCCTCACCATGTCCTGACCCAGTAGTACTTCTTTATCCTCTTTTCCAGCCCCCAGTTATGTGTTGTCTTTCTCAATTTGAATGTAAGCTCCTTGAGGGCAGGGATTGTCTTGCTTGGTTATATTTGTCTTATCAGCACTTAGCACAGTGCCTGGCATATGGCAAACACTTAATAAATGCTCTCTCTATCAATCTATCTCTCTGCCTGTCTATCTATCCATCTGCCTGCCTGACTGTCCATTCATCTGTCTAACAAATAATGCTATCTAAAAATGAAATGAGCTACTATAGGAGGTAATTGGTTCTCTTTCATTGTTGTTATTATTCAGTCACGTCTGACTCTTCGTGATCCCATTTGGGGTTGTCTTGGCAAAGATGCTGGAGTGGTTCTGCCATTTCCTTCTCCAGCTCATTTTACAGATGAGGAAACAGAGGCAACCCAGATTAAGTGACTTGCTCAGGGTCACATGGCTACTAAGCATCTGAGGTCAGATGTGAACTCAGGAAGAGGAGTCTTTCTGACTGTAGACCTGGTGCTTTAACCACTGAGTCACAGAGTTGCCCATTCACTGGAGATCTTTTAAATAAAGACTGGATGACCATTTGTCAGGAACATTGTAGAAGAAATTACTGTCCAGGTGTTCGTTGGACTAGGTGGCCTTTAGGGATCCTTCCAGCTGTAAGACTATTTGATTGCTAGAATCTTTGAATGGTAGGCTCATCTAACACTCTCACTTAAAAGAAGAAGAAATGCAGACATGCAGTGGAGAAATGACTCTTTGAGGTCACACAGGAAGCAAGTGGTTGATGTAATAAGAAACAGGGACCACTTGTCATTGTAAACTGTGGCTGTGCATTCTCTCAGCCCTCTCCCCTCCAGTATAAAGATTCTCTGGGAATCTTTTCCGAATACCGAGGGAGAGAGAAGAGGAGAGCAGGGATAAGAGTTGTGAGAGAAACTGGGAAAAGAAATGGGAAGATCCATCATTTGGGGAAGGAACCAATCGACCTCAAAGGAAATTGTGCCAAGTGCCTTTTCAATTGTCACAGACCCTAACTCCATGGTTTGGGGGCTGAGTGGTCTTTCATAATGCCCCTCCTCCTTCTCCAGGGGCTGGATTAGGGCAATTGAAATAACCCTACATGGAAACAGGCACAATCACCAGAGAGACCAGCCTTGAAGCTCAATCTGGGATTGTGGATGGGACAGGAAGGCTTCCATATAGAGACTTCCTTAAGGCTCCAACTGCTGGTCCCTTATCTCTGCAAAGTATTGCATGTATTTACTGCATATATGAATGCATACACATATACATATATCACTACATGTATAGATATAGATATAGATACATAGATGTGTGTCTGTGTACATGTGCACACGTGTAGAGCATAAATATGGGTGTGTGTTCATACATGTATGTGTGTTGTTTCCTTTTATAGAATGTAAGCTCCATGAAGGCAAGGACAGTCTTACTTTTGTCTTTGTAGTCCTAGCACAGTGCCTTATGTACAGTAAGCAATTAATAAATGTTGATTGATTGACTGATTGATTGTCCATTTGGGAGACTGGAAATGAAAAGAGTAGACCATTGAGTTGGTCAGTGGAAGTGATGGGTTGCAAAGAATCAAAGCCTGCATTTTTAAAAGTTTTTACAAAGGGATATTTATTTCAAAGGTATAGTAAGAACATATACTCACACCCCCATACACACACCCCAACATCTGGGTGAGGTAATAATCTCCCTGACTCCATTTAGTTTTCTGGGAGGGAATAGGTTCAAAACCTTCCTACATAGCCTTGGTCCTTCCAAGTTTATATCCAGATGCAAGCATGACTGCCACATATGCCCAGCTACTGCTGGGTTGTGTTCCAAGCCCTAAGGTTACTCTTTGCTCCTTGGTGCATTGATGCTGGTGAGGCTTTAGACCTCAGACTGAGAGCACCCTCCTGACCTTTTAGATCGAAAAGGTTGGGAAGCTCCACTCCTTTCACCGAGAACCTGAAAAGGCAAAGATGAAGGCCCTTTCATAGGCCTCTCTCCTTACAGTGTGGTCAGAGTAAAAAAGTCACCGAGATCCCTCAAGAGTGAATGAGAGAAAAGAGCCCAGGATCCCATATAGACTCACAGAATATCAGTCCAGAAAGGGACCTAAGAGATCATTCAGTTCAATCCTCTCATTGTGTACATGGGGAAACTGAGGCCTGGAGCAGGGAAGTGACTTTCTCCAGGACACATTGAGGGAAAATGATATCATTCTGTTATTACAAATCTCTTGGCACCCCACAGAAGGTATGGACAAAGCAAGATTGTAATGATAGCTTGTATTTTAGTAACACTTTAAAAAAATCCTCACAGCAATTCTGTGAGGTAGCTGGTAGAAATGTTATTTATCCTATTTTACAGGAAAATAAGATACCCAGTGAGGCTGAGTGACTTGCCCATGGGTCTACAGCTAATAAGTGTTGGAATTAGGACCTGAACCTAGGTCTAGACTCCAAGTCCAATACGTGTTCCACTATACTATATTATGCTATGCCATGCTAGACTATATTACATTATATTATGTTATTATATTATATTATAGTACACTATGTCACATCATATCATATCATATTAACTTGATGGGGCAGCTCAGTGCTACAGTGGATAGAGAGCTGAGCCTGAAGTCAGGATAAACCTGAGTTCAAATCCAACATCAGACTCTTGCTAGCTATGTGATCCTGGGCAAATCACGTACTTTCACGTACTTGGTAGGGTTGTTG